>NC_132939.1:16901200-17541800 GCF_034638445.1 Ciconia boyciana | reverse complement strand
TTTAGGGGAAGAGCCAGATGCCTAACAAAGAAACAACAACACTATAAGCCAGACCATCAGGATTTCCACACAATTCCATCCACATCAGGCAATCGAGACTACCCAAAGCATGTCCTGACATAAGGAACAAAATGTAAGTGTGGTTTACAATTCCACTGTTAAGCCTTTAACCCTTGGTAATCTGCCACTTCGAATTCCCCTAGCCACTTTGAATTCCCCTTTGGTGGCAGTGACCATGGCAAGGTGGAGATCTGCACTATGAGATTTAAGCAGGTAACTCAAAATGCTTAGGTTTGGAGCACCGGTTTGGAGATCTCAGGGGCAGCCCCAGAATGGTCTGGGCAGGAAGCTTGGGACAGGTTTAAACTACTAATTCTAAGCCACTCATCAGCATAAATCCAAAACACATACCCAGTCACTGGTTTGGAAAAAGCAATTTTCTTTTCTGAAACTGGTAAGAAAGAAAGACCCTGTGTTTGTACAGGTTGAGCCCTGTAGGCTGACATGACCTTCCAGATGTCTTTAAAACACATGACAACACAGACTGCTGCTGCAGTCTGTGAATGTGAAATCTACTGTAGCTTGGCGGTGGTTCTGCAGGCTGTCCAGAAGTCAGGACCTTAAATCCTACCAACAGTCCGTCACAGATGGTACGGCAGAGGAGAAAAAAAGAGATTCTGAAATGCTCAGAGAAAAAGTAGGCCATGTAGCTGTTGATCATGATATAGTTGCCTGGATAGCAGAACTGTACATCTAACACATGCTGCAACTCAATATTCCCCAGCAAGTCAGAGGCCTCCATGTATTACTGTTAAACTTGCCAAATGCTCTGTGGTTCATTTTCCACTACTAGCATGGGAAACTGCACTAAGAACATGGTCAGGACACCTCCTCAGAGATGCTGTAGATTCATACAATATTGCATCTACGGAGGAGATGTGAACATACTACAAATATATGCTAACATTATGCAAGGGAACAGATTCCACTGCCCCATTTGTGTCAGCTAGCTTAGCTCATTTTACCTTAATCTCCTGTCTCTTTTGACCGTAACTGCATCCTCTATGTTTGTCCAGTGCATTAAAGAAATGAAACAAACTCAGGTACTCCCTCTTGGAGATGCCTCTTTACAACAGGTAAAGCTATATAACAGTCTACAACCATTTCAGTAGCGTCTTCTGGGCTTAAAATAAAATTGTATTAATTGCAAAATATAAGCCTTAATTTGCTGCAGTTCATACAGATTTCTTTAAATGTAACAGTTTCTATTCCTTGTGTCCTTGTCTGCATATTTTTTACACCACCTACTGACATTAATACCGTTTCTAAGTCACTCATCTCTGAGTGACACCCACGTGTTTGGCCATTTGTCAGCATGTCTACACCACTCAACGGAGCGGATACCCCCAAACTGCCCCCATGAGGGCTAACTAACAAACAAAAGCAGCACGGCACAGTCATCATGCCAGGACAGCTCTTGTGTTTGGGAGGGAGGCTAGCCTGAGTGTACAAGCTGTTCTTCCCTCTTGTCTTCAGATTCACATCCTTCCCTTCCTGCACAAGGTACAGCCGCTACTCACTGCTCACTGACCTCAGCTGTGAAGTCAAATACTCTCATTCAGCTGAAAATTACACCATTTTTCATGCTAGTATTTCTGGTGCAATACTATATAAATTTTTTTTGTGAAGTCCACAACTAAATGGACAGATCCCAAAGCTTCACTTCACGTCAGCTGTCACAGTCACCTCCTCCGACTCTCAGGATCTACCAGGTGTAATGTGGGTGCTCCAAATCTGTGCAGGTGGCTCTAGGACATTGCTAGTGCTGTTCAAGAGCATATATTATTTCATCCTTAACCAAAGGCCCTAGTTATTTTCTACGTACATGTTTACAATATTTGATTGAGAGGTTTCTCAGTTCCTCCTTCCTCCCCTTGATAACATTAGCTTTCCATCTAACCTTAAGACCCTACTGTAAAGAAGAAGCACAGTAAAGGAAAATCATACTAAATCCTAAAGTAACTCTACTTTGATCTGCCTGGCCTCTGCATGCTTCCCAAGAATCTTGGCCAATATCTTGGCTTTAAAAATATGTCCCAGTAACTCACTATTTTAAGCTCTTATGATACCAGAGACATGTAATAATTCACTGGGCAGAAAGCTTCCCATAGGCATTTAAATATTGAAAATTCTCATGTGCCAGATATGGTCCCTTTTGTGCTTTTTCAGCATGTGGTGTATGACCCAGACAGAGAGATCACAGCTAGAAAAGTCTTACCTCTGATGATCTCTTGGGAGCTATTGCTAGCTTGGGAGCCTTTATGAGTAAGGTTAGTTAGAACAAATCTAAAGCTATTCTACTCCACATAACCGGCCTATGGCAGTCATTGTAAAAAGAGAGAGTAGAAGTTCAGCCACAGGTCTCTTTGCCAGGCTGGCTTTAAGGTTTAATCATTAGGTTTCCACCAGAACAAGTTTTCATTTAGAAGATAGCTGAAATACCAGAAAAAAAGTACTTTATGAGACAGCAATTTGCCTTGAACACATATAATGACCACATTGGTCCCTTTGTGCATTTTCTAATTAAGTTAATGGAAAGACAAGTTACATGCATCTCTAAGGAAATAATAATTTAGAAAATCTAGATTGACAGACAGTTGTTGAAGCTATTTGGTTGCTAAGAACTCTGTGGGACTGTTCCATATATCTATTCTGCAGGCTGTTTGTATAATCAGGGTTTGAAATGCCTGTAGTTTAGCAGCTCTACCCCAACAACACTTTTTTTCCCCAAAAGACTATTGTATCAATCTATCCCTTTCTAGACAGGTGATACTTGGAGCTAGGTTGGAATCCCATATTCCTTTACACAAATAAGCTGTACTATTCCATAAGCTACAAAAGCATAATATTCAAAGAAATATATGTGCTTCTACAGCTCTATACGAGTTCCACTTATTTTCATATCATTTCACTACATTGGCATCTACAAGCAGCTTTCAGTGTCGAGATGGTATCCCTCACTATGAACAGCCCTCTTTGCACAGTAGTAGGAAGAACAGCACACCAAGCCTGTAATGAAAGAAGGTTTCCTCCTATTCTAAGTGCCATGTCAAAGCTGCATTTGGCATTGTCCCATTTCCAGCCTTCAGGAATATGTAAAACTTAATCACTGGACCAGAAGGACACTGCTTTCAAAGCCCACTGTGCTCCATAAAAAATCCTTGTGTCCTTTAAGTTACTCTAGATGAGACCCAAAGGAGCACATGGGCTACATGAGCACCCTTGACGGCGTAGGTGAAAAATAGCCATAAAATGAACAGCCTGAGTTAATTTGCTGTGGCAAAAAAAATTTACAGTAGTCTGAAGGTCAAATGGAATGAAAACATGTTTTTAATCTTCTTATCTACTTACAAATCACTGATATTTTAGGTCCGCTAAAGTCATTTATAGAGATTTTCACATAGCAAGCTGGCATGCCTGTTATATATTGACCTAAATTTACCTTCCATAATTTTGTGAATTCCCAGAATGGTATTTTACATGTGGAGTCACCAGAATCTGGGCCTGCTATACTGTAAACCATGGTACAGCAAGTTTAAAGGAGAATTCTGATGACTGAGAGACATCTATCAACAGTTCTTCAATATTACTATGTCATTTTCCTCCAACAGATCCCTACCTAGTGTAAGACATCGGCAGATAACCCATTGAAGTCTCTGCCAAACTGAGGAAACAGTTAAGCCCCCCTCTCATCCCAATTTTGGGATCAACTCCTTTCATCCTTTAGTATACTGACTTAGTGTTTTTTCCCCAGCTACAAGCCTAGGTCTTTCTTCCATACACACGGCCAGAAAGGTGGCTGTTCAGTGAGGAATACGAAATGTGCCTGTAGTCTGCGTGACCTATTCTGACCATTGCTAACGAATGGCATTTCAAGCTGGGTGAGTCGCCATTTTTTCCTTTACATAACCGAATTTTTTTGCATCAACATACTTTCTTAACTAGCACAGAGTGTGCAATCTGGAGAAAGCAAACAAAGACCAAAACTTACCATCCGATTCGGAGGCTGCTCTGAAAATCAAGTAGCTGCTGGGAAGAGGCTGAGTGATCGAGCCAACATTTTCTCCCTTTGGGCCCTGGAAATGTGCACAGACAAAAAGACTAAGGCACAGAAGATGCAATGGGCCATTCAATGTCTTTCTAGCCTTCCTGGGCAGAGTGTGTATGTTTGTGATAGGAAAGAAGGAAGGAGCAGATGGAGTAATTTAGAGAGACTCATTAGTAATCCCTATATTGCTGCTGCAGCTCCAAAGCAGTAATGAGCTCTGACGTAAATGGGGCTTGGTCTAACCTATGCTCAGCCCAAAACCTACTCTGTTTATTCAGATCCTCAGGAATGGAAGAATCTCATTCCTGTCACTTAGGACAAAAACAGTCAAATATTTGCTATTAGCCATCTTTGTGCAACACCTGAACGGACTGTTCCATGCAGTGCAGGTGAAGTCTGTCTGCAGCCTGACATACTAGCAATGAAACACCCTTTATGTGTCACCATAAAAGTGGCAGAGCCCACACCTTGTGTTGTGAGTGCCTCTAGCAGAGAGGCAATGGCAGCTTTTCTGGAAGGAAACAAAGGGGAAACTCCATCCTGCAAACCTGTCTGTGGGAAAGGAGGAGACAGGGAAAACCACAGGCTGAGGACCAAAGGTCTCCCAGCATGGGCACGTACTGCTGGGTTGCAGCCCTTCACCTCTACCTCCAGGCCCTTCGAGAACCTTTACGCCGTGGCGCCTGGGGTGACAAGCCACTTCAGGCTTTAACAAAAACAGGCTTTGCTTGTTTATGTTGCCTTTAGTTTAGCAGATGTGGCAAAAAAGATTATAGTGTCTTGTAAACATCCTGCCACAATCCCTTCAGCATGACCCTCCAGAAATTATTCCCAGGGAGGCAGAATCCATCTTGGATTAGGCACTTCTTTGAGCAGAACCACAGGCTCCCACCTCAATCTCCTCCCTGTTTTCTCCTCTCTTGAGCTCCAGAAGCTGCTAAGAAAAAGCAGTTCCTGTACTTAATGAGCACAGCTTCATACTCTCCATGGTATGGACTTTATGCCACGACCTGGCTGAAATAAATAAGGAGTCCCTCCTCCTCCCTTGCATTTCCGAAGTGACCCAGCCTCCTCCAGTTCCTTCTCTTCCTCACTTCGTAACTTCCTCACTTCATGTCACACGACATGAAAGCAGATTCTTTTTCAAATATGCAGATATCATGTCAGAAATAAAGGCAGAGCAGAAAACATCACCAATACCGCATGAGCAGAAAACATCACCAATACTCACATGAACACTATGCCAACTGCAGGGTGGAACAAGCAGTTTTCTCCAGGATGCTCAAATACAGATTTCCTTGAGTTTCTAGAGAATACTACACAATGCTGAAAATCTGTAGGCAAATTTTTGCAGTTTGAGTATGACTCCCCTCCCTTACATGGGCCTTTATAGTATCCCATCCTGCTCCTTGAAAGAAGAACTTCTCCCTAGCACTAGTTTGTAAGCAGGGAAACTGTGACTGCTACTGAAAACTGCTCCTGTATAGAAATGTCTGGTAGTTAAATGATGGTTTTATCTGGATTTTTGTTTTTGAGTTCCACCCAGGAAACCAAAATTTGGAAAGAATGAAGAGTGCAAGCATAGGACAAGCATCAAATTGTATCTGAGTCTACACCATGAAGATGCAGTGCTGAGAAGACAACAGTCTCCAGTCTAGCTTCTTGTCTTCACATTTGCGGGGTTCTGCTGCTGACAGGAGAAATTGGGATCCTTGTTACTCACGACTTTTTCCTCTTCCCTCTCCCACAAGAGGTTCACAAAATTAAGACTGTTTCAAGGCTTAATAGTCAGGACTGGCAAAGCTGAGATTGATTAGTAAACCAGAACAGCTGAAGAAATTACGAGTGACATTAATGCAATCAGGCATCATTCCCGATGGCATTTTTCCTTTCAGTAGCTTGCAGCTGAGCAGGGTGTTCAAGAACTGTTGATAACAGCAGTACTTGTGTTTTCAGTGCAGAGGTTGATATTTGCTCTGTTGGAGGAAAAACCCCACAACCAAACAGTACAGATCCAGAGAACCATTATTAAAAAAAAGGGGGAGAAGGGAAGGAGGGGATAACACAAGGTTTTAACAGACATTTAGGCATATGGATAAACACAGGAGCAGCCAGGTCACTCTGTCAAGGAAATGTGTTCAATAGTAAGGCATGCTCATACGTGGAGGGGGCTGTTTCCCACAGAAAGAAGAGGAGAAGAAAAGAGAGGAGGCCATAAAAATAAAGTCAACATCTCCACAGAGTAAATGAGGTTCTGTATCTGCACAGCAGAGATGATGATGCTTTCTGTCTCCCAGCCTTTGAGCATCATGCCTGTTTAGACTCTAAGACCTCCAAGACAATGACCATCTCTCACTAGAAGTGAATGTTATCGTGGCTACACTAGGACCTGGAGCTCAGCTGCAGCCTCTAGACAGTACAACTGAGAAAGGACCATCTTCAGATCATTCCCGTCTTTACATTTGATTTGAGACTCAAAAGGCATTATCAAACAGGGGTTGATTAGGCTTTGAAAAATGGAGTGGACTCACACTGTTTTAGATAGTATGACAAGACATCTAGTCTTGGAGAGTCATAAAACAAAGCTTAAAAAAGGGGAAAAAATCCCTTTTATTAACAGTACTACGGAAAACTGTAAGGATGAAGATTAAACTAATTGTGTTGTATTATGCAGTAGAACAAACAACTGTAAAAGCAGCAGCACAAGCCCATTACTAGAACTTTTTTCTTTAAAGGAATGACTCAAAGTTCTTAAAATCAACAAAATTCAAATTATATATATACCCAGTTTCAGTGGGTCTGACCGCAACTCATTTAGTGCTCTAAATAAATGTCAGAACAAGCCGCAGTCAATAAAAGCCCTCCCACACCACGCTGTTGAGCTAGCTTCTGAGCAAGCTCAAAGGGAAATACAAACTATTCCAGGACATTTTTTGGGGACAGCTGGGCAAACCCTGCCGGCTGATAGCCCTACACTCCCTCTGCAAAGCAAGCGGACAGACATCCACACCCTCACACTAATTACTAGGTTGGCATTCCCCAGTCTCCTGCAGTCATCATGGCAAAAAGTCTCTTCCCTGAAGCAGCATGGGATCACACTGCCTTCACACGATGGACGAAGTGCCTCTGTGGCAGTATTTGGAGCGTGCAGGGGAAGCTTTTCTTACTGCTGCTTGTGCTGCTGACTGATTTTGAGACCGTGATTTTGGCCTTGGGTTTAACAAAGGCCTGGACAGAGCAAATAGGTAAAAGGTCTAATCCATTTGCACTGTGAAGGAGTTTCAGGCTAAAACCCTCGAAAAGCCAGGGAAGCAGTGTAGAATAAAGGAGTCTCTTCCCTCAGCGATATGCTTCTAAGATAGCTCTAGACAGCAGAGAGCTTTACAGGAAAAACAGTTCCCTGGTGCATATATTTAGCTTTCAACTATAAGTAATGGTCTTACATCTTACTTACCTACCTACCATTTGAAAGGCGCCCCAAGATTTCATCCTACTCTAACTGAAGTTAAACACCTGCACATCAAATTTAATTGGCTAGCACAACTATAAATGCCTAGGGCAGTGCTTGAACCAGACATTTGTTCCAGGGCTGAACCGCCACAGTTAGATCCAAATATCTGCTGAGCAGCCAGGCCAACACATACAAAGGTGCTCATTAATTGGTAATGAGCTGGACCATCAACTCTAGTCTGGAAAATCCTTGAAAATCTCACAAGCCATTTTAGCCAAAAGTGAAAGTTGTTTAGCCAGATCTTATTTCTATTGTGATGGACAGTACCTTGGGCTTTTTGCTTAAGCTTGGGCTAATCTATATTTAATGAGAAATAGGCTTTTTTTGCACAGTTATACATAACGAATTTAGATCAGTCAATTCTGCTCCAGTTGCTTTAAAAGGCGGTCATGAAATGACATAAAATGAAACAGTATTTTTAGCAGTTTCAGCCTTAAACTGTTGTCAGAGTGCAGACAGCTTCTTTGACATCAAGCAGTTCACTGGTGGATTTCTTCTTGATGTGTATTTTGGTGTTCACCTTGTGGCTGAAAGCATCTATCACACATAACAATCCAGGCTGAACTCAGGTTTCAGGAAATATCCTACTATGCAGCTCAAATGTAGCTTTCTAAATATCTGTCCCAAGTGACTTAGAATATTACTTTGACTTTAAAATTCAAATCCCTTGGGACTTCCTCTAGTACACAAGCATTTTCAGAGATATATTCCCTTCATATTTAATATACTAATTCCTATTTCTGTCATATATTTTCTCAAGAGACACAAGAATTAGATATACATACATATGCGCAAATACATATACGTATTGATAAAATCTTCTGTTTCTTTTGGATGATTCATATCAAGGGAAGGGCATTCTAGCACAACACCTCACATCTGGCAGCAACACTACTTTTCAGTAACTGACCACACTTTTGATTCTACTTTTTCACTACCTCTCCTGACTCTGCTTTTCAGAAGAATTCAGTTGACCTGTCCAGTCACAAGGAATTTTTTTGTTGATGGACAGCAAATGATTGACAGCCTTCTTGGGCACATGCTCTGAATTTAAAAAGCATCAAAATTCTCAAAACTGAATAAGAAGCAAGGTATCAATGAAACCTTTGGTACTTAAAGCAAAAGCAATGCATCTAGGCACAGATCAGAGCTGAGCTACTGTCAGAAAACAGCAGCTCTTACCCCTGGTTGTTGAGGTTAATTTTAATTCTCTCCTCCTACCTTATTAAAAACTGCAAGACTTTTTATAGTGATTGTATAGCTGTGTTTAAAATTGTTCAATTAACTGCAGGGATGAGCAAGAGTGAGCCTGCTTGATCTGCTCCCACAGGGCTTCCCCTCCATTTTGTTAGATCTTCTGATGCCAATGACAAATGCCTTCCTCGCTCTCGCATGAGTCTTTCCAAGTAGATTTACTCTGCTGACCACCTTGCAGCAAGGCACTAGCTTGTAATGCCGTGCTTACACTGGTGATGACTCCTAGAGAATTTATGTCTGCAATAACTCTGCTGAGTCACTGTTTTTAATAGGGAAACAAGAGTTCAAGAACATGTCTTCAGGGTATCCAACAGATGTTGCGCTCGGTGCCCCTCAGGAAGTACTGGCATCTTCCTCTGTGCTCATAGGCATCAGATAATTTTTTTCTTTTTGCCTATTCTTAAAGGAAAGAAGAAAAAGAAATGCAGCTCTTTAAAATTTGCAGGGAGTTATTTTAAGAAGTGTGAGAAACTATTAACGATTTGCACTACAGGGAGATCCAGAGGTCACTGCAGGAGCTACTGTGTGTATAGGAAGAGACTGTCTCAGCCTGTGAGTAACAACAGACTGAAGAACAACTCAAAGTGAAGGGGAGAAAACCTTGCTATTTCCATTTCAAAGAAGGGAAAATTCAGGCAACCTATCCAAAGTCACACTTTTGTGAAACAGTCAAGGCTTGAGCAGACCACTGAGTTCCAAGTCCATCGCAAACAAACCCAACCTCAGAGGCATTAGAAAAAAAAAGTCAAATTATTAATCTGTTTTTTGTCACTTTGCCAGCCCTCTTCCAGTGTTGTGCAAAGCATTTGGTGTTTTGTGTGTCCTTGTTTTCGGGAAGTCAGCTAATTGGGTCTATTCCTCATCTCTTTTTAAAGATGTAGGTCATGGCTTGATACAGCTTCTAGATATTGATCTTTTTTCCTGCACTAACATGTTTCCCCTTTCCTCGGTCTATGCATGCACCAGTCTATGGTCTGTACACCAAGAATGACACATTTGTATAACTAATCACAATGCACCACGTTCCTTTGATGTCATATCATGACCAAGCTTCGGTGTCTTTAATCTTTTTATGCAGTCAATTTACCATCACTAACATCAACTGAATAACTGCAAATAGATAATATCAATGCTAGATAATACTAGTGCTCAGACACTTTGGTGACCAAGAAGAGGTTGTTCAACTCATCAAGATTGTTACCTTTACAGCCCAGATTGATTGATCCAAAGGATGAAAAAGTTTAAAACAGAAGCCATCCTTTTTGGAGGGTCTCTCGATCAGCTCACAAGAATGGAGCAAGATTGTCCCAACCCACTGTCCGATCTTTGGTGTCTTATAAATCAGCAGCACTCCTGGTTTCAGAACACACCACAGCTTGGTCCAACTCTTCAGAGTCCCACGAATCTGGACAGAAGCAAGGAGAGAACAAAAAGTTGCATTTATATTGCTCCTTAAAAGAAAAACAGCATTTATTCAGTATTTATACAGTATTTCGAGTACACATTTATCCCAAGGCCACACTACGATACACTTCCTTAAGAAAATACACTGCATTATCTGAACAGTCTTAGAGACCTCATAGCAAAATCCCACACCTTGTAAATCTGGCTATCAGAATCTAGTCTTCATATTTTTATTACTGGCTTAGTGTTAGCAGCTTGCTTAATTTTTTAGGCAACCACCACTGCTAGCTCATGTGAGAGCGATTTGTTAATAATCATGAAGGACATGCCAATTAGAACATTGCATAGAAAAATGTTATAGCTAGTCTAACTCAACCTATAAGTCATTTTAATAGTGTTCTGCAGAACAGAGCTATTAATGGGTTTTGTCAAATACCCCAATTTTAAAAGCACCTTCTCCAGCTGGTTTACTTCTCTATCAAGCTCAATGCACGCTCTCTCTTGTATACAAGACATTAAATCTGATAGCATATATTAAAGATAACAGCTTTAAGAATGGGGAAGTTTCTCAGTAAGGTTAGATTTTGCCTAAGGTCTTCCTGTCTTCAATGTACATAGACCAAACCTCAAGTCTTATGTCAGTGTTCTGGTTTTGTGGCCCAGCATCATTTTTTGCTGAACCAGCAATTTCCAGCCACGGCAAACATGCAACAGGTATTTTGTATTTAAAAAAATCTCAATATTTATCTATCATCAACACTAAACACTATGCAAACATTTTGTTGCCAATGTAATTTCTCAAATAAACCATACGTGTCTCAATTTTCTGGCCTCTAATACTGATTGTAGAACAATGTTGGAGGTTTTTCATACTGGTCAAATGCAATTGTATAGTTTCATGAAATCCCTAAGTTTTTTTGTTTTGTTTAGTTTTTTTAAAAGAGCTCTGTGTTTGGCGATGTTTGGAAATTAAGTTTTGCCATTATAAAAGGGACAACCAATTCACTATTAGTTGAGAAGACTAAATAGCCCCAAATGAGAAGAAAAACAGTGCTCAAAGGTAACATCTCTCAATGTCAATCCAAATTTATTTTGTGACATACAAAGTTTCAGGACTTCAGTGAGAAGCTGTCACTAGTTGAGTCTTTGCACAAGAAGAAATTACAGTTGTCATCAGGTCCAATATGTTTCATACTGTGCTGTGACAACATAAAATCCAACTGTCAATAGAACAAGCTCTATCTGCCCATTTCCAGGCTGTTACTCTGTCTATTCTCTCTTCGATACAAAAACACATCTATGGGAAGAGGCCAGCAGACTCTTTCAGAGAGGAACAAAGAAAGAAATATCATCACTTCCTTTTGTACTATGCACTTTTTGAGACCTTGTTGCTACTTAAGGACATGGAATAGATGGACTGAGTAAGGTCAAGATGGAAAGTAAATATTCCCCATAACTCCACTTTTATAGCAGTTATTTAAGTACGGCTTTACAGCAACTTCAAGTCAAAATTATTCAGTCTTCCTTCACTTAAAAAAGTGCTAGTGCCTAAGTCTCAGACACATCAACTAATTCTCACTTATTTTTTTCTACAACCTCAGAAGCAATGGTCTGTATTAAATACCTTCAGCCAGTCCGCTGTGATCACTACACTGGGATCCTTTAGAGCACTGAAGAGTTGTTTGGTAGCTCTTTTCTTCTCCTGTCTGTAATTTTTTTTTTGTACCTGATTGAGAACAGAGAAAATATAGCAGCTGTAATCACGGCCTCTTTTGGGGAGGAAAGAACATAATGCATTAAGGACAGCTATGTATAGCACAGCTAGAACTTGACCCAGCACAGGTTCCCCAGAAATGAGCACAAGGAAGAACAAAAACATAACAAGATAGCAGGCATTTTCTTTGCTCCTGAAGTTCCACTAAACATAATCTAATTTGGCTTTTCTTTGGGGGGAATGGAAAGAGGCTGAATACCCAGTCCTCCCCACCCCTCAAATTAAAGAGATTAAATCTAATTTCATCCAAACAAAATTATTTATACTTTTGGTTTGGTAGACAAGCAAGTGTTCAAGCAATAATTTGCTCAGATTGCCTAGGCATACCCCTCCTAACAAGACCAATGAAGGATTACAATCCTCTCGAGGTGCCTCATGGCTCTGGAACATACAAACAAAGTGAAATAATTACGCTGATTTGTTCTGTTTCCAGTACGTAATCTAATCCTGTATATAAAGCGGGTAAATGCCCTTGGCCTATAATGACTCCTAGAAGAGTCGAAGGCTTCTCTGGGTCTTGGGAAATGACTCAGAGTAGCTCCCAATGGTTTGTTTGGAAGGTACTACTTGTTTTGTAAAAGAAAGTCATCTGATGCTGATTTGGCTGCTTTGCACATACCTTCAGTGTTTCCTTCTTCGTGAATTTGGCTGTGGGAGACACACACTCTTTGTCAGAGCCATTGCAAAGCTTATATTCAATCTAAAAAAAGAGGGAGAGAGGAAATAGGAATGTGTTAACTTGAAGATGTTCAAGTTATGCTGTAATGAAGAGTCGTTTATATCTTCCAGGAATCCATGAAAGAGCTGATTGCAGGCTTCAGCAGCAGAACACTAGGCAGGCGCAGCAAACACATATTTGCAGTGCAGTCCAAACTTTCATCTTATACTTATGGTTAGTTGGAAAAATTCCCCACCAAATTTTCTTTGTATTTCTCCCATGCAGACATTAATCTTGGTAAAATAAAAGAAAACAAAAACCCTATTCTTATTCCTAACTTTGAAAATTGCCCATCTCTTTTCAGATCTGAAAGCATTTCAATTACTGGAATAAAAAATATGGGGAAGCTGGTATAGATGTTCAGAACTGGACTTGATATTGGCAATAACTGTTGCCCTAGCTGAAATGTCCAGAAACATGAGTGGGCAAGAGATTACCTAATCATGTTACAGATAATACAGGAAATCATCATCATCTTGGCCTTGCGAAGCGAGGCACAAAATATACAGTCACTTCAAATCATGTTTGAATAGTGTCAGTGCTGTTTAAATTCATTTTCAGAGGCTGCAGACTGATCTCATGATTGTGCTGATGGGCTGAAAAAATGCTTTACTTTTGTTAGATATGGTCACAATATTACTGCTCCCAAAATAATGTACTCTTAGAGAGTATAGCTCTCTGGAGCCCAACTCACGACGGGGACCCCTACTTGGAAAGGTACTGTCAGCAAGTTGTCCAAAACCTGGGGAGGGTTAGTGGCGTGAGAATTATGGTACAGTCTGGACTCTGCTACTTTTTATGTGACCTTGGGGAAGTTACTTTCTCTCTCTGTACCTCTTTTCCTTCCAATCTTTCATATGTCTAATGCATTCAGACTGTGATCTTTTGGGGTCAGGCACTGTCTCTCCTACTTATGCATGACAGTTTTATAAAAAAGCTCAGCCCTTGGCCACCTTGATTTAATGAGTATGACACAAAAATGAGCTGTACTAAGGAAAAAATGTATCAAATATAGTTCCCATTTATAAATTCACTGCTATGATGTGAAACAAACCCACTGGGCTTGTTTCTCTCTCCTTTATGTCGTAAGTTGATGTAATCATTTTACAGCGCCTTCAGTTTTGAGAGATCCACTTTCTTTTTCCCTCCCAGTGACACAGAAACCTCTCTGGCTACTATAGCCACAAACCATGTTGAATGTTAGTGTGACCAGGAAAATATTTAATGACAGCCTGATCAGTTCTTTTCATATGACTTAGATAAAAACACACAAATGCATGACCAGATCACAGCAAACAGGCCATCAACTATGCTTTGGAGACTGTGGAAAGAGCAAAAATGGGAGATAAGGGTGCATGCTCAACCAAGCAAATCTCTTTGTGGATGATGCAGGATTAGAAATTAGGGGCAGAAGGTGCAACTTGCAACAGAGCCAGGGTCACTGTAGAACCTATTACTTGTTCTCACATACCCTTATAGTAGTCTTTCACTAAAAACAAAACTACATGTGATACTTAAGAATAAATAGAGAAATGAAAACTCTATGATGGCACATAAAGACCAGTGAAGTCCCTGATCTGACTGTCCAGTTTACAAGTCAACTTGGCATTGGATCCACTCAAAGAAAATGCCAGCTCTTGGACTCCTGCGAACTATTCAATATTTGTCATTTTTGTTTTAATAGAAAGCTAAGCCTGCCTCCTGTACCTGCAATGCAGTCTCTGATGCATATTTTGTATTTCTGCATATGGGACTTCACTGTAAAAACACAAGATTTATGGTGGGGACTGCTGCACAGATCCAACGTCTGAGCAGAGATTTGTGCCCACAGGGTCTTTGTCACATCTCAGAGGGCAGTGATAGACATCTGGGAGATATACTATAAGCTTTTCTTTATGAGGAAACATTTCTAAGTGCTTAAATGTATTTGAGCAAGAATTCTTCGGAGATTATGCTTTCATGATTCGAGACACGTGTCCTCTGAAACTGGTCAGAAGAATACTCCCCCTTTCTCCCAATTAGCACAGAGAACATCCTGTCCTTGAGATACAACTATGAGCCACCTGTTTATTGGTAATTTCACTCCCTCCAGCCCGAGAGATCAGACACAGAGATAAACACTGCGTAGTATTCCTCATTAGCCAGTGTGAGAAGCAGAAAAAGCACTGATTTCTAGGAAATCCTGCTCAGGTGTCTGCAAAGCATCAGGATATAATGAATGCTTTTTGCTTAACTAATTAAAACAAGCTACAGTCACTTGTGGTCTAGACAATTATATCTTAGCACTTATATAAAGAATAAAATTTTGGTCCCTAAGATCACTTGGCTCAAGGAAATTTACTTGAAGATGAATTCAGAAAGGCTTCCAACAACTGCTGCAAACCATGTAAACCTGAGCCCTAAACTTGCTGCTCGTGAGGAAGCTGCATTAACACAGACAGAGGCACTTTCACTGCTCTACCAGCTGCACCTGCCTTCTCCTTGGAGTCTCTCTGGGTCATGCTAAAAATAGAGTTAAACAACCTCAAGACTTCAAATCTGGGACGTTTACACAGAGACATGATTCTGCCTCTTCAGGAGAGCTGACTTGTAGCTCCATGACCAAGGGCACCGCATGCCCGCCGCCAGCCAATACTGCTATGCATGTTATAAAGCCGCAGCACACAAGAGCAGATGAAGGGATGATCTCCCCTTACACCACCATAGCCTTTAGGAGCTCAATAAATACAGCGAAACTTGTCTGAAATCATTACAAACCAGTCTTGGTCAAAGCAGCTGGATTAACAGCCTTGGAGGCTGCTGCGGTGGGCTCCTGAACCACTTCCTTCAGGCACTGCCTCCCCCATGTCCGAGCTATGTCCAGAGATGCTGAATTTGCTAACCTTGCCTGTAAAGGGAAACATGGCCACAGGGATGGTGCACACTAAGACAGGCTTAAGAATGGATGAGAAAGAAGCAGTAGCATAAGTTCCTCACTGCCTGCATACAAATTTCTAGGCACAGAAAATAAATATCTGTGCTGCTATGTCCCAAAAACTGTGATGTACCAGCTGTGTGATGAATAGCACAGCTCCCTGAGATGGCTGTAAAATGACTAAGCTTTATGAAGAGAGAGACAATTTTACTAAAACCAAGTCATGGTTTTAACTAGGAGCCATGGACGAGCTTTCAGATGTGCCTGACCTGGGACTTCTGTTTTTGGAAACTTGATGCTGTTCCCCAGTTACTTTTGTAATGAGGCAAACTGATTGCTCCTCCCTGCCGACTTTGCTTCTTTGTTATGCTTCTGAGGATGCATCATCACAGATCCTAAATAGCAGTTTGCTTGCAGGTGATCTCCAGGTCTACAGAGTGAAAAGCATTGCACTTCTGGGTTTAAAGTCCCTGCCTTTTCACAGGAAAGGTGGGATCTAAGGCCCCAGGACTGCATACCATAGGCCCCCATGCTGCTGACAGCAACGTACAGTTCCTCCAGGTTTAACCTGCTATGTGACTTAAAGTAATAAAATTTCATGTTTTTACACGAATCCATCTTAATAGTTTTGATTGTACCTCGTGGCATATGTAAGATTCAGTAAATCTGGGCCATCAGCTCTAAGGATCCCTAACACACAGCAGGGTCTTAAATCACTAAGACACGTCAAGAGCATTTAATGACGTCCTTCTATTGACCTGCCTTTCTCAGCCTGGCAGAAAACTAAGAGAAGCCATTTGTCATCACAGCAAATCTTTCAAGGACACTGGGATAACACTTGTGCAGGATATCAGAATTTGGCCCCCTCTCTCTGCAGCAACATGTGAAAAATATTAACCAGAGATGAGACTCTGTACAATGGGAGGGTAGGGAATTGGTGTCCTTTTTAAAAATAAAAAAACACTGGAATATGCTAATAAGAAAGCAATATATATGTTTTCCATATAATGGTTCTCAGAATTATAAGGAGGGAAGACTGTTAATCTGCCAAAAACTTTTACGAGGGCATGCAGCAGCACTTGCAGGGGTAGGAAACTGTTGTCCTTCTTTAGTTCTGTAACCAGATCTGTCCTTTCGAGGACTGAGTGATGACCTTGCCAGCTGATGACGGGCTGTACTGTACTCAGAGACATACTTTTTATCCCTGTTAAGTTTTTGTTCCCTTTCATCTCAGTCATGTAGCTCTGGAGATCCACTGCTGATTGTTAGCAGTTACCACAATACCCTTACACTTCTGCTAGGCTTTGTAAGAGAGCATACAGAGTCCTCACAATAGTGCTATTCTGATCCAGTGTCTTTTTGGTGATTTCATTTCCAAGAGGAACCAAATCATTTCACAGAAAAACAGTCTGTGATCGAATCTGGTGTGGGGGATGCCAGCCCACCAGCATGTCGTGCCTTGGATAACAGCAAGAGGAATACCCTGTTGTTTAGTGCAAGCAATCCTTGCTGCACGGGATGAACACAAAAAACGTGTAATGAGGGACAAATAGACAGAATTATTCCAAGTCAGAAACATTTAAATAAAGTAATTCCCAAGTGGTGGTCTGCATGTGAACAGGATTGATAGCTTAAAGTCGCTCTTTTTTCTTCTTTGCATCCAAGTGCGAGAGAAACTAAATCAGATGGAAACTTGAAGGCAGAACAAAAGTAGCCGGGGTCATAAGTTATGTTTCACAAAAGCAAAAATAGTCATCACATGGGAGACACATCCTTGCTCACATGTAATTTCTCCATATCTTTTCCATGTATAATTGCTACAGATCTGTATCACTGCAGAAATAAAAGAAATGAAACAAAAGTTCCTAAAGTAATATAAACACTACGGAAAAGCTGGGTTTAACATTAGAAGTGAAGAGCTTCTTGTTACTGATGTGAATATTCACAAATATCTCAACCGCACTTAAACAATTTTGTTTTCAATTTACTATAAGCAGTTGTTTTTTAAAAATTTTTATTTTCTTGTGAACTAACAGCTCATCCAAAGCACAGTAGAGTCAGTGAAATTAGTGACAAACAAGCTTTGCATTAGGAAAGATTACCCTTCAATTAATATGCTGCTTTACAGCAAGTTGAATAATTTTCACCTCAAACTTTCTAGTTTGCAAAAAAAAAATCCCCCTTATTTCAATGATGTTAAAAAGACACAGTAACTGTGTTTACAACACTGCAATAGCATAATGATTAGCACAAATGGAAAAGCCTGTACAAATAAATAGCTGAAATGACAGCAATATCTGGGGAAAATCATTGCTGAAATTCAGCTATCCATGCAACTTCAAATATCAAGTTATACTACTTTTAGTGGAACACTTTGCTCCATTGCATCAGATTATAGTAATTAATGAAAAAGTCACAGGCCTCATGGGATTGCTATATGATCATTTAAGTGTGCCTTTCGTGGGAAGAACATTCTGCAAGTTTAGAATATTTAAAAAACATTTTAGGCGAGATGGGAAGTTGCACACTGAGAAAGATGCTGTTTCACATGATTGATACAGATGTAGCGCTAAGCAGAAATCTGAAGCAAAGCTTTGCTTTCCCCTCTAGCTGTAGGTACAGCTTTTGTTCCTAGGCTGAGTTTAAACAAATCAAGAAAGTAAGCAATGAAAAACAATTGGACTTTCAGCTTAAAATATGCTTTGCTAAATTGTTTAATAAATCATTTCAATTTTAGCACCTCCATCTACCCTCATCTCCCCCATCAAAAACACTAGAGTAAGGAATTATGATCACCAGTGATCCAAGGCAACATGATAGGACTGCTGTGGCTTACCCAAAGTTATCAACTTTGAGATTTAATTTCTGTAAGCAAACATTTACTACTGCCTATGTTCCTCTCTGTGAGGCACCTGGGACTTTTGGGGCTTGTATGCACCTACATAAGTTAGGGATACTCCATGTTTCCTATCTCTCAGTGCAAAATCCCACCCCTCTTCTATGCAATTTTCCCAGGATACTCCAGGCTATATCTCTGTTCACTTGAAATCAGCTGCAAAACCCTCTGTGGACAACAGTCATTACCCTAAAATGTTGCACACGGAATTGAAGAAGCAATGTGTTCCTGGGCCAGGGCACAGGAACTGTGAGCATAGGAACTGAGCATAAGTCTTGACAGAGACCACTAGCTCCAAAATAATTGCATCCACAACATCAACAGCATAAGGTACAGTAATGAAAAGCCATCAAGGGTCCAGTTAACCTGGAAGGGCCAGGCTCTCCTGTAAAGCTGGGCTTAGCACACACAGGGGACGTTTTGCTCCTGAGCCTCTCCAAGCTGATTTCCTGCAATGTCTGGATCTCTCTGACAACCTATTTCTCGGTTTGCTGGATAAGGGAAAGCAGAGGGAAAGGTACCCTTGTAGGTTGCCAGAGTTGTGAATGATCTTTTATGATAGTCCCAAATGTAACCATGGCTGGAATTAACTCAGAGGTTAAGAGCATGATTCATGGATCTAGAAGGATGAGCTTGAGACAGCATGGAAGTTGTAGCTTAAATCTCAAGTGATAGGTATGAGCTGTTTCAAACTACTTTGTGGCTAAACTAAATTTCTAGCAGCCACTTAGATTCGTATTTCAGATTACAAATCACACAATAAAGACTTGAACAATTCAGGCACGTGGAAAAACTCATTCATGATGAACAAAGCAATTTAAGCTTTGCCCTCCTATATGTCATATAACTGTGCATGCAACAGCCACACGCCTACAATGTGATAATTTTAGACTTTGTTGTGGCATTACTGGGGGACTGAAAAGAGTGAAGTACCACTGAGCACCAGCTTCAAGATTTTTCTGACTATTTCCTTAATTCCTTAAAACACTTCAATTCTTTGTGGGCTCTGCATGCATATCAAGAGACCCCAGCTGCTCTCCAAACAGTAGAATAAACAGGTAAGCATAGGAAGGGAAGAAAGAGAAAATGCAACACTGCATACTGCAATAAAAGGTGCCTTAAAGGATGCTAACAGTGCCGAATGAGGCACAAAATGAGAGAAAGGTATCTCCTGTCACTATCAGGCGCATGCTAACTGTACTACCTGGCTGCAGATATGAGCTTCAGGCTTACAGACAGTTCTGTGACACTTTCACACCCCACTATAAGCACTGGTCCCAGAAAACAAGGCTAAAGGGCTCTAAAAAAAGAGAGAAACTAATATGAGAAACAATCTGAAATAAATAAGCTAATGATACCCTCCCCGCCCCTTGAAGGAGGAGATGAAAGAGACTCCACTTGAAAAATGAAATAGGAGAAAATACGCTGCAGGAAAGTTGGCAATGTAATATGTAGCTGATCTGTGCCTTAAATTTGTTTTAAGAAAATTTGGGGTGAGAAGCCACAACTGAAATCAGAAATACATATTGCTAAGAACTGCACAAACACACTGAAATCAAATGTTCCAGCATCAAATATTTTACTATCTGTACAGACAGGACAATTGGGATGTGTTCACACCTCAGACATAGACTAGCAGTCCATCTACGAGCTCAAGCACAGAGTAGTGTGGTTGCAATTAAATAGCTTCACAGCTCACAAGTTCACAGACGTTTATAGGGTTTTTATGGGATATTCTGCTTGGTGTGTGCTCACCTGGGAAACCTGCAGCCTGCTCCATCATGCAGTGTGGATATGGCCCAAGTGAACGAAATGTAGAACCGTTTCCACCTCACTGATGAAGATGTAAAACAGAAAAGCAATTAATCTGCCTGGGGAAATGCAGGGACTCCAAGTCAGAGCTGGGAATTCAAGGTCCCCTAAGCCCCAGTCCAGGGACCGAATCACTCGACTGGCTTTCCTTCTCATTACTGGGTGAAAAGAGTCAATGTGGTGTGGTACATCAAAATAGTACTGCTGAAGGAACACTGATTTCCAACAAGGTTTGTTATATCCACTGTGCCAAAAGAAGGGTAAGTATTCATGGCACGGATCTGTTACCTAGAACATTTACTTTTGAATCCATTAATTAAACCTGCACACTGTACAGTTTGATTTCTAAAAATTATTTCCCCCCCTGCTGTCAGGAACCTAAACATGACCCAATTAGTACACAGTCTTTCCTTTGGTCCTAGTCAGTGGAATCGCTATTTTTAAACTGAAATACTGTGACAGATCCCTACTTACAGTTCTGGACACCTGACAGTAAGGTTTCATTTTATAGCCTTAGAGCTGAGTGGACGTGAAAAATGAAATATTAAGCAAATCTACTACCACTTTGCCTAAATTTTTAAGGTACAAGACATTTCACAGCAGGGACTCCCTACTGTCACTGACACTGCAAAGCAAGACAGAAGAAAAGCTACATGGCTGGAGAAGAACAAGGTAGTGACAAGGTAGTGTACAACACAGCAAGGTGAAGCAGAGTGAAGTGAGAATGACAGGTGCTACAGCACAGGTCCAGCGAGGCGGAAAGTCTCTGAATCAAACATTATGTGTCTAAGCAGAACATTGAGGCAGGAAAGAAAAACCTTTGGTCCATTCAATAGCCAAAGCAATTGCCTGTAACACTGCAAGCGAGTAGGCAAGTTGAAGTTTGATGTTTTGGGGTCCTCATATCTGTTTTTAGTCCATCGGTGTTTCAGAGCAATTTTGACTACTGTAAAACGAAAGTCTTGGGTTGGTGAAAGCAAAGCTCATGTCCAGGTTCAGACCCCATTTGTTTTGAATCACAAATCTGGTGCAGTTGTTTTGCGCTGTGCATTTTCTCTCCTTAACAACTGCTCTTGACACTGTCGAGGAGAAACCCACCAACACCTCCCAGGTGCACACAAAGCATGGCAGAAATCTAGGTGGGCACCCAAATCTTCCAAGGGTGCCTCTCCTTTCGAAAACACACCTGTAGGAGACTAAATAGCAAGGCAGGCCCTGAGGCTGGGAAAACATAGCTGAGCCATGCTCTCATCCAGATACCTCTCACAAATACATTCCTACTCTTGCGTTCATTCTGCATCTCAGAAATCAAACTCCCTTTTGGACAGCATTTCAGTGCTCTGTCCAGAAAAAGTCCTTCTTTACATTCCTAAGTCATTGGGAATTTAACACCACTCCTTGTAAGGCGTGCAAAACATCTGGCTTTAAAACAAAGCCCTGGATGCAGTTACCTGGTCTTTGGGCTTCTCCACTGCCAGGATAAGTGGGAGGCTGGGTTCCCATGAGGAACCTGCCTGAAAAAGCAAAACCAAGGTCGGTTTGCAACTTGTCAAGTTCTAGCAATAGCAGAAGACACGTACACAAGCCCTTGTTGCATACTCCCAAAGCTCGTCTCATCACCCTGTGCTGACCTCTGCCAGGGCATCCTGGCAGAACAACCTACAAGCTCCAGGCAAGCACAGCCAAATGTATTTGAAGATGCAGAGCCTATTTTCATGTATTATAAGAAATCACTTCTCTGCAGCTGCTTCCTTCATGTTATATTTTCATTTCAGCTGGTGTCATTTGCATTTTATAGCTTCATAGTTGAATAAATTCAGTTAAAAATTTATTAACAGGCCTTACTTCTATTTCTAGTTACCCTCCAGAAACATGTTAGGGAGCTGCAGCCAAAAAAGTCCGTATATGAATCTCAAAGCCAGATCTAATTTATAAGGTTGATTCCATCTTTACAGGAAACCAAACTCAGGCACTCAGTAGCTCTAAATGTAGAGCCAGGTTTTGAACACCCAGATCCAAGCACTTTAGATCCAGTTTTACCTCTCCATAATAGGCTGGATGGAAATTTTGTGTTCAGGAAATGTTGGTTAGTTTGCGTTCCTCTCCTGTTCACCAATTCCCAGAGCGCTCCCTCAGGACCATAACTCACAGTTTCGGATGCTATGCACTAGACTAAATATTACAGCTTTCTCTTCCAAAATAATTAAGGTTTGTGATTGCCTTGCTGATGAAGAACAGCATGACACCTCTGCTGACAAAATCAACCTTTCAACCATAATTATTCATATCTAATTACACTGCCAAATGAGGCCCAAATAAACAGGGTTCTTCTGCGGTAGGTGCTATCAATTCAGAGGAAAGTGTGGGCTTCTCTGTCATCCCAACCATGCAAAAACACTAATTTTCTTTCTCTCAAAACATACACACACACTTCCTGCAGGAAGAGAGGGAGAGGCTTTCTCAATGACTTTTAAAAAAAGAGAGTGAGAATGATTAATAACAGCCTGAGAAGAAATGAAAGCAAGACTAGGGATAGATCCCTATCCCACAGTACCTTACTAATGGAGTTTGGAGTCTGTGGTGTCTCATCCTTCAGCACCGATGGGCTGTTTCCTTCCACGTCTTTTCCTGCAACAAATAAATGTGATTCAGAAACAGAGAAATTCTGTGCAAAACCATGGCTACTCATGGCCTTAGAAGGGCTACTGCTAACAGCAAGCAAGAGAAGCTGTCATGAGCAGGAGCAGGCACACCAGGATCACAGAGAGGGATCTTGCAGAGCTTGAAATAGCCTGGATCTACATGGTTGGGCTACGCAATAAGTACTGCTTAAAAGTTAGGTCTGAAAACACTGTGGTAAACCAACATGATGGTTGCAAAGTCCAGCATATGAAGGCTGGAAAAAAACAAAAATAAGGTTGCTTTTGCATCCTTAATCAGCTCCCTTCTGTATCTGCATTATGATGCAGTCTTTAATTACATTACCACAGTCTGTTCTTTTCTTACACACGCCATGCCTCATTCAATGCAAGTAACAAATGGAATTCAGTTAATAAGCAGCTATTCAATACATTATCCTCCTTGGTCAGTATCTGGCAACTATACACAGATGCACTTGATAGCATGCTTTGTTTGACAAATAATAACCGTATCATAAAACGTTACAGAAGACAGAACAGCATCTAGACATAATTAGTAAAACAAAATTTAAAAAAAACTGCAGAAGATCAATGTCTTCTGACCAAGTTATTTGTTAAAATAAGAAACATTTTCAATTAACAAGTAGTACTTATGAACACCATGACATTTTCCAATCATTGTAGAGAGGTATTTCCAAATATACCCAAAAAAACTAAACTTGCAGTACATTACACATTATATACTAGTATGAGTGTGTATAGTCCTAGTCCGAGCAATAAAAGGTAATGATAAATTCTGTTCTTTTTGCCAACTGTAATCATGTCCTTACAGTAAAAGAAAGCATAGAGCTTCTATTTAAAAAAAAGCCAGAAAACAGCATCTGATGAGACTAGCTTTTTAGTGCCAAGACAGTCATTGTTATCCAATTGCAATGTAGTTTTCTTCTCAAAATTATTAGCAATCAGAGCTTCAGAATACTGGATGCAGTAAAGAACCACCAAGACAGTGAAATATAATCCATTTGCAGCACATTGCAAACATGGAAACTGTTAAAAATGTTTTTAAGTATTGTGCAGGCCAGTCTTGGAAACACCACCAAACCCAAAACCAGCAAGGGAAAATCCCGATTCTCCTGAAGTCAGCAGAAGTTGTCATAGATGTGTCAGAAGTCATAAGGTCTCCTAGAGTCTTCAGAGCAGCCATTTAAGAAGCCAAGCACCATTAGAAAAGTCAGCCACAGAAGCTTACTAAAAAATAAATATCCTCATGGCCATGTTCTGCACTTCCATCATGGGACATGTGAGAGAACAAGCACATCCCATTATAACTGAACTGCAACTGTGCTACAGGGTTTCACGGGTAAAGAGACAGGACAAAAAACATGCCCTTTTTACAGGCATTAACAGGCTGTTTGGTGTATCAACTCTTAAATTTAAGAAAATGCTTTGTGGGACAACTGTCCCTAGAAGGTGTGCAACTGTCCACATGGTGACTAAGGGTGGGGGGGGTTTCAGACATGTTTCTCACCCTGTGGCATAGTGCTGCGCTGTGCCACATGCACACAGACACGCTGATGCAGAAAGCAAACACTTCCAAGCCTGGGAGAAGAGGGACAGCATGTGCGTTGCTCACGTGGGGAGCTGAAGCAGAGGAAGGACCTACGCAGTCACATAGGAAGGCAGTGCAATAACAGGGAACCTATATCTTAACCTAGTTTCTTACCCGTCACTCCTCCCCTTGAAACACTGAGCCCTAGATAACGCACTTGGAAACCTGATGTCCACAGGCAGGAGAAAAGTGGCCGGATATTTGCCAGTTACCTTGTGCTACCATGACAAGTGGGATGGCCATAAGCACTGCTGTGCATGGATTAGGAACTGTATCTCCATACTTTTTCTGTCTCTGATGGCGCTTTCCTCTCTATAGCCCCCACTCTCCCCGACAGAGGCAGAGGAGATGGGAATAAACTCACAAAGCCATGTAGCTGCTGCACTTGTTTCCCATTAAGAGTTTTTTCTGTGCATGTATGGGAAAGTAATATATGGTCTAAAAACTCAAGTAAAGTTAATGGGAATCAGCTGCTGCCTGCTCCAAGGGAACAGCATCTATTAGCATAACAGAATTCACATCCATTCTTTATTATGTCTCATTTCTTAAAGAAAGCTTAACTCCAAGCTGGTATCCATACAAAAAGCCTGGACATGAGAGGTTTCTGCCTTCTCTCAGTAATACAGTTAAAAGGGTTTGCACCTGAACAATGAGATTTTTGCTGTTCCTGAGGTTCTGGACTATCCTGCTCACAGAGTATTATGAAAAATGGGTACATGCAACTGTTCGCTTTTACCATATCATTTACAAGGATCCTTAAGATATGTTTATGGAGAAGCATATACTGGTTTCTTACGCCAAACTCAGTAAGCCTATTGGCACTTGTGAGGGAAAGGCTGTTTTTCGGAGGAGAGCCATCTTTGCTGTCTGTCTCAAGCAGACTTGCTGCAGCCTTGTGGAAGGAGAGAGCCAGCCCTTGTTTGGAAAGCAAACTTCATTGAAATGATGTGCAAGTTTCTCAAAAATCCACACATGTAGTTAAGTGCACAGAAAGCCCAAAAGCAAGAGTCCCACCCAGAGCACAAGAGACATAGCCGCCTTGAGAAAATAAATAGGAAACCACATAAAAACATAAAAAAAGCTAAATATTAACTGGCTATAGAAGCTGAAGTTCTTATCTCCCTGATCAAGAAAACATAATGCCCACAACAGAAATAGAGCTGAATCTCTCCTGACTTAAAGTGCTGGCTGCTAGCAGGGCATGCAAAGAGGGTCCTCCACAAAGTAGCCCAAACGTTTTGCACCAAATAATGAAAAAGATTTTGGGAGGGGAATCAGTGGTGCTTATGGAAACAGCCTTCACCACATCATGAAGAAAACTGCCAACACTCCAGTCGTGCAGTGGCAGAGCTGAATTACTGATACCTTCTTTTATCCCATTACTGTCATGCACAGGAAAAATAAATATTTAGTTCCCTTCCAGAACAGTAACTATTCCTTCTCTTTGGTTTTCTGCTGGGCATCAATCCTACAGATGCATTTGCCTTTCCCCTTTATAAAGAATGATACAGAAAGCATGACTGATCAATGGTAACAGGAAGCAAAATTATTGGGTTATTGAAGAATTAATTATTACCTCCATGCAGCATGAACTATTATTTTACAGGCTTTCTGATAAAGTGTCTGGATAACTACAAGAGGAAATACAGGCTCTGATGTGTGGCAAAACTATCGCGAATAAAACCTGTTACTGCTGTAAATATCAGCCACATGGCCCAATGTGTACACCAGACTGAAATTTAGTTCTGTGTATCTATCACAGTAAAATTCCCATATTCATGAAAGTGCAACTCTTAGGATGCGGATAAGCTAATCTAAATTTTTATTTAAAGACACTGTGCGGTCTCGCAGCCTAGTCAAAAGAGAGATTCTCTGAAAGTTCTTTTAGCTACTCCCCCAATAAATTTCCTGCCCTCTGAAAGAGAAAATAAAGATTCTCCCTCCTTATTGCTAAGTGAAAGACAGACATGGGCAAAGAACATGAATTCACGTCTCTCTAGTTTGTGAACTTCCTATAAAAAGAAAATGTCTTCCTCATTAGCATTTTTGTATGCAAGCAAGAGGCAAAAAGTCCAAAGTGTTATTTCAGATAGTGCCCTCTGCATTTCCCATATGTTTCCTTTAAAAAAAAGTCTTCTCGTTGAACTGAATCTTCATAGCATAGCTTGCCTGAAGTGTAAAGTCTGTCACTCCCTTCCCACTGAATTATTTACTTGCACACCTTCATTGTGGGAGGGCTAATCCTAGGTGTTGGTGCTGTGAGACCTGCAGCTCCAGCCACCTCACAACCCACCAAATTCCTGGCAGGAAATCACTGGGCTTTGCTGCCTGTGCTGCCCACAGCACCCACCCAACATGATCAGCCCAGTGCTCTCGTAAAGAAAATCTGCTGGGGTCAGGCAGCAAAACACGGACCACTGGAAAAGCCTCAAGAACTGAAAGTTCATGTAAAACAACAGAGAAAAATGGGGGACAGAGAAATACTGGATGCAGCTTATGGACACAGACCTGTGGCTTATCTATAGTGATAGCAGCATCCTTCAGAGGGAAGGGAGAAAGTGGGGGGAAGCACACAAGGCTCAAAGGAAAACAAGGCAGAAGCAGCAGCAAAGGAGTGAAAGGAGAGCCCACCACAGGAAATGGCAACTGAACGTGAAGAATGAGTTACTTCTCAGGGGAAATGTGAGGAGAACAAAGAGACAAGGCAGCTCTGTGGGGACCAGGAAACAAATGAAAGGAGTAAAAAAAAATGTAAGGATAGACAAAAACCCAGACCCTCTGCAAGAAATCCCCTGGCTGAAGCAGTAACTTCTGTTTGTTGAAAAGGGATACTCTCTCCTTTACAAACTCTCTGGCCTATGCTCTTCCTTTGCAATACAGAGGGCTACCACCCTCGCTGATGCCAGTGCTAGAAGTTACTTGGGAGAACTGCGCAGCAGAACAAAAGCTCCAGCATGACTCAAGGCACTTGTTCTGCTGAGCCCAGCAAAGGCTGTTAGGTCCAGCTGCCAGCAGGGATCAAGGAGAAACAAGGTGATGGGGGAAGCTGAGGAAGAGACAAACTCTTCCAGCTACCTCCTCCATGCTGAAACCCTCAACTTTCCCTGGTTTCCGAAAGATTACAGCACTGAAATACCTCTGTGAGGAAGTCAGTAACTTTTTTAGCACTGAAAATGCTGGTAAGAATGGAAGAATGGGAAAACCCTAAGCTATGGCTCTCCATCTCCCTGAAGCCAGGGGAAGTGACTACAGCCTGAAAAATCAGCCCTTCAGCTCCCAATGATAGCAGAAGTGAAACAGCTATTTACTCACCACACATTTGTACAGACTGTACTTATGGGCAACTAGCTGTTCAGAAGTCCCTACAGGTTTGAAATGTATGAGATTTTAGGTGTACCGTTTTAAGTTGTTTTCAGTTTGATTACTAAAAGGTTGTTGAAGCTTTCAGCGACCTCAGTGACAGCCAGGATTAGTCAGCACTGCTGAAAATAGGCTCCCCATTGCCTTGAAGCAGACACCCACAATTAGAAATACCTGTGAAATCAGAGGCCCTTGAAACCTTTGCACTTAAAGACAATTAGCTCAGGAAACCCAGACCTGGTTTTGCTCTACATCTGAAAAGCCCAGAGAGTCTGTTGGGTGTTACATCTATATGAACACTGAAACCTTTTGACAGATGCTATGTTCTTTTTCTAGATATCACTGTTCTGAGAGCTCATGAAGGTGCTGTGAGGTTTGATTATTTAGCACTGACATGGCAGCTGCAAATGACAGCTCTACAAACTTGTGACTGTTCCCTGAAGCACTTGTTTACACACTGGAACGGAAGCATTGTTTGCAGACTGCAATCAAGGAAAGACTTGAATGTTTATTGTAAGCAACAAATTCTGAAACAATAAAATGAGCTCTATTTCCTTCAAAAAGGGTGCTAGGAAATTCAAAGCAAAAAAGATGTAAAGCGAACGCTTAAAGCCAGCCTGCCATTCACTGCAACCTGTCAAGATTCCTGGTACTTGTAGTGCTTGTAGATATTTACAGAACATTAACCACAGAAAGTCTGCTCTTGTAATATTTATCCTGGGCTCTAAATCTGAACAGGGAAACCTTCCATTAAACATCTGCAAATGGGGCCAGTAAATCTTAAATGAGTCCAATGCTTACAGTGAAACACATCAAGTGCCTCAAAGTGGAAGTGCCTGAAAACATTAGTAATTTTTTAAATGTGAGGCCACGCAGTGTTCAAACAGTTACAAACCCCAACTCTGATGCCTTCTGTTCCCACTCAACACCATGGCAATGAAACACAATAGCATCATGAAAGCAGCATTGTCTGGAATCCAGTAATACCTGTGTTGCAACAGCTTCTCTCTCTCTTTCATATTAACTTGTTTCTCTTTGTTTCCTGGCAGCATGCTAAAATACCTAGTTGCAGTCAAGCACCTGAGACACAATACTTTCTGCACTGACACACCAGAAACCAACCTGGGCTGAGAGGGTAGATGTCATTGTCGGTCCCGAAGAACAGATTGCGCGTCAGCTTGCGAGGATCGACCTTCTGAGGGGTGGATGAGGCTGGACAGAGGGAGAACCTGCGACGAAGAAAGTTCTCCTCCTTCATGGCATGAGCTGTGGGGGTTTTCTGAAAAGGAAAGATAGAAATAACAGTTCATTTCAAGACACAGGAAATCAAAGTTTCACACCCAGATGACTCTGCTGCTTCAAAGCTGCCTAATCCTATGTACTGTGCCAGATCTTTTTATAGAGTGCCAGAAGGCTATGCAGAAAAAAAAAAAAAAGTTATACTAGTTTGAAGCTACAATTACTGATTTGCTGACTCTCACTATTTGCAAACTTCAGGGAAGCAGGCCACTGCTCCTTGGTGAATCCAGGCAGTATAACACCCTCCTACCTACAAGGATCTATCTAGGATAATAGCTACGTACTGGGTCTATCCAGTGCACAGCAGCTAAAATTAACTTTTTTTTTTTTAAGGTTTTGGAGTCTCTTTCATAAATGTAACTCCATTGGTGTCAGCAGAGTTACAGCATCTCCGCAAAATCAACATTTAATCCAAGCTGCATGGAGGAAGACCAGCTGCATTGGCTGCAGAGAGCAGCAAGCAGAGATAATGCCAGTGTCACTCCTGCCCTTATTTCCTATTACAGCATATATAAATCATTTCAGTTTTTTTTAAAATGGCATTTAGATCAGCCTTGCAGTTTGATCAATAATACAAACCTTGCTGCTCTGTGTGGGTAAAAAACAGCATTTGCCTCCCCAAAAGCCTCCCTGCATCCCCATACAAGAGCCTGGTGGTACTGTGCTCTTTACCACCACTTGGCTAATGCATTAGACTATCCTGGCTGGAATTAAAGGTTTCTTTTATAGCCATCCAACAAGCAGTTCTTTCTTACACGTTACAAACAGATATTATGACTGTCTCCTTCCTGAGTTACAAGCTTTATTCTCTCCTCATGTGCAGCCAGAGACAGAGCTCTTGCTAGCAGTAAGAAGCATTAACCCAGCCTTTGGGTGGGCATTACAGACTACGAGGTCTGCTGCTTCTCCGGGGGACAGTTACTGTGGCAAGAAAAACCCTTTAGGATGGTACATGTTTCCTGAAAAGACCCTCCAAGTTTTTCCCATCTCTTTTAGGCTACTGGGAAAGCAAAGGGGAAAAAGTTGCCCAGAGTTGCAGTGCAGTTTGGGAGGGCAGGACCAGCATGCATGTAAGGTGATCCGTGTGGCACTAGGTGGAAAATGGGCTGATTAAGGCCTAGAACATCCTGCCCTGCCCCTCCTGCTCCCCAGTACCACCCTGGTGCTTGCGCTGGCCCAGACACCCCAATTTAATGGGGAACCCTCAGCGGCCTCTTGGAACTCAGCTTTCACAGCTAAGACACAGCACAGGGGGATGCCACGAACGTGTCCCAGTGTGAGAAACTCCCCTCCTGTGTTTTATCTGAGCTCTGTCCCTCCACCTGCCCTGCTAATCCCTGTAGAAGGCAGTCCCAGTATTTCAGGTTTTGCAATTATTTTTTTTAATTTATTTACACAGCAGGCTGCATCAACTTTATAAACTAGCTGTGATGTACAAGGCAAGAGCGAATCTGGTCCTTCTTTCCTGCCAGAGACAGCCTCAGTGCCCAACAGCTTAATTTTATCTAAACCAGTCTGGACTCCAACAATGAGCACGGGTTACCAAAACCACTTTGAGCAGCAGGTCTTTCTGAACCCAGCTCACCATGCTGGGATGGGTGAGCCATCAGATGCGAGGGTCTGTAACATCCAAAAAGGGGCTAACAGCTAGCAGCTGGGGCTAGCCCGAAAATAGGACTCCCCCAGGCTACAAAGCTGCCATTTCAAGGGGACGCATGTCCCCTGCTGGGCCCGTGTCATCCGCGGAGAAGGAATTAAGGTCTGTGCAGTGCTCTGAGGATACAACGTTCCCTAAAAGCCCTACGTGTTATCATGTCCCCCCCGTGAAGTGGCTGTAAGACACTATAGATTCAGCAGCAGCATTTCACCATAACCACCTCACACAACTCTCGGCGAACGGCTTCATATTGAGCGCCAGGAAGAGCGCGTGCTGGGCAGGGCGGCCACGGACCGGCCCTTCACGCAGCGCCCCACGCGAGGCTGTGTGTCAGGCCGATGACATGTGATGACAGCTGGGCGAAATGAGGTCGCTGCAGCGCTTTCCACCCGCTGCTGCCCTGCCTCCTCTCAATTCAACTCCCCAGCAAAACCACCCTGCAAACATACGTCTGGGCTCAAAGAGTCCCCAGGTTCCCATTGCGGCCAACAGCATCTCTGAAGCAGCAAGTAACTTAGCTACCTAACATTTAGCCATGTAAATAACCCTTTTTTTGCATAGATACTCTTAAATGCATACAGCTGGGTGGGGAGAAGATGCAAAATTAAAGCTAACTTTAAAAACAGAAGAGAGAGAGAGGAGGAAAATGCAGCTAGTTACGTGTCTGAAAGCAAAATATTTAAAAATAATCCAGGTCTAAATAGCTGGGTTTGGAATGCTAACACTGAGCTATTTTCTGCCCTTGTTCTCAGAAAGGCCATCTCCACTCTCTGCCTCTGGAAATGCTCCTAAGTGGCTCAGAGCAAAAGCAGATCCATGGGATACTCTCCCCAAAAAGCAGTGACGTGGCGAGGCCAAGCTGATCGTGCAGAAAGGCGTTCAGAAATCCCAGGTCCATCCAGTGGAAAGCAGGCTGGGGAACAAGTTACAAACATAAAACAGCCATCCACCCAGCTCTTACGCCCTGCTCTCGTGGTGGAGACTCTTCTTGACAGGGTAACAAAAAGGCTGCATTCAGCATCATTTTGTCTCAGCAATACTGCAAGCCATGTCAGTGGAAAACTGCCAGCCAGCTCACACTGATGTTGATGGCAAAACCCCTCCAGACACCGGAGCAAGAAAAGGCTGTATACTGGGTTGGACATACCAGGACACAATTTCTTTCAACTGCTGCTATATTTACTATGCAGAGACATCGATGCTCTAATGTTTCCCTCACCTATTATTTCACACCATTCAACCATGGGATAATTGACAGAATTATTGTGCTGATGCTTTCTCGTCCCCACACTTACTTAAGCCACGGGCTTGACGGCAAGAAATCTGGATGCCTTGTTCAACCGGGAACAGCCATTTGGCAATAACAAAGGAAAAGACTTTTCTCAAGTCCATAATTTGCTCTGGCTCTTCTCTTACATATCTTAATACAAACTTGTGGCGGCACTCATCTCTTTTTGACCACAAAGATCAATTTGAGTAAGTTCCTCTCAACTGGGTCCTTTTTGGCAGGAGACCTCCAGTGACCAAAGCTCCCTGAGAAGCAGCAGCAGCAATGTGTCTGTCAGCCCCATGCATGGACTCATGCAACACACCATGTCAAAAACATCCCAGCCAGTTTTTCAAAGATCATCTAACACTGCATTGTTCCAGCTCACGGACACAGATCCTTCCTACATTTGACCCTCATCCAGACAGGCTCTTACGCCATCCACATTTTCATGGGCTTCACTCCAACTAGAAGGTGACAGCAGCAAAGGCTCTCCTTCAGCTTGCTATATGGTGTGTGTGCAGTTCAACTTACTTTTCCTTTATTTTGGGTAAAAGAGAAGAATCGTTGGCCTGCAGTTCATTCCCAGAGATTGCACCACCTTAGATTACCATGACACTTTTTCAGAGAAAGGCTGAGGTGGACAGACTCAGCCTACAAGATTTTACCTCGTTATGCAGTGCAAAGTGCAGCACAAAATCATAGAAAAGGACTTTTTTTTGTATTTTGGGTTTTTTTTATACATCAGACACTTTTTCCTTGGTGGGAGAAAATGCAGTTCACACTATTAAGATTCTATAATACACCTGAAATATTTGGCTTGGTTTCCAAAAGATATCTCTGTGTGTATCTGCATCTGTATCTACCCTGTTTTATCCTCCCTCCGTCCCAATGCCTTTTGTACCATTGGCAAAAGTCAAGGAAATCTGACAGGCATTAGAAAACTTGAAAATATTAGCTTCTTAAAAGTTATGTGAAAATCAATGGCTAAAGAACGGAGGGAAACTGTATTGTTGTCCTCTGAAAGAAGGGCAGTACTATGAACCCAGCTATTACCAAACATCAGCAAATCCAACATAAGCCACAAATCCGTAAGAAAATGAGGCTTCATTAGCTCACTTACTCAGAGAGCTACTTGTTATACTGTCCATGAGGGCCTGCCTGCCCAAGCTGGCTTCAAATTACATAAAGCTCATGAGAGTTGTAGGGGATGCTGAACAGTAGACGCCAGGGGCAATTTTCCAAAGGGATCTAACAGGAAGGTGGGAGGTGTGTTCAGTGTTTTTCACAACAGGGCTCTTTAGACACCTAAATAATCCACCCTCTGGCCAGAATCACCTGTGTGAGACAGGAGGGTGTGAAGGGTTCCAAGAATACAGCCTTGTACTAAATCTACTTTTATACTATCAATGCATGATTATCTAGAAAACATACAAAAATTCACTGGTGATGAAGTATCTGATAAGAAATAAGCAACCATAGAAGATACACTTCTAGACATGAGCTTTTGAGCCTCTAAGCTTGCATGGCCGATTTGAGGACAACATTGTTGTTCTGAAACCCAAATCTACTTCTAAATCACTATTTTGGAGGTTGCTTCAGGATATGGTAGATGCTTCACAGAAAGCAGTTCTGCGAGGGCTTGGGGAATAGAGAGAAGGTAAAAATCCAAATTGGGCCAGAATTGCAGAAGGCCCAAAATTGCCATTATGTTACCAAACCACTTACATAATAAAAGGCAACAAATTTCACCCACTGCTCCTGCATTCCCTCCAAGTCCAGCAGGTGAGATGGAGAATTGTCTAAGAAAGACATCACGTCTTGATTTGAAGACGTCAACTGATGCAGAATCCATAAGCTCTCTTAGGAAGCTAACCTCATTGCAAAAAATCTTCGCTCTAGCTCTTGAATGAATTTAGCTGGTTGTTAGTCTTGGTAGATTAAAGCACCCTGAAGTTTGCAGCTCAGGTCATTTCTGGCCTTCTATTCTGTGCTCTTGATCATAAAAATGAAGGAAAGGTAATACAGGGAGTATTGACAGAGCCACTAAACACAGTTTTTTTCAGGATTGCCCATTTTGCGTTGACAGCTCTTTAAGCAGTAATGGGCTATTAAATGTGGGCTGTTCGCCGGAGCTGAAATAGGAATAAATAATTCATCAGCAAGAAATAAACTTCTTGCTAATCTTGTCTTTGAAACCACTTTATCTTTTAAAAATGAAAAATATAGCAGACGAAAAGTCCACGTCAAACCCCCATGAAACACAGGACAATGAAAGTGGTGAACTTAACAGGGTGCAATTGCCTAATGGGACTTTAACTCCCAGGCGGCTTCAGGAACAGTCAACAAAAGAGCAATGGGGCAAAAATAAAAGTTGTTTTATCAGCAAGCCTTGTGGCTGCCATTAAAGCAAATGGGAACTGCCAGCGCTCTCCTCTTCTGGCACCGCACCCATTTTGGGTGAAGGCTAGAGTGACTAATAAATTTACAGATCATCAGTGTTGGTGCAGAGATGCCTTTCACATGGCTGCTCTGCATTTTGAGCCTTTTGTGCTTGCTAGGAAGATAGTGGCACCTTTCAGCATCAGGCCCAAGGCTTTTGGGGATGGAATTTTCCTGGCTCCATCTTCAAATTTTCTAAGTTCCTGATATATAATTACCACACAGCTAAACACTGTGCAGACATTATGCTGCCTCTACCCTCTGCAAACTGGTGGGTAGGTTGGCTTGCTTACTCTCATTTCCAGCATTTTAAAATAGATTGGAAATATGCACATCTCTATAAATAGTTAATTTGGGGTTTCGTACAGTCAAGAAGGCTGTGTTAGTTGCAGGGGGAGGGCTTTTACTTTATTCAAGGCTTGTTTCAAACAACCTTTTCTTTTTCTGGTCACTAAATATTTCCCAGAAATAAAATTAAACCATATTTTGTATTCACAGCAGTCATTCACTCCAGAATCCACATCAATAAGGAAAATTAAATCTAAAGGTACTGACATTTCCTGATTCAATTAACCCTGAGGAGGTAAAAATTTCATGAATGAAAAGAGAAGGCAAATTGTTAGCAGATACATTTCTAGTTATTACAGTCCTAAGTATTCACCAGGAAAAACACCAGCACAGATCCTCAACAAGGGTAAATTATTAGTTCAGTGGTGCACTGGTGATTTACAACAGCTGAAGAACTACAGTCAATCCAGAAAGTCTGTGAAATCTGTTTCTGGAAGCTATTCCTAAAATACCTATTTATAAGATAGGTAATTGGACAACCAACGCCCTACTAACAGTTAAATAAAACCTGATACAGTGAAAAGTGCCTGTGCAGGCAATTTTTTTCTCTACTTAATCCATGGTTTTTGGTCAGGGATATGGCAAAACACACATATTACAGCTGACACTGAATGTTTTGAGCTGTCATGCCGTTAGCTGGTACCTGAAGCAATGAAGCTTCACACTAAGTGTCAGCTATTCCCCGGAATTATTAGGGTCAGCTATTTCTCTGTGGTGCTGGCAAGGGGACCTTTCCTCACCAGTGGTGGTCCCCGGTATGTTCCTCCTAGACCATGTCCTGCTCTACTGGATCCCAAGCCAGCCCCAGCAGATTGATGGAGCCCCACTCTTTCAATCATTCATGCGCTCCAGATGAATACACTGAAATGCTGGTACTGCAGGAGTGCTCTGATTTTAAGGACTGCCATACCTTCTGCTGCATGCCATATCACTCAGACTGACAATCAGTCCAGGCTGGAAGATAAAATAACTCGGGTTGCTGAAGACACCCATCTGCAACAAAGGAACCAAGTTACAGAAAGCTAAAACTACAGACAGCTTTATTAAGATCATATGCAACAGGAAGGATTTCTCTCAGCTGCTTTGGCAAGCTCAGGAGTGTCGCTAGTTCATCCCTACTACCTAACTCGAAGCTCACATGCCCTGCAGAGTCCTTAAAGCTGCTTCTCTCATGCTGTTTTTGTGGAAAATGCCTACCGCAGCCACCCCCAGCAATCTGCTCTTGCTCTCTCCAAGAACAGAAGAACAACCTCTTTCTATCGCCTCTGCTTCTCTGCCTACCTTTTCCTGCACTGGGCAGTGAAAATTATGTAGTAATCAGGAGACAAAACTATTTCCTCCCTTAATTCTCTGTAAGATGTCTTGATTAATGTTTCCTTTGTATACACCAGAACATTTGCAGTTTAGGCACACCAGCAGCACTTACACGCATAATCTTCTCACAACTAATCTCTCTCTACGGTGAGCATTATGTACAAATACCACAAACAGAACAACTACAGGCAAAACCAGTCATTGAATGTCTACACCGAAAAAAGATCATCCCAGATCATTCATTTTGGGGATCCCTATTTAACACAGGACTAAGAAATCTGAAGGTAGGGTCACAAAGGGCAAAACATTTTTATTTGACATGTAGGAAAACCTCATCTTCAGAATCACCTCTGTTTGAATAAACACCTCCTGTGAGCAAACACCAGCCCATCACTAAAGCCATGTTGTGTTTGGGAAAGGGATCACTGCAACCTTATGGCTTAGAAATGGGCATTGCAATAAGTATTAAATACACAATCCTCATACGTTTTTTTGTCTTAAAACACTTGCAATTTACACTGTAAACATGCTAGAGATTTCTTTCGACTAAGAATATCGAGTGGGTCACTGAAATGAATGCTTAATGATTTTTACATCCACCTCCTCTGCCCTTTAAACTGTAAATTGATTGTTATGCAGAAGGCTATTAATTCAACAAAGCATATTACATTTCCCACTAGCACTGAGGGGCTTCTCCTGACTTAGCAATTTCACTGGTCTTTCCCCTTGCTAACTGCACAGATCATACCTCACTTGCTGTAATTACAACTAGTACATCAACATCAATTATTTCCCCGGTAATGGCAGGTGCTTGCAGAATTGAAGGTTTTACCAATACTACCAGAATGATGAGAAAGTCCCCAGCACTCAGTGAAAGACAGGAGCGAGCACTTTTCCTGCAAACCTTTGTCTTAGTCCCTCACTTTATTTTCAGTAAATCATACTTTTTATAATCTCCTTTAGGCCCCAATTTCTGAAGGTATCTCTACTGAATAGAGCTCACGCAAAGGTATTTTCTTGAAGAACCAATCTATGCAGGAAGGTAAGGTGCTTTCTTTGAAACCTCTTCAGCCCTTTAATCCCATGTTCTAATATATTCAACTGAAGACGACCAAAAGGTAAATCACAGCTGTTAAGCATACATCAAGCACCTGAATGCTTATCCATCTTACTGAGTTTTTATTTAAAGTTTACCACTATTTGTTACTGATATCTCTAGTCAGCATTCTTTTAAGCAGGAAAACAAAGTCAAAATGCTGATTAGCAAAGACTCCCCACCAAAACATAATGTACAGCCAAGCACAGGTGCAATGTATAGGAAGAACTGTGCCATCACAGATCACAAGTGATCTCCTGATGCAGTTTTCATAACACACTAGCCAAGAAATTCCAGTAAGGATCCACTTTGAAACAAACTGAGGAACCAGATTTGTGCCTCTAAATTTCTGTTTATCCAGAAATATTTATATACTTCTTTAAATTAAAGTTTTGTACAGATGACACAAGGATTCACGTTGCTATCACAGCTGCTTCTCAGCAGTGAACTCAAGAGGCTGTTGGAGATATATTTACATCAAAATTAAGGTATATGCGCAACTCAGGCACACATACATAAATTACCTTTGAGCTAGCTAGCTGGAGTAGGGCTAACAGTGTGGGCTACAGTAGTAAGACATGCAAAGCAGGCTAGAAATTATATCTGAGAAATCAGGCAAGCACCATGGCCAGATCATTCTGAAATCCATGCTGATGTCTGCTACTGAGCAAGCTTGATCAAGTGTTCAGGTAAGCAGATACAAGCCACGGTCACACCTCACTAGCAATACAGATGACCCCTGAATCCCTGCTGCTTGCACTGGAAGCGTGGGCACAGCTCCTGGCCAGCCCGCAGCAGTTTGGCAGTGCACGCCCGAGCCAAAAGGCAACACTCCCTTTGCCTTCCATGGGTGCGAGGCTCAGGCACGGAGACACAGTATGAGGTTAGGCGCTAAAAAACAGTGTTAAAAGCTTTGTGCTAGTTAAGGAATTAAGCACTCGCTTATGAATTTCAATATAAATAGTATTAGGCCCAAAGGTGAAAACATGAGACATATGACTCAAAAAATGTCCACCTGAAAAGCAGCTTTTAAGTGCTCTGCTTCCTTTTTATTGTTGTTATTAATATTGATAGCTCATCCACCAGTGACATTTTTTGTTTGAGGCACACTGTGAACACAATGCCTCCAAGCCTGAGCATTTCAGGGAGCAAGCCTGAGTCCCATGAACAGTATTAATGAGTTGCATAATGGTAAACCACGTCCACCTTTGACACATTGAGCTTTCCAGTAATTATCCATAACTCAGTACACATGCTACATTGGGAATGGATATCCCACAGCTCCCCATGCCCTGAAGTTTTTATGCATGCTAATTGTTAGTAATACCCTCCGATGACCTCCCAATACAACCCTTTTAAACTGTAGCTGACTACCTAAGAGCACATCTTTTAAATAACCCATTTTTTCTAGCGGTACCTTAGGGGCTAGAGATCCCAGACAGCGATAAGAGTCACCCTGATGGAGTCACCGTGACAGGCCTCGGGAAGAGGGAGCCTGGCCCCGCATGGCACCCGCCATCCCCACCGCCTGCAGGAGGGCTCTGATGACTATGGCCTCATGCCGGGGGTGGCAGGGTTTGGGATAGGCCAGGGCAGTGAGGGAAATATGGTATCAGGTATATGGAAACATAAATGAGAAATTCACTTAGCTGCTGTAGCTAAAGCTCTCTGAGATTTAAAGCCATGACAAGAACACATTGCTTTGGACAGGCGTGCAGTTACATCATTTGCAAGCAGGCCACATCTTCAAGGTCAGTTCTTGTCTTGATATTTTTCTTTAAAAAGAACACATTAAAGAGCATCATTACAGCTTCATACCGCTATCTAAACCACATAATGAGATCATATTCCCTTTTAATGGAAGTATCCTACTTCAAGCTTTAATGACATTTAAAAAAACCCCAGACTACTGCAAGCCTTACTGATGGCTTTCTATGATATCCACCTCTGCCTTTATATAATTAAATCTAGAAAAGATTGTGCCTTGGGGCTACACTCCCACCACACAATTACTAGGAAATACCAAGCCAATTTTAAGACCTGCTTTCATGCTTGATAGTGTCCTCCTGACATTATTCCTTTGTTTGTGAAATATTGCCCCCTTGTAACAAAGTAAAACAAAATCAGACTTCTATCTCAAGTCCTGTTGAGCCATTTTCACACTCAGGCTCAAAAGGGAACTTCAACATGGCAATAAGGCAAAGGTAATGGCAGGAAGGGATGTTTACAAGCCATCTTACAAGACAGAAAACAAGTGCTGTTCAATTTCACAAAGATTTTCCAGAATCAGTTCTAGATTATTTATGTCATGAGCATCCACAGTCCCAAACACACACTCACAAAGAATGAAATGGACAATCCTAAATGCCAAGAATTTTAGATTAGAAGTATACTTCTACCTTGACATCCTGTATAAGCACAAACTATATTTCCACCCAATGGCTCTGACTCCAAGCCCACTAAATTATAGCAGACCTGGCTCATCTGCTTCTGAAGAACAGCTAAGCAATGGAGAAATGACCACATCCCACGGTGCTCCAATCATGCTGAATTTTCCGCTCCTCTACTTTGTTGTTTCTCCTGTCAGATTCAGACAGCCTCTGTAAACCTCAGGGGCCTTCACAAGGAGGGCTGAATAAACAAGACCAAATAAATTTTAAGGAAGTGCATCTATTTTTGAAAAGATCCTTATATGCCCCTGTTTAGCTTTTCAGACTTTTGGGCGCTGTAGTATACCAAGATCTGCTGTACAGTGGTTTAAATTTAGCATCCACCTATACTTCCTCTGATACAGCCACTCTCCCTGAAATTCTACAGGAAATTAATATACTTTGTATTTTTGCATAAACTTCACTGTTTCTCAGAGATGAGAGCATCAAGCTCTTCCTTCAACAATAGTTAAAAGATGGCACTGCAGTTATTTTGGTTCTAGATTTTTAATTAAAAATCTCTGTGGGAGGAAGGAAACTAGACAACCCACAAAGAGCATTTAGGGTGGAATTTATGCTGTGTTAAATGAGCCCAAAGGACTCAAACCGCGCACAGGCTGATGCAGCACGCACAACAAAACCCACTCTCAGCCTCAGTTCTCAAGCTGAAAACCTTTCTGCGCCTACCTCAGTCCTTCCTTCTCTCCCACTTTACCCGTGACTTATCTGGTGAAAACAAGGAGACAGGATAAACTTTTTGCACTGGTGCTTTCCTTTGATTCAGCCGGAGGGAGCTTTAGGCATGCAGGTGAATGAGCACACCCACGTCATACAAATTTAACTGCACATTTGTCTTTGCTGATCTCCTCCTACCTGTTCAAATAATACTATCCCAATATTTTTGCTGGTGACTACTCTGGTACTCATACAACTGTCCCACTACCAGATGCAGCCGTGTGCATGCCAGGTGTAAGCCAGACAGAAACTCTTTGTGTGAGTTTTCAGCCATAAGCTAAAGCCTTGGAGAATCCCAGCAAGAAAGCAGTTATGATGGAGCGTGCATTTTGCCTCTGAATTCATTTCAATGAAAAAGGAAGTTCCCTAAGTGACTTAAATGTGCTTTGTAGTGATTGCAAGCTTCCTTTTTAAGAGCATCTAATACATTTAAATGGTAATTAGTTGGAAACACCTGATACGGAAGACCTGAGTCACCTTTCCCTCGTATTGCTTTTACACTGAAACAGTACCGATGGTGGCAGTGAAATTCCTCCTTGCTGATGCCAGTGTAAGCCAAGGTAGAATCCAGCTCCTGATCTCATGGGCAGCAAACCTGACAATGCAGCCCTTGACAAAAGACAACAAATCTGAAAGCCATGGAATTCAGAAAGCGGACTCTTCTCATCACTTTAAAGCTAACCTATACTGACACCAGCTTTTTTTGTCACTGAATGGAAAGACCCAAGCAAAAAAACCCAAACTGAAACAAACAAAAATCCCTGCCTCCCACACAAATGTGAGCTGAGGCCTGGCACAGAAGGAAGATCAGGTCCTCAGTGTCCAGAGGGGCCCTGGCTGAAAGGAAGCCAAACACAATGCAGCCAATTCACAGCATTTTTTTTATCGCAGCGCTAAGAGCAGCCAGACAATGCTTTCAAATAAGGACCACAACAATTTATCACAGAGAGACAGGAGTTAGCAGGAAACACTCCCATTATCTCTGCTACAAAAAGGAAGCGGCAAGGAGAACAGCTAAAAGGTGACAGACAGTTTTTATGAGGCTGGACTTCAGCCCTGCGCAGGACTGACCAGCTCATCTTTTCCACACCAGAAAAAAAGTGATAGGCTTCAGCTGCGTGGGACTTACAAAACAGGAGTTAGAGTCGCTGCACTATGACTTTTCAAGAGAAACAAAGCAAGACAGATGAAAATATTTCAATAGCAACTGTGCTGCGCCAGATCCCCAGGCTGTGTAAATCACGGAAGTTTTGTGGCCTCCTTAGCAGGGTGATGCTGACTTACAGCGGCGAGCACAGGGCTGGGCATCCAACGGGTAGAATGGAGGCAATCTCAGAGAGACCTGCAATGCCATAAGGAGGCGGTGGAGGAGAACGAGAGCCCATGGTGCTTTCTGGCAACTATTTGGTCTGTATTACAAAAGTAGGCTTTGACATGGTTGTTGCCTACAAGCTTCAAACGCAGAAGAGTTTATAAACACAAGAGTCCAGATGGAAAAGATTTGAAAGGTTTGGGAGGGTAACAAGGGAAGGAATAAACAAGTATCTCTGAAATGAAGTAAGGAAGCATTTAAATGGCAGAAGGCTAGATGGTCTGTACCGACTTTGTGGTGCCTCTAAAAGGTACAAAACCTTAACATCCCATGGCTGTGTGCACATACCGAATTCCCCTACAGGGCGTAAACACAGACTGCAACTACCAGCTGCCAGCAATAAATACTATTGCCCAACCATTAGCAATCAGCCAGCACAGCAACCAAAAGTGCTAGGAGTTGTAAAAACACATAATAAATAATTGCCCCTGCCTCAAAGAGCATATTGGGTTTCTAACCATCTCAAGCAGCACTTGGACCCAAACGTATTTGCTAAAGAGCAACAGACCACACCAGCTAATGTCTGAGTGAAGCAGAGAAAACTAAAGAGCATAACATTTTAATGTCTTCCCCTTGATCAGGTCAGCTCATTCAGTGTCTTTCCCAGCAAAACTAATCTTCCACTGCAGTCATCTCTTCATCTTTAGGGAAATGTGTAAACACGGACTTCTCTCCTGTACAGCTCACTACGCATCACTGCAGACACCAGTGATGTGATTGCTGTAAGGACAATTGGGTGTTTTATAATAAACAATTTAATATCTGGTTAAAAGTGGAGGTGACAAGACAATAAAAAGGAGCTTTTCAAAACTGCTCACCAATGGATTCTGTGGACTCCTCTGGGAGCAGGGCTGAGCTGATACCGTGTCTGTCCGTCAATCTCACATAGACTGTCCCGACTGAAAGCCTCGCTGCCGAGAACTGCAGGCAAGGACCTGTCTGATGCCTCTGCCTGTCCTTGCAGGGCTGCCGACGTTGCTGCACTCTTTAAGGAGAACAATCAGCTGTTGACAGCCTGCGGCTCCCACCGGAAGCAAAAGGAGCAGGCAAAAACTGTGAGTCAGCCCCAGGAGAGAAGTAATCTAAACCAGCAAAAGGACTGTCACAGATTACTTTCCTCCTAGAAAGAAGCAGCAAAGACCAGGGTGAGCTGGACACTAGGCTGGGTTACAGCCCAACTGCAGATTTGTCCAAGGTCAGCTGCTTGCTCTTGATGACAATACACCAGCTTTACCAACTGCTGCCTGTGCCACCCTGACAGCCCCAGCACCACCCAGCCGCAGCCCCAGCCTGCAGGCAAAAGCCCCAGCCTGCTCATGGGAGCCACCTCCACCACCAATGTCGGAGTCACAGGGAGTCAATGAGCTCAGGGAAAAACAGCAAAGAAGTTTTCTTCCCTGCTCTGCAAAACAAGCCACTTGCAGTTCGGAAAGCTGTTTCTGAAGCAGTGCTCAGTCTGGCGGTAATGAAGTTGAGAAACGCAGCACTGAAATGGCACTCACAATAAGCAAAGGTGGGAATTAAATGAGATGGAGGTGACACTAACTCACAGGAGGAAACTATAAGGTTCTCCGAACATTTATTTCCCTCAACAGGCTGGCAAGGTAACTGTGCTATCAAGCAGCACAATAAAGCGTGTTCCTCCCAGCAAAGCTTTGCAGTCCCCTAATGGCACCAGCTTCTCCTCCCCACAGACTCCTTCACCTCACCATCATCTGCCTTAAAATAACCTCTTACCGTGCACAGGAAAAGGGTCATATCAGTTTATTTACTCTGTGGTAGAAGAAATCCTAGAAGTTTTAGTTAGGTCCCATGTTTACAGACATCTGTCAGTCATGTGCAATTAAGACAGTTCCTCTCCAGAAGACCCTAGTCTGTTGGTGGCACTGCCTTCCCCCAATTACTCTGAATATGAAGTATTTCCCATACCAAATGTATTTCTCCTTTGTCTGCAAACACCAAGAGTCTTTCCTACATGGTTCTTGCTACAACGCACATACCGATCATCTAGATCAGCAGCAGTACTGGGAAAAATCCATCCATAAACCATGATATTTGGGATTATAGTATCTGATTGGAATTTTTTAAAGTTTCTCTCTGTACTTGTTGCTCGTTGATCTCCAGACTGCCCTGCCCTGCCGATGACTGAGGTAAATGACCACAGATACGAATGCCAAGTATTTCACAGCCACCAGGCACTCACTTTTCACTGGCAGAAGTGGCTTTTCAGGACCTAGATGTTCAGTGTTGCTAGAATACCTCTGTATTTACCTGCCAGCTCAAAGGCACTTCCAAGAAGCATTCCCGGCATTTGCATCTCTGCCACAGCCCTCTTACATTGCCAATATGCTGCAAATAAGAACAAAGGTCAGCAACCAGTCTGAAAGTTAATAAAGTCTTACATACTTTATTTAAAAATAAACTACAGCCATGACTCACATGACTCACAGTCATGACTCTATAGCCAACACACTGACCAGTTCTTAGTTTCTTAATTGTGAATACATAACGACAGTAACACTAAGTCTTTCCACTGTACCTCCAGTCACAAAGACAAGATTATAAATACATGGCATATTTCAGACATTCAACACTCGCTTGTCAAGGAGTTATTGAGGCAGTCTGCAGACCAAGGCTTGTTCTATACGTGATTTTGTACCAGTTCACCCATGTTAAATTACAAGTATTATTTGCTGGTATATCTCTGCTAATACAACAAAAGTGGGGATGTAGTCAGAGCCAAATAGAAGTGCTCTATACTGGAATAGCTTGTTCTCCTTTCCCACAGGGGAACAAGCTATGCTGATATAAGCATGTTCATACTGGCATACCTGAATTCGCACTAGAGGAGGGTTATATCAACGTTACAGAACGGTAGTTAAAAGTAGTGCAACTTGTTTACATAGGCAAGACTTAATTTTGTAGAGGATTTGCTCCTGATCTTGAAATCACTACTAAAACTCCTAATCCTACATGCAATCTAGACACAGAGCAGAATTGGGCTGATCAGGGCTTTAGCTGAATAAAATATACCACAAATCAATACAGACCGCTGAATCATAATAACAATAATAATACCAACAACAACAACATAAGAAGGAGGCACACTTTCACGTGGGCTCTCACTAATAAAGCCAGTTATATGTAGGGGCTCCATCTCTTTAGGCAGATGAGAAGTTACACAAGTTGTTTAGCAGCAGAGGGCAGTAAAATGGCCAACCTTGTTGTATCAGACCAAATTCCTAAAAATGTCAGCTGATGAAGCAAATCACAGGATGCCACCACCACAGCTACTTCTAGCAGAATTCAAGCCTCAAGGGAGCTGAGTGCCAGCGTTTTTGAGCAGACAGGCAGAAATGCAAATAGGGTGTTCAGGTACTTCTAAATTCATTATAGACAATTCCTGCCAGTCAACAGTTCCCAAAGCATAAGGCTACAAATGTTCAAAGAACCCACTGCATTTGCAGTCCAGCCTCAGAGGCACAGGGACAGAAACAAAGAAAGAAGGGGAGACTGAAAGGAGAGGAATGAGAGATGAGAAGAGAAGAGGAGGACAGGTAAAAAGGAGAGGTTGAAAGGAGTAAAGAAAGAGCCTACATGAAGGGAGATTTTAAAGAGCTATAGGAAAGTAGGAAGGCTGTGATCAGTCTCGGGGAAAGAGGAGGAAAGGACACTCACCGCAGCGCTTGCTGTCTCAGACGGCACTCACTCCCCTCTCCCATGCAACACCTGGATTCAAAGCCAACGTCCCTACGCCCAGACCCTCGCCGCCTGCTACATGCACAGAGGCTTTCTGGTCCCCTCCTGGATGCTACGCTCCTCCAAGCTGCAAGATCAGCACAGGACCCAGAGAAGACACCCGCATACAAAGCCTCTGCTCCAGGGGCACATGGCAATGAAACACACCTCCCACACACTGCCAGCACGCTGTCTACCATCCCAGCTCTCGCTTGGAAAACCAGAGCGACTCTCTAACCATGGTGACTGTGGAAGAAAATCCTGAAACGAAGCACAGCAACCCAGCGATATGTCCAAAGAAAGCCTGAAACAATAGCCCTGATGGGTGTGATCTGCCACTGTTTGTCAGGGGAAGTTTAAACTGCAATGCCCATCGACAATAATTTGCCAGCCCTGTTAACAGTTTCATTGCTGATCAAAGCAGTTGGGCAGCACCGAGAAAATCAGAGCCAGTTGCAGCCACTTATCAAAGCATGCCAGCAATAAATAATCTGCAACTCTGTGACAGACTCTATTCGTGTCACATATAATCTCTCGCACTCTTTCTGTTTCTTTTTAGTGGCTTCTTGGCACACAGAATCACTGTGCAATCAGAAGGAAAAAAACCTCCATTCATTCTTTTCTGTAATTAATCTGTAAGGAATAAAGTAAATCCTTGCAACAGTGGGCTGGTGGTGGTGGAAATCACTCAGTGCATTCTGCACAGGGCTCAGATATGCCCGAGTTCGACAAAGATTTCTCAGCTGATGTAGCTGAGCACAGTAAAAGCATCATTTCCTAAGCCCCACAGAACCTAGACCTGCCATGCAGAGGCAGGTCTGTCAAGCACAGGCGCAGACATCAGGCACACTAGCACAGTATTACTGCTTTAGCTTTAAAAATAGTCTGATAGATGTTGCTAGTTACAGTATCCCATAGCAATTGTACACATATTTCAGTAGGCGAGCATGCTTAATTACAGCCCTGCTTCTTCCCGCACCATTCCGCATCTGGAAAATATCCAAATGTTTTTCCTTCATGGGTTTTCCCAATATTGCTAAATTAATAACAATGCACACACCCCAGCCAAAGCTCGCTCCCAAGGCTATTTGTGTTGCTGTTCTCCGCAGCATGTGCTCTTCCCTGGCCCTTGTGCTCTCTCAGTGAACAAGAGTTTTGCAAATAACACCTATATCTGCTGGTGTCACCAGCTGCAGTGTATCAGCCTGTGTCTTTTTGTATACAGTTTTACAGTGACTTGTCTGGGTTTGTGTCAGATCAGATTCCTCCAAGACATCTGGCATGATGTGACTGAAAACAATACGAACTAAAAAGCTTTGGAAGAACTCCCACTTGTTGCATTGATTTCTCATGAATAACTGATATTCAAAATGATGGAAAATTAAGATGACAGTGATAATAGTAGCAATAAGAAGCCAGTATTTCCAAGGTATTTTACACCTTCAAAGTACTGTGCAAACAAGGATTAAAATGTATGCATAAACACCACCTTCTACACTTGACAGTCCATAGTTTGCTGAAGCCGGAGCATCTGCTGAGACATGAAGATCTTTTATTAGATCAGAAGTTTCAGCTATCAGAGACACTGTCGCTGTGGGAAACTGTTGAAATCCCCGTGGGAGGCAATGCTTATGTGTCAGGCAGCATGAACACCACCGGGATCCTAATGCCGCCGCCTTGGAGGAAGTGATACACCCCACAGGCCCCGTGCAAGGAGTGATGCTGAGGCCAGGGGCCTGCAGCCCCTCTCCCACGAGGGGCTGGGAGAACCAGGGCACCCAGAGACGCTGCCTACGTGTCTTGGGGTAACCAAGCAGGGGCGGAATCATGTGGGGTGCACACTGTGTGCAGAAAAAAGTCCAAGCTCATTTAAGAGGGCAGAGAAATCCTGCAGTAAATTCTGGCAGTAAATGACACAAAGAGTGGAAAGTAACTTTACTTTACTGCATGTACCAGAGTTGGTCTGGGCAAGGGGCACAGTAAATCCACCGAGCACATTTGGGGTTTGGGAGCCAGTGTTCAAGCAAGAGTGTTTCTCTCCCTTTCAGACAGTTATTAAAGGAACCCTCTGTGGTTGGGTATTATGAGCTGAGAGAAAAAATTGGGATGAATTTGAAGAGAAAGGCTCGCAAGCAACCAGCACTGCAAGGCGTTTGAGGTCTCCATCGAGCCAAGGGGAGCCAGGCAGGCTCCTGGCTGGGAAGGACACCCTGAGGCCATGCTAGTTGAGAAGGCACAGGGGATTTTCAAGGGCACATGAGACAAGGAGCTTCCAGGAACAGTTTTGTCCAAGAAAAAGATTCGATGGTTTCTGCAGGTCCCTTCCAGCCCTATGTTTCCTTTAGTTTGTAATTCCCCCATTTTCATTGCCCAGTGTTGCAAGATAAGTCAGTCTTTCAGCACTTGCTCAGGCTGTTCAGCATTTGCAGCAACGCCAGCAAATCCAATAGTGCCATGGCCAGTTGCTTCTGAGAGAAGGTGGGGAATTTTTGAACGAGGAAATGCAGAAGCAGCTCTAAGCAACCCCTTCTCTGTATCAAACCACTAAATGTCACAGCAACCTGGAGGCTCCTCACAAATAGTTTTGGACTGTGGCCTGCCCTTGGCAGCCATGAGAGTCGCTGGCTCCATGCAAGGCACAGCAATCCGGCAAGGGGAACTGCCACTACATCATTTGTGAGCAATGGCACATCTACCTCCGCCATCTCAGCCACACCAAAACAAGAGGAACACCTCAAATTTCTTCCCAGAAGGAAGCTATTATACCTCCCTTCTAAGATGTCCTGCCTCTTCCTTACACTGCCTAGTTCAGGATTAATGGCATAACAAAACTCATTTCTGCAAACTGGTATGTGGTTGCTCTCTTACTAGCTTGTACCGCTCAGCTGGACTTGGGTCAGTGGTGACTTGCTTGGGGTCAGTGCGGACAGGATCAGTCTTAACGCTTCTTGATCTTAAAGAGACTTGCTTGAAAGTAATTTTCCACGTGCCTGGTAATCACATTCCCACTGTTTCTTTCTTTGTTTATGCTCCATTTCTGCCAAGCAACAGCTTCCTTCCTGTACTTGGAAAAGCATAACTGGGTCCCCGAGCTTATACCAGGTGATTTTCTTTATAAGTTTGGCTGAACTGTTTGCTTTCCTAAAAAGCAGGCAAAACACCTTAATCTTCAAAAAAAAAAAAGACAACAGTCAAAATGACCACTATTAAATGCTGCTATAAAAAGGCCAAATAGCACATGCAGCTTTGTGTTGCCAAATTAACAACATAAAACCAGATCTTAGAGCAGACTCCCACACTTAAAATACCTCCAAATTCTTATCCTTGCAACATATCAGTAGCCTCATAAACTTACAACTACAAAACAACTGAGCTGGCGCCTGGATTATGCACGTAGGTTCAGCTCCCACGCAGCAGCTCCATGGTCCCATAGTGAAGCTGCTTTCAAAGACACTACAAATCGGGAAAAGCTTGTTAACCTGTGTAGGAAAGTCTGAGCACACTCCTGCCTCAAAGTCTACACTGGCCCTTTTCCTCTGGGCATGACTTACTCAGCCAAAGACAACGAAAGCCCAAGTAACATAAAACACAGCTTCTTCCTATGACCGAAGTAGCAAAGGCCCAAAGGCACCTCCCTTTGTATCTTCTGATTTCCTGGGAAAAAAGGCACACCTTTTCCCTTCAAATCCCCCTGAATCACAGATCGGATGGGCAGCCCTTAACCCTCGTCTGGCCATGCAGTGGGATGCGGGCATTGCTGGGGGAGACTCCCTACATCCCTGCTCAGCCCTCCAGCCCCAGGAGCCTTCGGCCGTCCCAGTGCCAGCCCAGTTCAGAGATGCCATGAGATCTTCTCCAGCAGCTCTGGCAAGGATGGCTTAGCACAGCTGAGCCTACCAGGCCTTCCCTGATTGTCTCCACGGTGTATTTCTAGCTCTAAAAAAACCAAACCAAAGCAAACAAACAAGCCAGAAACAACTCATTTTTCTTTCTCATTTTAGACCTGGAATCCTCTTGAAAGATTATTGAGGTGAAAGAATTTTGGGCTTTGCATTTTTCTGTGGTCGCAGAGTGCAGACACACACATATTGACACAAAAGAAACATGCTGGGCTGCTTTTCCATTAAGCAAGATGAGGAGGACACAGAGGAAGAATTGCTTTCTGGTGTACACCTGGCCATGCTTTCTCACTGCTTCCAGACTCCCCATTAACTGCACGTTTTCACAACTGCACATTTTGGAATGATACAGGAAAACCCTTGGTTTCTAGGACGTAGCAGACTAAACCATTTTATATCTAGAATTTTGATAAAGAAAAAACTTTTGGTTCTAAATTGCTGTTCTCAAACAGTCTTACAATATCTTTCATGCTGCACCTTCTCATGCTTTTTCCAAATTAAAGCTATTTTTTTAAACAAATATAATTAATTCATCTGCTTTCTTAAACTGCTTCCAAGATGCTTTGCAAACAGGGCCAAGTCTTAACCAGCTCCCTATCATGCCATACAAAAAAAAGAAGTATAGCAACTAACATTTCAATTTTCCAGAAAATACATCCTTTTACTGCTATGGTTTAAGACAATCCTATAGGTTGCGCCAGTGACTTTACCAATACAACAGCCAAACCTATCTCCTGCTATTTCCCTAATTCCATACACTCATCTCAAGCCTCTTCCATATTTAAAGTGGCTACTGCAGTTTTTATTTGACATTCAGATATCTCAAGACCACCACAGGTATAAAACAGAGGCTATAGAAACCAAATAAAGTCTGACAACAACTTCAGCAGTAACACCGTTTCACACAAGAAGTATAATTTATCCCATTTCTTTCATTTAGTCCTGTTTCTCTCAGTTGTGTGTGACAACAGCCTGTTTCTGTGGCCTCACTGAAGTCACTCCTGATTTACACAGGTGACAAGGAAATCAGCGTGCAGATGTGGCAGCACGGCACCACGCTGCCAGGTGCTCCCGGCTGCCGCAAGCCAGGCTGGGAGAAGGAGCTCCTCTGGGAAGGGTCTGCGCTCTCACACTGAAACCCTCACAGCTTCGCTTTTGAGAAACCCCTGGGTCAGAGGGAGCAGGCTAGAGATACGCCAACCCTCCTTTATTATGCTAACAGTCCTACACACTAAACAGCGTCTTTTGCCTAAATATCACCCCTTTTCTGTCTGCAAATTAATAGGGCCACAGGAAGTATGTTATTGACAGTACTGAGGCATGCTTGCTGCTTTATGCAAAGTACAGCTTTGATGGGATGCTGCTTTTCACCAGCAATGCTGCCGCCGTCATCAATTTAGCTCATGTAAAGAAAGTAATCTTTCTAAATCACAGCACTCTCGTTCCTGAAGTATAACAGTATTAGCAACATTAGCAACAGCACCAATCCCATAGCCAGGTCTGAAAAGGTGACTGTGGGCTTTTCTGTGAATGCAGTCCCCTGAAATAATACAGATTCAAATGTAGCTGATTTGTAGCCTTAACGTCTATTATACAACACAGGAATTTCCCTGCCACCACCACTATAAATGCATGTGATGCTTTGCTATTTCACTACAGAGCTTACTTTCAGAAGAGCCATATCTTCCTGCCTTCACAGGGGCTCCACTGTACCTAAGCAGTAAAATACTGTAGTAACAGGATAGAAAAGTGAGAAAACGCAAGGCGTTACACACTAGCAGCAATGAAAAGATCAGATTAGAGGGGTACCATTTCGGAGATTCACAGACAGACACTTGAAGATACCATTTAAAAAAAAAAAAAAAAAAAAAAGAGTGTGAAAGAATTACAGCCACTATTTGTTGCAGTTCAAAGAAACCAGGATCCCAGGAGTCAGACAGACATGCAAGGACAGCTAGCCAGAAAAGCATCTGAAAATAAAAGCTATTAGAAAATAATAGACAAGCCTCAAATGGCAGCAATGGGGGAGAACTAAAAGCAGCAAGAATACGTTCACCACCCATCCCTCTAGGCAAATTACTCTTCTCAGGATGTGTTTGGCTAACAGGCTAATCTTGGAAATACCTTTTTTACATTTTCTGTGCCTGTTTCTGGGAACACAGCTATGAGAAATAAGCCTGCTAGAAAGTACAGGTAGGTCTGGGCCTTTGGGCCCTAGTTTAGGAGAAAATGTAAACCTTTTTCCAAATATGTGATTAGGTCCCGTGATCCAGAAAGAAGCAAGAAGATAGCTAACGTAAGTTTATAAATCTTGCCACATCTGATGGCTGCTTCCAAACTCTCCATTAAACACTTGGTGAGTGTCCAGTAACAGGAGGTTTTCCAGGGCTAGGACACTGAGGAAATACCGCTGTGCAAAACGTGCACTATTGTAATGGTATCCCCAAATGACATGATGTAGTCGAGACAGGATTTGTACTTGCTGCCTAGTTAGCCTGAATCACTGCCATGCTGCAAATAAATGACAGTGCTTTGGTTTTGGGGGGTTGTTCTGCTTCCTCAGTTTAATAAACAAAAGCTGCAAGAAGTCTTTTTCTTGAAGGCAGACTGCAAATCTGCAGAAGAAAAGAAAAGAATAGGAGAGAGTTTGCCTTTGAAAAGTAAAAGCCACCATGGAACTGTGAACCAAGATGCAGTTTCATGCCCACAAAAACCAGCAAAGCTCTTTAGCCAAGCTGGAAGGTACCGAGAGTCCAGCGATGCACCCTGCAAGGACTCACGCACACAGAAACCTCTGGAGCACCCAGCCCAGTCTTGAGGAATTACGACAGCACGGTTCATTTGCAGTGAGAGCAGGACTGTGCTGCCAGAGCAACGCTGCCCTACAAAGATCAGCCCCACATCAGGGCCAACAGGGGAAAAGTAGATGGGCAGAAGTCCAACTACCCAGCTGCCGCCAGCAGAAAAGAGATGAGGGGGACTGGCAGCCCCAAGAGCTGCCAGATTGAGAACCGGAGGAAAAAGGCCATGGCTGGGCAAGTTCAGCAAACAGGTCACTAAACCAGGCAAACTGGGTGCTCAGCCTCTTGAAAACCAGGGAAGAGGCTACTGGGGCCCGTTTCAGAGCCCACTGCTCCCCAGCACAGAGCGAAGGCAGGACAAGGGTGCTGCTCACATGCCCAAGCGCCTTCCTCTGGTCCCGGCAGCTACAGAGCACAACAGGAGGTTTAGATTGAAAAACTCCATATGGTAAAACATGTGTGGGCTGCTACAGGGCAAAGTAAACTTTCTAAACACATCATTAGCTATCATTATGATGTGCAATCCTGAATTGTTTGTTGTAACTTCAGTTACTAAAACAGGTAGGAAAAAAAACCCCACCCCTTAGTTTTATACATACTGTGAGAAAAAGTCAGCAAAAGGGATGAAGACGAAATTGTTTTTCCTCGTGGCCTAACATGCAAGAGCTGAACTCCAACTGACTTCGGCAATCAAGAAGGGAGAATGAAAAAGTGTTGTTTATTAAATTGTGACCTTGCCTTCTCAGCAGTGTCAGCCTGCTTCCATGAAAGAGCACGTCTCCCCATCTTCGGAAGGGTTTTGTTCTGAAGCCAGTCACTCATTTGCAAAAATTTTAACTGCATCCACAGCTTTGGTCCATTTTCAGATTCAAACTTAGTGCTTGGTGCCAACACGTTTTGTTCTAAGTACTTCTTCATAGTAGCATACCACAGAGGACTTCTGATAAGAAACAGGGCCACTGAGGATGAAACGGCACAAAAAAGGCTTTTCTTGGTAAGATTTATTCTGATTTAACAAATTCCAGCAAAAGATAAATTTATCCAAACCTTCAGAAACTCGGCTTTCAAATGTTCAAAAGCTTGTGATTTTGTATCAGAGAACTCGGCAGACTGAAGTAATTTTGATGCCTCCTAACATGACCTTGATACTATTTTGCACAATAAAAACCACATGCTTCAGACTATGCCAATAACTTGTTCAATGGTCAGTTTTTTCAGCACAGACAGTGCTGGCTAGTTGAATGGATTGGGCACTTACAGTTAATGCAAATTAAGTCTAATGAGTAGTTTCACGTAACTGCTTAAAGATGAGTTTATTGTCTGGAGCTACATGATACAGCATTTCATTAAACTAGGAAGGAAGGAACACCCATAAAAAGTAAACAACCTTATTTCTTCCAACACTCTTGTTCTCATTATGGCCTTTTACACAGACAAACATTGTGTATTGTAGCTTAAAATGAAGCCAGAACCATGGGACTGCATACAAGATGACCGATGTGTCAGCTTCTTTTGAATCCAGCTATAAGCAACCAGAGTCAGAAACAGCCTGTTCTGCTCCCTGTTCATGAACCCTTTTGCCTTAATGCTTTGAGATCTGCAAGGTTTTGCTTTTAAAACAGTTCCCAAAAAGAAAAAGATGTTATAGGAATTATAAGAAAGCCAATAACGGAGACAGATGCAGTGAGAAGCAACAGAGAGAGTCAAAAACCTCAGTAAAGGTCACTTTAAATACCATTATCTCTGCTGGTAAAGAACATCCCAGACATGTGGAGCCAGATCCACAGCTGGTGAACTGACTTTGATGCAAGTGAGGCTATTTACATGATGCCTTTTTATGTTTAGCAGAGAGCAGCATCTGTTCAAGAAGACAACCATGAGGCTCCAGGCTGTCTTTGAAGAGCTAACATACCGTTTCATGCTACAGATAGCTTGGTATCATGTGCTTCACTGGCTTCTGGTTTTAAACTGTACTCCTGTGGTTAAGCAGAGTGGCTGCACAGCAAGGAGGGAATGACTCGCAACCCAAGAGAACTGCCAGTGCTTGCACTCCAGCCAGGAGAGCACCGTATGTGCCAGAGGCTCAGGAGTACAACATGTGGCAGCTAACTCTGGCAGAGTGAAGACAATCAGGATTGAACCCTGTGACTGAGAAAACAGCCTTTCCCTCAAAAGGGTGGATGCCCAAAGGAAGGACCTCTGACCCCAAGTCTGCTCTCCACATCAAAGGGCATGTTTCTAAATCTAAAGCAAGCAAGAGCGCTCGGAAGTGTTTCTGACAGAACATGCCATTTTTAAAATGGCAATGTAATGTGTTTGCCAAAGGATTTTTTTTCTCTGAAACCATGCCTGTTATAGTCTTTTCTACCAAGAAAATCCATTTCTGCAGCTGTGCATCAGTGACTCACAGATTCCCTGGTGCTGAGTCCCCAGACTTGTCCCATCAGTGGCCCAGTGGCAGCATGGGCAAGAAGGGGAGATCAGCTCAAGAGGGCAGGGAACCAGGACCTACACTCACATCTGAGCCAGGCTGGCTTCTGGAGTATTTTTTCTTGTATTAAACAGAGTGAATACATCAGTGAATGCAAAAACAGATTGTAAGCTGTGATCCCATAGCTGCAACATGGCAGTAGAGGAAGGGCAACACAAACGCTCTTTCTCTGCAGCTCCCTGCGTTGATCAGCAGGTGACCACAACAAGCAGAAGACAAGACCTGTGTAGTCCTCATGCCTGCTGCTCCTGGTCTGGCATTTTATGGCTTTTCCAAGTGGACTGAGTTGGGGTTGAAACATGTTCAGGGCCATCTGCACCCAGCCCACCCAGTTCTGCAGGCAGGACCAGGTGGGGTCACACTATCACACTCGTCACGGTTGAGGCCTTTGTCTCCCTCCTGAGCACTCTGAGTAACAGCTGACACTGACGGCACAACTGAGGTGTTACGATGTGGATGAAGTTGGACAAAAAAGTAGGCAGAGACTGTTTTTTGCTTAGATCTCTATGTGATAACATCCACCATACCCTAATGGTTCAGTGACAGAAGGATCCAATATAATTAAATACAAGCTTGCCACAATTGCACACACAATATATATATATATACACACGCACACCTATATATATATATATATAGATACACACACGTATGGATTCAACACAATACTCATATCCTCACAGAAAGGCAGAAAAATCTACCCACAATATTACACTGCAGTGATGATATCTTAACTGATTGCTATTTCAAGACACTATCACGGGAAAAGATTTATATCCCTATCACCATGCCTGCCCATGCAATTAGTCTGTCTTTGTGCCAAATGATATGAATGGACAATGAATAGAAACTTTATATATAAAAAAAATCATTCACAGAAAAAAAAAAAATCTATGTAGACACATTACCTATAACAAAAGGGAAAGCTCAAGATTGAGAAAGTTCAGTGCTATAGTTCTATGCATTTTATGCATAGAAAAGCATCAGAAAATTCCAATTACTGCCTCTCAACTCTTACATATCAAAATTTTTTGTTTATAAGCAGAAAAGATTACTGCAATTTAATCAACAAGGTAATAGTACAGATTAGGTTACAGTGTGTGGAGAGGCATAGTTAAGCTTATGAACATGCATTAAAAGTAACTTTGAAGTGATAGTATCAAACCAGAAAAATCAGTCATGACTGCAAAAATTTATTCTTCACAAGAGCTTAATGTCAATTGGTAGGTTCCTCCAGGAAACTAAAATAGGAAATTCCCCTATCATGCGCCTCTCTAGATGGACAAGCACTACTGAGACACGAAGAAACTGCAGGCACCTTCTGGCGGCCCGTAAGAGCTTCTGCATCCAGGCTGGACCCAGTCATGCACACGGCAAAGGAAGCAAAGCAAAAGTGAACATGCAGTCTCCTGCACCTTTCCAGAGGAGCACTCCAACGAAGCTACTCAGCGTGACTGAGGATTTGACCTCAAACTCTGACTGCTCCGTATTGCGCTGCACAGGCTATAAATGAAATATTTTTGCATTAATTTCACAGGAATTATATTACAGAAATTAAATATATCCGAACTGTGAAAAGCACTGGGTGTTCATTCCCCCAGTAGTTAATACTGTGGTCTCTGTCTGGGAGCACTGCACAATAACCTTCCAGTCACGCAGCTGGCAAAAGCTCCTCTTTGATCCTGAGTCACCAGTGAGCTATGGCAAGGCATTGAAGAGCAGCATCTGGTCTTAAATGAATTCACTGCTAGGATTTTCATGATGAGAAAAGGGCTTCTCTCTTCTTCCCTCAACTCACCTCACAGTCCTTACATGACATTCACACAAAACAGAGCTACGGCTTCAGAAAAACACATCTTCTTGGCACCTCACCAGCTCTGTGCACTGAGCTGACTTTCACCAAAGCAGAAGAATTTCACAGCAACTGTCCTTGATGAGACCACTCAGCTCAATCAAACACTGCAGGAGCTAACAAACCCAGGCATCTTCATCAAAGCAAATAAAACAATAATTATAAATGGAGCTTCTTCCAAAGAGCAACACATCAGGTATCAGGGAGCCAGACTGGCAGGTGCCATTTATTTAATCCTTCATCAAATGCAAGGTAGGTACAGCATTTCAGCAAAAGCAAAAAAACATGTCAGGATGAATATACCAGTATTTTCACAAAGCATCAGGGTTCAGATCCTGCCCTGGTGAAAGCAGGAACCATCAGGGGAGTTCTTTTTAGAAATGTTCCCTGAATAAATGAGGTGATCCCATTGGAAACATTCTAGTGCAAGAGAAATCTTTTTTAATAGGGACCAATCTCAGATAATCTCCCACACAATGAATAATGCTGTACTCCACAAATAGCCTGACTGATCTGAATGGGTGGTTATGGTAAGGTACTACTCACAGTGAGCAAAGGTGATACAAAAGATCTGTTTCTTTCTCGTTACCACAAACAGGTGGCTTCTACTATTGCATATATGAGACTAACGGCATGTAGGGAACTGACTCATGTTTTAGGTGTGCCTTATCTTTAGAAAGACTGTTACACCAAAAATAGGAAAAAGTAGATTTTTACCTTGTATACAAGCATGGATTCAGTGTCTTTAGGTAAGCAGGGAATGCAATTTCTGTGTTCTCTGCTTTACCCAATTTAAATGACAGACATATACACACAGGTAGGTTGAACACGTGGCAGTCTGACACAAGTGTTTGCTGATGAACATACTGAGTCAGTAAGTTTCAAACATCTAAAATGGGCATTGGGCATGGTAATAACCCATCCTGGAGCTGATAATTCCTGCTGTCACAGAATCGTATAGGTTGGAAGACCATCAAGTCCAATAGGTTGGAAGATCATCACCTTTAAGATCGAGTCCAACTATAAACCTAACACTACCAAGACCACCACTACACCATGTCCATAAGCACCTCATCCAAATGTCTTGGAAATACCAGGGATGGTGACTCAACCACTTCCCTGGGCAGCCTGTTCCAATGCTTAATGACCCTTTCAGTGAAGTAAAATTTCCTAATATCCAGTCTAAACCTCCCCTGGCGCAACTTGAGGCCATTTCCTCTCATCCTATCACTTGTTACCTGGGAGAAGAGACCGACCCCCCACCTCTCTACAACCTCCTTTCAGGTAGTTGTAGAGAGCGATAAGGTCTCCCCTCAGCCTCCTTTTCTCCAGGCTAAACAACCCCAGTTCCCTCAGCCGCTCCTCATCAGACTTGTGCTCCAGACCCTTCACCAGCTTCGTTGCCCTTCTCTGGACACGCTCCAGCACCTCAATGTCTCTCTTGGAGTGAGGGGCCCAAAACTGAACACAGTATTTGAGGTGTGGCCTCACCAGTGCCAAGTACAGGGGCACAATCACTTCCCTAGTCCTGCTGGCCACACTATTTCTGATACACTCCAGGATGCCATTGGCTTTCTTGGCCACCTGGGCACACTGCTGGCTCATATTCAGGCAGCTGTCCACCAACACCCCCAGGTCCTTCTCTGCCAGGCAGCTTTCCAGCCACTCTTCCCCAAGCCTGTAGCGTTGCATGGGGTTGGTGTGGCCCAAGCACAGGACCTTGCACTTAGCCTTGTTGAACCCCATACCATTGACCTCGGCCCATCGATCCAGCCTGTCCAGGTCCCTCTGCAGAGCCTTCCTACCCTCAAGCAGATCAACACTCCCGCACAACTTGGTGTCATCTGCAAACTTACTGAGGGTGCACTCGATCCCCTTGTCCAGATCATTGATAAAGATATTAAACAGGACTGGCCCCAACACAGAGCCCTGGGGGACACTGCTTGTGACCGGCCACCAACTGGAGTAAACTCCATTCACCACCACTCTTTGGGTGCGGCCATCCGAGTTCTTTACCCAGCGAAGAGTATACCCATCCAAGCCACGAGCAGCCAGTTTCTCCAGGAGAATGCTGTGGGAAACAGTGTCAAAGGCTTTACTGAAGTCTAGATAGACAACATCCACAGCCTTCCCCTCATCCACTAGGCGGGTCACCTTGTCGTAGAAGGAGATCAGGTTGGTCAAGCAGGACCTGCCTTTCCTAAACCCATGCTGGCTGGGCTTGATCCCTTGGTTATCCTCTACATGCCGTGTGATGGCACTCAGGATGATCTGCTTCATCAGCTTTCCCTGGTACCGAGGTCAGGCTGACAGGCCTGTAGTTCCCCGGGTCCTCCTTCTGGCCCTTCTTGTAGATAGGTGTCACATTTGCTAATCTCCAGTCAACTGGGACCTCCCCAGTTAGCCAGGACTGCTGGTAAATGATGGAAAGGAGCTTGGTGAGCATTTGTGCCAGTTCCTTCAGTACTCTCAGGTGGATCTCATCAGGCCCCATAGACTTGGGAATGTCTAAGTGCTGTCCTCACACCAAACAACAGCCTGGGTCCTGCCCTAAGCAGCCACTTACCCATTCCCCTACATAGTGCCCTAAAGTGGTCTGAGAGCAGAACAAGTATCCTGTCTAAATGCCTACAGCAGCTTTTACAGGACATTGAAGTGATTAACACCATCACTTTGCAGAAAAGTAATGTTTTTGCACATATTGTCCTAAATGTATCTATTACTAACCTATTACTATGCAGTACAAAAGTAAGGATTTGAATGAAAAGAACTCCTGCAACACTCCTCAAATTTCTTACCATCATGATAGTACTGATATTTCCAGAAATAATGTGAAGTCCAAAATGAAACCAAACACTTTGCTTTAACTTTCTAATACAAGGAAAAAATCTCTCCCACTTCTGCTTCTCTCACAGCTTCATTCTGAGCACTTCGCTTTGTTTGCACCAGAACATTTTAAGTGTAACCACACTTGGGAAGGGTCAGCCAGTGTACTCAGCACTGACGCTGAATATCCAGATGACCATACACACGCAGCACCTTGTCATACAGATCTGATGGTCTTGTGGATGTAACATGGGATCGGAAGTTAAAAATAAAAACCCAAACCCCACACCTTCTGCATTTCTGTTTTCTAGTCCATGTTTAACCGTACAAACATGTAGGGTGGGGACTTTCACTCTTCCTGCTGGGCAATGCATGAACACATTGGGTTTCTGATCTCATGAGAAGTCTTAATGTCCTGACAGACTTGTTCACAAGGGGTGTTATTCCAAAAACAACAATGCTGTGCAGATGCCTTTAATTTGGAAGAACGCCTTTTTTGAAGATGTGTTCACCACCTAAATGACCAGCCAGGTAGTGATTCCTTGCAATAGTTTTCCAAATGTGGTAGGCTTTCCAAGCGAAGACAAGCTAAGGTGTGCCAGCAGCTCAGCTCTTTATTTCCCAGCTTTCTTCCTCCTACCTGAAACTGTCGCACGCCACACAACATAAGGCATTACCAACAAGCCCTTTCTTTACACTCACCCTACTCCTTGGCGGCAAAACACATCCCCAGCTCTCAGGCTGCTCCGTTCACAAATAAAATTATAAATCTCAGACTGAAAAGCGAAAAACCGTTAAACTGGAAAAAGAGTTGAAACTATTAGCAGGTGGAATAGAGTGGACTCAGGATGCATCTTATGCCTGGAGGAATAGCATTAAGACAACAACTGATGGAAAATGAGCAGCAGCCCAAATCCTTCCCCGCTTTTCTTCTCTGGCTCTCTGCTCTGCAAATCCCTGACATGCAAATCCAGCAGCAGGGGAGCTAAGGAGCAAAAAGACTATTGTTCCAGCCTGCAGAGAGACCACAATGTCAACAAAAATGCTACCCAGGCTTTCCAAGCAGACATCTGCTAGGACCAGACTAGGACCTGGGAAGATAAGTAGTACTAACACACATACACTGAGAATAAACCCAGTTATACACCAGAACACAGGAGCCTAATTTTGATAATAGCTAATAGCAAACTCAACCGCAGAATAGTTACAGCAGCTTTCTGGTTGCTGTAAATCATGCCCCACCTGCAGCAGACTCGAGAGAACTGTACATCCAGTAGGTAAGTATTCTAGCAGTGCTCTCCTCTTTCAGGAGGATCCTTGTTGCTGCTATTTACATTGCTCAACTTCTGGTAACCAATTAGGCTCCTAAATTAGGAAATTAGTCTCTCTGTTTTTACTGGAAGGAGAGAGAGTCCTGCCAAGAGTGACTCAAAGCAGCAGGGACCTGCTAAGCCTCTTTTAGCAGGACACTAGTATCCCCACACTCTTAGGGCAGACATTTAAGTCAGACACCTAAAGGCAGCAAGTGAAACCACGCACTGAAGCTCCTTTCCATTCCCCTCACATATATCCTTTTTTAGGGAAGGGAGCACTACTTTTGGCTACGCAGTTTTGGCTCCTAAGCAGAGATTTAAATGACCCTTGTACCTTTCTACCACTGATGTACCCATGTAGGGATGCTCCTGGGTCACGGGTGCGTTACTCTCTCTCCCAAGACTGGCTGCAGCCCCATGTGGAAGCCTCATGCACAAATGGAAATATTGGGGGGCAAGGGGAGAATTCCAAGTTTGGAGGTTTTCAAGATTTGCAACTCGTGACCTGGAGCAGAATTTGGCGCAGCAGGCAATACTGTAACATTTGAGAAATGCCACTGCAGTGACTCTTGATACATGCTGTGCAGCATAAATGCAAGATGCAATCCAAGAGCATTACCACCCTGTCTCTCTGTGGCTGTATAGCATTTGGCTGTGCTTGCTGCCTTTACCCTCAGAAGTACAACCAAAACCAACCCCAAATACCAGCAGATCATCATGCAGATGCAGCTGCACCAGAAGACTTCCATTTGATAGGTACATAGCAACAAACACCAGCTGATATGCTTTTGACCCAAACGTTTCCTTCAAACAGCGTGATCTCTGCTCTATTCCACAACAGGTGCCAATACCCACACAAAGATATAAGGACACTCAGCAGAGCACAGCCCATTTGTTGGGCTTTCTGAAGCTGTATCACTCACTGTTGTCCTTAATCTACAGCACCTGTCAGGGAGGACCAATTAACTATAGTTATGGTGCCTTTTTGATAAGGGCTGCAAGAGAAAGCAAATTACCACTTAAGGCAACATTCATTATGTAGAAGTGTGAGACACGTAAGAAAATAATGTGAAATGGTTATTAACTCACAAATGTGTTATCCTTCCAACCCAGGCCGAAAGAGGTCTCAAAAAGTGCTGTAATACATTTCTTCCCCATGCCTCTGCCCAAAGCAAGACTGAGTGTACTCAGATCATGCCTGGCAGGTGTTTCTCTAGGATGCTCTTAAAGACCTCTAGTGAGGAAAACTGCACAGCTTTTCCTTCACAGCCTCTTTCAATGATTCATCATCTCTACAGTTACATGATTTTTCCTAATGCTTCATCTGACTCATTTATTTACACTGAGAATGAGTGTGCCATGGGCAGTGGTAGACAAACTTATTAACATCACTACAACGGCTTATAATTAAAGTTACACAAGACTTCCCAGTAGAGGACTTCTACTCAACTGAATTTCAACTATTTGTGTTGAAATTCAGCATCTCAGTCATCTGCCTTAGGGCTGGCTTAAAGGATATTTCAACCAGAGATAATCAGTGATTTCTATGAATGAGTAGAGATACGGTGTATTTTGCATGCTAGCCAGAGACCTTCCCTTTGAAAACTTTAGTACTGAAACCCTCCCCTGACACCCTCCCCACCCCTTTTGGAAGCAAGAACTTACAAATACAGCCTAGCACTGCTCCTATGGAAAAGTACTGAAATTTGGCCATGCTGTGTGTTTTCATTCCAGCCTTCCATCCCACCACTGAAGGGGCTCAGCAGTTAACTGCTGGTGCAGCCACTTCACAAGTGAAGGAAGGTAAAAAAAATTGCAGCTGAACCTAGCTCACATGGCAGCAGGTCCAAAACAAGCCACAAACAGCTCAGAAACACACACGGGTTGGACAAGGGACATATCTTCCATGCTGAGCCTTTTCAGCTATCAACCAGGAGCCTGGCCTTGGCACACTGAAGGCTGCAGGTGTACTGAGAACCGACAATGGAGTAAGACACAGGGGAAGATGCAACCAGAACTAAGTCTGCAAGAACACAGTCCAGGACCTGATGCTATACACTCTGAGCTCAGTGGCAAATCCCCTAATAATCTCAGTGGAGCAGAAGCTGGTTCCTAGTACTTTACTCACAATCTGCCCTTCCACCTCTCCTGTGATCCCTCCAGTTCAAAGATGAGGTACACTGCTAAAGGAAGACAGCGAAAAAGCCTATGTCCCTGCTTTGAGTATAGTAATCTGTCTGCAAATAAATGGAGTACTGCAGTCCTGAGTGCTGTCATGTGTCTCTCTTAATGGGTATAAAGTTTGTAAAATTAATATATCAATCAAGCTGAAGGCATGATACACTCCAATCTGCTGCTTTAAACTCAATCTCACAGATGCCTGATATACCATGTTAAATCCCACTCTAATTATCTCTTCCCATTGCTTTCCATCACAATGTATAGCATGGACTCTCATGGCACACTGCCTGGAGGGTCATTCCACGAAAGCAGCAAGCTTTTCACAGCTGGAGCATGGGAAGGGGCATGAATCACATCAGCATTTTTCAAAGGGACCACTTAGGAAAAAGTTCTCAATTTGCAGTCACTCAGTGAAAGGGAAACAAATAAAACCTTAAATGGGCTAGCAGCAGCTCTGGGGACAGATAACAAGATTTGGAAAAAAAAAACCCTTTGATCTCTTACGGTGTAATTAACCATAATGTAACAACATACAAGTAAAGAGAGGAAGATAAGCAAGGGCAGAACCCCTACAGAAACCCGGTACCTGGAGATACGGTCATCTATCTTGCCTATATGAAACACTGTGTGACAGTTTGCACCTTAGGGAGGTTCTAGCAAAGATACAGCATTTCAAGAGGACATACAGCAATGATTGGATTAATCTTGGATTAATCTCCAAATCTTTTCTTCATTCCTGGTTTTACACTGATGAATAACTTCATTTCTATGATCATTCCTCTCAGTTCCATCTACACCTGTATCTGAATCTAACACATTATTTATGTATACAGGTCTCTGCATATATTAAGTTCTCTTTCTTCACTTCGCTCCTGCAGGAATAATATTAAATGACAGAAAAGAATCCTATTCAGACTGTGTCCAAGACAAAGGAGGGAGACCCCTCAGTCTGTCTTTCAAACTAAAACTCCCTCAAGTTAAAAAAAATGAAAAGCTTCAAGCGCTTTCCTGCGTAACAGACCTATTCACACCAGTGAAATTACTCAAGTGTACAAACGTTTGCAAAAGAGGGGCCTGTCACTGTAAGCTTCCCACACACATCTGATTACAAAGCACAAGGCCAATGAGTGCATCTATTTGACAGCTCTCACATACACATAACAGCACATCCAGGGGCATTTGAATGTGAGGGCTGAAATAAGCACAGCTGTGTTTGGACTCTGCTATGTGCATGTTCCCGTTCAGACCATGCAGGATTCAAACCTCTGCCATCTGGAACAGCATTGCCAATGTGTAAAGAGCAAGAATGTTGCTGCACTACTGGGGATGTAGCGCATTTAAAACTCGCATCTCTAGAACAACTTTCTACAGACATTTCCAAGTGCCTGTCCTTGCTGAAGGCCACATAAACTTTTACAGACAAGTTTTCTGTATTACTCAAATTTCTAAATACAAAAATGAGGAAAAGCATCATTTGGTCACTTCAAAAACCCCCAAATGATCAAACACTTATTTTATCATGTTTTATCCAATTCAAAAATTATTTGTGTGAGCAGACATGTGAAAAGCTGAAAGAGGAGCTTTTTAGTTCTAATCATTGCAGTGTCACTTTAATGCTGGAGAAAAACCTTTACTGGAATCTGTCATATCTTTGTAAGGAAATGGACTTAATAATGTAAAAGGCCTTCTTACATTTTCCAAGACTTTTAGCATATGCTCCCAATTATAGCACTGACATTTTGATAACAGCCAGATATTCAAGCTCTCAGTTTCATAAACAAGCATCTTGTCAGCTTGGAACTACACAGAGAGGAAGCTGCAAAACCAAAACCACCCTCTGCACTATGCTATTTTTAAGACAAGCAAATCAGAACCCACCACTTCTCCATAAGGTGAACTTCTCTGGTTTCAAAATACACCATGACTGACCAGAGGGAAACACTTCTTACAGTGAAGCATGGGGCTATTGTCTGCGATTTTAACAGACTTCAGCAAACATGAATTGTACCTTTAAGATACATTATGAAAGCTGGCCTTTAAAATGAATAAGTAAGACAAAAAATATGCAAAAATTATGCAAAGTAGCAATTTTTCATAAACAGCTGTTAGGTAGGTATTTATTCAAAAATACCCCAAACTAGCAGGCATTCTCCAAGTGCACCAACAGTTCTGAACATATAGCAAAGTAAGAGCTCTCAGCTGAAAAGGTTTGCATTTGAGAAAATAAGCTGATATTCCCCCAGCCTTGCCTCCCATAGAATGACTAAGCTAAACAAACAGTATCTGCATGTTGTCAGTGTGAAAAAAAATCACTGCAGAAGGTACTGCTGGTTTATACATGACGGTTCACCCAGAATGGTAACAAGGAAAAGTTTAGGCTTTTTTTTTTTTTTTTTTCAATGTACTGCCTGAGACAGAGGTTCTTGGCAATTGATGGAAGGTATTGAGAGGAAAAGGGCAGCTGAAATGAAAGTTAATCTATTTCTTCATCATGTGCTTGTTTTGTTTTTTTTTTCCCCTTGCAAGCAGTTATGATTGCTGTAAAGCAGAAAGAGCTCTAAAAATTAAATGGTGATACATACCCAAGGGCCGCAACCAACGCACAGCAATGCCAGTTTGGGCAGGACCAGCCAAGAAAAGCTTCCTTGGACTTCTCTGGCTTTCAAACCACTTTTCTAGGGCAGCAGCACACAGCAACACCTAACCAAGAAGCTTAGTCCAGAACACAAGTTGGCTGACCACACAGACTAATTTCGTAAGTAGGTACTGTGTAGGTACTTTGTAAGATAAATGAGATCCCAGGTCTTGTACCCTTTGGTACCTTCAGTCAAGCCTAAGGAGATTTACCAAACAGAAACATTAGATTGCCTTTGTGTTTCAAATGACCAAGAAAACCTCTGCTGGGACCAGTGCAAGCAATGTTATTTGCTAACAAAACCCCAGTATCAACTGACCTGGTGACTAGGAGTGGTTTTGCTGCCATGCAGCTGGGAAAATTAGTCTGTGAACTGACAAAGACAAGAGGGAAATCTGCAACGCCAGAAGTCAGCAGCAGTATCTCATACATATTATGCTCTAAAATAGTTGTAGTATGTTCAAAACTCCCAATATACTTCAAATATAAGTTTCAGTCCAGGATTTCTACATTTCCATCACAACCGCTGTTATAAGGATAGTCTCTGGCTATGGAGCTCTCCAGGTGACTGATTTTATGAACCAGTTATCTTCAGCAGTCTGACATGGCTCTTCAGATGTATTTGGCTGCAAGATGTGACTGCTCCCTCCCCGCTGTCACCCCCCAAGTCTCCTGATGATATTTTCTGCTTTTTGTCCTGCTAACCTTCTGCTGCCTATGTTGTATCGGGTCTGGTCTATGCCATGAAACCCCTGTGGCAAGAGCTCTGACTGCATCTCTCAGGTACAGACTGTAATTTCTCTGCAGGACAGTCAGCAGTAAAAGTTATGACACCAATTACTGTGCAGTCATATTCACATAAGCGTTAAAAAACCATGGTTTGTGGAAATCTTAAAAATGCCTGCTGCTGCAGACGACTTGCTTTCTGTATTTTCCCATTAGCAACACATGAAAATGATTAAATAGACCCCTTTCGGTGCCCTGCTTGCTTCGTGACTGCAAGCATTTTCTTTCCAGTTGATGATGTGGCTTTTTGATTTAGTTTGGATGAAGTGCAAAAGGAAGGAGTCACTCACTCAGAATAGCAGAATATTTGCTTCACATGACTCATGCTGAACTGAAGGTGACTTCATTTTGGTCCTGCATCAGGACCAACTCTCCACTTGCTAACAGCAATGAACTGGCAGTATTCTGGGATTGCTGTTTTCTATATGTTCATTCAGCATCTCCTGCAGAAAAAAATGTCTAATGCTGTAAGTCCATCAGCTTTGCTGCAATAGAAAGGCAAACTAATAAGAGAACACACCAGCAGTCTCACAGAGTCCATTCCCAAGGCACATAATGAGAGGACAGTCAAACCAGTGACCTTCCCAGAGGTATTAAAATTATATTTGACAACTTTCACTAGCTTGAAATTGTTTGCATCTAATAACCAACTGCACATTCTCCTAGCTCCAAGGCAGTGCTCCCAACTCTAACCTTTCCTCCTGCCCCCTCTGACACACAATTCTTTCAAAGACATGCAAATATGAAATAAGCTAATTGAAGTATATCACGTCTCTTCCCTTTTTGTCATATATAAACACATAAATACGTACAGGTATGTATAAGTATATACACACATATATAGAAGAGGACATGAAGAGAGGTACTAGCACGTATTCATGCTCAAAAAGGTATTTTGTCCCACCACATCTGTTTGTTTTCAAGGTAGCTATGAGTATGCATCCTCAGGACCTGACTATCAGCTTTAATGGGCCAGACCTTCAGTTCACATCATTCAGAGCAGCTCAAAATGCCTGGCTCCTACAGAACCGCCCTCCAACGACACCAGTTAAGCAGTTTTAAGCACCTTATAGAAGCTTACAGAGAGACATGCCAAATAATTTTCAGCTGCAGTTTGGTCTGTCTCTTACATCTCCCAAGGAATTTCTCATTTCAGAGGAATTAGGCTGAATTCAATCATCCAAGTACCTGATCTATCTACACACATTCCAAGAGGTGGCTTACATTCCAGATGAGCAGAACTGACAATGAAAAACCTGATTTACTGACTACTTGCACTTATTTTATGACAGGTTTTGTCCATTAAATCCAGGAAACAGTAAGCAAAGTACATGCATTTGAGTAGATGCTTTTGCAATGGCCACATCAATTAACAGAACTTTATACAATACCACATCTGTAGCACTGTATAGCGTCTCAGTCTCTTAATTTGTAAATTATTTATGCTCTCATTCTGCAAAAGACTGATGGATAGTCTCAATGCAGGACACCTGCATGAAGCATGCCCTCAAAAGGAGCAGGAATATATACGTGCACTGCTCGACAAATGCAGAGATGCTCAAAGTAGCAGGACTCTCAAATTGGCAAAAAAATTTAAAGCGCGTCATCTTCGCCCATTCAGCAGAAGCCAAAGCAATGCTGCAACCACCAAGAGACAGCTGCCTATTAGGCTGCGACCAGAAATATCTTCTGCTAAAGCTTGAAATGCACTGTTTATATTTATCTTTGGCTGAAATTCATCTTCTCTCCCATAGCTCACACTGTATTTCAATGTACACAGAAAGATGTTTGTCTCAGCTTGTGTTTTATCACATCAGCATAAATTTTGAGACAAGCTATTTACACAAAAAGCGGACCTTTTAGTATTCTCCTGGTTACACCTACTTAGAAAGAACAAAAAGGCTTTGGTGGTCAAATTGAAATTAATGTTTCCTAAAAGAGGCTCAGAATCTCAGAGAGCTGCACATCTTTGGAGGTCTCCTCCTCTTGGTGAAAGTGATTAAAGATTTTAATATCTCTGCTTCTGCCAGTTGTAGTTCATCTAATGCAGACCACTGGGACTGGTTTAAAGAGATTTGGTTTTGCTCTTTTTATTAATGTGTTATTTAGAAAACTGTACTTAGGACTGGATCAGCATTTCCATGCTAGGGACTCATTTTCTGGAATGTGGAACGTGTTTTTACCTGGTGCAAATAACATTTTTCCCTGGCTGAAACCTAGCCTAGAGATTTCCAGTACAAAAAGACACTTTTTATCCTGCTTGCTTTTGTTCAAAAGAGAAGATAAACTAATTTTTTGCTTCTGATTTGCTTGGTTCCTTTTCAGATCTTCATTTTCATTACTACGATAAAGACATGTTTTGATGGGAGAACTTTCTCATCTGTTTTCCTCATAAACCACAGTAGGGACCATATTCAACAAGCTATCTACATTCCTTATTTTACCACTGATTTCATTACAATGGGTCTGTATTTTATTTGCTTTCCCATTTATTTCACTAAGAATTAAGAACCTAAATAGTCTGTTGTATCTGGCCCAAAGTATCTGCTCCATTACCCCTTCTCAAATCACAGCCAGAAAATCTTCTCCCAGCTCTTAATTCTTCTTCTCTCCTATTCCGAGTTACTGAATTTAATTCAGAAATACAGCCCACAGCTCAACATGGGTGTCTCTGTGAAGAGAGGGAGAGAGGATCTACATTAACAGTGTTTTACAAACTCGACAAACACATTTGGAGATTCTTCTCCTGGGATCTGCCCGTATAAGACAAAGAGTTAATTTGCAACACATTATCATATTATTCGTGGCAGAGGAATGGGGCTTACTGACAAGATCCCAATTCATTACCTGTTTCGTGTCTGGACTGACAAACAGACAGACATCTGTTATAAAAGCAAAGTTGGTCTTTGTATGGAGGTGTTTGTTGTTTTTTTTTTAAATACGTATTCTGAGAGCAAAACTCCTTGCTGGCATGTGAAAAGGACTTCCAGCCAGAAAAATAATACAATAGGAGATTTATAAAGAAAAGATGCAACTGGAGGATTATCAGCAGAATAGAAGGTGAGCACAAGTGTCGGACAAAAGCCATGTCTGTGACATGAAAAGTGCTGCTGATAGAAGCAATAAGGGAATAATTTGGCTGCAATTGCTGTCCTCTAGGCCATTTGTGCTGCTGTCATAGTCTGCAGAGGCCACAGAGTGTCCAGCTCATCTGCCAACGTTGTCCTGAAGAGACAGCAATGAGACAATTTTTCCTGGGCTCTCTGATTTAAGAGGCAAGATGATGCCTGATTCAGTATACTGCAACAAATTCTTAATACGGAGCCCTGAAACCACTCTCCACCCCCAGAATCAATAAGCAGCACAGATCATAGGTGTTGCTGCTGACTTCCCCTTCAAAGGGATAGGCTCTGGGTAAGACACACAGGAGAGAGACAGAGCCTCATACCCTGGGGTGCAGGGCATGTGGGAATTCTGCAGGAGAGCTGCTCTGTGTCAGGAAACTCCATACCGCTTCAGAGCAAGCCCAGGTTTGACAGCTTTTCGTTGAGATCCTTGGCCATGACTCTGCTTTGTGAAGCAAGAAGAGCTTGCAGGATGGAGCCTCTACTTAAAAAGTCAAAACCCCATAAGCATCCTATTCCAGATGATCAAGATTGTTTGGAGCTTCTATGCTAAAATGCAGCTCGTCTTTCCTGTGGAAGTTTTGCCTAGGCAGACATTTCTCGTACCTTGAAGCACAACCAACATGCTGCGGACAAAAGATACATGTATAAAAAACGTCATCATCTTCTGCAAGTAGACCAGGTAGTAACTTGTGAGAAAAGAAACAACACCCTGTTACACAGTAGCACAGCACTAGGCAAGAGCAATCTGCCCAGAATACGTAGCAGGTTGGCTTAACGCTATTTTCTGCATTCCTGCTGGAGATGTCACAAGACAAGAGGGGGAGCATCACAGAAGTTTAGAAACTATGCAGTTCCAGACACTAAGGCATTTTCCTTGTACAGGAAGACTAGAATAATTATGAGGCTGTATTTCTCCTTCAGCATGACTCCCCATGATTGCCAAAAGACTCCTGCTGCCAAGACACAGCACTACATAGTCATGAGTTAAACCATAATACTCACAAGCCTAACTGAAAAAAAAAAACAAAACAAAAAAACCCATGAGATTTTAAAATATAATATTTTTTTTGTTCTTCTATTTCCTTCCTGTTTTTCAAGTAGGAGATGCAAGATATTCAAGATGTTTCAGCACTGGTTGCATTTCTGGGCAATCCCCCAGTTTCCAGAATCAGGGCCTAAAGGAAAGTATCAGCTACTCCAGGTCTAACATGACAGGAAAAGGAAAGCAACAGCTTAGCAAGACACCCATCTGAGACAAGGGTGTGAGGTTGGTTCTTGGTCTGTTTAAATCAGCTGGAATTGTACTGTGGATTTTAAGAGAAGTCTCCATGCCCCATGCCCCAAAACACCCAAGGGAGGGAAAGCCCTGGCAGGTACCACTTTGGCTTTTCTCCAGCCCTTGACAAAACAAAACAAAAAAAAGCCAGCTTAAGAAAAATCGATCAAGCTTTACAATGGTATATCTGAGAACATAACTTTAACACAGGAGCTGTGCCCTGTCTTAAACAGGGGCACTAACTGTGCCCTGGCTTTGAAGAATTTCCTTGGGGCAGCTTAAGAAGTGTTTTTAGGCCAAGATGCTGGATTTTTTACCGCAGCTACTAATACATATTTCCTTCTGCTGTTTCTGTTATGGGTCCAGCACCCCCAGGAAAGAAACAGAAGCAGGGAGCAGTACCTTTTACAACTGTGGTAGCAAGATTGTCCAGAGCTCATCCATCAACATCCAGAAGATACAGCTCAGTAAAATGCTCGGGAAGATGACTGGACTGTGCAAGAGAAGACACCAATCATTATTTTAACCAGCCCAGAGGAGTTCAAAGGGTCATAAGTGATTCATTCTTGCCCGTATCCTCACTTAATAGCATTTTCAAGGGCTCATTTCAGAATCATCTAAACTGCAGTTCCAAACTATATGCGCAATGATTTGCAGCTATTACTGAACTTTTGTGAAAGAGAGGCTGGGCTGGATGTTTGCCTCTAAATATCATATGTCAAAACAGCTAGGATGATCTGGAAGGCTGGTGAGTAAATGCCTGTGGTGGAAGGTTTCAGACAGTGAGATTTAGGAGCACACTTACGAAAGTTGGCTTTAGTCTGGGAATATACTCACCTTGGTCCCTTTATGAATCAGCAGTCATCTCCTGCTGGCTCATGATGGCTCAGAAATGTCTGCCAGTCCCTATTCTGAACTGCCCCACAGCAGCAATTGTCTCTCCTACCTAACTGACTGCAGAGATAGTAAGAGTGGGTCTGGTGCACTCTCCCTAGCTTTCAGCCATCCACTGGGGCCCCCATCCAAAGCATCCCAAGGTGGGACCACAAAGCCAGGTCACAGGCTTTGCCCCTGGGATCTAGGCTTCATCACACAACAGCACAGCTTCAACACTGAGCTGCTCCCAGGAAGGGTAACGTCTGCTCCTCACTGGGAGGGAAGGCAGCTCCAAGCTCTTGCATCTTCACTGAGAGTCACAGTGAGCTGATTCAGGGGGTTTAATCATCCCAAAATAAATAGACGGGTTTGTAGGACCTGTTTTTATGTGCACGGGTGCCAGTTCAGAAGAAGAATCAAGAGCAAAGGGCGATTTAAAGGGAGGTCAGTGGAGGGGCAGCTGGCCCTCACATAAGCTGATTGTGGTATGAACCTACACCCCAAGTATTGGTACTATTTGGCATCTCTCCACAACAGATGGGATGGACAACTCTGCCATTCATCCATCAGTGCAATACACCAATGTCTCCTCCTTTAGATATGGAGAAGACAGATCCCATAGGCACCTCAGCTTACAGACATATACAAGTGTCTAGGGCTTTCAATAATTAGTTCTAAATAAACTGCAAATTTGAAAGAGAAACAGACCTCGCACTTCTCTGAATATAGCTAACAGTCTTTCCTAGTTATTTAAGAGTGTCAGCCACATTCCTCAGTTTGACAAAAAAGGAATGGGCCATTTTTGTTATATCAGTCATGAAAAGCACCTAGCAACTTGGATGTCCAAGTGGAGAGAATGTAAGAGATCCTAATTTCAAAGAGCTCAGCAGCCACATTTTGCAAGCCAGGATCTTCTCCAGCACTTCAAGTGGCATACAAAGATTTAAGATAACCTAAAATCAGGGCTGACATTTGAAAAATCTTGACCAGTCCACATCTGTGAATCCTTTTCAGCTGGTGCCCAGAAATCAATTTGCACATTGGATTTCCCAGGTGAATATACTTCACTGTGAAAGAAAGCCACATATTTGAAGCCTGGATTTCAAGACTGTTCCTCATGTAGCTGTAATCAAACTGAAACCAAGAAGAGAGGACATTGAAGGCTTGGGTCTGAGAAGAACAATCATGACTCTGCATTTAGACCTGATGAAAAGGAGACAGGGAAATGGGGAAATAAATCTTACGACCTATAGTTTGAAACAAAACATCCTCAGCTGAAAATAAATATATGTCATTATCCAAGATGTCTAAGGATAGATGAAAGTTTTATTTCACTTAACAGAAGAATACAGTCTCCAAAAATGTCTCTGAATTAAAAACTAAAAGAATTAACTCAGCACAAGAATAATATGACAGAATGTCTAACTTTGAGAAACAAAACACCAAAACCCTACCACATAAGTGCTAGCATAAAAGGATCCAGAGAAGCATCTTTCTCTGAAATATTCCTTGCAGCATTTTTAGAAATTACATAAACTCAATTTATACCACCTTTCTAGGGCAGCAGTTCAGCAAAGTATTCAAGTGCATGCTTAAATTTCCAGTTCAGCAAAACACAAGTATCTAAGCACACAAAGCATCAGCAGGGTATAGGCTAATGCAGCCTATATAGACTAAACTGTACATCAGGGGTTTGCAGAGCAGGACTGCTTGCTTGAATCAGCATGTAAAACTGTCATCAACAACAGCCTTCAGCATGTAAAGGCCTATAAGTTACCCGAGTTCTGGGATATCATTATTATTAGGCACCTCTTCCAGCCTTGAAACTTTCTCACCTTCAATAAATGTTTCTGCAACATCTCAGATGCTGAATATTTTCCGTCTTCCCATCTAGTCTGGAAAGATGGTCTTCAACTGGATCTCAAATGTAGTTTGGGGCTCTCGTATTCAGTGTATTCTGTGTTATGAGGTATAACACCGCATTGAACAGGAAACTTTGTGACTTTAAATTAGATTTTATTTTCTTTCAGTTCATATGCCCAATTCAGAACGCCTACCTTTCTTCCTGGTACCTTCTGCCAAATTTTAAAAACACAAGTATACAACTAAAAAGAACCCTAGTAACCTCTGCTGCACCAATAACCATCAAAGCTAATAACCTCTCAGCTAATATCACAATTATCTTGGTGTTGGCCTGATTACAATAATGGAATGATCTCTAAAAGCAAAGGGGACTTCAGGAAAGTTATCAGGAATTGCCTTTTCATATAACTTTCCCTAGGTGATAAAAAAGACTCATGAAAGGATCTGGCCTAAAACTTTCCAAAGTCAGAGAGAGTCTTCCTGTTTACCTTACTGCATCTTAGATTAAAGGATGTAAGAGTATACAGCCCAATCACACAATACTGGGGAGGAAAAAAAAAAAGGGAGTTTTGTCAGTGGCTTCAGCAGATGTGAGACCAAGCTACAGGTGAACACAAACAAGGCGGAGAGGCAGACTGGGGAGTAAAGATGATACTGCAGTCCTAATTCCAGAATGTGATGCCCAGATGTCCCCATCTAACTCCACATCTGCTCACCTGAAAAAAACCAGTCTGGTTTTCAAAGGTCTGAGCAGCCACAGGTTTTACCAACTCCAGCAGCTATTCAGCTATTGCAAGAGTCAGCACTTCTGAAAGCCAATAGCTTTTATACAAGTGCCTAAAGGACATCTCAGCTCCAAGGCACCCAACTCTGAACATCCTAAATTTCTTTTTTCCTGTTGAAAAGTTCAGAGACTGGGGTTATATAATAATAATAAATACATTAATAAAATAATAAGGTGTTGGTACTATACTATGTACTTTGTTGTGAAAAAACTTGCCATTTCATTTCCAATTTAAAAGGATTCAGTATATTTCCTCAAGTCTGTGTTCCTGCTGTATCAGCTTTTATTTAAGAAAATACAGGCTTCTAGCCCTCATGATAAGAAAAACATGAAAAGTGAAGACATTTATAAGAGAGCCCAACAACAAACTAAGAGAGCTGATTATTAAAACAGCTCAGGTGCTGAGGAAGCCTAGAGCACACTTTTTCACTAGAGCTGGCAAGTCAGTATTTACTATTCTGCTCGGACTTTCAAAAAACGCAACCAAAATGTTGCAATTTGAAATCAGAACAGAGGCAAAAAAATTGCCCTCTGTGCTGAAATGTCATTTACCTGCCTGCAAATTGCCTGATTTGGGTACCATTTTGAAGACTCCATGTTACAATAGATGAGATGGAAAGAAATTTGGTTCCATACAAAACTCATTGGCTTCAGCTACTTCTAGGAATTGAGAGCACTAGGTTAGCATTTGCATTTCTGCATACCTCTGGGGGATGAAAGCAAGCTGGTAAGATTGTAATGGCACATAGAAATCAATGTGAAAAGCCATAAGCTGTCCTCACAGTGCCAATGCGAGCTGTGAGCCTGCCTGCACAAAGTTCAGTCCCATCATAACCAAAAGATAGATGGTCTTATCAGATAGAACTAGGTAAACACAGGAGAGAAATAAGTCATACCTAGATGAGCTGACTTGAATGTGGAAACAGCAGCACTTAATTTTCCTTAAATGTGACTGCTTAGATTTAGAGCAATGGAGTGGCTTTTATGAACATTTTAAGTACTATGTATCTGTATTAAAGTATTCTTTGTCTTGCCAGAAGATGACTACGGGGTGTAATTCTTGTTTACAGCAGCAACCGCTTCCCACTGATCTGTCAGTGTAAAGAGACATAAATGTAATTTTCCAAATTTGAAGATCCCTTTGTCTTGCCAGAGCAACAAAAAACATCCCAAGTGTGAGATGTTTGTCTGGGATTTTTTCTCCTTTTAAAGAGAACTGAAATGATGTTAAAATAAAATGTAACAAATAGGGAAAACAAAGATAGCTAGTCTCTTGATATTCTTTACAGCAGGAATTAATCTAAAAGCTGTTTCAAGTAACTAACAAAAACCATATCCATTAAAACCTATGTAGATCTAATTGCAAGAGAAACACAAACAGAAACTGGGGAGGTTCTCACAGTGGAGCTTTTTCAGGATCTATCTGAAACGTCAATGATCACAGGAGGACTTCTAGTACAAATCAAGACTAGATGGCGTTCACTTGAGAATTTTAAGAACGCTCATAGTTGAGATAGCTGGATTACTGGAAAATGAAAAATGTGAAGCCTTTAGGAAAGATTTTGGGAAGATCTGGGGAACTACAGGCCTATATGACTAACATTTGCATCTGGCAACTTCGTGAAGCCTATAATAAAGGACAACAGATACCCACAGAAATACAAGCTTGTTGCAGAATCAACACAGCTGCTGTAAGGGGGAGCCCTGCCTTTCCAGCCTCTTGGAGTTCCTGCAATATGTCGGCAACCACATGGATAAAAGTGATTTATCTCACGTAATCTGGATTTCAAGAAGAGTTGTGTCAAAGACCTTAACCTAAAGCTCCTGAAAGCTAAAAGCTGCAGGATAAGAAGGGAAGTCCTTGCACAGAAAAACAATTGTTGAAAAGTTAGGAAACAGGAGAGGAGTAAGCGTTCAGTTCCCAGTGAAAGGAGGTCATCAGTGAAATTTAATTAGGAGCTCACACTGGAGTAGGGAAGATGACATTATCAATCCACAGCTAATTCACACATTGAATACTACTTCTGGTCCTCTCACCTCAGACAAGATAAATTAGAGCTGGAATATGCTCATGGAAAGACAACAAGAATGATCAAAGGTACTGCTCTGTATAAGGAATGACTGAATAATCTGGGACTTGTTAGTCTGGAAAACACCTGACTTAGAGGGACAAAACAGGGGTCTGTAAAAGGATGACTGGCATCAGCGTGGGTAACAACTGATTGCTTGCTGTCTTTTCCAAGGCAGGACCTTGAGTCTAGTAAGTGAAGCTAACAGCATCCTTGTTCTTCACACAAGTAGGATTACCCTGTGAAAGGACACTGTGGGTGCAAGAAGTTTACACAGGCTCAGGAGGAGACTGAATCAGGAAACTGAGTTTTGTTGTTAAACCGAACACTGGATCTGGAAACTGCCCCCTGGGTTTCCCTACTCAATTAGGGCTTTAAACTTGATCATCTTGCAGCTGGGCAGGTGAAGCTGTTCAGGGGCTACTGCAACATATAGACCATGCTAATAATGTCTCCCATAGCAAAGTAAAAGGAGCCCTACACTGAAGCTTCTACATAACACTGCATTCATTTTTACCTTCAATTTAGATCTCCTCCTCACATCTATGAATACAGAGTCAGGACGTACGCAGACATCCAAGCTGAAATCTTTCCATATGTCGTGTTAGGGAATCGGCTGATGTTCATTCTGCAGTCGCTACCTGTAAGATGAGCAAACAGCACAACAGGAACAGCAGCTGTTGCAGAATTATTGCTCATCTCCTAGTTTATCCCATTTCCACTACGAGGAAATCACAGCTTTGTCCAGTGTAATTTGAAAGCTGCAGTAGGCACTTGCCATAAATGCTGGTCACATTTCCCCAGCTTCATTGCAGACTCCTTGCTGGTCTGGAAGCAGAAAGCTCATTAAACTTGACTTGTAGGTCTAATAGTTAACTTACAGAACAACGGGAAAAGTCTGCATTAGCTCAGTCCAGAAGGTGGCTGCACTTAATTGCTTCTTTCATTAAAGACCTGTTCCTTTGGGAAGAATGGTAGAGAATTGCTGATCATTATTACCAATTTGCTGAGACACTTAAAACATCAATCTCCTTACACAGAAACCATTTGCTGAAATTATCATTTACACTGTCTGATGAGCTTTTGCTCCTCTTTGTAATTTGGAAGTAGGCCACCCCATTAATAGATTCCTAGACAGGTTTAAGCAGGAAGGCATTAGTGTGCCCCTGCTAGCAATAACAGTATCGTGGCATAAGTACCAGCAAGCCCGCTGAAAGGCAATCACAGAAGTGTCTATAAGCTTCCTGTGCATCAGGGCTTGTGCAAAATTAAATTCCAGCCACAGAAATTAAAATCAGGACTGGTTTGTTAGCTTAATGAATGGCTGAGGTCTTACAGAATAGTTTTAATCTTAATGAACTGAGGATAGAAACGCCAGTAAAGTAGTATTTGACCCTAAAATAGAAAAAAGATGGTTCTCTGGTCCCTGCTGAATTAGGCTAGGGATAGAGCTAATGGCCTAAAGATGACACATTTAGGCCCGGATTTATGCAATCTTATTCCAGGTACTCCTGCAAAGAATTACCCTTGAGAGACGCCTAGAGACCAGCAACAGTCCCCTATCCTTCACACCTCACCGAAGAGCCTGAAGTTTAGGGGGAGGACTCTGGGCCTCTCTTCCTTTATCTGACCTACCCCAAATCCCCCCTCAAGCACAGCAGTTGCTGATAAAGACAAACCAGCCTCACTCCCAGCTCCTTTTCACAACTGTATCCTCAACAGCAATCATTTCAGCACAGAAAGAAGCAGCACAGAGCAACTGGTATCAAACAGAAGGGTGAGGTTCTTCACAAAGGGCAGTTCAGGAGTCATTTCTGCCATTTATCACCGCACTGAAATGCCTCAGAGTCCTAAAAGCATACTTAGCTCCTTCCCATGTCCCATTCACTGATGTTAAGGCCATGAGCAGGAACATCATGATACAAAAACAAGAAATGAAGGCACAGGAGGTAATGGTCCAGGTGGCTATTCTCCCAAATCCTGACTAAGCATTCTTTAGCACACCCTGAAATCATTACTACATTGTTCCCATGGCAGCAGCTCATTTTATAAGAGTTTAATTCCACCCAAGGCTTATATGCAATGTTGGAAATCATTCAAGTAGCTACTACCATCTTCCTCCCACAGATCCGCAGCCTATGAGGCAAGCTTCAAAGCCTATTTCACTATTTTCTGGCTGACCACGTGCATTCAAGAAGCCACATAAAGAACTGTCACAAGACCTGGACCAGGTCCAAACACAGACGTTTCCAGAGCCAGAGAAGTATTTTGGAAGGAGAGGAAGGTGGGTGCAGCATGCAGTTGGCAGCTGTGGCACAGGGTGCTACTCACCTGGCACAGGCCTTACGCAACCCAGCAGGCTGTCAGGCTCAAATTCCTTTAATGAAAAGTGAAGGAGGCTTGAGTATTAAATAAAGCAACGAATGATAACGCAATACCTTTGCTCAGCTTTTGCTTACTCAAATATCAGCTACTTAAAAAGCTAAGAAGAAAGAAATACAGTAACAAGACACACCTACAAGTAGACTCCTGGAGTTATACATTTACCATTGCTGTACTATCAAAGAATATAGGCAAAGTTAAGTAACTGCAAGTTTGCAGGCTACCTTTTAAAATGTGCTTCTAGTCATCTGCGGAGAGCTGTGAATTCCCTTACAGTTTAGATGTTAAACCTGAAGACATAAAGGACTTCAAGTAATAAGTAGTTAATTGCCAGCCAATTTTAAAATAAAATAATTAACACACATACAAGACGGCATTTGTCTTGCAATTAGTTATATGCCACATTAAGTTTCTCACCAGCCTGTTCATTTTCAGCCCCTTCCCTCTTGCTTCTCAATTCCATCCAAAAAAGCCAGAAATAACTCTCCGATTCTTAAAATGCCCCAGCTCCTATCTCCAATCATTCTGCAATTCAAAGCAGTCTAAGAGCTATGTAATATAGCCCTCCTGGCTACAGTCCTTACAAAGGTATACACTAATCCAGTTTGCATTAGAGAAATTATCTCTGCTCCACCCTTTTACGCCATCTTCTGCTCAGGAAACATCTTTCTCTGCCAGGCTGGAATAAAACTCACTGCACCAGCATTTCACTAGGAATATGAAGAAGAGAGGAGACACATCAGGAGACCAGTACATAAGTTAAGCAAGGAAACAGGCCTAGGTGGGATGTGGCAACCCAGAGCCTTGAGAAGTAAAAGTAACTTTAGTCCCACATCAAGCCTGGCTGGAGGCTTCTGCTCCCAACTTCTCCCTGGGACCACTGTCACATAGGCAAGTAATGAAGGCATAAAAGAAAAAAAATCCAAGTGCCTAGCATGGCTGGGTCCAGGGATGCTGTGCGGTCTCATGCACAGCCAATAAGCCTCTGTTATTAGCTATTCCGAATTGCTACCCTAAAAAAAACACCTTCTGTAGACCTTCTGTTCTGTTTAAAGACCTAAAGTTGGATCTGTCTGCTACGCCTGGCACATCTCTGAAATTAAGCTCACCAGCAGCAGCAACAACAGAAAGCCAAGTGTGGGAGCCAGCAGAAAAAAACAGAAGTGCAGACTGCACAGTTCCAAGGTGGAAGAGATGGTTTACCTCCTTGCTGGCAGAAGAAATGCACTGTTGTTCCAAAAAAAAGGAAAATAAATCACAAAACAAGACAGCAAACAAAACAAACCTGACCCTGCAAGCTTTAGGCACCCTCCTATTGAGGCTGATGATGCAAAAGCTGATTTTCTCCAAGGACACCACCAGACTTGGGTGGACAAATCCCACTGGTACAGCAGGCTTGCTGAGAAGGCATTTAAAATGAGGCAGATAACGTTTAAAGCCTCCATTCCCACAGGAGACGAAATTGCCAGACTTTGTGCTTGCTGGGAGATATTCAGCTTTCACTTTGTGGTACTCTGAAAACATCTCAAACTCACTGCTACTGCTTTTCTCGCACATGGAATGTGGTCAGCAGGTTTGGGCCCCCTCAACTTCTCCACAACCCCCTTAAACTGGGAGGGCACCAAAGGGGTGAAGAAAATATTAATCTACTTCAATCTGCTGGCAGTGTTTCTCACAGTGCAGCCCAGCATGTAGTTTGCCCTGTTCATAATGTTGGCTCATCTTTAACATTGTGTCTGCAGTGACCCTATAGTCCCCTCTTGGGAGGGCTGCACATCAATCAGCCAGTTCCTAGCCCAGCTAATGCTAACGTCCAGTTCAGCGTATGTCAGAGACTCAGATTTATCCAAAAACTACATCCATTTAATCCCTTTAAGGTTGGTGATGCTGCCTCTTGTAACACAACTGTAGCAGACTTACGCCAAGTAGGGGTAATATGAGCCGTGCCAACTGCTTTGCAGAAGTGGTCACAAGATACAGAAGCGTGCAGGATCTGGACCAAGGTAAGGACTTACTAGAGGCTCAGGCCAGGTTTTAATTCAAAGGACTATACATTTGACTAAAGTCTGTAATGCAAACTTCTTACCCAGGATTTCCTAATTTCTGTTTAAAGAAACTTCTTGTGCCCACTGATTGGTGAAGTTGGCTGTGCCCACTGATTGGTGAAGTTTTTGCAAATAGTAGCAAAAACCATTCTGTGCTGAAAAAGCACCGCAAATATTTCACAAAGGCAACAAAAATGAAAACACTTTGATAACTGCTGTTTTGCTGAAGAAAACAACATTTTCTAGGCATTATAATTTTTTATTTGCAGGCACAAACCTTTGCCATTTCAAAACAAGGCAGCTGGTGTGCTTTGACTGTTGCTTATGATATTGCATGTGAATGTTTTCCTGTTACCTTGTTCTGTCCCTTCTTGATATCATAAGGTAAGCCCATACATTCCTAGGACAGCGAATACTCATCTTTAATAAACTGTGTAATATCTAGCACAATGGAGCTTTGATCCCAGATCAGAAGCTCTAGGTATTACCATGCAAGTAAATAATAATATTCAACCAGGATAACAACAGAAGCCTAGATAAGCAAGTCCTAGCAAATAGTTGCAGCAGGCAATTGCTTGGCAGAAAAAACAAGCACACAAAAATGAAAAATAAAACCAAAAGGATTAGACTAAAATTGGAAACTTCTTCCTGAATATTCTCTTAGAACTGACAAAAGACTCAGAACTCTCTGAACAGAGTCTCTTCGTAAATCCTATTTCCTAATATCGCCTTCTAATAGCTGATTAAGCCCTCCAGCCCAACAAGCCATGGCAGACCGCTATCTGATCCCTGCTCACACAGATATTCAGACTGTTCTCTCAGGTACGTAGGCTGACTCGCCGGATAAACCAGAGCACAAATCACAGAAAATAACTGAGCACCACATTCTCTGTCACTTGGCTTTTCGGTTATATTTGTATAAAACCACACAGGACAGCAAAATATTTTAATAGGTAGAAAGCATTAACCACCGCAGAACAAGTGAAGTCGAAGGCCAGAAAATGACCACCCAGAAAAACCTTGCTGCAGAGCAGCACTGCTAAATCAGCGGGACAGAATTCCCCCAAACAGTAACAAGGAAAATGTTGATTTTTGACAGTGTTTCTGAATTACAGCACTTGCTCCCACATTTATGCGTGAATCCAGTCATTCCTACATCACCTGCAAGTAATACAGGCAAGTTATAAAATGCATTAACAACTTTCAGATATTTGCCTAAAATTGGGTGATGCCCAAGCCCCCCTGACTTCAGCAGGGCTTTTGCTTTCAATTCAGTGAGAAGACCTGAGTGGTTTAGTAAGGCCTTGGAGCTAGGGACTCCTCTTTAGCCAACATAAACAAGGCAGATGGGATGAGCTGCTGCTCCAGACATATTTCTAGCTGAATCATTTTGTAGACTTAATTGTGCTTGTTGGGACAAAACCATCTGACATTGTCTCCTTCACCTGTAGTAAGAGTTCTGCTACTGATTTTCAGGGGAGGAATCTGTGTGTCTCATTTCACATACCAAGAAGTTCACATTAAATAGCTAAATCTACAGGAGGTTACCTGAAGCCAGCTACCTCATCAAAACTCTCTGGTAATGACCCTGAAGCCCATGAGCAGAAAGGGTCCTTTCCATGTTCATTAAGGACAACACTGATACAGTATCAAGCTAAAGTTACTCCCTTACTAAGATGCTTCATCCAAAAAGAGGTTGATCTTAAGCCAGGTGACCTCACTTACCTGCTGCTTCACTTCTGCTGAGGAGTTACCAGCTGCTTTTTTAAAGTACCATACATGAAGTGCTTGCTTATCTGGAAGCAGTTTCCTAGAAACCAGTTCCACCTGGGTCTCGGGCTCTCAGGGTGCAAACACTCATATTCCCACAGTCTAATGAGGAACACTTTCTGATTCCTCCTATCACCCCTCCAAAGTCTTCAGTTTCTCTCCTTACCCTTCAACATCAAGGGTACACCACAGTGTGACACTAATCTGCATGCACTGCAATATCTATCAGTAGGCCCTTTTCTTGCAGCTGCTACCAAAGGAAAATCAAACAGGATTCTTCCTTCCAATTAATTCTACTGCTGAATTGGCCAGAGGAGTTGACACTGAGCAGCATAACACTTCCCCACCACTACAGAACAGATCAACACAAGGGCTCGACTACGCAATTTACTCATATCAGCAAACACTTGTTCACATAAGAGGCCCCCTGATTTCAGGGAAATCACTTCTGCAAATACATGCACTTCAGTATGAGTGAATGCTGCAACAGGAAGACTGAAAAAGCAAGAGACAAGAGTAAAGCAATTTAAATCGCTAAGTCCACACTTGTGGTACCTTGTGTTTCTCCACACAGACCCTTTCTCCTCCCATCTCCTAATGTATTTTTTACCCCCAATCTTAAAGAGCTGCCAAAGTCAGCTCTGAGGAAGACACAGTGACCTGACTGCTACTCTCATAAATGGAAAGAAACTCAGCTTTAATTCTGCCAGCTGCTGCTCTGATGAGAAAAGGAAATATCAAACCTGATCTGATTTCTTAGAGCAGCAAGAGAGAGGTATTTTGGTCTGCAACCATATGGACAGCTTGGAATTAATGTGCTGGCTGGCACCTATCAACTATGATCAAAGGTGTATCTTAAAACTTGCCATAGCAACACCATGATCCAACCATTCGCTGCCTATTTCTGAGAAGAACAGAGGAGGAAAAGAAATAAAGAAGCTAAGTCACTACTAAATGTTTTTAAACATTTCTGCTCCTCAAAGCACATCTCATTTAACAGAGCTGGTGCAGACAGGACAGAGGGATGTGGGGAAGAACACTGTTCACTCAGAAATTTGCCAGTTTGTATCTATATTTTGTATCCATCTTGAGATCGGATTGAGCTGCAAAGGAGGGGGAAAATGACAGAGGAGAGGCCAAAGCAGCAATGCCCTCTCATGCTTCCTACTAGCTTGCAGTTGTAGGGATGTCAGACCTTTCAGCTTGTACAGCCGACAGGCTCAGTGGTGCTGCTTTCAGATTTCCAAGGTCCCCATTGATAATTTGCCCCAGAGCTGCATGGTAGACAGATTCACATTTCATGACCTTAGGGGAGAGGGAATTCAATTTTTATGATCTTCATGCAGGACCTTTCCCCCTTGACACAACAGTATACACCTTGGCAGCTAACTGATAAACCCCACCACGACAACAGATTCATCCCAGCCTTGAGAAGCAGATTGTGTCAGCTGAGACACATACCTCTGGACTCCCAGGCTCCTAGAGGTAGCGTCCAGACTCAGTATCAACCTCAAGTCACCAGTGTGTCTGGGGAAAGGGCTGACAGCTTCACTTTATTTTGTTTAAACTCGTACATCTGCTAAAACAGCACTTTGTTTCCCAAGCTCTTCCATCCCCAAAGCTTAGGAGAGGCTGTCTTTATTGCCTGTGCCCGGATGGGAGCCCCGACACCAGGTTAGGGTTGCATCACGGTCTCCCTGCTCAGCCCCACTCATATCACCCTGAGGGGGCTTCAAACCTGGTGCTGCCAAAAACACAAAAGGGGAGAGAAGCCTTTGTTCCACAGCAGTTACAGTTTGGAGATTGTGTGTGTGGAGGGGTCCAGAGAAAACAGAAATACAGACACATAACAAAAGAGCTTCCTTTTATAATGCAGATTGAGGAAAAGTAGATTTACTTTCCAGCAAGTCTCAGAGATACAGAACAAAGGAGGCTGAATTCACAAAGCTAAAGGAGCCTCATCCCACATGTACCTTGGAGCTGTTTGTAGATATGCTGGCAAAATTCAGACTCTGATTTTCTACATTTTAATTCTCAAGAGTAAGCCAAGATCTCCAAGAATCCTCCTGCCAATTCAGGCACCCGAATAATACGTGGAAGTATTTATTACCAAGCACGTCTGCCTGGGACACACGCTGTGTTCATATTCCAAAGCTGGCACTGAAGATGGGAAAAATCAACACCACTTTCAACCTTTAGCTACAAAGATATCGCTTTCTAGCGCCTATTTGTACTTGACATTAAATCAGCTTTGGGATCCATGTTTAAAATGGTTTCTAACAAGTGTCTGACTGAGTAGCAACAGCCAGACTGTATAAAATAGCTTGTTTCATAATTCAGTTTGTGCCTCACAGAGGATGGGGCATTTAGCAAGACAGAACAAAGCCTGCAGTACATTTTCCTGGGAGTTGTGCAAGGATAAGTCAACAAGCGACAACTTAGACTATACCAGCCTGTTCCAGCCCAGCAGGAACAACTTGCTAACTGCCAAAATTAAAAAAAAAACCTAAAACCATTTAAAAGAAAAAAGAGCATATTAAAGAAAAAAGGATCAGAGTGTTTCCTCACAGCAACCTATTACTTGCAACATTGTTTGCATAATACATAGAGTGCTGAAGAGGAGCTCCATCATTACCCCTAAGGAGTTTGGTGACAAGCCTTGCCACTTCATTAATTGTAAATCCGCTCATGCAGATTCAGCTACAGGATGCTCTGAGGTTATCAGTGTTCCTGGTTGTCCCAGTGAAATTTAAAACAGGTTCACCCAACATTATGAAAATAAGGAAACTCAAGCCTCTGGTAAAACATAACCTTTTCAGATGACAGCTATGAGCTGCTTCTGGTCTGTATGACATTTTACACCAATAAGGACTTTATCAGCAGAGAGCTGCAGCACAAAAAGATGATTTTTGGGACTGAGGTCATCTGGAGTTGTTCCACTAACACCTGTGTACCTCACTGCAACCAAAAGGACCTTATCTCAGTGTCTCATATCTCATGGGACCTGTAACATCCTTCCCCATGTCTTAGAGGTCTGACTGTGCAGCTTCTGTGCAACCAGAAAGGGCAACAGCCTCAGAGCGGATGGAGAGAAGCACTTGCAAAGGGTGTTCCCTGCAAAAGAAAGCCCTGGGATGGGATGATGAGCCACTGAGCTCTTGCCCTCTTTCAGAGTCCATTAAAAGTTTTAGGAGTCTTGCTCGGAGCTGACAAACTCTGGCATGGTTAGATTTTTAACACTTCCTGGCTTTAGAAAGGTATGAGCAAAAGGTTCACATGGCAAACAATTCCCTCTCCAAGGCCAAGCAGAAAACCTGATATAAATGCTAAGGCATTATATCGAACGTGAAGCAGTGATTGCACACTTGCCACTGGTCCTCTTCCCCCAAAACAGAAGTTTAACACTTTGGTTACTATTTTCTCTTTGGGGCTGGTAGGGGATTTTTGCTCACGCCTTAGAATGTCTTGACCCTCTCCTACAGACCGATACATGGCAGCAGACTTTCAAGCCCTACAGCTGAATTATGCAGGGCTTTGCAAAGGCACCAGTGAAGTGACAGTATTGGGGCAGGGGGGGAAATATCAGACTGGGCCCCCAATGTGACTTCTTAGGGGTATAGTTCTGGGTTTTCATATGTCCCAGACAATGAGGGTCTAATTTCACTGCCACAGCCTCTGACACTATGTTAGGATGCACAAGAAAAGCATATGGTATGAATAGCTTGGTCAAATTCAACTCTGATCAAGCTAATGAGACTCTTAGTAGACTTTTCAAGCTTTAGACATGACACAGCCAATCAACTACAACCTATATTAATGGGGAGGGCAAGAAAAATCCTCTTTTCTTCCCCTAAAGTTATGCTTGGATGTGAGGCTTTTACTTATCTTACCAGAAATACACTCTTTCCTTCACATGTTTCATCCCGGAAACAAGAGCTGCTGGGTTTCCTTCAACTTACTGGAAAGGGATGTTGGCATACAAAAAGGGGACTCACGTGACATTTCTGAGAAGGGCACTGCAAACTTGCTCAGAAAAAGCTACTCTTGTGTGCCCTTCAGTGCTGGATAGCCTGCCATTAACAGTGACACGTCTACTTTCCTCTGCCACTCACTTGAAAGTTACACAGTGTTCATCCCTACCTCCCAGTAAAGGGGGAAGAAGCATTTATGTTCATACCTTAAAAAAAAATGTGGAGGGTGGAGGTGGTTGGGTTTGTACGTCTCCTTCCACAGAAGCAACTTGTGCACATGAAGCTAACCCAGGAGAGTAGAAGAATGGCGAGATAAGAGCAAAACCAAAAAACTAAGCCCTCATCAACCCACCCTTTCTTAGCTGAAATTAATTGATATAGGAAAGATTCCAAATTTAAAAGGAAAAAGGCATAGAGAATAAATTTACAAATGAAAGCCTGCTTTTCATGTACTTTGCTGCCAAGATAATTTTCAGTATCCTCTGTTTCCTCTGTGATATTTGTTAGTAATAATTACACTGAAACAGCACAAGAGTACTGTCTTCTATAAGTTTAGGTGTTAGCTACAGGAAAAAGCACAAATATTGAACGCCAGTTTTGAGAAGGTTAAAAGCCCTCCAGTTTGCCCTGGAGCACAGAAGAGAAGACGCATGAGAACAAAACTGAGCTCTGACATTTGTTCGTTAGAACTCAACATCATCAGTGATCACATTAAAAATATGTCTCACTCTGCTAGGGCCAAACTTAGGAGCAATGTGATAACCCACAATACTTCAACCCTATTTATCTTCCACCACACTTGTGAAAGGCCCTCAGACAACCTGTCTCCTTCAGGCTCCCACACAGCACATGGGCCAATAACTTTAACGCCAGGCTGATCTCTCCAAGACTGGTGATGGGCTGATGTCTTTCGCAAACACGAAGATCCAAACCCATGAACTGTAATTACCAAGACTGCAGAAGAATCCAGACTAGGGAATCAAGTTACAGGACAGGTTTTACTCTGGACTATCTCTTCTGGTTATAATAAGCAGTTGGACCACAACTTAGTTTCTTCTGAAGGTAACCCGGTTTGCATACTGCAGGACTGCTCCACAACATGAAGTAGAGCACAGGAAGTGGAGATTACTCCACAAATGGAGACTGTATCTGCAAAGCACAATCCTTATCTGAACAAAAATGCTACTGGCAACACCCTGAATCCCCTCCCACTGCACCATGAACAGCACAGCCCTCAACCTCAAAACCAGACGAGACCTTAAGTATGTACTACACTTCGGTACGTGCTATAATTCTGGTGGTACAAGCATCACAGCCCTCAACCTCAAAACCAGACGAGACCTTAAGTATGTACTACACTTCGGTACGTGCTATAATTCTGGTGGTACAAGCATATGCGTAAAAATAGAGTCTTGTTTTTGCTTTCCTTTCTGACACTTGTAACTCACACATGGACCACACCTCATCTAATCAAGACTCAGAAAATCACCACAGCTGAGATCTTGAGGGGGATCACAGCTCCTTCTTGCTAACACTGCACACTGCGTTTTTGCACAGGATCCATACATGCCTGATACATGCAGGTAAGCTGGAGGGAGTGAGCCCACTCTCCCAATCCAGTAATTGAAAATGCAAGTGTGACAGCCTGGGCCACAACTCAAGCCAACAAAAAGGGGAATTTAGGTTTTGGACATCAGATGTAACTGCTCAGTAGCGGCTCTCCTAGACCCTACATACACAGCAATGCAGTGAGCAGAGAGGGGAGAGCATCATAACACTCTACCGGGAGTCCCAAGAGCTGCCTCCTTGTTGCCTGCCTCAACCACAACTCAACTACGCCTGCACGTCTTTGGTCAGTGAGCTACTAGGAAGGAGCTTTTCTTCCTAGCTGTGTGAACTGTCCAGACTCTTTTCCAATTATACCGTAGGACACAAAGCAAAAAAGAAAAAAGAAAAAATTCCATGTATTGTGCATGGAAAAAGAAGACAAAAGCCTATTTTGGGTGACAAAGGCCTGATATTTCAAAGTGATGGGATCTGTGGTCTTTGTAAGGAGTCAGCCTTGCAATTTGCAGCCCACATTACAGCACTCCAAAGCTATTCATGCCAATTTGCCAATACTGGTATTGTGTTTGCATGCTTCGCACTTCTGGACTATTCCAGGATTTCCCCCAGCGCTGACTGGACACATTCTTCACCATGCTAAGAAGGGGGTGACCCATTGCCTCAGGCTGGAGGGAAATGTGGACAATGGCTTTTGAGAAACACAACCACCATATTTCTGGCTCATGGGGGAACAGCTCGACGCTGCTCTCCCACCCAGCAGACCAGAGCAGCTATGCTAGCTCAACGCAGCTGTGCACTGCCTGGTATTTATAAGGAATTTGACATTTATGTTCTGATTTAGTAAAGCATAAAGCTCAATCTGTTCAAGAACCTGCTTTATCTGATTTGCATTGCCCTTCTGCCCAGTTGGCTTTGGTGCATGCCACCCGACACTGGTGCTTCTCGCAAGGCGAGTGCTCATGTTCAGTAGCAGCAAAGGGAGCCCCAAGCCTCATCCCCAAAACTGCCCAGGCTCATCCTCTCCCAGGGATGCTCACACAGGCTGCTCAGAGCAATGGCAGCTTTTCTGTTCACAAACAGTTAAAAAAACCCCAAACCTCAAAACCCTAACAACAATCCTATTTTCCAAAATATAACTTTAATAGACATTGTCCCCCTTAGATTCTTTCTGTATTTATGCAATTACAGGGTGTGTCTGTCCTTGCAGCTCTCTAGCACTGGCAGATCCCCGTGCAAGTGAGACACTCTGGAAAACCCTGGTTTCAATTATATGTGAGCAGTGGGGTATTTCCACTTCAAAAATCCTACTGTTTGACAGCACTATTTTGCCCCTTACCCAATACAGCCCTTCAGGTTTTCCAAGTGCATTTGGTACATATTAATTAAGCTTACAGTGCCTCAGTGACAGAAGGGGGTAGCATCCCAAACATACAAGGGAAAAAAAGCCCCAGACTGAGAGACAATAAAAATTACTTACAGATAGGTTAGAAAGGAGTCAAGTGGCAGTGACTTCTCCTGGACGGATCAACAATAAGGAAAGAAGCTGCTGGGAGCCATTTCCCACAACAAATTGACTTGGAAGGACTAATTTATCAGGCTGCGCTGCAGAGCACAGGGAAGAGTGGAGGAGAGAAGAGGCTGGCAGCCAGAGCACCCACGCTGCAAAGGGCGGGTGACCCTGGGGCTGGTGGAGGCACCCGCCAGCGGGGCTGCCTGGAACACAGCAATCCTGTTTTGCAAAAGAATTCAGGGCCTCAGTGTTTGCTTTCACTCTGCACTAGAAGTTCTGATGGTGCTGAGCTCCAACACTTCATATTTGAAGGATCAATCTATTCAACTTGTTCTTTGCAATGAATAAGCCCTTAATGCTCGGAGGTAACTACCTTTAAGGCCACCAATTCCCTTCTATACACACACTTTGCAGGAGAGGCAAGTGTAAACTATATAATGGCATTTTACATACTGAGGTCTTGTTCCTTCAAGCACACCAATGCAAGTGGATAATAAAGCCCATGAGATTCCACATCCAGGACCTTACACACTCATCTGTATAGGCAAGTGAACACATAGCAATCTCTGCATAAAAACAGTACTATTTATACAAAATTACTATATTAAAGAAAAAAGCTATATACGGAAAGTACTATATTTATACTCTGCTATAGATATTAAAATACACAGTACTAGTACATACTAAAATGGGTGTGATTACATATCAGCAAGGCCAACATGATGAGATAAAGGGGCATCTCTCCTTGGTTAGCATCACAGACCACGTCCTACAAACTGCTGTCTATCATTGAATTTATAGCATTATTTTTCAGAGACTAAAATGAAATGCCAATTTCTGGATAGCCTATATAATATATGTGCCAATAACAGGGGGAGGGAATGTGCAGGGGGATGTGGACAGACACATATAACCCAAATATGAAGTGAACTGAAAATTATTTCCACAGATATTGAACAAAATGCCTACAAGATGGTGTCTCTTTAGATAGAAGGCAGAGACAGAGGGGAAAATGACCTTGTTCTGCACAATAGAGTGATTCATATGGATGAACCAAATACCCCAAATTACCAGCTACTAAGAGAACTGTATTGCAAATGTAGCTCAGCCTCCAACATATCAAGTGCTGACTCAATCCTATTTGCAAAATGAGAAAACATGGACAAAAAGTCAGTCACGTTTCTGAACTTGACCATTTTCCACCTGGTAAAAAATGTAGCAGCATACTGAGCAGGAGCTCCAGGTGGTATAAATCAGTACAGCTCTGCTGTCACCACGGATGGCAAAGGATAATGTATTTTTGCAGTAGTCGCTCTCCCACAAAATCAAGTGCACACATTGCTTTGGCAGCCTGCGTGCGTACGCATGCACATGGGCATACCCACACTGGGATAAGTTTCACAAACACACAGTGTTACACCCCTGCATTGCTGAACACTTCATGTGAGGGAGTCTTAGCTCTGCTATGGTCCTTTTCTGGGCATCAAGGGGAGAAGATTATATGGATGACAGAGTTGCAAAAGCTCTGCTTCAATTTATGCAATAAAGATGTTTTCTTCTAAGGAGCTTTAATCTGCAAGACTGTAACTTTCACTTTCCAAGCAGAGCTCAAATTCCTGACCTTGGCACAGCATCACAGAGGACTTGTTTTCACTCTCATGGATTAACTGTCACTGAACAACTCATCCAAGATAATTGGCACAACCACTCCTCTTCTTCAAAGCTAGCATTTCCTCACCTATTTTCCCTTCTTCCTCCAATGAGTATGTAATGTACAATAGAGAGTACATAATGTATACAGTGACTTTAATTACCACCACATCAATTGGCAAGAGTGTTATCCTGAATAAAGACTGCCAATTACATTAAGTGAACAAAAGCACAGCACAGTATAAGAGACACCTGCAAGCGCACTGCTACAAGTACCAGATGCAGTTATGCACACTGCTACGTACTCTGCCCGCCTCCTGAGAAAGGAGATGCAGCAGCCTAGAAGGACCACCTGGCACACGCGGCTACCTCACTTCCAGACTACAAGTAAGTATGCCGGTACTGACCACATCCTATGGACAAATTCATGCTCTTATCTGCATGTGTCCACACAGTTTACATGCCAGAGAGGCTATGACCCATCCATAGTATTATCTTGGAGTTAAGTCCAATATATTTTTTTCTCCTACTGAGCAAATGGCTTCCGCTGGCACTAAAGCTACTATTCACAAACTTGAAAGATTTTGGGAGTGTAAAAGAGGATACTAAAGAGATGTTGGCTCTATTTTGTGTTTTAACTAGGGCTGCTATGATTTGCCATGTCATAATCAATTTCACAGTATTTTTTTCCTTTTTAAACCTCAAGGGATTGCTTTGAAAAAATGTTTGTTTGTTAGTAAAACCTGAAAAACACCCTTTTCTGGTTGCAGAGAAAAACTTGGAAGTGTGTGTGGAATATAAGCTAGAATTTTAAAAATTTAACAGTCAACAGGGCTCCTTAACCCCCCCTCCTTCCTAAAGTTTCTATTTTTAAACTGAGCTTCACAATTTCTTACAACTTCAGGATCTCCGAGACTGACAATATTGTCCTGGATATTTAATATTATCCCTAACAAATGGATGAGCAAAGTACTTTTTGAGAAGCTCTGTCCTAGCTATTTTGACTATACCTGCATACTAGAGCTTTAATTTTGAACATCTAGTTGTATGCAATCTGTCTCTCCAGCCTTGAATTAGTCTCTGTCTCATTTAAATTTGGAAAAAAGCTAGAAGAATGGGTAGAAGCTCTGAAATAGGGCAGTTCTGCCCACTTTCCCACCAGCAATTTTCAAAGGGCTGCAGTTCAATGCCTCACCTAACTGCACAAACACGGGCTTTCCCCTCTCCCTCCAGCTGCACACTCCCTCCTCTTGCCTTGCATCCAGCAATCACATGGCCTCCGGGGATGACCCTCAGTTTGTGTGACAGAAACAGCTTTCCCTCGGATCAGCTCGAGTGGTCATTGGATTTTATACGTGGAACACAGTGGGCTTGCACAACCAGGTGTGCAAAGGAGCCCGATTACCCTGGCTTAGGGGGAACATCAAATCACCTCCAGGAGAATTAGGAACCCAGTGCCCACACCCTTTCAAGGGATCTACACAGCTCAGGAAGCCTCCCTTGGTAAATCCCAGCCCAGATCGATTAAAAAGCAAGCAGATGACAGAAAGAAGTTAAATGCTGCTATTGTAAAGCACCTTCCTAATTTCGGGCACACCTCTGAAGCAAGTAGCAGCAATTAAAACAGCAGCCTTTGTAATTACAGCACAGGAGCCTGTCTCCATCCTCACAGCTAGCTGTAACTGCTCTCACTTCTGGAGAGCTCTTCAGCAGCCACACTCATCCACATCAATGCTCCAGCTCTCCATCCAGCTTATTACTGTCCTCTACCGCCAGCTCTCTGGGACCTGTTTGAGGAGCATCTTGCCCTAATCAAGGATAAGGACTTTGGACACTACTGCAATGTCAAATCTCAACAGTAGTGCAACACACCAAGCGTCTTCTTTCAGATGAACTGAGGCAGCTGTAAGAGGAAGGGAAGAAGCTGGGGAAAATTTTAGTCATCACACAATGAAATCTTCCCTGACTTTGTCCAAAGACAAAATGGTAACATGGCCTGATCAGGGCCCACAATCACGTAGGTGTCAACCTGATTTACCTATAGTGATTTCTGTTCTTACAGCAGCTGTTCAAGTCTCTGCTGGGCAACTTGATCAGGAATTTTATACGGTGAATGGACCATTTCAACCACAGTATATTCCTAGCTTCTCACAAATATTCCTCTCTGCTTGGGGGGAGAAACGCTCATCCATCAAACACCTTGGTGCCTTCTCTGCTTGCCACGTGCTGCAATTATTTGCTTTGGCACAGCAGATGTCTGGACGGTGAGCAGGCACGCTGTTATTTTCCCCAGCGTGCCTCAAAAAAGGAAAGCACATAAATTATAACAGTCTTGGGGCTGCCTTCATTTATCCTGCAAGGAACAGGATTTTTTTCTGTGTCTAGTGCTATTTCTTTTTGAAAAAAAGACATTGTATCACTGCTCCCAGCTTTCCTTGCCCTGAGAAGGGACAGTGCTGAATACATACCTACTCGGGGTTCCCCAGTGTGCAAATAAAACTTCATGGAAGAAAACCTTTTCAGCACAAGGTACTTGAGCTCTGCACGCCCTGGGGGAGACAGAGGAAGGTTCTCTGCCTCCATTTTACACGCATTTTGCATCATTTTACACTTGTAGAGCAGCTGCTGTCGTGCAGACTGGAAAATTCATAAACACCTAGTAAAGGGCATCTCCTGCTTGCACCTACAAACACGGCAGGTCCCTGACATTCTACAGGTACATTGCATCACACTGTCAGTCCATGAAACGTGCATGGCTCAGAGAAAACAAGACCACAATGAAAGCCCAAACGTGTACGAAGAATTATCTTTATGTATTCATATGCCTTTACATATTCAAGCCATGAGTACAACCCATGGGCTTCATTTACTTCTTGTTCCCATCATTTGTTTTGTGTCCCACCTCCCCCTGATGATTTCAGTGGGATTTAGATCAGGGCCTAAATGGATATGTAGAATCAAATAATCCACTTCAACCTAAGGAGAGACTGGAAACAATTTATCACTTTCTTTGAAAGTATTTAGACCACCTCTCTTGGGAAGGACTACACCGAAGGAAGGAAAGTAACATATGCATCTACCTGAGTGGGGTGTCCGAAACAGCAGGAAGATAGCTGTGGAAATAAAGCAAAGGCTCTGGACTACTGCAAGTCTAATTAAACCTTGATTTAACTGGGGCTGCAATTTTTAATCTGGATTTTATTACTACGAATAAGGAGAGCTGCTGAAACATTCCTTATGTTTCCTTAACATCATTTTATCCAGCAGTCCCTGGAATGTATTCAATGTCAATTGGTATTTTTTCCCTGGGACAGACACGTACACTGGCAGCTTCTATCACTGACACAACACATCAACTCACATAAAGGAAAAAATCACCATTGGCTAAAAATATCTGAATGAAACAAAAAAGTGCTTCAAATGCCGTGGTATTACCCTGCCTTCCTTTCCTTGGCTCCACCTTTCTTTTCTGTGACCATTGAGATAGCCTCTGATAATTGCAAAACTGCCTGATTTATTATTAGTTTTTAAATAGGAGAATTGGAAGACATTTCCTTGAATTACGTTGATGAAAAAAAAAAAATCTGATAAATGTTTTTTTTGTTAACAATCCATCCAAAGCCTATGAAGAACTAGTGAAAATATCAAGAAAAGGCCCAGTAAGTCAGCTGTGAATAAAAACAGAGCGGTGGGCCATGACGTACTTTTTTCCCCACTTTCCAGAAGCTGCTCATTAAGTCCAATTTTAAGCTGGGGTGGAGACAAGCCACAGAAATTCCCAGGATGAGATAACACTGATATCTGATTAACAAGAAATGTAACATCAATCAGACAGACTTGTAGGAAAGATATCACTGTCATGTGTACACAGGCGCCAGCATTACACAACGTGTTTGCCCCAGAGCATCCTGCCCACCTGCTCCCTTCCTGTTCAGCTCTGACCTTCCTGAAATTAGGACCATTTCTCCAGTCTCATTCAAAGTTTCCACCTATATCTCTCAGCCTGCCTAAAGACAGTGCTGGCTAAACAAAGAATTTAGGAACGGAAATTACGGTATTTTGTGAGAGACTACTCCAGAGAGCAGGAGGACCAGCACACAAACCCAAACAGAGCAATGCCAGATGCTTTCACAAAGGAAACCTTCTGCATCCTTTCTTACAGTAGAAATGATCTTAGAGAAGAAAGAATGACCTCCAGATGTAAGTCATCCTAAGAAAAAGATACTTTAAAGGTAAAGCTCAAGATTTTCGTACTTCGTGTGCTAAATGTAAACTCTTAGGGGTTTTCTAAGAAGTCTGTTTAGGTATCCTGCACACGTTTGCTGGGTGAAGAAGAGCAACATGTTTGTTTGGTAGAAAGCAAGTACAGAAACACACTGTGTTATTCTGCACAAGCACAATAAACTTTTAAACATTTAAATATAAAAGGCTAGAAAAGCAGGCATGAATGTGACTCCCCATACCCTTTGGGACGGCAGGAAGCTGGGAATGCTCCTTCAGCTCTCGCACAACCAGCAGCTCACTCCAGCTCCAGCACATTTCAGCATTTTATAATGCAGCAGCCACTGCCAGGACCAATACGTGCAGAGTCCCAACACATACAATACTCTGTAAAAAAGTAAAACCCACCGAGTTGCCCAAGAGTGCTTTGGCTGAAATAATTTAAATGGCAAAAAAACACTTTTCAAAATAAACCCATTTCAAGTGGATCTGGATTGCTTCTGACATCAATTAATAGCAATACTGAATTCTTGGGCAGCTAAGTATGCAGCTTCTGCCCACTGGACTCTCATGTAATGACACTGTAAAACGCTTAAAAAAACCTGACTCACTTAGCCAGAAACTACACATGCTGTTTCCCCCAATGCAGACCATTCAACACTCCTTTTTTTGAAAGTATTTACATTCAAATTCATTTTGAGGGTGGTTTGGCAGTCAGAACTGCAGCACACAATTCCTCTGTCCATCGTAGCCATATAACTGTTACAATTCAGCTTTCTAGGCATGCGTTCTTAGATATCTACAGAGGTGCTTTAAGGAGAGGTAGCAGCAAATGCCCCTTACAAGAGAAACAAGCCAGCACTCCCCTGCAAGACATTTTTGTTCATTTCCTTTAACAAAAATACACCAGCTGTGCTGCCTCTTTGTGCAAAATAACAAACTACCCAAATTCACAGCACTAATACTCATCAACCTGCCACAAGGGCCTGCTGCCCCTACAAACAGTAATCCTGCGAAGAGCCAGCACCTTTCCCTTCGAGATCCCACGTGCCCACCCAAGCCCCTGATTGTGGCCAGTGTTACAGCACATCCAACTTGACTGCCGACACTCATCCGCTGCCCAACCACTACTGTTATATTTAAGCCACAGCCTTGTCTCCAACAGTATGATTTCTGTATCAGTAAGGGCCATTTGGGGTTACAAGAAAAACAGCACTGCAGTTTCAAACTGAGGCATCTCAGAGCCGAAAGCCAATAGGGAAGTTTGGAGGCAAAGAAAAAAAAGGATGCAACATTGTACTTCACTGAATTACTGTACTTTGGACATAACAGAGGATTCTTAATAGGTAACATGGAAAACCATTGCTAAAAATCAGGAATATGTAAGATCTTGTGAACCTGAGAGCAGAGAGATGATTCTAGCAGCCTTTTAAATCAACTTAATATCTCATTTTCCAAGTATCAACTTCTGATCATTTCTTTTCACTACTGTATTCAGTGTTCAAGGCACACTTTTTCCTTGCATCTTCCCTATACCCTGCTTCAGGAAAGGACAAATCACTGGAACAGGGGCCAGTGGCATACAAAGGATGCTTGGGAAAGCTGCTCTAACTTTCATTTTTATACATCTGTACCAGCTGCTAATTCATCTTTTACAAAGCTGTGGATGGCTGAAATTTGGTTGCAAGGAAAGCACGTTCTGTTTAATAATAAGAACAATCAAATGCCATGATTTGTAGGAAGTAACTTTTTTCCTTGACCTTTTTATTACTGGCAAAATGTCAGCAGATTATTAAAGTGCAGAGAGCACAATCTATGATAAATAACCTTGCGTTGCCACATACCAGACCAAAATGCCCCCTCCTCTCTGTCCAGACATGTAGCTTAGTTTTCCAAAACAGCTCTGATTTTATAAAGAATTATAGATAACCAACAGAGTCTGCATGCCAAGTGCAATACCATCGGTGAACAGGGCTTGCTCAATTCCTGGAAGCATAAACAAGGGGAAGGAAGGAACAAAAAAAGCAAGAGCCAGAATACAGCCTTACTTCTGTATGTGGCAGCTGCAACATCACTGCTGGCATAACACATGCAATCTTTATCTCTACCTGAATACAGCATTATGAAAAATTGGAAAGGACCCAGCAAAAAAACACAAGGCTGTCTCCAGGTCTTAAATCAATTGCAATGAGAGATTTAAGGTGTTCAACCTCCTTAACTAATCAAAGACACTTAAAGCATCACCTTATCACAGACTGCAATTACTTAGAGGGAAAACATGTCAGAAAGCTGGAAAAGTAAAGCTAGAAAAAAGGCAGGTTAGAGAGAAAGTACACATCTTTTATTGTAAAGATAATTACCCTTTGCACATATTGCTGAAGAGCACAAAAGAATCATCAACAAAAATGAAAATGCACTGTATGCCTAAGATACATACTGTAATCCAACCAGAAGTTACTAGACGTGAGGTAAGAATCCCAGGCTAAAATCCTGTGGCTTGCAGATGCAAAGTCAAATGAAATCAATAGGACTGATACTTCTAGCCTTAAAATCCAGGATGCAAAGAAAAGCTGAATTGTCCAAAAAGCAAACTCCAGACTTCCTACCTGAGCCCACCTACCCACCAGATAAGCACCTTACAAGATCACCATGCCAAGTGCTGCAGAGTCTTTCTCCAGGCTGCCCAAGTGCTCTACCTCGCTGCGCTGTAAGCAAGCAGCAGGGCAACCTGTGACAAGCAGCTTGTGTTGCTTGGTAAACATTTCTAGCTCCTAAACACTGCATTTATTCTCCACTTAATTCTTCTAAGGTCCATTTCCAAATCAGCCTGAAGAAAAAAATCACTTTACTGACTTCAGTAAAATAAGCCTTTTTATTATTTCATATGCTGTTTCATTTTCTGGTACTCAAAACTAAATGGTACAGATATTTACAGTACTGGGAGTCTCATCTGTAGCTCATCTAAGATAGACTCACTGAGCCAACGACTTAGAGCACAGTAGGATTGCCCATTAAAAATACTATGGTATAATTCAAGGCTTCCTGCGGGCACCGTCTATGTGTATAGCTCAGCTCATTTTCAAAACATTATTAAGAGCTACACAATTTAACTCACCCTTTAATTTTGACATTAAATGAAAGCAAAGAGCGTGACGAAAAAGTGGCAGTGAAAAAAAAAAAAAGATGGGCCTGAAGATTTCCCACTAACTTTATCCAGAGAGTAAACAGGCATACCCTGGCTGGGACAGGGCAGGCAGACAAGGCCAAATAACCTGGAGAAGAGATCAGACCCTCTCCCTACCCTCCTAACAGAGTCCTGCAGGCCAGCAGCACAGGAAAATAAATAAAAACCCAACCCCAAACTTACTTTCTGTTCATTATTTTTCCAGTGCAGACAGAGGCACAGGGGTGCAAGCAATCTCCCCACAGCTACACAAGGCCTGTGATGGAAGCAGGAACTAACACTGATCTCCTGAATCCAAAGCCAAATGCCTTAACCACAAAATTAGCCTACTTTCATTGCCTCAACCTGTCTGAATCCAGACATACCCAATTACAGGGGAGGGAAGGAAAGAAAACAGAACACTTATCGGGAATATTTCTGACCCACCTAGAAGGAGACACTGCTTACATTGGTGTAAGTCTCCCATATTGCAGTCCAAGGTATTTGGAACAAGGGTATGAACTTTTAGTGCTCAAAATACTCAGCTTTCTGAAGTTCAAGTGAGGCTGATGCAAACCTTCTATTAAATCAAGCAAAGAGCCCCATATTGCTTAATGCTTTTTAGACAGAGGACTGCAATGCTCAAGAGATTAAATAATTCATGCACTGCCTTTCCCTGGGGGTTCACATCCAGCCCAGATCACAAGTGTCAAGTACAATCACACGCACTCTTGATAGACTTTGAGAGGTAAGAGAACGGCCCGAGTACAATTCCCAGAAGACAAATGCTCATATGGCACAACTCCCGGTGGATCAGCTTGGCAGCAGTCAGAGCAAGAGAAGCCAGTGGTGAGAATACCGCAGAGAAGTGGTGTCTTGGACCCCAGGGTACAGAGTTGAATAAACAAGGGAACATGCTTTTGTTTCCCCTTGACAGTTTCAACTTCTGAAGACCTGGTGAAATCCTGTCCCAAATAAATCACTTCTATCCACATGGGGAGGCAGGGTGTGCTTACGGCAGCTCCACATTAAAAGCATAAAGATGCCATTCTCATTGGCACCAAACATGCCAAAACAAAGAGCTGGTGAGTTTTTACATAGGATACACAGCTCTGCACACCTTGTGATTTGCTCAGGCACTCAAACAAGGGAGCCAGAGGGAAGTGACCGTCCACACAAGCTGCCCGCAGCTCCAGCCAGGTAAGAGCAGCAGAGGCAGGTGCTGGCAGATGGCACGGTGAGCTGGTGTGCACCCACTCAACCAGCCCAGCCAGCCTGTGGACCTGAGCTGTTGCAACTTGCTACAAGCAGAAAACAGCAGCAAACTACACCTTGCTCTGCAACATGGGCAAAGCACGGAGGGAGCAGAGCCTCTGGGGAGCCACGCTACAATCAGAGCTCACTGCTGCAATAGCATTTTCCATGCAGTGTCCCTGCTTATGTAGCTCCAGGCTTGGCTTGAAGGTGCAATCTGCTTCTTCACTCTTATTTCCACAGCCATTTTCACTTGGACTGCCTGCTGTTTCCTTTCAAAAACTGCTGCATCCCTGAGGTACAAAGGGCAGAAAGCTCTTCTAGCAAAACCTGGAAGTCAGCAATAGAGAGGGGAAACTAAATTATTAAGGACCACATTGAGGCAGATTTTCTTTCTGTCTGGAGCAAAACTTAAATCTCTTATTTCTTCCCCCGTCGTGGCTATGGTAATAATGCACAACTATTCATTATCCTCATCTTAACTAGAAAAGCCCCTTTCAATTTAGCACTTAATATAATTATGGCAAATTGAATAGCATCTAGAAAAAAGTCTTACTTTTTCAGAGCTATTATCTTACCTCTATGAAACTCTATCAGTTAAAAGTTAATCTATTCTACTGTCTATCTAGCTATAATGTCTATCTAGCTATGAAATAATAAGGGTTTGTATCCATTCAGTGAGAAGAAAAGGGAGATGTTCAGCTGAAAATCGTTCAAATTCTATTTCCGAATTCAATACCACATCTCTAAGGGAAAACAGGAGAATCTCATTAATGATAGCACAATGTCCCTTTCGCACTGCAGAGACAGTACTTGAGCACCAATTCTCTGTTCGCTTTCATTCACCTCAACAAATTTTCCTTTTGTTATATGAGGAAAAAAATTTGCATTTTACAAAATAACAAGGCAAATTATTGCCTTTGTGTGCTTTGAGCAAAAGTTCTCTCTCGCTAGTGATGTATCAATGTGATTTCTCCAACACACACACAGGATAAAAAGCACTTGGCTGGCGTGAACTCAACAGGAAAACACAGACTTCAAGAGGGTCAGGATGTCAAACACAACACAGGAGATCAAACTAGAGAGGCCAGGAGGAAATCAGGTAAGAAGCCATGTGCACTTACGTGCCGTCTAATAAATATATGGTGATAAGCAGTAAAAGCTTGGAAGATCCAGTTCTGCAAACACTGACTCACACAAACAAGTCCCTATTTAGAGCAATCCCATTGCAGTCAAAGTGATTTTGTTTGTGAGGACAAAGTGCAGACATGGATTTCATGCTTATTCACATCTGTACCACAGAAGATGTGAAAATCCCAAACACAGATCTTTCCTAGAAGGTCAGTCTGTTTAAAGCAATTAATTTCTACACTGCTACACAGAAAAAAAAAATAAGTAAAAAGACAAAACATCTACAACAGGTATCCAAGAGAGGCTCTTGGTAAATGGTCATTCTATGTTCTCATAAATAAATCAAACACTGGCTTGGTAATACTTGAACTGATATGAGAATCATTATTTTTAACACAATGTAAGCATACCAGCCATCGGGAATAAAATACTAAGCAGGAAATATCTTTATTATATTGTTGTTCAACAATTGGGAGAACATTAGCAATAATTAGCAGCCAGCACTAGACTGCTCTCTGCTAACTGTGCATCTTGTGGATAACAGCAAGGCTTATATTAGCACAATGATGTCAGCTGATGACAGCTTTAAAGCAGAGAACAGCATATTGTGCATTTCTGGGAAAAGGAATCTTTAGCACTGTGGGGATTATTGTGGTTAAATTGCTTCTGAGTCACAGTCAGTTGTTGCTCAATGTTTCTCACTTGGTCCCTACCTAGCTTTTATTTTCTCATGAGGATGCACCTGTTCGGAGAAGAGAATAAAACTGGCACTGTTGCACCCACTCTCTTAGCTAATTTAGGAGTTATTCAGTATCTTGCTTTCACAATGGAATTATTGTTATTTATATTACAGAATAGCTCAGCAGAAGCCAAGGCCACATTGCACTAGACGTTGTGTGAACTTATGAGAAAAGATAGACCTTGACACCAAAAAACATGTAATCCAAGAAGACATAAGAGAAGATGAAAAGGCATGGGAAGCTGATGTTAACACACCCTGGCCACATACCTTCTTGGGGTGCTCAGGAATAGGAGACCCTACCCCACACTTCTCAGATACGCTCATAGCTAGGGGATCCTTGCAGCTTCTCAGCACACCTCACCCTCTTGGAAAAGCAAGCTTTCAGCACCTACGCTGAGGGCTTCCACAAGCCAGAACTTGAATACCAGCTTGGAAAAAATTAGGTTAGATGCCTGACAGTCTGGGCTTGGTTTACACAGCCTCCAGCCCTGTCCACAACCAGAGCTCCCCGAGTCTACTGCAATGCATAGATATATGAATAAATGAGTGCGGGTACTTGTCCTGGTTTGGGCTGGGTTAGAGTTAATTTTCTTCCTAGTAGCTGACATAGTGCTGTGTTTTGGGTTTAGTATGAGAATGATGTTGATAACACACTGATGTTTTAGTTGTTGCTAAGTAATGTTTACACTGGTCAAGGGCTTTTCAGCTTCCCATGCTCTACCGGGCACACAAGAAGCTGGGAGTGGGCACAGCCAGGACAGCTGACCCCAACTGGCCAAAGGGCTATTCCATACCATATGACATCATGCTCAGTATATAAACTGGGGGAGCTGGCCAGGGGCAGTGATCACTGCTTGGGGACTGGCTGGGTGTCGGTCAGCAGGTGGTGAGTGGTTGCATCACTTGTTTTACTTCCCCCCCCCTGGGTTTCATTCCTCTCTCTCATTGTTTTCCTTTTCATTACAATTTATCAGTTATTTTTATTTTATTTCAATTATTAAACTGTTCTTATCTCAGTCCATGAGTTTTCTTACTTTTGCTCTTCAGATTCTCTCACCCATCCCAGCTGGGGGGTGGGTGAGCAAGCAGCTGTGTGGTGCTTAGTTGCCAGCTGAAGCTAAACCACAACAGTATGCCAATGTACCTCCCATGACCTAGAGTCCAGAGAAATTCAGGTGGTAACAGCAGAGTGATTTTAGGCAACAAAGCATAGGTGGATCATCATTCAAAAAAATATGGGGACTGGTTTGCATCCACTGAACCTGAATTAAAACAAACAAAAAATCCATTTATATCCACTCTTTTCAAATTACATCTCCTCTTCAGTGAGGAATGTTACAAAGGCAGAGCAAGACAAGGAGGTTGGGCCAAATTAACAGATGTTGAAATGGAAAGAAGAAAATCTATTTTAAACCAAACTCAAAAATACAAAGACTGTGTATTTCATGCCTAACACACCTGTGTCCTGCTCTAGACTGACAACAACAGAGCACTCCATGGAAGGCATCTTAAATCACTGCCTTGCCCACTAGTGCTGTAATTTGCATGGTGTGTTCAGTGTTCACAGAAAGCCTTCATAATCCAAGTAAGGTTATACAACTTTATGGAAAAAAATTATATTGCTCAGACCTGAACTGTCTTTGACCCACATATGAAAGAAAAGGTCATGAAACAATCTGCAAATCCAGGTTTCTTTCCTTAGTAAGGTAAGGGGAAAAAAATTATTCACTGTATCAGCAACTGTCAGGCTTGCAGCATTGCGCGAGGTTCTTTTCAAAGCAACACAGCAAGAAAAGGCAGAAGGATTCATCTTCTAAAATGGAAATCTCATTTATTTACATCCACACCAGGAGCTTATTGGAATACCCCCCCCCCCCTCAGCCCAGCATTAATTTTAGTGGCAATTTCACATTCACCTTCCAGGGATTTTACAGATGAGCCAGCAGCAGCTCCCCAAGTGAACTGTGCAATGTTTGACAGAGTGTCAAAAAGCTTCAGTCACCTCTCACTACTACATAAAGGTGATTCTCTCCTGATGCTGAAAGTCATACCAAAAAGAAAAAAGGCAAAAAGAAAATATTTTTAAAAAAAATTAGTTTTTCTTTTCATTCTGCCAAGATTACCCACAGTGAGTAGTAGTCACCCACACCACGCAATGCAGCAGACTTCCCTTCCTCTCCTCACTGGGACATGGCAATTGTTTGCTGTGAGGAGAGAATTCCCTGTCATTATAATCTGAGAAAAGAGCAAAACAATTGAATAGTGCAATGCTAACGTAGGCTTTGCACTCTTAACTGACATCAAACAACACAGGTAACAAAAGCCAAACTTGTCTCTGCAGCACTGAAGGTGGGAAGGAGCAACAACACACGAACAGTTGTCTGGAACAAACTGCATTAGCATGGAAATTAAATTGCCTTTTAGAGTAATCTCTTGGTTTTGCAGTGAGAAAACTGAAGGAGAGCTAGCAAGACACTGCTTTTGTGCTCGAAGTGCTGGGCTGGGATGCAGAAGGACCAAGTTCAGATTCAAGCTTTCCACTCAACGCAGAACTAGGCATTTCATCACTCAATGAGTCTCTTCCACATCTTAAAGATAAGCAGCAAGTCTGCTTTTATCTTCGCCTCTGCTGATTAATTTAGACAGCATACCCTTTGGGACTCTACTACAGTAGCATCCCATTTGGGGAATATACACAAAATAGCTATTACATTATTCCTTGGGGGTACAATTTCACATTGATTGATTCACTGACAGATTAGACAGGATGAAGCAGGCAGACTTGCTGTTGGTGTCGTGTGTGTGTGTGTCCCAAGGATACCTGCACATACCCCAGTTTATTAAGGATATTTGTATTTCTCTTTTGCCTTTAGTTGGTTAATTTTACACTGATACTATAGTCATGCAAATGGTAACTGGGTTCCCAAAACACCCAAATTCACACAGCCCTACAGCCAATTCCCAAGAAGTCAAACCTTGGCTTGGAGTTTAACAAAACACGTACAAAAACTATTATTAAGAAGGCTGCCAGCATGATAAGGTTATTGATATTGGCCCATAGCACAGACCTCAGTGACACATTTCAAAAAGGAAGCCTAGGTGTACACCTAGCTGTTTAATGAACAAGGAGAAAAGAGCCTTTTGAATCTAGAGTTTGATTTACACATCTATAAATCCTGCAATCCAAAAGGAGCATAAGGGAAATAATGGCACAACTTCAACTGTAGCTCTACAAACACAACACAAAACCATCTGAGACTATAGAACAAGGGATATGCCCACATTTTTTTATCCAGGTTGCAAGAAAAAAAACACACACACAAGCAGCTGGACTATTCTAAACTAAAAAAAAAAATTCACTTTTCACATCAGTCTCCTTTTGTGATGGGCAGAAACCATTTAAGGGTAACTCTTACTAGCCTGCTGTCAGCTGCTTCCAATTTTGCAGAATATTCCCCTTTAATCCCTTGATCTTTTTGTATTACACAGATGCATATACAGTACCTAGAGCCTGAAGCAAGCACAACACCTCTATACCTTGAAACGGTATTCCAATAATTCAGAAACATGGAAATTATTGAAGCAGTCTTGGCTTTTGAGTCCCTCAGTAATAAAATACTCCTGATCAGCAGGCATTATTTTGGGAAGTTTGTGCTATTTCCTGGCTCACCTGATCTCACATTCCGAGCTTGGGAGAAAGCATCCATTAATTAATTTTGCTCCCACCACCTCTAGAGTAGCAGTGGACAAAGCATTTTGACAAGGAGTCTCAGAGCTGCTACTATTTGAAGGCTGGCTTAAAATATACAATATGCTAAAATGTGCTGTGTCCAATTAGTATCATAGCAAAAGCACGTGGGTAGTAAATTTTGCAGGCAGAAAAACTGCTCCTGAAGTGTAACCCATCACCGGGGGTGGGGGGGGGGGGGGTGGAGACATGAAGAAGTCAGGCAGGTACAATGGGAAGATGAGATTGCAAAAGCAGGGCAGTGCATAGATAGGTGTGAGGAGAACCACTTGGGAATTGGGACTAAGTCCTCAGCAGCTCATCCTCTGGAGCAATAAAGCAGCTGGCAGGAAGGCCTGGGCAGGATGTATGCTGCTCCTCAGCCCACCACAGAGGTTCAGCAGCTGCTTATCAGAAGGGTGTTTTTCAGGATGGTTGTCTTCTCCCTCCTTCATTGCATGGCCAGAAAGAGCCACAGTGGTGGGGAGGGGCTGCGATGAGGGCAGAACCTGTGATTTAGACACAGCCCTGTACAACTAAAAGCACCACAACCACACTGCTCCATAAGGAGGGCTGTGAGCTCCACACACAGCAGCACCTGGGAGGAGTTTGCTCAGTCTCAGAAGCTTGGCGCTCTGGAAAGCACAGCACAAACACCAGCAATGATAGTCAGGAGCCTGCACGAGGAGTAAGCAAGCCCAGCTCGACACTGAGACAGGCTGCCATAGCAGATCACTGTCATTTTTGCCCAAATCCACATGCATTTGGCATTTGGATTGTCTGTTCCCATTCCCTGAGCTGCTTCTTGTGTTTCCTTTACCTTAATAACCACAGCGGGCATGCACAAACACCTACAATGTGCTGCCAGAGACATCTCATGTTGAAGAGTGGAGGCGTGAGGAACAGCATTTCTGGCTGAGAAAACACTGTGCTATTAATGCTCCAAAGGCAGGGAGGTCAGGAGAAAAAACACTAAATGCAGCTTTTTTCCTCAAATAAAACAGGAGATCAAATAGCACAAATCCATGCTGTTGCAGAGGGAGGTCTGTGCTCCATGGCTCAGAAGCAGCAGGACCCTGCTGACACACTTCAGGGCACCCTCGTTTTTGTGTCTTAAGCCCCTGATCCAGCCCTAAAAGACCTTACCTGCTGGCAGCACTGACCATCTCACAATTACCTCCAGCAGATAACAGGTCCCTTGGACATGAAGTGAGTCTAGCCCAATTCACATCAGCTTAACTGAAATTTTTATGATCTATGAACATAATACAAATTAGTCAAGTCTGAGTTTTGCTCTGAACACAGCACACTGACTTCAAACAAATCTTACAGATTACAGGAAGGGCCTTTCCCTAGAGATATCCCAGATTCCAAACTGCAGTGCCATATCGGACACAGAGCCAGGGACCATTTTTCCCCTGCTGTAGCCAAGAAAGCACCTTGCTAAATACCTAACCCAGCAATGGAAACTGAACCACCTGTACTGTACAAGCCTCCCTCCCACTCACCTGATGAATCAGTGTTGCAATAAAGCACATGGAAATTAAGTACCATGAAAAGATTACAGCAGTAAATCCGCCTTTCAGTTACATGCATGTAGCACTGAGATTAAATCATTCCTTAGGCTCACATTGTCCACTTCAGAACAAAACAGGCTGCAGGCAGGACTAAGGCCTGCATTTTTTACCCTTGAATCAGAGAATTGCCATCCCTACCTTGATCAATAGCACAAAGTAAACCCTGGTGCTGAACCAGATTCCTTTGCTGCCCCCATGCCTTTTTGGCCCAGCTCAGCCATCACCCACCTCGCCAGGCCAGGGTGAGCATACTCTCAGGGTCACCTATCACCCCACCACGAGCTGCTGTGTGGAGAACACCCATTCTCCACTTTCAGCAAGAAAACTTAGCATGTGCAGAGGGGAAGCCGCCACAAAGTGTGACTTGAGGCTTGTCTCTCTCCCTCTCCACTCACACCTCTTTGGAAACTTGCTGCCAAGGAGGAAAGGTGGCAGCTGGGGACACATCCAATGCGGCGGCTGCTCTCTGCTGTACAGACGTTGCTACTATTATCTTGTGCATCAGTGCAAAGAGAGGGAAGGAATATTTTGACAACAAAGATACTGCTGCAGCTGGATGAAGTGTGGAGGTGACTACACAGCTTAAAGAAGTTTCCTCCTCACTTATGTTAAACAATTGTTCACACTACAGCACTTCAGGTTTGCGTAGCACTCAAAAAACATGGTTTCTGATCCAGCAGACAGTTGTATGTGCTTACATATTTATTTTTCCGGGAATACTGCCTCACTTCACTTAGTGTAAGCTAAAAGCATTTCCAAACTCAGGTCTAGCTGGTTTTTAGATAGCAATGCAAATGGTCTCCCGTATGGTATCTGTACCAGTGCCTATAGGAAAGGTAATTACTATCCTCACTTACACGTAGCCAATTAGTATCAGTGCAGACAGTCTCCTATTTTCTCACCATCCTGGCAGAAGTACGTTAAAAATGGGTTCCACCGACCAGATATGCCCACACATCTCAAGAAACGACGTCACCTTGAGAGCCTGCAATCCCCCATGCCACGCCAGCCACACACACCCACCGTCCAGCCCTGCCATGCAGAGATGCTGGTGGGTGTGGGGAGGGGCACCCCACAGCTCCCACCGCCAAAGCCCACACAGAAACAGTGAAACACCCTTGCCACACACAGCCTGGGCACAAAGCATGGGCAGAGGCAGCACGTTTACCTTCCCCGAGCTGCCAACGCTCAGCCTCTAAGTGAAATCACTCTGCTCATAAGACGACTCTGGGGTACCACGTTATGCTTAAAAATAGGCAGCCTGGCTGCGCGGGGGACAGAGAGAAGGGCTGGCTTTGGGGGCAAAATGGATTTATTGGGGCAATGGGGGGGGTATTTGCTTTTAGAGGGTATTTTGGGGAGGATGGCTTTTGGGGGTATTGGGGGGGGGAAGTGGCTTTTTGGGGGTAAAGGGCTCGGAGACAGCCGACCCACAGGCTGAAGAAGCGGGGAGCCCGGCGCGCCTTACCTGATCGGGGCGGCCAAGCCCCCGGCACGGCGCCGCCTTCAGCACGCCGCGCCCCGCCGCCGCCGCCGCGCCGTCCGCATCGCCACCGCCAGGACACGCGTGGGATGGGGTGGAGGGGACACGCGTGGGCCCCGCGGAGCCTCTCTCCCCGCGGCCCGGAAAGCGCGGAGCGGCGGGCCACGGCCGGACAGCTGCTCGGGGGAGGCGGCGGCGGCGGCAGGAAATACCAAAAGACTGATCCAACCACGCTAGGGAGGGAAGGAAGAGAGGGGGGAATAGAGGAAAAAATAGAAGGGGGAGGAAAAAAAGGGAGGAAAAAAAAGAAAGGAAACGTGCAAAATCCGGGCGGGATCGGCGCGGAGCGGGCGCGGTGCTCGGCTGCCCGCGCCGCCGCCGCGGCCCACGGGACCGCCCCGGTCTCGCCCCGCCGGCCCGGCTGGGGCTCGTCTGGGTTTGGTTTGTTATTTCCCCCCCGCAGTGTGTTTCTTTCTTCTCCCCAACACAGAGAGAGGCTGAAGCCAAGGCAGAGTAAATGACGAAAAAAAACCCAAACAGAAAAACCCACCTAGACAAAAATCATGCAGTCCCCCCAAGCAAGCAACTAGCTATCCTTGGGGGTCTCTGACGCCACGTGCAAGGTAACGGAGAAAAGTCAACCTGGGGAAATCGCCACGCTGAAGCCCTCCAGCTGCAGGAGCACTTTGTCTCAGCATCCAGCCATATGCCTCCTCCGATGCCGTGACTCAAAGGCGCCCGTGCAATATGCAGCCCTGACACGCAGCCAGGCACACTCCCAGCGTCGCCTGTGCATCCAGAGTGAAAAATCAATCCCATGGCAAGCACAGACCCCTAAGCTCCTCCAGACGAGGAGGGCAGTCCAATCATTGCGTCCCTGGCTACAGCCTGCCTGCCCCTCGGGGGAGGCATGACTTTACAGGCAGTACAATATCTGGTAAAGCACCACGAGCAGAAAACGACCCAGCCACACGCATTTAACCGCTGCTTCCTCTCCCCTCCACCCTGCGGGTCCCATGGTTCAAGGCTGGACCAAGAACAGGAAGACAAGCGGGACTTGACGCCTCTTTCGTTGCCATTGGAAAAGGTAATGCCAAAGGTCCACACAGACTTAGAGTAGCAGCAGAGTTAAAAGGCACCCAAACCTTCTGAAACAAAAAATCACATGAGGGGATAATGTGACCAACATGCACGTCTGACTTTCATCGTTGAGTCTGAGTCACCCATGTGCAGCTGAGCCCTTGGTGCAAAGAACAGTGTGGAGCTCAGACTCATGCTTCTGAAACCAGAAATGTGAAACCAGATGCCTAAAGTGCTCTGCTACCCCACCCTTCACAGAAAAAGCTAGATCCTTTTTCTTTTTAGTGTATGCAGCCTCTAAATCAAGACAAAGACCAGCAGCTCTGATCTTCCTCATACTACCCAGGAAGCCAGCTTCCAGCTCTAAAGAGCAACAACTCATTCATTGAAAAGGTCTCTCAGATCTAAGAGAAAAATCCTGAATTCATCCAAAGCTGCAAGCTCAACTTGAGCAGGACACAATTTCTCTCACTTACTGCCTCTGGCCAACTACAGCCCATCCACAGATTACAAGGCTTCACCCTGCTTCACTTATATCCACATACCTAACCTTAGCCAGTAGAAGCAGCTGATTTTCTCCTAGTGAGCTTGGTGGGATATAGAACAATACGTACCATACCTAGCTAGGAGTACAGCATGGTACTGATGAGAAAATTCACCATCTATTTTTGCTTTTTCCTAGCACAAAGCAGGGCTATAAACAGATCGTAAACTGGACTATGAACATACCACACAGCCTAGGCTGTCCCTCTATTCAAGAGTCACCATTGCCCTTCTCTACCCATTAAATAAGCCCCTGAATCACTTGCAGGCAGGTAATTATTAGATTCACCTGTATTTGTAGTGATTTCTGCCATCATCTGCAAGTTATCATGATTCCAGCTGCCTTCAAGTTGGTTGGGATTTTGACTTAATCCTCACCAAAATTTTACCTTGAGGGCAAGCATGTACTGTGCCATGGGGCAGGGTACGGCATGGAGATGCCAGAATGAGCATGAGCCAAGGCCTCTCGTCACCCTGGCTCAGGGCACTGCCAGGCAGAGCTGCCATGTTGGAGGCAGAAGCAGCTTACCCCAGCTCATACTGCCTCTCCCTCTCCTCGCTGCCTCCTTCCCTGTCTGCTCCAGGCCACACCAGGCTGCTCTCTGCTTCCCACTCCCTTCACTCTTCTGCTTTTAGGGTTGGCTCACTCAAATGCAGCCACGTAGTTTGCCAGCACCCTGCCTGGTCCAAATGGCTTTTTCACTAAACCATGGGCTTGACATTGATCCTGCTATCTGCATCCAGACTGTGTCCAGCTGTGGCAACAGAAGTGGCTCCTCAGATACTTTGATATGGAGATCTAGGTTTTATAGCATCCCTACACAAATCACAGTGGGATGCAGAGTCCTCTTCCCAAGGACTTCTGTTTCAAAAGCTTAAAAGCTTTTGAAACACTTTTAAAAGTGTTTTGGCTAAAGCTTTCCAGTAAAGGATTTTCTTCTCAGGCAATCATTTAATGATTATTACTATTTCATCTGTCCATTGCCGTATCGTCACACAGAGCTCATTTGATAAAGAACTGAGCATCCAAAAACATTCCTGTCAAAACAGTTAGAGACCCTGATAAAGAATATACTTCATGTTTTCCTATGGGTTCTAGGACAGTACATGTGATATGAGTGATGTGGATACACAGGGCAAAAGGCTTGTCGGTTAAACCATCAACATTTTGTAAGTAAAACTGGACCATCAGAGAAAATTCACATCAGACTGATCCTTTGCAGCATGTAGCCATGGCATTTCTGATGTGGTCCAGGGAGTCCTGAAATTGGATTTGCTGTGTCTTCAGACCTTGCACCAGATGGGTCCTCTGACTCTGGATTAGACAAGAAGAGCGACATCCATCTCTTCCCTGCCTGTCTGTCAAAGACAGGACCTGGACCCATTCTCCCCCTTATAAATCCCCTACAGAAAAGTGGGAAAACTGAACTATGCAAACACTAATATTTTTAAAGACTATTTTCCACAACCCTCTAGTGTTTGTTCTGTTAACAGCCATTCAGAAGACAACACATCTGCTGGTTATGATTACCTTGCCTGTGCCGTCTGCAGTTCATGCAGATATACCTCAGCTGCCCGTAAAACACTAACAGGGTAGCTGTGGAGCACAGAGCTCATGACCCAACCCTGCATTTGGGGTGAGGTTTGCTGTGTGCACCGGCTTCTGTGCTAACACCACCTGAGATCCCTAGCTTAAAGCTAATTCATCAGTGTCCTGCAGATATGACATATCCCTTTGACAAAAGCTCTCTGACGGATGTATCTGGCAGTTAGGGCTGAGGTCCCTTCTGGCTTCAATTCTCCTTTGCAAGAAACCAGCCTTCCTTTCAGGGGGTCTGCAGCTGTGATATTTTCTTTGGGCATTTGCCAGTGTTTGCAACACTTACCTTTCTCACCACAGCAATATAACTCTGTCCTAAGAGGGCTTGTAAACTGGTGTGAACTCTATCATAAGCAAGGGTAACAGAAACAGAAAAGCACAATAAGCTGTAATTGCAGTGCTGGGAGACTGAAATCAGAGTGATTCAGTTGTGTTACTCCAGTCCTTACAATCCAATAATGCAACCCAGAGAGCTTAATAGTCAGGGCATTTGAAAACAATGTCTAATGTCTTTTTATGACAACCCTAGGAGATGTGCAACAATGCAGTATCAGTGCTGTTTAAAAATGGTGATAAAGGGAGACCAGGAGGTGAGCTGCAGCAGCAGTCAGATCACTAAGTTCTTTCAGGTCAGCAGCTTGCCGTTTACTCTAGGAAATTATTGCAACACTTTCCCCTGCATCTTCCTCTTTGAATCCTTCAGCTTTTGCTAACTGCTGATCTCCTCTTCCCCTTAATAGAGATCAGACCCTGCCTTTGTGAAATGCAAATACATACTCATTTTGCAGTGTCCACAAGACTTGCATTTTATGCTTTCCTATATCTCAGAACATATCTACAATAGCTCTACATGCTCCCTTTTATGACTAGAAAGGTTATTAAAGACCATAAAAGCCATCAGATATATTTATTTGCCTCTATTAAAATGGAAATTGAGAGGAACAGTCATATTCCTATCATTATAATTAGTACAATGCCTCTACAGCCATAACCACATTAATCAGACATCATATGAATGGTTGTTAGCATTGCAAGATACTTGCCCTTAAGCTTATGACACATAGCGAGACAAGAAGCAGGTAGCTTTAAAACAAATGAGTTAAAAAAGAAGTTATTAAGCACAGGTCTTTATCATTAGCCATAAGCTTCAACATAGCCGTATACAATTAATGATAAGAAAAAGATCACTTTTTACCCGCATGTGTTTTCCAGTGTAAAGTTCCTTAGCAAAAATATTTAATGCCATAGCTGGATAGAGTAGGAGTTTCTTGTTAACAAATAGTAGTCTGTCTGTTTAGAGCTCCGAAAGAGTAAGTCTGCAGCTAAACATGTTTACTCATTTTACATTTTGAAAAAAAGAGCTGCTGCTAAACCAGGTTCCTAATTGCAAGTTTGCTAGAGCAGGTCTCTGGAGAAGTTAGAAAAAAACCACAAACATCTCCCTGGCAGCCACTGGAGATTGGAGTCCTCTTGTGGCAAAAGGTAGAGGAAAATTTTCAGCAACTGATGGCTGCTGAAAGTTGGGGCTCTACACAGGAGGCTGCATGGTGAGTAACAGATACAGGGAGTATCAGCTTTGCAAAGGGTTTCATGTCACATTGCAGAGCATAAAAGCAGCAGTGTGAAGACTTTGCAGCTGGCAGTGGACAAGCATCAAAAGGAAGAGAATGCCACCGTGTTTTGATACTGCAGATTGCGCTTCTGTTTACTTTAGCAGCTCCTGTCTGTTAGTGTGTGTTCCCTGCTGAGATAATGTTTCTGGCTGGTTTTTTTTTCCTTCGTTAGTAGAGGAACATTTTTCCTGAGTGTTTGGCTAGCAAGAACTTTTCTCTTCGCTAATATATTCACCATGCAGTAACACAGGCCAGCTCCCACCCTTTTTCTTGTCAGTCTGCTGCTGAGATGAGTAGATAACACAATTCTAAGATCTTGTTTAGATCCTGCTGCTCTGTATTTCATCTCCTTTTCTGCTGTGTTGTTTTCTACCTGCAACAGTTCCTGTGGACTGCCTTGAGTTCAGCTTCGGAGACATTTCGTGTGAACGATGGATGTTGGCCACCTTAGCACCGTGCTCCCTGCCTGGAGGAGTACTAGAGAAGATGGAGTAAGTAAACAATCTGAAGGTCTTTCTTTACCCACACGCTGTGGTCAGAAGATTTTCAGATGTCTGCATTTGTGCTTTGGGTTATCTGGCTAGGAATTTCACCCCGTGGGCTAAGCCTCCAAAGGGCTCACGAGCCACTCACAGCTCTGATGGTCCTGTAAAAGAGGATTTGAGCTTTCAGGAAAGAGTCTCCAGCAATATGTTGCAGCAGAGGCTTCGGAGGCAGTTTTAAAGACCTGCCAGTAACAAGATAAAAGACCCCCAATATTCTTACCTGCTTCGTTTTCTCTATGTGACCTGTCATATGATTGGATGGTGCCCTGCTTTCTACAACCTTAGCCCCAAGGGTGTTTTAAACACAGTGTCATTTCAACTACTTCTACCCAGACCTCATCCCAGAGAGGTCTCTTGTGATCTTAGGTATCTTATATTAAACAAGACTTCTTGGGCAGATCTCACCTTCTCTACGCTGCACCCTCACTAACATAAACTTCCGTCTCAAGGGGACTCACCCTCAGGAGTCCTAGATTATGGTCTGTGCTGGGAGGTAAGACTGTTCTTCTACACACCTTGGTCTTGCTACAGCTGGAGTCAAATGAGGTTTTGTTGTGACTACCTGAGGTCCTCATCTCTTATTGCTCATCTGAAGCTGTTCATCTTATTGCTCATCTGAGGCTGTTCACATCAAGCACCATGAACCTATTTTACTGTCCTCTAAGTGTCTAAGATAGCAAATTAAGGTGAATGCTGCCATTATGGCTTTGGTGTGATAAATAGATGAAAGACTTTGGTTGCCATTGATTTGCTCCTGCAGGCCTGGCTAGTAATGAACTGCAAGTCTCCTCTCAGAGGGCAGCCCAACACGCTGAGCTGATCTGGTGAGCAAGGTTCCTTTTGCAGCTAGCAGCAGGCTGGAAAGCAGCCAAGATATCCAGGATCTGACAAATTGTCCAGTGAAATTTGGGCTAGATTTCAAAACTCTTGATAAGACATGACATGAAACCAATTTGTTATTCAAAAACATTCCAGTAACCCTTGTTCTTGGTCATACTCCAAGCTAATTGCAAAGCAAGCTAGCTGTTACAAAGCCTTGAAGAATAAAATGAAAACATACATGTATATGTAAATATATGCATACATGCATACAAATATATGTGTAAATGAACTTTTTGCATGGCTGGATAAGATTGGAACATCCACATCAGTATGGATAGCTGACATGTTTCTGAATGATCACAGATTTCCTCAACAGCTAATGGGAAATGTCCATATGAAGTCAAACTTTATAAACGGCCAGTTTTTTTTAGTTTATTTTTCTTCCTGCCCCAGATAAACTTTGGAACAGATGCCAACAAGTTTAATCTGTCTGGACTGAGTGCTGTTGTCATACAGGAAACATTACAGTGAGAAGAAACATAAACACACATCTCTATAAAAGATTTGATTATCAGACTCATAGATACAGACACACAGAGCTTCATATAGGCCAACACCGATCTCTCTACACGTATCTATTTATTGACTGATTGATACTCTGTCCATAGATAGATCTGGATCTAGGCAGACAGAAAGTCACAGCTTAGTTCTGCTTTGTTCATTACTTCATCCTCTCCAGAAGAGGGGCATTTTAACTTACAGATGAGTGAATCTAGTTCCTGACACCCAACATATGCTATTGATCTGGAAGTCAGGCCAGAGAGTCACAAATCTGATCTATTAGTAGCTTTGTAATAACACTATATCATATTCCCAAGATTGCAGCTGCTTCCAAACATTACAGGATGTTTGTTCTCATACTTGACCCCTTTTATTTTGCCTGACTCTTGACTCACTCTTGCAGCCAGCTCATCTCTGATAAATTATGGAACGTCTCACAGCTTCTTTCTTGCTCTGCTCTCTGAAATCCATCTTCTGTCTCCATCCGTGATCAAGCAAAAAGTCTCCTTGACTGTTGCAATTCATTTTAAGGATTCTTTGTTATTGCTGATGCCTCCCATGAACAGGACACCTGCACTTGCCACAGGAGCTTGAAGGAGATCAGGAAAAGAAAGTACAATAATATTTTCTGCTGCTGCTGAAGGGCAGCTGGCTTATTGGTTTGTCTGCACAGAGGGATGCCAGTAGTTTTGTCCTCCTCTTGCTTCAAACAGGGAGACCTATCCAGTGTTCCTATCACAAATTACAATTGCAGAAGTAAAATGCAACAGAGTGAAGGCTGGAAGAAAAAATCTGTTTCCCCAGAACAGATCTAACACTATCAAAGACCATGCTCTGACTTACAGCCCAAAAGGGCAACACACAAAGGTTTGTTCCGGAGCAAAACATCCATCTCTTTTATGCCATAGAGGACCTGATTTGATCCCAGAGTCACTGATTAGATCTGTGCTATTGAAGTCCAAACACAAAAGCAGTCTTACGGAGGATGGCTGGATTTAGCTACTATTCGAGTCTTGAAATAGTGGAATAATAGCTTGGAAAGTGTGATGGTGACCACAGAGAACGGTAGATACTTGCTCTATCATTTCGCAAATAAAATTATTAATGTCCCAGCTGTTTTCAGCCCTGATGAACTTCATTGTTCCATTGCCATTTGTTATGTCTCCTGATCCTCTCATACAGTGAAATCAGGCTTGCTGTGGTGTGTGGCTTTCTCATGCTATTGCTACATTAGCAAGTAGGAGCAGATCCGTAGGGTGAAGAAATTGGTAGTGAGGATGCAACATCCACACTATTTGCATTTCAGAGAGCTGGCTTTGGATTAGCTTTAGTCTGGTTCCAATAAGTCAGCATCCATCAGCAGCTACAGTGAATTAGGTATGCTCCTAGAGTACATCTTCCCATGCTGTTTCACTGAAAGGGAATCCAGGTGCATGTACTCCGAGACTGCTCTGGCTATGAATCAAAGAGCAGTAAATAAAGATGATCTGGAGATTTACCTCAAAACCACATTGCTGATCTGTCTGGAAAAAAAAAAAAAAGAGGGACACATCTGAGATATGAGCAGGCTGCTGACTGAAGAAAGATATACTGGTGGAAAAAAATACTGCTGAATGCAAAGAGACAGATTTTAGGATAACATGTCACCTTATCTACTGACTGTTAATAGCTCCTTAGGTTTGTACAAGCTCTGGGGCACATTGCTTAGCCCTTCTATCATACACTCCCTCGATTACTATCTGGCAGTGAGGGTCAGACTACTTGTCCCCACTTCACACCTAGGGGGAACGGCTGTGCAGTAAGCAGGGCAGCTAGCCTGCACAGGGCACAACTGGAAGCAGAACCCGCAGCTGGAGCACTGCAGCCACATATTCCACCCAGGCCTCCACTGAGTGCAAGCCTTGCAATGGGGCCAACGGCTGCTTTCTTCAATCAACCACTGTCATATGGTGGTTTTATGCTACTGTTTTGAAGATGAACAATGTTAAATGTAGCAGCCATCCACTTTGAACTCTCATGGTAAAGATTCAGGGATTAAAAGTAAGACCAACTTCTAAGAACAGATGCTTTTTTAAAAAGGCAGTCAGTGAAAAACATACCATAGTTTTGAACAACAAATGCTATCTGTGGTTACATAGACTGAGAAATTGTAATAAATATACAAATATATTAAATGTGTTAGTTTAAAGTATTATTACTTGTATTTATATTTGTATGACTACAAGACTAGGGGAGTAATGTTGATCAGGCATATTTGAATGAAACCAGAGTTCAAGACCATCAATGATCTCTTGCTACCCAGAACAAGAGACCCTCTGGGACTCTATGACATGCAATTAATCCTTGTCCTGCTTCCCATTAGATCTTGGGGTACAAAGGAGAGAGCAGACTAAAAGAGTAGAATAAGATATTCTCTTTAGCTGTTCTTAGGGGGAGACAAATAATTGCATTTGAATATGGAGAGCTAACTTTGTAGTACTCTGCAAAAGTACCTTAAGTAACCCTTGGCAGAAGAGGTTTTTTAAGCAGAACAGAATCCAAATGAAGCTTCCTGGGTGTGGGGTCATATTAAAACCTTAAAATTGAGCCTATTGTCATCAGCACTGTGCCAAGCATGTCAGACAACTTGTGGTTCTGCAGCAAAACTCTGTGCTCCTCACAACTCTGTCAAACTTTCCAGTGCAACCAGATGAAACTCAGCAGTTCTGGACTCAGTCAGAAAGCTCATAGGATGCCCGTATCAGCAGTGGCACGGATACAAGGCTCTGCTGGTAAAAGCCAGAGTGAAGTCCAGCATATAGATTGGTTTTGAAAAATTCCACTTGCCAGTGGTGGGAAATTCTTTTTATCAGGCAGCAAAACCATAATGGACTAGATCTGTAATGGAGCAATGCCATTTGATGTCAGCTGTGGGTTTGGAGATCATTATGTATTCTTTTTCTTTACCTGAGAAGATTGCTCTGAGGTTGGGTCACTGGATTATGTCGAATGGGCTAGTAAATTTTAGGATATTCGAGAAAAACTGTTTTCTCTTCTTCTCTCAAATACATGTCTTAGAAACCTACTTCTACATGTACACACAGTTTCTCCCTGAACAGATGTTACTTTTCACAAAATTACAGGCTATCATCTGTGATGAATACTAAATAGTTTCAAAAAGCCTGTTTTGCGAGCTAGTACAAAGCATAGAGCCCAAAGGAAAGAAAGGAGGGTCTGGCAAGGAAAATAACGTCCTCACCAGACCAGGTCCCAGTTCTGGCCTCTGCTACTGAATTTCTCTGTGCAAACCTTTTACCCACTCACAGTTCTTCATCCGCAGGATGGAGCCTTTCCCACGGACTTTTTTTACTTACATTTTAAACTCTTGACGTCAGTGGATGTCTTACCTACCATGTCTAGAACTGCAATTACTCCTATTCTGATATAAATAACTATTTTATTTCAGTTCAGTATTGCACTTTATCACTTGTAGAGGGAAACACAGTCACTGACTTGTTCTTCTCTATTGCTTTTCTGTGGGTTGATTAGATTTTCCCTTAAAAAACCCAAGGGGTTTCTAAAAGTACCAATAAGTTTTGAGAATTGAAGATATTATTTTCCAAAACTAAAAGGACCTGCAAAGAAGAAAAGTTACCTTTAGAGAAGACACAAATCAGTCAGAGACGCTGTCTCTATTTCTGTGTTTAGGCTGTTGCCTGCCTAGAAAAAAAAACTAGTAAAGGTCTTTCTATGTCTTTTTTTATAAGACAGCCAGTAAGATATACCCTAAATAACGTAACCCTAAAAGCATAAGGCCACGAACTGGCAACAATTTCTCTTCTCCTCTCCTCTTTTTTTTAGCAGAAAGAAAAGCTTGCTTGGTATGGGAACAGTAAGGTTCACAGAGGGAAGCTGGGGGTGGAAAGGTAGGAGAGTGCTCTCTGGGGAGGGAGCAGAAACTCAATTCTTACCCAAAGTACAGGTAAATGGCATCAGCTCCAGAAAACACAAAGGATTAGATGTCTGGCGGTTGCTTGGCAGACTGTCAGCTCACTTGTAAAAGGAAATTCTGTTCTGTTAAAATGGGAAGGGACCTTTCTAAACACAAAGTGAATATAAATAGATACCTGTGAGCTTGTCTATGCAGATTTTTTTTTTACTGGTTATACTGGTCTGATTAAATGGCTCATGTTAGACCAGCGTGGACATTCTGATTTTAGGTGAAGACTGGATTTTGTCAGGATAGCTTAAAGAATTCATGCAACAATATAAAGTAAAAAGGGCAAGCCTTGATTTTAGACACCAAGTGTCCTCCTGGGAACTACTGCTGGTTTAATTACAGAGGTTGAAACTCTCTCCTTTTCCCTTTCTATTATAACTATCCCATGTTGATAAGCCAAGTTTGAAGAGAGACTGAACTGATTGCTCTGCTGCATTATATTTGCCTTCACTTGAATGGATGCCAACTCAACTGACAAGTATTGTAACTGTAATGCCAGTAAACATTAACTATTTCACTTCTCAACAAAGCACACAAGGAAATCAAAGGACCAAAGAACATGGGCTTGCAGAAACACTTCCCAGAATACAGCACTTAAAGAATACAGAGCTTGGCTGCTGGTGTGCATAAGATAAATATATTTAAGTCTACCTACAGTGAAACTGCAAGGAAGTCGGGGGAAGGGCACCAAATGAAGTCATTTTTCTAGAAGAGGTTAGACGTGGGCTCAGCTTTCAAATGCTAGAGAAAGAATACTCTTGTTAACACGGTTCTCTCTTGTTCCCAGAGAGACACCCCTCTTAGGCTCTGGAAACAGGGCACTTCCAGTGCCCCCCAGAGGTGTAGCACTGACCTGGTGGGTGGACAAGGGTTGTTGGGGTGTTTTTAATGAGCTGCAGTGGCTTTCTCCAGGGACTTTTAGAGCTTAAGATGCTGAGAACAGCTTATCTCAAACTATGACAAGGGGGAGGAGTGATAAAGAACACAGGAACAGGTAGTCTGCTGAATTCATTGCCCTGCACAGAAATCATGCCTTGAGGAAGTCAGTTAACTGTCTGTTGATGAAAAAAAGAGGTTTTAAAATGACAGAAGTAGATAGTATTGACTGCTCTGGATGAATTATATTCTGTGGTTTCAGATGAATTCTGTGAGAAGCCTTCTCTGAGGGTTTCAGAGAATAATTACTGCCAGTTTTCTGAGCATCTCGTGATGTAAGAAGCAAAGCTGGAAATCACCTCTGCAAAAGGGCATACATACAAAACATATACCACCAGCTAGATCTGAATACAGGTGTCTTCCACCTCCAGCTTTCCAGAGCCACCACAACACCCAACAGGTTCTCCAGTGCAGAAAGGGTACCTGGTACACATAAATCCTCACAAAATGGAGCAAATTCAGCCCATTGTCCTGTAAAAATTCCCTGTGTAACTGTCAGAGAAGTACACACGGTCAGTCACAAGCCCAACTAACCAACTAAGCCTAACTAAGTGTGAGTCTTTCTGAACTCCGCAAAAATTTGCTTACAGGAGTAAATCTTATGGCCCTTAACAAACTTCCTTGAAGAAACAGGACTGCTCTCTGCAGTAGCTGTTTGACTGACATCACATAAACACTGATTTACTGACTATACCTTCCTTCCATCAGTGCTGCTTTTTGAGACTCATATTTCTAGCTAGAAAGGCAAATCTTTACCAGACAAGAGGAGAAAGTGCAGTGGAAGGGCAAACTAGAGATAGATCAAGTTCACTAAAAAAGATTTACATGTACAATAGCAAGTGAATTTGGAGAAAAAATTAAGCAGTCTCATGGTATCGCATACCTAGTTGCTCCCATGAAGGCAGGGCTGGTGATTGTTCTTAAGGTGACTTAAAAATTAGGAGTCCAGCTACTATGAGGTGTGCCAGACCAGTAAAAAAATCAACATAGTTCCTCACCACATCTTGCCAAGATCTATGAAAATCTAGAAACTCTGGATGGAAAAGGTCTATTAAGTCAGCCCATTGTGTCTCGGTCCAAGATTGTTCCTAGACCTTGCTATATTTTCTTCAGCCCCCCAGGAAAGCCTGGCCACAGCTACCCATTTGCAGCATGAGGCTGCAACAGCTCAGGGCTGAAGATAGTGACCGGGGCACAGAAAGCCTGGAAAGAGAAGCTTTATTTTTCTCCATACTCTGATAACCACAACCAAATTGAAATAAACAGATGCACTGTTTTGGGGTTAGTTGTTTTTAGCATTTCTTTTAAAATAGACAGGACAAGGTTTTATTGTGTCTTTAAAACAAACTGAAAGAAGCAGAATTTCTGTCAGATAATATGACTGGCTTTTCATGCAAGCTGCACTGGCAACCCCAGCTATAGAGCTGCGAAGCTCTCCCTCTGCTCAGATCCTGAAAGACATTTGCTCTGAGAGCATTCAGAATCAAATGTGCATTTAACTCTTATTTCCATTTCACACTCCATTTCTAGTGATTAATGCTTGTGTTCTAGATGGATGAAAGCTGAAACAGATGTTATCCACTCACAATGCCATTCTGATAACCCTGAGCTAAAGGCTGAAATCCTTAGCAGATTAGTGGCTGAAATGAAAAATGGGTAAATAAAGTGAGGAGTACGGGTGAACAAACTCTTATAGGTTTTATTTCTGTGGATAACAATGCACAGAGGCTATGTAATCTCTGTGCTAATCTGCCAGAGGAAAGATTAAATGGAAAAATTCCAGTACTGAGACCTGCAACTCTCCTCTGCTGGACTGCTTCAGTGTGACCACATATTTTTTTAGCAGAATGTCACTGTGTAGACTCTATTATGTTGTTAAAAATGTTTTTTTCCAGCTTATTTTCTTTTTATTGAAACAACAATAACAGTTTTTCTTATACATTCCTATGAGTTTATGCTATTTCTGCCATTAAAGGTAGTTGCAGCCACTGTATGATTCAACCAGTGCTGAGGAGGTTAGGGAAAGTATTTCAATTTTCACTTAAATGAAATTTTGAGTGGCTTTTATCAAATAAGAAGACAGACTTTTTAGAGAATTTGGGACTATTTTTTATATTCCTTTCTTCGCACTTTGGAAGTCCTTTGGAGCAATGAATCTGGCATAGCTCTGTCAGTCAGGGAAAAACTTACAGTCTCCCTCCTTTGTTTTCTACCTCAGAGCGCTAACAACATGTCAAAAAGCTGTGGTGTATTAAACTATAGGCAAGATGAACCGACTCAGCTGAAGGTATGCTGTTGGAAACTGAGAGAAAAGGACGAAATCTGCAGCATCAATACCCTGAAAAGCAGAGAACTGGCTAGGTACGTATGAGCTATATAGCTCAACGTATCCACTAAACCTCTTTTTTTTTTCAGACGGTCCAATTACTCTCTTTAAAGCACAGGAATGGCAACATGGATGCAATAATCTAGTCCATTACCCTGCCTCAGACAGTAGCAGATGTTTCTGAGGAAGGAAATAACAACCTGCAGTAGGCTGGTGTAGGATAATCTTACCCCCACATCAGATCACAGCCTGGTCTTCAGTAGTTAAGAGACTGGCTTAAAGCAGGGTATTATTTAATATCCTTTTGAGAGGGTTTTCTGCTCTGGTTACATTACTGATTAATTTCTTTCCAATACCCATCACGGAGGTAGGTACCCTAAATGTCTTTGCTTTATGTATCAGATGAAGTCTCATAAGACACTTAAAATTAGAGAAAAGACTACTAAAACAGTAACTCAAACTACTTTTTCCAAATGGAGAGAGGGACACCCAGCTTGCCATGTGTAAATTGTTGTTCTGGGTTGAATTCACACTGCAAGCTCCTTGAGGCCTCTTACATAATTGCCAAATCTGTGCTAGTTCTGTGTCTATCAATAACACATAATAAATCACAGCAAAACAATCAGACAGAAAGCCCCAGTTCTTCCTCCCCTCCTTAAGAATAGGCCTAAAGACCTAGACTTTGCAAAAAAGACTTTGCAAAAAACATGATGGTTGTGCTTTATAACGTCATGTTGATGCAACAGGTATGAAGTGAAGAGCAAGAAAATAAATGTATTCCTTTAAAGATACGTTACAGAAAAGCACTTCCAAACTCATGAACCTCTTCCCACCACCTCCCAAGAATCATTTAGTTTTGTTACAGACCATAAGATGACTCATCTGAGGAATAACACAGCATTGCAAATTTCAGGGTATTCATTCTCTGATGCAAAAATCTCCAGATCTTCAGTCCCCAGGTAGCCGCAGGGATCTCTGGCTCCAAATTGCTTTTAACTTTTAACCCTCACGAGGCTGCAGTTAAGACCCCAGTTAAGACTATTACTAAACCTGCACCTTTCCTGGCTCTTCAGTGACACCTTCTGGGACAAAAATAGACCAAGCCAATCTTAGGTTTTCTGCAGCTGTTTTTACCTACGTGTAGGAGTCAAGTGAGATATTTGGAAGCTAGTTCCCAAGAAATAGTGAGCACACAAGAAATGCTACCCGAGTACACTGCAGCTGCCTGTACGCAGCACCCTGAAAAGTGCGATCTCTCTGGAGACTGGGCAGGAGATGAGTCCCAGATGGCCACGAATCTGTAAGCTTTCACTTCTCCCAACACGTATTTTGCTTTCCTGAAATTGCTAACTGTGGGGAAAAAAGTCACACTTAAAGAGCTAGATCCTCCCTGTAAGAGCAGTAAAGATGAAGGTGGAAGTTTATATTAAAATCTTTTATTCTTAGTGACAGTGATCTCATCTTTGCTCAAGGGCAAGTTTTAGGCGCAGCTGTGATGTGACCCCAGGGCACAACACTTGCATTTCACTGTGGCAGAAGCCCTGTAAAGGGCTGGACTGCAATTCCCGCTCCTGTGCAACCCCAGTCGCAGAGCACAGGGGCACACAGGGAGGTTCTCCCAACCACAGGGATAAAGACACCTCTTTAGTGACTCTCAGGAGAACGTGCTGGGAAGACGAGCAGGCTTTGCTAGGCAGGTTATTAACTCACTGAATAGGCTGGAACTTAGCTGAGAAAGAGAGCACATTTAGCAAAGAGGTCTGATCTTGAGCACTCATGCATGTACAACCCCAGACTTTGGTGATACTGTGCAAATTTACAGCCACTCAGAACAGCAGAAACATCTGGTTTTCCTATGTGCATACTCCATCCTAAATAAATTTACCTTTGATCACACTGTGCTCCACCAATGATCTATCTGGTACTTTTTGGCATTTTCAGTCTGCCTGTCCCTGGCCTGTTTGCTCATTTATTAATCTATAACTTTTAAATGTCAAAACAGGTACCTTGGGCAACAATTTTTCCAGTCTCGTGCAGCTACTGTTTTGCAAAGAGAAAACACAGTGGGTGAGAAAAAAATTATTTAAAATCTGTGATGCTCTCCAAATTTGACACTCAGCATGCTTTCGTCTGACTTGAACAAAAGGTGAGCCAGGAGAAGGGCATCCTCTCCATCCAGGGCAGCTGGCAGTACTGCAACGCTGACGTAGATACTGCACTCCATGCCCAAAGGCAGAGAGTCAACATTAGCAATTATGTTAGTGTGACCTGCTCTAGCTTTTCAACAAGTTAAGCTACTCTGCGTAACTCTTTCTGTATGCTGGCCCAACGCTGCCTGCTTTCATCAGTGCACATTTTCCTGAAGCGGTAGAGATTCCTTGTAAAGGACGTGTATCTAGCACGATACATTGGAACCTGGAGAATTTACTTGTTGTAAATGGGGAGTGCTGCACAGATGAGAGCCACAGACAAGGTTGGCAGTACGCAACATAAACAATGTGATTTGTAATCAAAGCAGAAAGCTGTCACTCGTGTCTCCTCTGGACTGGTGCATTAATGATCCATGTCCTTCTGTTGGAGGGATGCTAATGTAACCCATGAATCATGCATAGTTTAAGAAGAAAAGAGGACTGAAGAATAACTGCGCTATTGGTTCCCTTCATTTCTTCTCTGCAGCGGCCAAAGGCTGAGCTCTTTGCCTAGGAGTTAAGAGCTGCTAAGTACACTGCCACAAAGTTGAAAATAAAGGAGAGAACTCCCTCCATGTCTGTGCTTGCCCTGTGGCTCCGGAGCAGAGGAGTACAGATCTCCTTGTGCTCCTTTCCTGGCCACCTGAAGACCCGAGTGTCTAGTCCCAAAGGGTAAGGTTTTATGTGTGTGTTCACCACTGCATAAATAGATTGTTTCAATCAGCATCAATTAGTGCTTGGGTCCTAAGTAGGTGAGTTCTTGCTAAATAGATGGAGCCAGGTCTGGGAGTTGTCCTCTTGTTGTGGTTCTTGGTTTGGACACTGAAGAAAACATTGCCCCTCAAAACTTCCCTGCTTCCCTTTCAAACTAGAGTATTATCTCCCTCCTATAAATCCCCAAATACATATTCTGGGCACAAGCCTGATTTTTTTTTTTCTTAGGCAAGATTATATATTGGAAGCCACAGAGAGCTTTTCCTGAGTATTGGGTTCTTTCAGTATATCAGAGCTTATCTGCACATCTGAACAGTTTGCTATCACCCATTTTTTGAGGGTTAAAAGACAAATACCACATAAATTGTAAACCTCTGTGATAACAACAATGCTCAGCAAGAATATTTTCTGGCTCTTCTAGTTTAAAGAGACAGGATCTTCTGATTATTCTTCATACTTGTGATATTGAGGCAGCCTGACCCAAACTGGGGCCCCAGTGTGCTGGGTTGTCTATACAGATGCAGAATGAAAGCAGCTCATGAGAGCAGAAGGTTTCTAAGGCAAAACATTAAGATTCACGTTTGACCTCTTTAAAAATTGCCCTCAGCTGTCCTCAAAAGCTCTGCGCATTTTCTTTTTAGAGCTCTTTTACTAGCAACCTTTGCCATAGGCTGCATCCTGCCTCATCCTCCTGGGAGCACTGGTTCACCAGGAGCTGCACAGCTATGGCTTAGTGCTCCAGAGAAAGGGCTGGGGGACACCTTCCCAGCCCACCGTGCTCCAACCTCAGAGCCTCTTGTCAAGTACTTTGGTAACTCCACCCTCAAAACCAGGTTATGCCTTCTTTTTGCAAATGACTTAGAAGGGATCCCCTTTCTGCTGTCCACTGTACCTGTGCAGGAAGTAAGCATGCTTCTGTCCCCAAGTGCAAACGTACTAAAGGGGTTGCAGCCTCCCTCCTGTGCACGTTACACAGGCTGTCCGGGGTGTGATGTGCCTCTCTGTCCCACTTGCAGGGATGTGTCAGCCTTGGGAAGACAGAAAGTGTGACAAGACAAAGCAGACTGAGCTGCCTACACTCACTCTGGGCCCAGTAAAGTGTGTGCTATCGGTGCATATAATTTGGCTATCAACGCATATTCTGGTGTGCTCATATTTTAGGCACTCTTTGCATAGATATTAATGAGTAGCTCAAGGACATGGCAGCAAAGCACCAATGCTTGGGGTAGAATTACAACCATACTCAGCATGACGTAATCAAGCAGTGTGCCAGAGCGCCTGGTACGGATTTATACCTTTTGGGTTAATATTTGCCATTGACTATCACTGGTCAACAGGAAGGCAGTGTGTTTTTAATAAACTTCAAGATAAGGGGTGGGTGAATTGTCCTGATCACAGCAGTCCAGTGACTTCTGGGCAAAGGTTATCTTTGTTTTCTCCACAATTGTAGATTGTGAGGGACTGTAAGTTCACCTGGCATGGGGAAAGACTTCCCATATCTTACAATAAGGCATTATTTACAAGCCTGGAGTAGCCACAAAGTCGGATAAATCCTCAGCAAAGCACCACACTTGGAAATGAACAGAAGAATTGTTCCCTGGGCTTTGTTCAGGTGCTCTACTACAACTGCCAGCAAGAGGGCCTCTTCCCACTAACAGCAACGTTGACTGCATAACAGAAACAGAGTGTTAGGCAGGAACATGCTGGAAGCACCATCTAATTTTACACCGGTTAGCCACGGCTAAGCAGATCTCCCAGTCTGCCCACACTGGGTCAGGCCCTGTGCTTTGGAAAACATTGGAGCAGTGGAAAACAGGTAAAGTGCTCCGATACTAGAGTGTGCTGTGAAAGCCCAAAGGCTTTGGCCTCTCCTCATTATTCCATGTCTTCGGAGCAGAGGAGGTGGCTGCACTTGCAAAGGGGTAAGCAGAGAATTTGCTGAGGTCAGGCAGGCTTGGCGTATCCTGCAGAGGCTCTGTGACAGCACTAAGTGCCCCATCATCACTAATTATGAGGCTGAAGAAACCCAAAGATTTAAAGCTTAAAAGTATCTGCAGACATCAATCTTTCCAAAAGATACAACAAAAAAAGAAAAGCTAAATAGAAGTTTTAGCAGCAAAACTGCTTTAACAGCTACTGTAGGTCTAGTGAGACTGCTAAGGAAAGATGGAAAGCATATGGATTAGATTTATTGGCATAAATCTGGGGACATCAGCATAGCTGCAGAAAATGCCATCATCAAGTCTTTCAAAATCCAAAAAAAGAGTCTTTTAGTACAGAGAAATGGGGAAAAGAGGAGGAGATAGGAAATCGTATCTCAAAAGAAATAGATACCTGTCTTATTTCATACGTATATTTGGGCTCAATTTTCCCCTTGCCTAAATCAGTGGAAAAGTCATCTTCAGCAGCATATTTAATTACATAATTAGCTTTAAGTACAGACTTCATCGTGATTGAAATCAATGTGTGTTTAATCACATTGCTGCATTTGTGCCTAAATCAAAAGTCTACTAAGGCTCTTAAAACTACACTGGTATAAAAGAGGTGTAAGAGGTCAAAATCAGACACTCCAGGGTGGCAAGTAAATTGCTACTGTCAATGAGCTGTTAGAACAAATAGTGTTATCTTTTACCAAGAAATTACACTGTGCTATGTTATCACAAACAGAATTTGTCTTTTCAGCCATTTCCTACTCTGGTTCCCATCAGCTGACAGTGACTCTGCAGGAGTCAGAGGCCGAAATACAGCTCAAGTTGTTGGGACAAAAGCTAAAATGCAGCAAACTTTGTGCATAACATTAAAAGATACTTAATGAATGACATGAACTGATTCCACAGATAAATGCAGGAGCTGGTAATTGCTAAGAACTATTCAGGCTGACCAGATATTCTTATTACTGTAAAACATCAGAACAGATGTTGCATGTCTAAATCATAAATACCGCAATTCAGCAAAATACTTCAACATGTGTTTCACTCTCATTGAAGTGGAGCTGAGATTAGACAACATCCTGTTATGAGGCGGGTTATGCCTTAACATTGCTCATTTCAGTGAAGAATAACACACCAACTTCTGGAACTTACAAGAACTGGAGCAACATCTAAGAAATCCACGTTAAAAAGAAAAAATAAAGACCGTTTCAGTACTTTTATCTGCTACAAAAAATAGCACACTAATTCATATCAACATCACGGATAGCAGAATAGATAATAATTCAATGTTTAAATTGCTCTGTAAGTCAAGAACATAAAAAGATCCACAACTTGTTTCAGAGCTAGTTTCTAATGGGATACTTACAGAATCAGCATGCCAGAAAGTTTCTTGGCAACCCAGTGTTACGTATCTTCACCTTGTTTTCCCTTTGTTTCCCCTTTCCCTTCCAATTTTCCAAAACAGAAAATCCTCTTTGAATTTTATACAGGAAAAAAAAAACCACGCACCAAAACCCTCCCCATATCCAGGATCTGCTCCTTTTTTAAAAGCCAAATAAAAGTCTCCTTTCCCTTGACACCGTTCAGGGGGGAAGGAAGCCTAATATAAGCACCTGAGGCCTAAATTATTTTAAAAGTGATGCCAGCTTCACACATCCAGCTGATGCCATGCTGGCTGAAGACCCATGTTGACCACAGTCTCTTCAAATTTTCTTGCACACACTTCCACACCTCCCTGTCTGTCAAACCCGTGTTCTGGGAAGGACCTCCTTTTTGTTCTCTGTTTTTACTAGACTAAACACCATGGAGCTGCTTGGTGTTAATTACCCCAGCACAAATGTACAGGCAAGACCTCCCAGAGCAGCAAGCCGCTATTCCCCACTATTGTGTGCATCCATGGCAGGCATCCATGGGAGGGCCTAGGACCAAAGCGCAGGAGCTGGAGAGTGGGAGGAAAACAGCCACGTGAGATGAAGAGAAGTGAAAGGGTGATGTGGGTGGGGGAAGCTAGCCTTGGGTGGGCGAGGAGGATACACACACCTTAGTGAGTCTGGGTAGTGCACACAAGTGGATAAGAGTGGAAAACATAATGGTTAACAATTATCGGAAACAGGAAAGTGATTAGCTCATGGCATTTGTCATCAAGCCTTGATGAAACTCAGCATAGTGTAACTATCTCGGTTAATGGGAGTCAGTGCTAATGTATTTATGCACTAAAAAACCACCACTGACATGGGAAAACATCCCTTAGTTTTGTCATACCCTTCATTCTAGGGAATGAAAATCATGGTAGGTATGACATTGCACTGGAACTTTAAGATTGCAGATGGAAAGCCAGCCTCTTCCCAGGAGCTGTAACCTTTCACATAGTAAAATCTTTGAAATAATCACTCAGTACCTACATATTCAGGGTCTTGGACAGGTTTGTACTGTCCTGCAGCATAAAGTCTGCTTCAGCACTACTTGATCTCCAGCTAGCTAGAATAAGTCTATCTCAGGAGCATCAGTGCTTTGCCCTCATTTATTCTATCTCACTTTCTTGCATGGGACAAGGACCTATGGCTCAAGCTAATATGTTACAGTGCAGGTTGCAATAAATTGGGCACATATGCAAACACTCAGGCAGCTCATTTATCCACGTGTAAAAAATTAGTTTGGCACTTCTGGTTCAGCACAGGCACATGCGGAGCTGTTAAAGCCAAAAGGTTTCAATAAACATTAAGAAAAACTGCCTGCAGGCTGCTGGCCTGTCTCCCCATCCCAAGAGGGGAAAAAATGCTGTGTTTAACCTTTTCTGGATCCTGTATAGTCTAGTACAAAGCTCTGCAGAGAAACAGAATAAAAAAAACCAGGAGACAAGCCTTCAGAAACACTACAGAAATGCCTAGCACAGTCTGGACAAAGCTTTGCTCTCCAAAGCCTGCAATGCACCGGAGGACATCTTTACCAGGAAGGCACTCTAGGAGCTATCGCTCACCCTGAGCTCAGTGCTCACTTAGCAAAGTGGAAGAAAAAGCCCATCCCTTGGCTACCAGCTGAGGGCTGGGCCCAATATGCGGCCAGCGTGGGGGCTGCTCAGGTGCTGGAAATAAAAGAGAACAATGCTTTCTAAGATGCTGCCTTCTACTTGGTAAATTATGTGCCTTTCTTATCTTTACTAGACATCTCTCTTGGGCATCAGGCTTGCCATGGTCACCATCACAGCTTGCTTTAAGCCAGCTTCTTCATAGTGATTTTGGCTGACTCATATTTAATGAGATATGACACCTGACTTCCAGAAAATTTTTGGGGTGAGATTAAAAAAACCAAGCAAACAAACGGGGAAGGTGCTACTTTTGCACATTAATGCTTCTGACTTTTCTTGTAGGTATATCTTCTAGAAATGCTCTATGCAGTGAAACACAGCCCTGCACAGGGAATCCACACCTAGAGGCATTCAGAGCCAGGGCCCTGTTGGGAAGGCTTAAAGGGAGGGTTTAGGAGATTTGTAAGCTTTGTGGCAGCCTTAGGACTGAGAGAAACGTCTCCCCAGAATACAGAGCTCTCTCATTTTCCCTATGGCCCTTTTCTCCCTGAAAGAGCTTTTTAGAGAGGGAATATTATTCCAGCCCCAAGGACATTGACTAGTACAAATAGGAGCTAATGTAACTAAACCTTGGAATTACTAAAAAAAGATAAATGAGACCCCAGTTCTACCAGCAATACAATTAGATGGTTTTCACATGGGACTGTTAACAATAGACGCTTTTCAAGAATAAATCCTTACACTTCCAAGACATATGTCTTTTCAATCACTAGCTCTTTTAAGAGGCTTCAAGATAAATGAGTGCAAAGTGAATTAATGGAGAACATAATGTAGTCACTTAATATTCCTGATATTGATTCAATTTCATTAGCTGGTAAGCACTTTATACTCCCGCAGAGAGATTTTCCTCCTTCCTCAGGTATCTGATTATAGGAATAAAAATAACCTTAAAGAATCTTCCCCTTGGAGCCTACCTCTAGATATATTTCCAGAACTATACCTTTATGTCATTTTTTTTTTAGTCAGGATTATATAGAAATTTTAGTACTGAGAAGGGGATGTGACTAGTTTTTCTGCAGGCTTGAAGCATTTGATTTGCCTGTTAGAAACACTGTCCATTACACCTGCGCTGCGTCTTGTCCTTCAGAAAGAGTGGCAGAGAAAGCCAATAGATGTCAGGATGATATCTACTGTGCCCAAATTAGCAATGGGTATGTGCACATTAGTGTGTGTCTTTGAGGGCTGGCTTCCTGTTTGTGTAAGTTGTTCCAGGACTTCTGAGCCCTTGTGAGTCATGTTGGCCATTTTATGAGGGCTACAGGAGCACTGAGGCAGGGAGCTGCATTTTAGCAAGAAGACAGCAAATTTGTCTTGCAGTACAGCATATACCAGCAACACAGCTTTTCTGCCAACCCAGCTGAAAAACAGGATACACTGGCATCATTCACCACGGCTATCTGACTTCTCCAGCACTCAGGGTACACTGTGCAGAACAGGCTTGCTATCTTTATAGAGCACAATGCCGTATCATGCAGATCTTTTAGTTTTCACCAAAGTCATAATGGGTCTCCCATGCAGAGCAGATGAATAAAAAAGCAAGAAGACTGAAAAACAACATGTCCCTGACCAGAGAAAATTACTCAGGTCTACAGGTAATTTAAAGTTAGTAAGGTCTGATAAGAAATGATACTGTTCAAGAAGATTTGAGGTATATTGAGATAAAACATTTTTTTCTCTTCCCTGAATTTTTTGCAAAATCAACACAAATTTGCAAAGTGTTTTGCTGATTTTCAATTTGCATTTTTTGCTGAGCAAGATTCACCCACTTCTAGCCCTGACTAGAATGGAAATGACAGAATAACTACAGGAAATTGCTTCTTTCTGCTGCTCTCCAGAGCAAGTGTTTTAAATGCACAGAAATTAGCACATTGTTCAGAAATGGAAATCATCCAAGAAATGAAGGAAGTACAATATGCCTTAAAAGACTAAATCTGCTCCAATATTTTCAAAATGGCATGCAAGACTTGAGGTGCATGACTCCCACTAGCACCAGGGAGGATCACAACACTGCAGTATGGGTCTTTGAAACGAACATGTCTGAGATGTGATTTCACCAGCACTGACTTGCAAGAGCTTACAGACTTCTGGGAGTATAGATGAGAAAGCAAACAAGCAAAAGCAAGGAGAAAAATATCTAAGTAACGAAGGCAATGTGTAAGGGAAAGAAAAACAGAAATAACAGTAGTATTTGGATTCATTGCCTAGAAAATTGGCCACAATCAAGGTGATCAAGGTGAAGGCTTTTAAAGAATGGATAATCTGAGTTCTTTTAAATTAAGTTCACCTGTAGTATGAACTGCAACTATATATACACACATTTTGACAGGGAAAGGCTGATTAAGTTGAACCCTTTTTTAAGCACCTAAGCATATATGGTAAAGAATAAACATTTGGAGTGAACTACAGGTAACTGTAGCCATCTAGTCAATGGTGTAATCACCCCAGTCAGTGCACAGTGACCCAGATTTTCACAGTGTGGTTAATGCTATTTTAAAAAGGGCATCACTGATGGGTACAATGATTTGCCCTCTGGAAATGCTCACTGTCCACTGACTATTGGGAGATTCCTACTAAACAGGAATCTAACTAAAGTCAGATAAAAAAGTCTCTCAGCTAGTCTGACAAGGTAAAATAACTTCTGTAGAGTTAAAATTTGCCTGGAAGGCTTTTCTGATGTGACATTTTAGATTTGCTTTCATTGAAATGAAGATCATTTTATGATTTACTTCAATGGGAGAACATTCACATCAATGCCAAAAATTTTGAGAATGTTATGTTCGTTATATTCAAGTGTAAAATGAATGATCTTTAAGGGAGTGCTATCAGAAAGAGAGCTGGGCTTCCTCCAGTGATTTAACTTGATCTGCAACAAACCAAACTAAAAGATACTGTTATATCCTGGATCTTAAGGCTTTTATGCAGAGGTTAATCAGATTTCACATCTGCACAAGAAAACCCCAGTTAACTGAAGGGGTTTAAAGCAGCTCCTCAAAGGGGAGCACTCAGAAAATAGTTTGATTGCTTTTTTTTACTAGCAAGACACTAGACAACACTGTCTGGCACCTTGCTGCACATACCAACAGCCAGCTGAGAAGGAGCCAGGTATATGACCTGACTTTGTATTTCATTGGAAAATCATCCTTCTTATGCCAAAGGCTTCTTCACCATCCTAAAAACAATCACAGAAAGGAGATAAAGCTGGCTTTTCCCATAACACACTGCAAAAAAGATTAAGAAATTCATTCTTACCCCAGTGTTGACCCACAGGTACAGCAAAATTCAGTCTCTAAAACAGTAATCTGAAAAGAGATGAGGGCTGCCCTGAAGGGGGTCATGGTAGAGTTTTTCCCTCTTCCCCATCCTACCTGCTCTAGGACCTTCCCCCACAGCCAGCTCTTCAATCCTGACTAAGGGAAGGCACCGAGAACAATCAGCGATAAAACATCCTTGGCAGGGTCATCTCTTTTGTGAGTAGCTGGTATCTCAGTTGCAATCTCAGGATTGCTGTGAATTGGGACCAGCTATCCTTGCGTTCCCTCCGTAGACTGTGCACAGGGCCACAGAGCACACACTGTCATGCTAGGGTTGAGATTGTAGTCTACCAAAATTAAGTTTGTAAATTATGACACTGCCAAATATCATCTAATAAAAAATAATTTAGTGTGAGGCCAGAGAAGAGGGTTGCAAGTTTAAAAGTCAAGGCTACAGTTACATTGTTCTTCAAAGTAAAGGGAATATGAGGTGAAAAGAAGCTAAAATCAAGCTGCAAAAATATTAGTGCCTCTGGGCATGTCCAGAAACAACTCAAGAGTGGATTGTCTTTTGTTTGATAGAAGAGAAGGGCTCTGTTGCCCAAATTAAAAACAACTGAACTCTACTTCTCTGAATTTACTTCACTACGTTGCTGGCTTTATCTATGTCTGGCATAAATCCTGAAGTCATTGGAAATTGTTTCAGTAGAAATAGTGTTCATAGTAGTTCAGTAGTAATAGTGTTTCAGTAGTGTTCATAGCACTTCACAATTCAGTTCAGTGAGTTTATTAGACTTTTTGCAAAAAGTTTACAGTAGACCTGAATTTGCATATTTGGACCTTTACTGAGACCAATATCAGAGCACAACAGAGTGGTGTGTTCCCTCTATGGACACACCAGGAAACCACAAGGCAAAAAATTAGTGTCTGAGACCTGATGTTTGACATTCTTAGGCCAGGAGCCAACCTGGCAAGCATAGCACCTGCAAAGCCCATGCATAAACTATACCTTAGCGGCTGCAAAGGCTTTTGTAATCCTATCCTCCAGAAATCGGTAACCTATTTCTTCTCAGCTTCTGGCAGAGGACACAATTCTCTTGTTAATAAAGCAAAGCATCTCCAAGGAATTCACAACCACTGGAAAAAAGTCTAAAGTAAAGTAGTAATTTAATCTGCAGAGCTCCTTCTAACAGTATTTTACTTTGCGATACAACTGGCCCCTCTTCCATGAGGCAGTCACTAACAAGACAACGCAACCATGAACAAGGTGTTTATAAACTTCCTTGCCTACAAATACAGCAGAGCCAAGGCTGTGCAGAAGTGTGCTCACGACTTGCAGCACCTTGCCCGGTCCCAAAGTTTGATGCCTTTGGCCCTCCTGCTTCTTTTTCAGTGTGTGCTGGCACCGGGGGCAGCCCTGCTTCCAGTGTCAGTTCCCTCCAAAATGGAGCCTGGTCCCAATCCCACATCTGCTGAGGCATTTGGGAAAGCAGCAGCTGGGCCCACCAGAGGGCCAGAAACCCCAGATCGAACTCTACTCTGAGCAGCCCCCGCGAGCTACCTCCTTGAAATCACTAGTAACCTACACATAGATACATCCTAGCAAAATACAGTCTATCATCTTCAAAAATAACTGTTTCTGCTGATTGCCACAGCTGGGAGCAATGAACAGGTGTATGGAAAAGAAGCAAGAGACGTAATGGGCCTGAAACATGGTGAAACCTTTTCCAGGGAAGCTCCTCCAGTCTGTTCAGTGGATTTTGGCTCTATATGCAAAGGCTCCTAATTTACATAAATACTAATCTTACTAAAATTCATGCTTGATCATGCTCAACTCTGCTAATATTAAGGAGACATTTTTTTTCACATTGGGTCCTCAGTTCTTCAGCAGTTCTGGACTCTGAGACTTCAGTTCAGCTTTCCATACTTAATTCTACAAGGAGATTATGAAATACTTAGAAAAATGTTACTTGTTTTATGCCAGAATAAATGAAGGTCATGTTAACTAGCTATGAAGAACTAAGTTGTTATTAAATGTACTTGTGTGTCAGAAGAAGGATCCAGACATGACTAGACAAGTTTCAAGAGAAAATTAATAATACACTTCTGATATTCACTATAACTCTATAAATTTTGTGTACAGGCATTTTTATAAGGCCAGAAAAGATCACTGTGATCATAGTCTGGCTTCTTGTTTGGAACAAGGCAGAAGATGTCACTGAACTCACTCATACATATGTATTTTATATTTTGAAAAACATACATCATCTTGATTCAGCAGCTGTAAGTGGTGAAGAGTCCACAACAAGCACTAGGAAGATGTTCCAGTGATTGATTAACCTCTTTCATGTAAAGATTATGTTTATCTGCTTTATCCTCCACTCCTAGTGCTGACTGCCAGACAGCAGAGCCTCTGACATGCTGCCGTCTCTGATAAGAGGTCCCTGCAGCAGGATGCAGTGCTGGGCAGAGACAGCTGGGGTAAGTCAAGTGCAAATAACAGCGCAGCCCCCAGATACTGCTCCCCATCTAACTGAATTAGTCTCGTTGTAAGGCAGGCTAAATTAGCCCAGGTTTTGGGCTGAGCTAAGGCAGTTATGCTACTTCTGGTACCCAGAAAAAGCCACAGGGAAGCAGTTTGGGTGTCCCTACATGGTGTCCTCTCATGCTGCTGATATCCACAGGCTGCAGTCAGGTGGCATGGGAAAGGAGTTCCTCCTGGGATATCAGCAGGAGGCAAGACGGACAGCTCACAAGCCACCCACCACCGTCCTTCCCAAACTGCAGTCTTTGGTGAGAAGACTCCAAAAACCAGCTGCACCTGACTTCCCTCCTTGTGCTTCAGCTCACCTGGTTTGAATGCCCGAGGAGACTGCCTCCTCCTGCCCCTCTTACATTCATAGCACAGAGATGTGTCCACATAGAAACACAGAATTTGCTTCCTGTGCCCACGTCCAGCCAAGCCAGACAGCCCTGACCCAGCAACCATCCTCTGTTTCATGCTGCCTCTGACCCACATGTCATCTGCCACCAGTGTCGGCAGCGCTTTTGCTGCTTCCTTCCAGGTCACTGCCCTGGCTCTAATAGCACATTCCCTCCACCTCCAAAACCTTGATACAGTCTGATTTAAAACAGCCACTGTTAGCATCTGCTGCTGGCAACCTGACCCTCAGCTGACAGCAAAGCGTGCAGATCCTTCCCCCTTCCAATTCTTGCCACGTGCGTGTGTTTGCAATAACAATAAAAGCTCAGGTATCTTCCCCATCACCATTCAAGATGTTATAGCAGCCACTGGAAAAAGCCTTTTCCTCCCCATTTCTGCTGGTCACTGAATGTCTGCTCCCTGCCCATCCTCACTGCTGCCTGAATAGACTCCTATAATGAAAGCAAATGAACTTCAGGTAGTTACTGGAGGAGTAAAAGAAGAGACAGATTTGGTTAAGTCACAATCTGATTGCTGCCCTGAATCTGCTTAGACCCATCAAAACTCCTCATGAAGTCTAGTTCACATCTATTTAGTAGATTAAAATAGCAAGTGTGTTTCCAGCCAAGCAGTTTTAGAGGAATATTTCTCTGCAGAGCCTTTCAAGCAAAAAAAACCCTGACATCTCATTGCTCGTGAGAGTCTAAACAGCCACTGCACAGCTCTTGTGTGTTGCACCTGGCTGATCCTTGTGCATGCAAAACCAGTCAGCCTCTCTCCAGAGGGGTGCCATTTCCCTCTCCACCCCAGAGATTTTGGGGATGTGGTCCAGCTGACACAGGCTGGGCCAAGGTCAGTATATGGGACTCTCCCTGAAGATGCAAAAACCTGTCTCCAGTTGTTTCAGCTCTGGCAACGCTCAGATAAATCTTACTCTGCATCCAGCCATGGCCAGGCCAGAAATGCCTTTTCCAAAGGAAGTTGATGAACTTGGCAAACCACATACTGCTGCACCATGAGGGGCAGAGGGAAGAGCAAATCAATAGCTGGCAGAGCAAGGAGCATCAAAGCAGAAAGCTGCAACGTACCCTGCCATTGATTTTTTGATGGGGAACCCAGATCCAAGTTGGACAGGCTTGCCTCTGCTTTCCACTGCAGATTGGGCAGCCTGTCACACCTCCAGATTGGTAATATATTCTCAGCAATTGGCCCTTGATCAGACTTTCCACCTCATTTTCTTGGGGCAGTGCTCTAACATCTGACCAGCAATGCTTCCTTTCCCAGCTGGAAATGGCTGCTAAGATATATAGAGTTACTCTTGAAGATTTGCTATTTATCGTTAGGGAAATGAGGAAAAAAATACAGAGTTTTTACATATATTGTCTGATACAAAATGTCTTTTGTTTCTTATGGGGAGGCAATAGACAATCCATATTTAATGCTACATCATTTCCATTATGAAGCCCTATTTTATTATCCTGTAATTTTGTGCAAGAAAATTGGTTAAAGTCCAAATTGCCTGATTTTCTGCTGCAGAAAAATAGTAACTTCTCTGCAAGCACCATGTATTTACTTACAGTCAAATGAAGCTTGAATGGCACTTGTCTTTGTAAGTGATCAATGAATGTCACTGATATCTGCTCATGGGGCTGGTTACCTGCTGGGTGGTGAATTCAGCTGGCTTTGCAGTGCCCACCTGAATGGTGCCAGGCAAAATTCTGCCCCAAAGTCTGAGGTTGCTTTTTTCAAAGGTTTAGCTATTGGTCTTATTTTGAGTGTCTTCCAGAAAGGACAGCCTATCATCTCAGAGGTAACAGGTCAGACTGATCTTAAGGATGCCCTTAAGAGTTTCTTTTAAGTGAAGAGGCCCTGCAAATGACTTATTAAATTGGTGTCACTTTAGCAGATATTTTTGCAACAGAATTTTGGGATTTTAGTTTCCCACGTGGGGTTTTGCATTTCTGTTTTGTGTCAAGGAGGAGGAGACAGAGGTTAAAAAAAAAAAGCAGTGAACTGAAGATTCACAAGCAGGATAAAGTAGCATCTTGCTTTTGAAGCAATGGAACCAAGCAATTTTTAATGGGATTTGACTTCATGTCATATAATCCCAATAACCTACTATACAGTGATATTTTCTCAAAAAAATGCAAGACATTTCATTTTAAAAAAACTTTTCTTAGTTTTTCCTGAATTTGTTTTACTCTTTCTGGTAGGCAAATAAATTCATTTCAATGAAACAGTACTATTTCAAGTCTCAGTTATTAAGAAATCCCAGTTTGGGGGAAAAAATAATTTCATTTTTTTGAGAAGTTTCCATTTGTTAAAAAGACAATTCTGCCCTAAGAAAGTTGCCAACCTATCTTATATTTGAATAGAGGGATTACTATATTACAAACAGACTATGTTTGTTTTGCTGGCCACACTGATTATGTCCCTGCAAATTTGCTTTGTTGAAGACAAATGTAAGATACACAAAAGGAACCATGCTCCTTTCCTGGTTAGCTACCATAGCCACATCTGCATCTCCTTCTCTCTAAATACTGTAGACAAATTGTCCTGCCAGCAGAATTAATGAAGTCTAGAAACATCCTGTGCACTGATGCACCACCTCCTTATCTCCCCACAGACCCCGAATAGGCCTTGTGTATCCATATATCTCTCCTCCAGTGTATCCCCTTACTCGTTTCTATATCCACCAACCACCAGTGGCTCTGGAGGATCGTGAACACTTGGTGAGTCCAAGAACACTTGTGCTAATCAAGACATCCAACCGCCCCATCCATGCTACAGCCTTCCTCTCAGTGCAGACACTTGTCATAACTTGTTTGCCTTTGAAGCTGTACCCCTCTGCTGAATTCTGCTTAAAAGTTAATACTACAGGGACAACAGAATCACAGAATGGTTGAGCTTGGAAGGGACCTCTGGAGGTCATCCAGGGCCCCAGTCTGTACCCTGCCATGGTCCTAAAAGCAGCTGGAAGGTCCCTGCAGCTGTGGACAAAGGAAGCCCCACACTATCCACCTTCTTTGTACCTTGTCATGATCCTACAAGCAGCTGGAGGGTCCCTGCAGCCATGGACAAAGGGAGCTCCGCACCACCCACCCTCTTCTGTGTGAAACTTAACTCCAAATAAATTTTCCAATTCATGAACCCATTGGCTGGTTTGTGCTGTCTTTTTTGGGAAACCTTTTGAGGCTTTTCCTTGTGCATAAGGATTGCATAAGCCTCAACTTCTTAGGAAACTGGGCTAAAAAAAAATTCAAAGCATATTAAGTGTCATATCTAAGATTAGAGTCTGCAGGCAGGGATATGTAAACCAAATGTGTGCTATAAAGGAAACAGCAGGTCCTTCAGCAGTGTAACTGAACCCAACTGGCTCCTTGCGAGGTTGTGAGAATCCCTTTCACAACTAGACTTCAAACCTCTGATGGGCTCTCTAGCATGCAGGAATGAACAAACCTTGGGTTCAGCATCAGAAGAGACAGACCCTGAGCACAGCAGAAAAGTTGAAGGACTCGCTTTGATTTATAGGCACCATCACACCCTATAATAATTAATTTTATTAACAGGGCTGAGATCAGTGTCTCCTTACCAAAGACGTGGCAGGAAAACCCTGAAGTGAAACTGCAGAAAAAGCTCTTGTTATGCGACTGCAACACCTAGACTGAAAAATACTTTGCTACCATGCTGGCAGGATTGCTAATGTCACAAGAGCAGCTGAACCACTTGCTACACTAGCAAAATGAGCTTTCTTACAAGGTAAGCAAATGCAATGTACTGTGAAGTTGTGTGTGAGGACCTGTGCTTTTAAGGATAAGGAACACACTGCACGGCAGCCAGCTGACCTACATTTACAGCTGAAGACGTAAAGCTGACCCACAGGGAGTTCTGTCTAACCTACAAACACAGAAGAAGTGCTAGTCAAACGGACCATGTCTTTTAAAACGATAAACTGAGCAGGAGCAGCAGCATGGGGACAGGCTTTTCCTGCTGCCATATGTAAGAAGCAAAGCAGTTCAATATAGCACGATGAGCCACTGGCAGCAGGGAAATACATCTCAGAGTAACTCCTACCTCCTCAATATGCCGTGCTGCAGGGAGGAAAGCACATTCTTGGTACACGGAGGCAAACCAAGTGAGCACTAAGTGGGATGGCAGCATGGGCTGAGCTGGACAAACCAGGTCGTGGGGCCCCGTTGCAGGCAGTAAAGCTGCAGCAAAGCCAGCGCTGCTGTGCTTTCACTGCCACCAAGCCCGTGGCATCAAAGCTTACACAAGTAGCACCATCGAGGCACAAACACAGCTTGCCATGTAAGCATGGATAACCTTCAAAAAAACAAGGGGATGAACAGTGCATTGGAGGGTTGCTAAGCCATAAAGAGAGGAGAGGAGGAGACAGAGGCAAAATCTTCCCCAGGCGCAGTGGTGATAATTGCATCAGCATAGGAGAGAAACACACACACTTGGGACCAGATTTTTAACCCCCATCAAACAAAGTAGCTCTGTTGAGATCTGCACAGTGCTGCAACACACTGTCTGAGGATCTCCCTGTTGGCATAAATCAGCTTTTAGAAAAACAGGCTCCCAGTTAATTTGCTGAGTCCTGCCCCAAATACATTGACGTTTCTTGAACAGAGCCTTCCCTGTCCCTTTGTGGAGCTGCATGGTCATATGACAGCTAAAGAGCACATGAGCTCTTTTTCCACTGCTACAGTGGAAAAGGAAACATGTAAAAGAAAAATTGAAAGTTACTACAAAACAAAAATGCATATCCTAAACCTGCCTATTAAAGACAAACCATAAGTGTTAATTAAGCCACCTTGCCTATAGTTAAATTACATCATGCCAACATTTCACCCCTGGCAAGCATGAGTGACAGCTCTATACTTTGGAATTTTATGAGACAAAACCAGAGCAAGGAAGATAGTTCTGCTGGGCTCAGTAAATGCACACAAATAACCACAGTAGGAAACTATCATTAATACAGCCTGGATAGAAAGACATCTCCCAGATTACTCAGTGTTATTTCCCTTTTAATTTTATTTTTCAGAAATCTAACCATCTTTTTTCAAAACTTCATACAGACAAGACTTTTCCTGGGACCAGCTGGCGCATTTCTGCAGTGTTCAGGGAAAGCCTGAAATGCAGCCACTGCACCAATGCGAATGCCTGATGCAGATGCAATAACCTCCTAGAAGCCAGTGCAGCTTAACTGCAGTATGAAGTAGAGACTAACTGCCGAGACATAGCCACGTGGCCTACCTGCATGTCAGGGCTTGTGTTGGTGCAAGTTGCTGCAGTGGGTGTCTATATATATCACAAACTTGACTGGGACAAGTTTGTTACCTTTGCTCTCAAGCAGAAATCACCATCCGTATAGGGTCTTCATGGCACTTTTGTGACACTCTGATGAAAAGTGCGATGCCCATATATTGGAGCTGACACATGACATAAACTTGGAAACAAATCAGTCATGTTTTCATGTATCATATCTTTGTCCTTCCACCCACACAGAGCCTTGTACCACAAAAGGGGGGTAAGAGGTTGACTAAATGTTTCCTTTTTTATATTAAACTTTGATGTCCACCATATTAAATAAGGCAAGAGGAGTGAGGTTTGGTTTGCAGCCCAGGCAAGAACACTTAATATAAAAACCTAATCTGCTGTGATAGAACTGCTTGAGGAAATTCCTGTTTCTGGCATGGATTCTGGAAGAAGGAAGAATAATTCAAGTGCTCACTGTTCCTTTCCTGAGACAAGTGCATTCCCCCCCCCCCGTGCTTATTTTGAAACATGCTCATTTATATTACAAAGGTTGAGGCATTTACCCATTACTGTCCCTGACAATCTTATCAGTTCAGCAAGTCACTTCCGAATTTTACGCCTCACAGATAACATTTCAGCAAGTTCATGATCAGCAATGCTTTGTGGCCAAAGTTTTGCACTTTTTACTTCTGATAAATAAAGAACTTTCTATTCATTCAAGGAAGATGGACTAGAAAAACATTTTGAAGGTGATTACAGGATTCAACAGCGTAAGTGGCTAAACCACTTTTAAAAGTTAGAAAGTCAGTGACTTTAAAGCTACTTTTGACAACTTTGAACGTTTTATCCCGATCTTGAGCGACAGCAATTTACAAGAACCTGAGGAGATGACAGATCATTCCACACAGTCCAAAACAGCCTGTCAGACATCATTTTTGTTAGCTGTCATCTCCTCTAAGAACAGAGGTAGTGACCAGCATATATTCCACATGGCAAATTACATATTCCCTAAAACCTGTACCGGTGATCTGGATTTATGAAACTTTGCAGAAGTCTCTAAAGGGAAACGAAAATAACAAGTATATAATCCCTCTGTAGTCTAGCCTGAAAATTATAGGCATGTAACATGCCTATAATAGGCATGTAACATCAGACAGAACATTTTCCTCAAAAATCCTTCCTAAAAAGTCAGCTGAAAGGAGAAATCAGGTATGACGGGGAAGCATTTTACATATTAGCACTGGAGTATTGGCTAAAAGTTCACAACACTCCTTGGTTTCACAGTGTTTTAAGTGCCTTATATTTGGGTTCCATGAAGCAGTAACTTAAATGATTACACAATCTTTTAAAGTATTTTTCCCCCCAATTTCATTACGTATGCGGAGAATGATTTTTTCAGCTTTGTGCCTTGTACTAACACTCCATGTGAGAGCTTATTTTAGCCTAGATTCCCACAAATTGCCACATCTTAATGATTTCTTCATCAAAGGAGCAATGCCCATCTGGACACACTTAGCCAGCCACATTTCATCACACATACGAAATGATGCATGGTACAGAAATGCACCATCTGCCTTGGGTTTTAAGCTATCATGTTGTACCCATCATTTGCAAAAGGTTAAGGGGACACAAATCTTTGCTTATATGGAGCAATGGGTGAATCTGTGCAGTCTGGTCATTTGCTGCTGTCAGACCAGAAGTTTAAACTACTCTGCGGGGGCTGACAGTGTTGCAGCAGGTTATGAGTGGTCATAGGTTGCTGTCTTTCTGATGAAGCTTTCCCAAACTGAGACCAATAGGCTTTCCCCCCTCTCCTTCTCCCTGCTTCCTTCCTGTATCTCCTTGCCCCTGGAAGGCTTACATGAAAACTGTGAGGGAGGAAACCTCTTATGTTCAGGGAAACAGAGGTGTACATACATGCATGCTTTGTAAACTCTTTGTGTATACATTATGTGTTTACCTTAAAGATATGAGTCGTGTATAATCAGTATCATTTTCAGGTAGAAAGACTCCAGGAAGGTCCCAAACACTGTCTGCCCCCTCAGATCAAAGTGGCTACAAGAGCTACACTGTAAGGGTGGACACAAGCTGCTCTGGAGAAATCCTAACACCCATCCATCTGTTGCGACAGTGGCTGTAGAAAACAGGGAGACTAGTTGTCACCTAGCTCCTGTTTTCTCCCCAACAGAAATGCTCTGAAGATAATAATAAGCAAACATCAGCAAGCTTTGCTTTCCAAGATGGTATTTCCATGGAGATATTCCTGAATGTCTCCAGCTGGTGTCCTGGCTATGGATTTCAGTTTTGTTTCTAAAAGGTATGATAAATGCTGTGATTAAAAGCAAATAGGTAGTCTTTATCCTGAGGTGTGCAGGGTGGGGCGTAGCGGGGGAGAGTTGGGTTGGGGTTGGTTTTTGTGATGCATATTTCTCACACAGAAAGAAATTCTGATTTTGCTTTGCTTTGCTTTCTAAATAAAGCCCCTTCTCTGGGTTAGTTTTTATCTGTCCCTGCATGCCAGGCATCCTGGAATATGGATTGCACACCATGGAAAAACCATCCTCACACATTCTGTAAAAGAATGAAATTTGCTGGTGGGGAAAAACCCTTCTTGGTTTTACCCAGGCTGATTTGGAACGTGAGGAAGTTGCTGGCCCTGCTGCTGAGGTGCACGTGACATGCACCAAGCCTTCAAACTGGAAAACTCTGAGCTACCTAAGGTACCTTCTCCTGGTAGTGTCCATTTTTTTACTCAAGGCAATCTTCTGCTCAAAAAGCCCAGATTAAATGTTACATTCAGTATTCCCTGAAAATAAGTGTCTTACTGTTGCAGAAGCTGCAGAGCATGTGATCAAAGGATGCCATATGGGCCATTTATTAACAATGAAAAATGAATGCATGATTTGTTGGGCTGTAATTAAAACTGAAGAACAATATTCCAGTTTTCATTCCCATTGTTGATCTAGCTATTTGTGTCACAGAGCATAAACAGTTTCTTGCCTTATTACTCCTAGCATGAATTCACAGCACATCAGGTTTACGAATGGATATTGGTAGTAAATATTTCATATTATGGCTCAATAATATGCTGATATATATGCAAGCACATTGCCTACCAGCTTCCTACTTACATACATGTTAATAGGATTATGTTTATATACATATACAGAAATACAAATTCACATCCAAACTAACACAAACCCAACCAAGATAAAAATAAAATCACTGCAGTCAGTTTACATGTCATTCTGAATTTCAAGTGCTTTAAAATACTACTGTAATTTGCAAGTCCATATTCTAAACTAACATATTGTAAAAGCACTGCACAAAAGCTATTTTAAACTGTCAAAATACAAATCTATACATTTCCACTTTCTTCACTCGCATCTTAATTTAAAAACAAAACATTTCCAAAGAAATGCTTTTTTAAAAGTCTGAGAGTCATAGTTTTCTTTCAGATCAATTTCTACAAAATCGCCAAATATAAGCATTAACAAAGATCACAAGCTTTATGATATTTTTAGTTGCCTCCTCTTCTGAGATTTTTCCACTTTTCTCCATTTTCCCCCCTCAAGGCAAAAGACCTAGAAATGCCCTTATCTTTTATCTACTCCACGAAAAATGAGAGACCAGGATCCTGGCACATTTACAAGGCTGAGGGAGGCAATTGGGGTGCAGAGCACCACACCAGACAACTGACGGCAGAACAGCAAAAATCTGCCACGCTTTTTTGAGGCTGGCTGCAGTCATGGCTTTTGCACTCCTATGAGCTGTGGAGCAGGCTAGGAAAGGGTGACGCATCCGATGTGACCTGTCCTCCTCCCCTGCCCTGCCACAGGGCCCCAAGCCACCCTTGCTTCCCGGGGACTGCTCACAGAGGCCACTGGCACAGCACAGGCACAAGGAACACTCCTTGGGTATCCATTCCACAGGTTCCCGAAGTGAGGCCACCTCTACCTTTGGCTTGACGGTGACAGAAGTCACCAGCATTTTAACTGTTGTGGCACCTAGAGTTAATGCAAATGCTCAAAAGATAAATGAGCAGCCTGTATTCAGCTTTTGCATGATTGCTGTCTTGCAGAAACACACCAGCAGCGTACCAGTAACAAGGTATCAAAGAGCCCTTTGGAGACTCAAGAGGATCATGCATTCCCCCCCCAAGTAAGTTGCATCCTGCTTAGTGGTAAAGCTCCATTTCTACCACAGGTTGCTTTCAAATGCTTCCCATTTAAACCTAAAACTAGCAGAATTCACATCTTCATACACAGTTTCCTCCCCTTTTCCTTCCTTTTTAGTATTACAACTACAACAGCCACAGCTTGCAACTTCACAGATGCATGTCTGACATTAATACAACAAACTTTTCCAGGAGGGTGAGCAGGTACTGAGTTGGTATATCAAGACTATGTTTTCCACATGTATTAAACTTAAATCTTAACCTGAAAGAAGCCCTAACTGAAATTCCACAACACAATCACAGGAAATCACAAACACATCTATAAAACTAGGTAATTCCATTCTGCAGATACTGCCTCACCTTCCATATAATGGCAGTGTCTGTGATTTCTAGAAGGGATGTTTGAAATCCAAGGAGTATGAATGTCAACTTCCAATGGCTCTCTTAGAAACCTCAGCCAGCAAGAACAGGAGCAGGAGTAGTGCAGAAACACAGGAGCAAGCAAAAAAGTAGTTTTGACTGTTTACAGGGCCAACAAAATGAATGTTTAGAAGACACAGCACCAAAGTTTGTCAATGCTACCTGGCACAATTGCACCAAAGTCATACTAAAACAATTTGCTGCATCATTTCTCATTAAAATAAGGCCCTATTTCACTCTCATAACCCCAGCTGATAACAGAGCTACATGACTTCTTGTACTGCCATTCCGCTTGTCATGGGAGCCAGTCCAACAAGGTTGTTTCCTCCTGCAGCTGAAATACACCTAGCAATTGCACCAAGTGAGGCCTCCACTCCTCCCCACTTGGACATAATGGGGAAACTCTTCCTTACAACTACAGCTGCAAATCAATGCTCATATTGCAAAACTCCTCTACCTGCAAAACTTGGCTCTCCTACTCCAACTTCTTCCCATAGTTCTCAAAACATAACAACAACACAGCTTGGAAAGGCAGCTGTGGTGCAGGTGACTTTAAGAGGCTAGAGCCAGCACTATGCCATCTATTTCTGGCTCCTTAAGGAACCCATTGCATCCCAGGCCAGTATGGTACTGCAAAGCTATTCCAGCCAAGGCAAACCATGAAGCTGCTCAGGTTCCCCCATGGCTCTCAGGAAGAAGAACAAAGAAAAGCATCATTGCCATCAACACTGTTGTGCTAAGCACAGCCCAAGAGTATGGAAAGTTCTAGCTCAGGAAGTGTTTGGGGACTGTATATAGCTTTACTCATCTCTAATTTAATACTTCGTCTTAGCCCTGAGGATGCTATATTGTCCCTGCACTATGCTTAGCGGGGATCTGTTTGCAGAAAACACTGCCACCCCACTTCCTCCCCCACCTCTCCTAATGAAATATGAACAATGAAATATTAGAGAGAGGTATTTTGAACAAGTACAGTGATAAAAGGTTGTTTCCCAAAGCTGTCAAAAAGTCACAGTTTCCAACTCCACTCTGGCTATTAGGGGCACTGCGGGTTGTTAGAGTGAAACTTAAAATATTTGGTATCACTTCTGAAGCAGCAGGTATGCTCTGCTCTCAGGATTAGCTGCATCTTTAAATATTATAGAGCTGCTGCAGTCTAAAAAGCTGCATTCCTTCAATCTGTTCTAGTGCTGCGGGTCAATTCCTTAGGTAGCAATAGTTTTGGAGGCTCTTCCATAAATGTTCATGTGGAGAGCTGTTTGCAACTGATGTAGGTGCAATGCAGTATCCTGCCACTTTGAGCACCACACACTTTGGGGGCTACATTAGAAACGTTCTCTTCTTTAGCTCTGCCCTATTTTTGCTCTGTTGCAAAGCACAACTTGCAAAACAATCCATAGCATCAAACTTCACAGAAGTTACCCTTAAAAAAGAAAGGGCAAGATTAATCAGCAATTTTTAGAAGACTTGAGCAAATATTAGCAAGCAGCTCTGGTATTTTGAGTTTCCACTAGCAAAAGAATAAAGCTGAAGAAAACATTTTAAGATCAGCATCCTACAGCTGTATTTTGTTCTCTCATGGCAAAAAGCTTAAATCAATGTCTTGCAGCACAGGAAATAATCAGAGGAGGAGACAAATGCAGTGTTTCAACTTAGATCACTGCAACAGTTAATTGAGCATTTTGTGACAGCAAGCAATTTACCAAGTACGTTTTCACATAATTAAGCAGCAAACGAGACTCAGTCCACAGGAGCTGCACATTTAATTGTGTCAGCAATTCTATTATAAAGCACTTTACGCACATATATGTGTGTATAAGGACCTATCTTTATATACTTACTGTGCAGCAAGGCATGGGTGTTACGTTGGTCTCAAAACAATTGCTTTACAGCCTCAGGCAGAGCAACCTTCCTCTCACGCTCATCTCAGGCAAGTCAGTGTTTCTGGAAGGTGGCCAGGCAAGATCAGATTCATCAGCCAATAAAACTGTCTAAAGCTGCCGTTCCACAGGAGACCGTTCCTCCGGCTGCAGACTCAGGAGCAGCCAATAAAGAAAATCAGCATCAGAGTGCAGGCAAGAATCTTGCCCCATATTAAGGATCTGCTCTCCAAAATTCCAGCTTCCCCTTGCCTGTGCTGCTGTACACAGTCATCCTGCATGAAAAACAACTTGCACTTGACTTGCTTGGCTAAAATAGATGCACAGCTATTCTGAACACTGGCAAGGGTAAAGAAATCAGTCAAGCAGGTGCCTCGTGCTGGGAAGCAATATAGCGACATCCGGAGCCATGAATTCATGCTGCTAGCGGGGGTACCACATCAGACCTAGCTTTGTAGGGGGTGGTGGGAATTACTGCTCAAACCTAGTATTCACTTGAGGACAGAGATGTTGTTCGTGGTGGGCAGTGTGGAGACCACTGAAATCTTACCTCTATTTTATCTTGCAGAGCTGGACCTGCTGCAGTGGCTGCATGAAGCCATCCTGTCCTTGGACCCACGTGTTCGTCCCGGACTTCATTGCCATTTGAAAGAGCCCTTGCTTTCACCCTGCCAGTCCTACGGCAGCAGCAAAATATCCCAGCGTGCAACAAAACTTCACAGAGGTGGCAGTCGGAGCTGGCTGACATCTGGGGACATCTAGGGAACCTTAGGCCTTGCCTTTACTAGGAAAAACAAAAAAAGTCAGTCTTAGTATATGTTAGCTAACCTACAATAAATCCTAAAGATGACAAGGCATCTGTTGCAGTTATGCATGTTAGCAGGTCAGGAAAAGCCTTAGGAGGTCTTTACTTCTAAATTAACACTAGGAGGAAGACCACTCCTATATGTCACCAGTCGGAAAAATGTGTATTTTGACAGTAGATGACCTATTTTGCTATGAAATCCTAATAGAGAAAAAGCACAGGTGGTCTCTGTGCCCTGTTTTGCTCCCTTGCTGGCATTTACCTCTCCTAACTTTTTTGAGGTAAAAACTATTCAGACTTGTTTCCACAGAAGTTTTGCACCAAGGCCCTTCATCTGCAAAACTGACTTGCCACCTGACTGAGGGCAGTCCAGGCCAAGGCCCACGTTTCCAGCAACATCTATTTCAGTCTCCTGACACAAGTGAAAAGCAAATACCATCCAATCTTCACCAGTAACATTCCATACCCTCACCTACATGTATTAGACGACAAAGTTGTCTGTAGCGCAGACAACCCTTGGAAAGTTAAGACTTTGTAAAAAGCTACACCGTGTCTTGAAATGGGAGAGGTTTCTTAATGAAAAACAAATGGTAAGGAAAAAAGGGTTATATTAGCATAGGGTCAGAAGACTGTCATTAACAATAACACTTTTCCTTTTCATGTGCCATTGCCTTTAATCTCTTGTTTTGATACGGATGTATTTTTACTTATTTATGCAAAACAGCGCTACCTCTGCTCTCTTTACATGCTGATACTACAACCCTTTGGGGGACCACAAGCCAAAGATGTTGCCCCAGAGCTCTGAAGGCTGTGTTACGCTGGAGCTGGAAAAGAGGCTCCTAAAGAGCCACAGTATGCTAAAATCAGGTAGCACAGAGGCACAGCCTAACTGAAATCAACAGCCTGGACTTTGTACTCTGATCTTGGAAAGCTACATGTGCAAGCATTTATGATCTGGATTTTCCTTTGATGTAAATTGTCATAGACCCCCACCCATTTACACAGGCTTTTCTTCCAGCTGGGAATCTTCTGCTATCTTTGGAAAACGTGGGGTTTCATTTGAAGCCACTGTACCCTGCCATATTGCCCATTCAATGGCAGTGCAGGGAGCACATGCCACCCTGAAGGCAATTACATGCTGGGTGATCCCTCAAAGGCGGTCTTGGTGCTGGGGAAAGAGGCTTGTCAAGTAGTAGCGTAGGAAAAGCGTGTCTTGGCTGCAAAGAGGGGCAGGACATATACTTACTGGAAGCAGCCGTCTTAGGGAAACATGACAAGCAAGTGAGGAATGCCCATACCTTTGGGAGTAGGAGAGCACAAAGCCACCAGCAGGCCAGGGCCCACACCAGTGGCATATGGAAGAGGGGGATACCAAGCAGGTTACCACAGCAGCCCGCCTCCAGGAACTTCTGAATTTTCTTAGAGCTGATAAAAGAAAAATCAGTCGGCCAGGCAGCTGTGCTGGTATCCCATCCCACTGGCAAGCATTGGGTTGATTTATTCTGCAAGTTGTGCACATTGCACTAGAAACACAGTAAATACCTACATTTTCTCCTCCTGTGTATTTGGAATGTGGTCAAACTGCACAGAGAGCTGCTAACGCAGGATTTGGTTTACCATTCACCATAAACTTCAGTTTCAGTGTTTAAATGCAGTAACAGAGAGCATTTTCTAAGCTGCTTTCTACACGTATTTGAGGTGGGTTTGGCTCTAATTAATTTGGAACAGGGCAGGGAGTTCAGAAATTTTCCTTTTCTCTCACATCGCTGTGTCCCACTTTACTTTTAAAGTGGTAAGGCCCATCTAGATCAAGGCACTAGGAGGAGAAGGGAGGAAAAAATCTAACTGAATTAGAGATGGCTGACAGGGCATTTCATCATCGCAATCGTGTGCTCAAAGCTTTTCAGAAATCATAACATGAGTGGCCATGCAAATCAGCGAGTCACTGCAACAGCTGAAGGGGAAAAACTGTACAAAAAAAAAAAGAAAAGAAAAAAGCAGAACTCTGCTCACCTGCTGAACCTGCTCACTGAGGAGTTTCCATAGCATACTTGTGCTTTGCCTGGCCATAGCACATTTTTATTCTCTTTAGTGCATTTATCCTTAGGATGGCTTGGTGAAGTAGGGCATTACTTCGGGGAAAGTTACATTACTTTCTCACTACTGGGAGAGCCCAGCAGCATGCAGGAAGCCTACGACACTTCAAGGAACTGAAGGCGTATCTTTGTAGTTACAGCTAAGGCTGTTAAAACTGCATTGGGCTTCTCTGTAATGCAAGATCAAAAGCTGCTTCCCTCTTCCCCATCCCTTCCGGCACCTGAATATGCAGCTGCATTGGTGTGTCCTCAGTGAGGGGGTTGTGCAGTCTTAGCCTTTCAACAGCAGTCTCCTGTTTTTGTATATTTTATGGGCTCAGTATTTTCATGTTTTTTAATATATATGTTTTTAATTATATAGATGACCTCAATGTTTAAAGATAACATACTGATATTTGGGGGACAGCTGTCTTATACTCAACCTTTCACGCCTACTTTGCGCACAAGTGACAGCGGGACAGTGTCACTTTCCATAGTTTTACCCTTTCTAGCAAGGAATGATGAAAGAGCATGTGTAGGAAAAAAAAGTAAAACAATCAGAAAAACTCAGACTATTTTTTTCCCACCTCATGTCTAAGCAGTCCCTGCTTGAGGGTACTGTTCTGTCACCTCCAGAAACATGGAGAAATCCAAGTGCAATCCTAGGCAAAGAGCTGCAATAAGTACCAGAAAGCATGCATCAGTCCTAGAGTAGAAAAATGCAGCCTGCAGAGAGTAACAGAAAATTATTTCCCTGTGAGAAGAAGGATACCCTCTCTTGGAGCAGGCAGGTCAGCAAGCATGCCATGCAGTGGCCCTTGCTTTAAGGGGGTAGGCTGCTTTGGAGCGGGCAGAGCTTGGAAGGAGAGACAAGATCGAAGGACTGGTGTTTCAGTAAGCCCTCGTGTGAAGGGCGCAGGAGTGGTAGGAAAGGCTCTGTGCTCAGCTCCTGGTGGCTTCACACAATCCTACTCCAGGTGCAGCCCATCATGAGCAAAAGGGTTGAAGCCAGCTCTATCAAAGCTGGGGTTTTTGTGCCTCAGAGTAGCTGTACCAGCTATCTAGAATAAACACCTTCTGTGTATGCTGTCCTGTGATCATGCCAAATACCTAGCTTATCCATTAACACAGGAAAGGAGACCTTAAGTGATTCACGGTGGAAAAAAAATACCCCGTCATGTTACTCAGAACTCACTTTGATTCAGATGAAGCAACTCTGCAAGACTAATAATGCAGCTTTTGGCCTTTAGTGTTATTTACAGGAAAACTGAATTCAAACAGACCTTCCAGGTTTGTTTAAACAAAGGAAGGGACTAGATTTTTATTCACACACCCCCCCCCTTAAATCAGTTTGACACTGCAGTATAGAGTCAATGCCCTCTGGTTGGCAGCCTCATTACCATCTGTAATGAATGTAACATCTTAAAACATAAATAATTTATGTTGTAACAGCAAATACAGTTTGGAAGGAAGACATTTGGGGAAACTGGGATCAGGAAAGGCTAGAGTGAGTCAACACGGGCCTCTCGGTTTCCATAGAATTATGAGCATTACCCTACCCACCTTAACTGCAATCAAACTGAAGCCCAAACAACCAGGCTGACTCTCAGGACGGGAAATATTGCATCAGATTATCAAATACGAAAGTCTAGTACTAAGCAAGGAGGGAGATCTCCCAGGCGGGGAGCATGCTGGACTGGGACACAGCAGGAACCAAATTTATTTTCCAGCTCAGCTGCCAATTTCTGTCCCACCCTAGGCAGAACCCCTAACTGCAAGGGGGAGAAAATCTGTATAAATAAATGAAAAATTTTAGAAAACAGCTGTTCTGGCATAAATACCTTGTCACATCCCATTTTATGCTTGTTGAAACAAACTTTACCCATGCTTCCTCTGCTGCGCTTAGACTAATTTATCATGCATTATGTATGTTGCTCTGTCTCAGTGTTTAATTATTCATGAATCCCTCCACCCTCTCCTCCTTTCCCCTTCCACTTGCACGAGGATCAATCAGCACGATTCATCAACTCAAGCCCTTCATCGCCACCAGCTCTCAAAGATGTGAGCCTGCAGCCTGGCCCAGCTCTGGGCATTGCTAACTTCTGCCAGAAAAACCAAAATCCTGCATGTTTACTGACTGGTTTGGTTCAGACCTCAGGAAGGCATAGGAGCATTGTGTTAGACCAGGAGGCTGACACATGGAAATGTCAGCCTCCCTGTGGGCTCCCTAACAACCCTCCTGCCCCTCGAGCAGGTGCTGTGGGCTGGGGAGAGCCTAGCCTACCCCGAAAAAGTGTGGCGCGGCCACCAACGCGTGCCCCAGAAACCCTGATGTGAGGTCCAAAACAACCTCCCCTCAGCCCCCAAAGTGGCGGGGGGCCCTGAGGAGCCACTTCAGCGTCTCCTCCTGCCCACCCCAGGGAGATGCCAGCACCGGCAGGCCCTGAGGGCATTCTCACCTGGGATGGGACTCCCTGTTTCTCTCAGCAACATTTTCACTTCATTTCTATTCGGAGGGAAATGTCTGAAGAAGGTAGACCTACCTGCCGGGTGCCACAAGGGCCGGGTGCCACCTCAGGCTGGGTGACAGCTGCAGGCCCATGCCTGTCCTGTCCCAAGCAATGGAGGGAACGGGGTGGATTGGACATGGTGGCCAAGTCGGATGAGGATCCCAGGCCTAATGGCAGCGTGGCAGCAAGGAGGAGGTCCACACCGGGTGCTGGTGCCCAGGTGCTGGCAGCAGCGGGGCTGCGGGGTGACTGCTGTGAGGAGAGGCGGCCGGGGGCTGCCCCGTGCTGGATGCAGCCGGTTCCTCAGCGGCCCCAGCACAGGGCACCGCCCGGGCTGTCAGTGGAGCTGGTGGCACCCCTGGGAAAACGTTCTCCAGGAAAGGGCACAACGCCGCACAGGCAGCGAGGAGCGAGGGACGAAGGGCGAGGAACAGCCCTGCCGGCAGCCAGGCTGGAGGGAGAGGAGGGGCGGGGGGAGCTCGGGCCGCCAGAGCAGGGATCCCCCCTCCCGCCACCTGGGAAGGTGCGAGCAGGAGGGAAGGCGGAGAGGGACCATTACAGCTGGCTGCAGCCCCACTCACCATCACCCTGTGCCTCCTTGGGCAGAGGAGTTCGGAATGAAGGAGCAAACATGAACCTGAGGAAAAGGAAGGGGGTGGGTGGGTGTGTAGTTTAATTGTCTTTGTTTCTCACTATCTGAACCTATTTTAATCCGCAATACATTAATTTTCCCCAAGCCGAGACTGTTTTGCCCATGATGGTAACTGGTAGGCAGTCTCCTTGTCTTTATTTTGGCCCACAAGCTTTTTTGTCTTATTTTCTCCCCAGTCCTGTTGGGGAGGTGGGGTGAGCGAGCAGCTGGGTGGCAGCTCAGTCTCCAGCTGACCAAGGTCAACCCACTACATATTATTATTTATCAAACTACAAGCCTTGCACTTGTTCTTTTCTCTCCTGTTAGCTTTATGATTGTCTCTCCACTATTTATTCTTCTTTAGATTTGCTGTACATGTTTCTGTGGGCAACATGGACAACTTTCCTGTGTGTTTTGCTCTCCCCAGTGTACTCGGGTTTCTCCACATCTCTGTGCCTCAAGGTACTTTCCCTCAGGGTGGCAGGTACATCTTTGCTCCCACAGTAGTACCACCTCTGTGTTTAGTCTACTGTTTTCAGGGCGCTCTGAAATGCATGGAGTAAGGTACTACGTACAGCACAGTAGCTTCTTCTGTGAGACAGTATCTTAAAAGCTGTTCTCAACTGCCAGCGCCACAGGAGTCTTGCTTTAACTCACATATGTGCTCAACAGGATCATGCATGGGAGCCATGAAGCCTTCCTTAGAAGAAAACCTTTGGTGCCAGCCTGGTCCTTCCGAGTCAGCTCCCCAGCATGCAAGTCCATAGGCACAGCCAAACTGAGGAAAAGCAAGAAATTATTACTAGCTTCTGTAATTTAAGTACCAGATACCATTGCTTGCATTTTATTCCAGCCCCCATTTCCAAACAGCCACAAATAGATTTCTGTTAAAAAAAACCCTTTCTCCTCCTTTTAGTAACAGCGATGTGTGCAGTGTAGAAGAGGTATAAATCTGCTGCCACCACTGTTCTGCTGGCCCAGCGCCCTCACCTGCACTGTATTGCAACTTCAGTTAGCACAGAATGCCTCAGTCAGCATCACCGGTGAATGCATCAAGTATAATGTGCTTTTTTTAACTTTTAAGGCTTCCCCTCCAGCTTGCATAACATTACACAGCTGATCTCTTAATTTCCTACATGCAAAAATCAAGCTCTTTGTTCTGAAACCACACAGCTTTCATCTGCTGCCAAAGGGGAATCCATCTGGGTGCCGTGACTTCCGCCCTTTGAAATGAGTCCTCCCCACACCCGTTAGCAGGCAGCAGGCCTGTGGCCGCATTCAGGATGCCTGCCTGGTTTTGGTTTACCAGCAGAGCAGGGAGGATTGGAGACAGCAGGCATACTCAGGCTGCTCACAAACCCCTACTTGCAACTAAAACAGTCAGCTTCCAGGGTGGAGGGATTTGCCCAGGTGTAGCAAGAACCTAATCACCTCCATGTTTTCTGTTTGCTTTCTGCCTTTGCTGTGAGGTTACTTAGGAGTAGTTGGCATTTCAGTTAACTGTATGAGTTATTCTGGGTTTTTCCATCCATTGCAGCCTTATTGTATCTCCTGGTTTCCCATGCTGTGGCTCTGCTTGGTGCAGAGGGCCCCAGGCTGCTCCTGGGATCCAGCCCATGCCAGGGAGGCAGAGCCCTGCCAGCTCCTTTGCAAAACTGGCAAGGCACCACAGTGAAATGCTGCTCTGTCCACTGTGACTTCTTGGGCCCCTCAGCTGCTTTTGCATAGCAAGAACGAGATCAAAAAGCCAGGCACATCCTCAGATGACTGATTTACCCCAAACGTCTCTTCCCCCACCCACAGTCTTTAGCACCGGCAAGTCCCCCTATCCTGGCCACCCTCATGCCTGCTGCCTGTGACTTTGCTCAGCTCCAGCCCCCGGCTTATGTTTCAGTTTCATCGTTGAGGTTATTTTGCTGTAATCAGACAATTGATTCCCCCGTATGCGGATACTGAGCCATCCTGAGACTGTCACTTCAGAGGACTTTTGTCAGATTTGTCACCAATAATTAAACCGTCTCCACCCAAGCAGACTGTGCTTTTGATCAAGAATATGCAGTTTGCTCCTGACTGTGGGCCAAGGAAAGCCATGATTTGATCACAGTGCTGGCAGATGGCCTAGTGAACAGGGGAAGCTCACTTTGTTATGCTTAGCAGCTCCTGCCTTTCAATCATGGGAAATCACAATTTGACTATTAGCATGTAAGAATTTTCCTTACACGCCAGCAAAGTTAAAAGGCCACTGTCAGCTTGGAGCATGATGCCTTCCCTATGGAGGCTGATGAGAGACTCCACACTAATCTCACCCTGCTGTTTGCCTGCTGGTTTCTGGTACAGTCCCAGGTTATTAAGATGTTACATTAGTCACAATGGAATTATTTAACTATGTGGAAATGCTTTATTTTTTCCCTTCTCTGTTGTGTGAAACAAAAAGAGGCACAACAGTCTCGCTTCGGCAAACATTTGCAGTGTACACCTGCAGTGAAACACGCAGGTTTTCCCCACCACAGCCCCTCGGCTCTGGCACAGCAACAGCGCTTTCTGCTTTCCCCAGTGCATGGGAAAGTGATTCAGTCCCACAACGCAGCTGCTGGCATGATGTCAATTCATTTTGCCAATCCTTTTTGTGGTATTTCATAGGTGATTGTGTGTCTTTGTTAATGGTACCAACATACATTGCCCAGGCTTTGAATCGCCTACAAACCCCTCTGATTTTATTCCCACCACCCGTTTTCCTGAAAGGAACTACATGTGAGCATTTTGCAAAACTGCCTTCAAATGTCTCCTAAGAAATTTGTATCTAAGAAGTCCAGAAAATGGTAGACAATTGCAAATGCTGCTTATTAGGGTGACCATGGTCATCACACTGCTGGCTTGTGCCTCACTCAGCTGCTGGTTATATTTCTCTCCTGCCTCTGGTGATATCACTGGCTGCAAACTCTCATCAGGAGATGGTCCTTCCCTCCTCAGCAGCTCTGTCCCCAGCCCAGAAAGCAGCCAGCTTGACTCCCCCACAGCCATCCTGCCTTTTCCAAGATAAACTAAATAGCAAAGTCCTTGAAAGCTGAAATGTTCGCCAAGCGAAAGACCAATCCCGGGAAAAATTGCAGTGTCGTGTTTTCTCTGAGTGCAGAGAGAGCATCCTCTGCAGACGGTGGTGCTGGTGGTTGTATTTTCACGTAGATTCTGGCTCTACCTAGTAAAAGCACTTACAACATATTGATCACTTTATGCAATAAATTGTGACTACAATCATGTTTCATCTGGAACCAATTGGCCATATTCTATAGAATAATACTTCCATGTACTTCTAATACCATTTAAAGCCAGTGACTTCGAGAGAGCCTTAAGGCTCTAGTTTGGTAATAACATTTTGCCTTCCTCAGACTGACTCGTAAAGTTTCAGCCTAGCCAGCCATGCACACTTACATCACATTGGAATAACTTGGCTAGAGGCAAAAAATTTTAAAAAACCCTCTAATTTCTGTCTGTGAAATGGAAAGTTGAGTACTTAAATACACATGGTGGATGGCTCAGTGCAATGCTCTTCAGGAAAAAGCATATATTTTCCACAGCTGCTTAGAATATGGCCTTAACTCAAACCTATAAATCAGATAAGAGAATACTGTGGAAAAAATACGTCTTACATGTATTGACCTATTTCAATACCAAAATCTACATATAGGAGAGCTATCAGTGTTATGGTAATTTGTCTTCTGTTCTAGATAGCTCAGGTTACCGTCTGCAGAGAGTTTAAAGGCATATTACTGATTGACATCCATATATATTCAGATTCCCGATTCTCTGTCCCATCATTTTCTAACCAGGCGCTTAGTTTTGCTCAAAAAAACCCCTAAGCTTGGTTTGCCAAGGCCCTGCGCAAGCTGTATGCTCTGGGTATGCCTCCGTTCCCTCTCTCAGCTGACTTGCAAGGATAGGGGAGCAGAGATAAGGTCACATTCCACAAAGCACCACAGGTGCTTTCTTTGGATTTCTCAGTATTTCAGTCCCCTTGACTACAAAACCCATTGTAGAGAAACAAAAATGGAATATACTCTTAAATCCTGATTGAACAGTTAACGTTCGTCTGTACTTTAAATTGCTTTAAAAAAATGTCCAAATGGTGAAAAAAAAAAAAATGGAAAGAAATTCCCAAGAGAGATTTTTTTCAGGTAGTGTGGAACTGTTCAAATCTTTGTTTGGTAGCATTTTTTAAAGGCAATGCTTTTTAAAACCCTAAAAAGCTAATTTTCAAAATACCAAGTGGCAGCATCAAGTCTTAACAGAAATAACATGACTGGTACTAACGTGCTGGCAGTGAGCTTGACAAATGAAAATATCAATGGTCTCACTGCAGCTACCACTATGAAATCTATTTTGCTGGCATCTCAGTCACATTTTAGATCATTATACTGAGGAAAAGCAATTCAATAGCTTTAGACATGGTTTATTATTAAATTACAATGGTTTTAAAGGTTTGATTGATCCTTACTGTTCAGAAATTTTTTTCAGTATTTTGGTAACTGGCCTACGAATGGCCTCCAGAGCTCAGCTTTCCTCCAGCACGCGCCCACCTGGCCTGTCACCTTCAGCACTGGGAGCATCGCTCAGGCCAGGGGGCAGCAGCCGAGAGCCATTCAGCCTGGCCAGGTCCTGCTCAGAGCAGATCTTCCATGGTGGAATGGTGATATTTGAGCATGGGAAGTTTGGATGTGAAGTGTTATTTCTAGTTTTGATTTATTCCTCATTCAAAGGAGGAAGGGTTTGTAAGCAGCTGGGTAGTTGTAGATATGTCTTCCAGGAGATTTAGAGCATTTGCGGAAGATCCATCACACACCCATCTCCATTATAGCTGTGCTTGTGAAAAAAATATGTATCTATCACTAGAGCTTTGCATTGAAATCTCGCTGTGTTTCAGGCTGGAGATGGAAGAAGCAAAAGTAACTCAGCAGATGTTGCCGGATGCTTTAAAAGGTGCATTTAAAACCTCCCTAAGGACCTATGTAAAAAAAGGCACGGAAGAATCATGGTTAGTGTTACACACACACACATAAACAGATCCATTAACTGAAATAGCCTTTTAACTGTTATTCATATTGAGCAGTATGAGCAAGCACATTGTTGTTGGCTGTCTTTATTGATGTATCTGAACTGTTCAGCAGTCCTATAAATCCGTTATTGCTGGGAACAGCTGTGGAGCAGACTGATAAGCTGGGAAATGAGCACACAGCCAACAGTGCTGAATAACCAGCTCCAGCTCCAAGAGCCCTTACACCTCGGACTACATGCACCATCAGAAAATATCTAGGTATCAGTAGGACTCAAAGTGTAAGAGCACTTGCCAAGAAAGCAAAGGAATATTTGGCATTGTCAGGCTATTGCTGAACTTAAGAGGCTCTGAAAAAAGTAATCTGATCAGGTGTACAACGCTCTATAGGTGAGCACAAGGTACCTAGCCCCTGTGGAGCAGGCAGACCAGCCTTACACAGGCACAGTGGCCTGGGCTTAACCACTGACATGGGCCAGGGCTGGAGGGGACGTTAGGGAGAGCTGGAGGGGACGGGCTTTGCACCTACAGCGTGGGGAGAAGGAAGGGGAAACAGCTCATGGCGTGGAGGGAGGTTATCGGAACCTGGAAAGGAAATGAAAAAGCAGGCAGGCTGGCAGGAAAAGCTTTCCCTGGAAAGAACAGTGGTATCATCTGCCATCTGGAGGCTTAACGCAGAAATGAACAGCCTATACGTCTTTCTGGAGAGACAACCATGACCTTTTAGTTAGATACGTACCTTAACAGGAGCTGACATTAGATCAGCCTTTATCACAGAGCTTGTTTTCCTTCTGATAGTACATTCCCAACAGTGGAAGAACCACATCAGAAAACTGCCAGATTAAAAGACGACTAGTCCAGAAATCTCTTACAGAAGATACATGTCTTCTTGCCCATCCTGCCCTGCACTGAAACAAGGGTAGAGACATGGCATGGTGTGTGGAGAGCACTCTGTCCCTAGCACACAGCTCTTGTGTCCCTAGCAATCTCATTGTAAGCACTATTAATACACTAGGGATGTCCATGAAACACTAGCATGACATCCGGAACGTTGTTCCAAAGAGTCTGGCTTTTCCCTGGTCTCCTGGAAAGTTGGAGGTAAAACATGAATTAAAGTAACTCGCTTTGGATCAAACTAGACTACTTTTTCTCAGTGAAAAGAGCAAATTTGCTAGCTTTGCTCTGGCTGTCAGGAGATGAAGTCTATTAATTTGAAATTAAATAAACCCAGGAAAAGCAACTTGGATGAATAAATGGGGTTCTGCTAAGTAACAAGGACAAAGAAGAACAGGCCTGGATCCGGAACCTTTTTCTTCAGGTCTAAGAAACATTCTGAGGGGTTCCCAGCTTCTCCCCTTGTGAGATGTACAAACAGCTCCTTCCCTTCTGCCAGCAAAGCAGGCAGGAAGCAGCTCCTCCTGGTGCTTCCAAGTCAGGTTTTCTGCTTTGTTTACCTCCTCCTCCCTTGCAGGCAGGCAGCTGGCATGGGCAAAGAGTTGGCCAACCTGAGAGGAGGGAGATCAGAACGAAGCACAACACTGGAAAGAGACACCGTTTGGTACCAACTCTGTAAACGCTTCTGCAAAGTGCTGAAAATTGAACTATTTAAAGCCAGAGGTTTCAACACCACAGAGGTTTCTTCTCTTATGTGAAGAGCTGAAAGGGACTCCCTGAAGCAGAGCCACAGTAACTGGAAAGAGGAAGTAAACTGACTTCGCTGGTGGGTATGAGAAGTGGGAGAACGCTGTACCTACCTCAGAAGCGAGTAAACTGTTGATCTTTGCTTGCCCCTTATTCAGCCCCTGGACAAAAGTGATTGCATCTGCATTTTTTGATTAGTTTTTACTCAGATCACCCAGGAGCTGTTAAGACCTAACATCCTTGCCATTGCTAAGAGGGTTTTTCTTTTTGCTTGAGAAAAGCAGAATGTGCAAAGTTTTCAGGTGTTTTTCCCTTCCAAGCTCCCACTTCTGACCCTCTTCCACAAGAACATCCACATCTGTTCCTCTCCAAACTCCATTCACCGCCTGGTAACACCCAGCCAGGAAGGGCATGCAAGGGCAGCAGTGTTTCTGACTACATCCCATTTATCAAGCAAAGAACAGGACAGAAACCTTACATTCTCTCCTTTCTGACCTTTTTAGTCTCAAAGGCAGTAAAACCAGTAAATGACAAGGCCAGGTACAGAACGCAGTTTCCACATACACGGGTTCAACTCTACCCACCTGAACAGACTAACACTCTGAGTGACAGCTAGAACAGTTGGCTTTACTGAAGTTCTAGTATTTCAAACAAACCTATGTGATTTAAGGGGAAAAAAAAAAGTGAGGAATTTTGCTCCCTAAAACTCTCCCTGAGGCTGATTAGCCCTAGCAGTGGTGGTCACCTGCTGCAGGTCCTGCACTGGGAGGTTCATTGTCACAGCTTCTCTTCTGCAGCACGAGTCTCACCAAAAGCACTCAGGCGACCATCGTGTGGCTGGCACATGCTCCCACTGGAAGATGACGAGACAATCATGCTTTGCTCTTCCCATCTCACCATGCAGTCGTTTCAGAAAATGCAGCAGTTACCATGGAGGATCACAAGATTCTTCAGTAAGTGTCAGTAGCCCATGAGAAACTGGAGAGCTGCTGAGTTCCAGCATCACCCTCCAGGCATGTGATCCTCCTTGGGAGTGATTCAGATGGCAACCAGGAATGGAAACTAGGAATTTTAGAAGAAATGGACTTAACTGAGGTAATTTTATATGCATCTACAGTCAGGTAATCTGTAATCAAGAAGTCAGCTATAACATTACAAAGATATTTCTGCACCCCCTTCTATCATCTCCCCCTGACAACAGAACATCCCCTTCAAGGGATGAAAAAGGCCTGCCTCTTGTTTTTCTGGAAGTAAATGAGTCCTACAAACTCTGGTCCTCCTCCCCAAGGCTGCTTCAGTCAGTGGAAATCTTTTGATTGACCTCGGATGAAGGTATTGTTCCTTTAACTGGTACCAAGCTCTTCATTCAGAGAAACCACAAACTGCCAGGACACATTAGCAGCAGGCCCTGGTCCTGCCAGGCAAGTCTCAATGACAGATTAACACCCTCACAGGGAGCCCCAGTGACCGTAATACAAATCCGACTCAAGAGCCACCCTAGAGGATGGGAGCCCACTTTCCTTATCCATTCTAAAGCCCTTCTAAATGAAACGGGTATTTTGGCAAATTAATTTTGTTCAAAAGGAACTGAAAACTCCAAGAAAGGAAACAAGACAGAAAGTGCTCTAGGATGATGCTTTTTAATTGTTATTTTTATATCTTTAAAAACAAATCAAACCATTAAAAACATTATAGACATGTGCTGAAATTTCCTGTACAACAAATATGAAAACAATAAAATTTGTACATCATTTCAAGATATTCAACAGTCACTTATTTGAAACACATCAACTTTTCCCTTCTTAAGCAGGCCCCAAATGGGAAAAAGAGTAGAAGAGAAATGCGGGAGATGCAGTTGCCACACAGTGGAGCTTTCAGCCTGAAAAGTGGATAGCTTTAGATAAGCAACAACGAGAGAAAACGCTGACCAAAGAGACGGATCTCGGCAATTGTAACACAGAGAACATCAGAAGGCAGGGAAAAGTTATTTGCAGGAGTTCAAGTCATCTTGACCAAGACAGATCCACAAGGTAGTAGAGCATTACCTGTAATCCTCCTCCTCCTGCAGAGACATCCTATGAGGCATGTCCTGCTTATTCACATCAACACTATGGCCAACTTCACATTTACAACACTTTAAGCCTTACCAACTTTTTCCACCTATACCTGGGATCAGCAGATCATTTACTTCAAACTTCAGTCTCTTCTCACAATGAGTCAGTTTTGGGGAAACACATGCATACAGTTGTATTAAAAATGGATACTCATTAGATGACACAAGTGAGAATTTGGCACCTGCTTCCAACATCAAAACAATGGGATAGATACATTTGTTTTCTGTAAGAGTATCTGGGCAGTGGTTAGGCAGAAACACATACTATTCTAGCTAGTTTTCTGATGTTCTGCTGCAATATAATGCAAACACATGATCTAGCATAGAAGATTCACCTCCCTCTCTTCTGTGCTATATAAAACAAGGGCCTTCTGAAGCAAGAGAGCATTTGCCACCCTAAGGCAGCAAGTTCTCAGGAGACCTGGAATAATGAATACTGGCTCTGTGCTCTGCACCGATGTGCAGTAATTAAAAGATTAAGAGAGGAAAAAAAAAAAAATCACATGACTGTAAGGGGCAGGCTTTCTTCCCTCCCAGTTCCTTTGGAATGGTTCTGTTTGGTCCAAGTGGTTTATCTTTCTTTGTCATCTGACAGCAGCTTAGGAAGAATGCCAGGTGAGAGATCCACTATGTGAACTGCCAGTTTGGATGGAGTTGGACAGGATAATTAACTTTTTAAAAAAAATTTGTTTATTTTAAAGTATTTCAGAGAAAGAGAGAAAAAATATATTCAAACACAGACAAGTGGCTGCTACAAAAGAAAAGCTGACGCACGCTGTGGTTTGTTCTCCAGTTTTGCTCACACAGCACACCACAATTTCACACCAGGTTGTAAAAAATTCCTCTGGATATCTGTAAAGTTACAGTTGTGCACCAGGAATTCCTACATTTTCCTTCAGCTGACAGTGGATTCTGCGAGGTCGCCAGGTTGCACTGTAATGCCACATACACTTGTAGTGTCTGTAGCTTTTTCTGACAACTCTGCTAAAACAAACCAACCCTCCCCCAAACCCCCCCAAAAAGCAGCAGAATTCCAGGGACTCTGGTTATTAAACCTTCATAAGATTTTCACCACTTTATAGCTATTCTATAGCATTATTCATAAACTTCATATTCCTCTGCAATGCAACCAGTGCAATGATCTGAAGACCAAAAAACACCCCCCCTCCCCCAAGCTATTTAAGAAGTCCTTCATTGGTAATGCCTTCATAAGTCTAACAGTTATGTACCAGCAAAATAAATCCAATCTAATCCCTGACTTGTAAAATCAGCAACTAGGGGTTTTCTGCTTGTTTGTTCTGTTTTTAAAAGGACCAGTTAAAACAACAGCAGCAGTATATTGCAAATAATTATAAAACAATTACATTAGATCAATGAGATGCAGGCACGTAAGATGTGTCTCAGTTTTGAATGGCTAAAACAACTGAGAAATTGGTCTTTACAGCAGAATTTTGTGCAATTTGTTTTGGTAGAAACAGTAAAGCCAGTCAATCTGTTTGGGAGTGTTCGGACACTTGGAACCTTAGTTTACCATTTTCACAGACTTACATATTTGAGGAAAAACAACAACAATGATAAAAAGACACCAACCTGAGTAAAACTCTATTAGAATAGAGTGATCATTATTCAGTAAATAATATATTGCACCTTTAAATAAATCATTATAAATTGTATAAAAACAGGAGTATCAGCCAGGAACAGGGAGGAGCTATTCTGTCTTTCATACACACCCACACACACCCCCACACACACATTCACATATTCACTTGCTCAGTTCTTTTACTATAGTTAAAGCTCAGAGTGACAGACCACACTCCTTTTCCTCTAGCAGAGGCACCAAAATATTAAGGCAGGGGATATTTGTGGTGAAATGCAAAAACAAAGCCCACCTCCAAACTTCTGGAGAGTCCTGCCAACAGTGCAACTACAGTTAAGTTTGACATAAGCCTTATTTAAAAATCTGTGTTCTCATTAAGAGTTTCAGTACAAAAATAGAATCTCTGCTGTTTTTTTTCTAGAGTAGCAACTAGAAAAGGCACAATTTCCAAGTATAAATGTCCATTTGAAGGAGCTGTTTGTACTCCTTTTTTAAATAAAAAGGAACACAGAAAAAAAATAAATCACAGAGGCACATATCTATGAGCTAAGTAACCAGATACAGTAGATAAAATATGTTCCTGAAACTTATAATTAAATATATTAAAACAGCCCACAAGCCTGGTGTCTGTAAATGAAATCCTATAAAACTGTAATAAAAAGCTTGTGTTATTTTTTTAATATTTGAATTCTAGTTCACCATTCATACTGCAAATGCTATTTCATCTATCAACACTGTTAAATTCCCAAGAAAAAGCAAGATTCCTCTGTTAAATTTAACTAGTTTTGTTTGTTTGTTTTTAATATCAATCTGCAGCTCCTGCCAGCATTGTGTTTTTCCTCCTATAGATGACATCTTCAAATGCGGACAGAACTGGAGAAGCCAGACATGAGACTCTGCACAAAATCCTGGAAAACACAAGTAGAGGCTCTTCTTTTCCCATGCACAGGTAACAGCTCCTGGAGGCACTGTGTTCCTTTCAGACTATGCATGGTAGCCATTGGCCTTCCCGAAGCCTGGCCCAGGTGTGAAATTTTCATAGATTGCCATTGCTGTCATGTTTTGGTAAATAAGATCCGTTTTCTTGTCTTTCTGGGATCTAATAATATCCATAACACACTGGTTTAGGAAGACATACTGGTCCTGATGGGAGAAAAAGAAAAAGGAGGGTAATATATTTCTAGAAAATACCTGATTTTGGAAGTAATTCTGCTTTTGAATATAGGTTTTGGTTTTTGGATGCACTGCACTGAATGTTATCACAGAGTATTTTTTAGAAATTGTATGTATAGTTCATAGAAAATAAGGCTGTGTGACAGATGCACTTGACGTCTTAACCAAACTAGCAGTAGTTTGGTACAGGCTCCAAAGGAGGTAAAGGCCTGAGCCGTGACCAGGCCAAGAACTCCTCTGGTCCTGATTTGTTCTCTGAGAACCCACAAAGAAGCTAAGTGGCACAGTGAGCATCGATGCATATGAGCTTGGAACACCGATCATGCAACTGACACATGAATAGCAGGTGGCTTTAAAATCACTCATTCGCAACAGGCTGGAAGGGACCTCATGATGTCATCTGATCAACCCCCCATAAAAAACTGGGATCAAGTTTACTGTCATGCCTAACACCCTCTTAAAAGACTTTCATGATGGAGATTTTACAGCCTTTTCCAAATCAGCTTGAGTTAATCCACACACCTTTTTGGATCAAAGTAGTACTTTCAGCAGGAACATGTGTGTTCCTGCAGAACACAAAAGAAAAGATGCACACCGAGACCACGTGACTCAAGATAATTCTGGCTCACAGCTATAAAGATAAAACTCACATGGGTAAAACAAGCTGCAAAAAAACTTTTTCAGGATTTGATTCTTTCCAGCTGCAAATGCCAGTCCTACAAAGTACTCTGTAAAGAGATTGCTGCAACTACTGTTGTGGGAAGAGATGTGGCAGGAAGGAGGGAAGTTAAATAAAGGGCAATTTCAGATTGCTCCTTAATATCTCATCTTCCTGTAATTCTGAGCTACATCTTGAATCCACCTTTCCTGGATTATTACGCGTGTTTGAAAAACACGCTGCTGGATGAAAGGCAGCCTTACCTCAGTTTGCACCATTAAAGGTCGGTGCATGCGAAGATCATATACCACTCCATACACATCCACAGTATTCTCCATTTCAATCTGCTGAATCAGGCGGTCAATGGCAATGAACGTCCCTGTCCGCCCGACACCAGCACTGCAATGACACAGGGAAGCTATTTACCACTTTCTCTCAACCTCCTGCTCACTGGTGGCCTGATGAAAAGCCAGTGAAGCTAGTAAGATGCTTTCTATTATTTCCATGGCACAGGTGTTACAAGTCTCTGCAGTCCAGAGGGGTGATTCTTACCATCACCAAGAGGGAGGGAGGACACGCTTCGGGGCTTCCCAGCCTTGCTCTTGCACAAGATTACATAGAAAAGCACTTGAAAAGGCAATTTCTTCAGCTAAGTTTTCCAGGCTAGGAGAGATTGTCTATTCTAATGACATTTTGTATCACGTACTTTGCTACCTACATTGCTGCGTTTCTGAAGCACGGGGCAAAGGTTTTAATTCAGCAGGGTGAATAGCCCATGTTCTTAAGCAAGGAGACTTATTTTTTAATGTTTTTTTTTGTTTTAATTACATTGAAAAAGAATTGTTCTTAAAAAGGCCACAAGAAAAGTGTGTCTAACACAAACATGTTCTTCTTACCTGCAGTGCACCAGAGTAGGAGAGTCGATTGGATTTTGACTGCTGTACTCATGAACAAGGTGTCTAAAGTTGATGAGAAGGTCTGTTGTCTCTGGCACTCCATGATCTGGCCAGGAGGTGAAATGGAACTGGCGCACTGTGTGGCTTTCTGGTGTGTTGGACTAGATGAATACACATTAAAAACAAAAGAAAATAGGCTTCAGAGGAGCAACAGTAGGGCTTCCTGCGACATATACTGGGCAAAGCTCAGCTTCATTAAAGCTGCCTGTTACAAACTGTGCAGTAATTTGATCTATATTTCAGTTTCCCTCTTCCTTCCGCTCTGGTAGAGAATACTTTGAAATAGTTTCCTTTTACTTTTCACTTTACTCCAAGATCATCTCTGCTGCATTAAATTTGCTGACAGAGATGGGGCTAATTGTTCAGTCTAGCAGATATTACAAGTATCTGCATAAACACAAGGTTTTGGTACAAGTCTCAGGGAAACATGAGCTGCAAGATCACTGTTGGGACAATCAGTAATCCCATTAGCAGGCTGGATTTTGCTGGCAGATCCCCACAAGGAGGGTCTTACTGACAACTCATTCCCACCTTTGGATACATTACTAACATGCTGTTCTGGGAAGCCAGGGCATACGAACAAATGCATATACATAATATCACAGGAATCTCGCTGCCAGTAAATAGCATGAAAGATTTTAAATCAGACTTTTGGCAGAAAGCAGACCAATACATTCAAAGCCTCAAATTAAAATAAACCACTCTTACCCTTTTCCCTCAGATAACATTGAATTTGATTAAGTTTTAGTGAAATTACTATATTCTGTCATTCCAGTGTTCCTTGACATGTGAAGTCACAATGATATGATAAACAACTTCTACAGATATTTATACACAACTAACGGGGTACTCACCTTTTCTACAGTGAAGTCCCTTATTGTCCATTCTGGAAGGACAATCTCCGAGACCATTGTCACAATAATGTCACCATAGCTCTTGGATTGTTTGTCTGGCCAGTATTGCTCACATTTTGTCTAAGAAGAGAGTTACAAGGTTAGACACATTACACACAGCAATGAAGCAAATGACTGTTAGTTTTAAATAACACACCACTTGAAGCAGGGCTAGAAAGCACGTCACCCTTCCCAGTGGCCTATCCCAAGGCAGGAGAAGCTCTACCAAAATTGTTCTTTAGGGAGAACCACCCACCCTTAAATATAAGGATTCCACAACCCTCCTGAGACAATCTATTCTGGTAGTCAGCAGACATAAAAATGGGAAAACGCTAAAAAAATTGTGCTTATTTCATTTAGAAAACAGTCTTCCAGTAAGTGGATGGTTGCTAAAAGAAAGTGGTCAGTCTCCAACCTACTAGGGTAACAACAAAATTAGAAGAGATCCAACTGTCTTCAAGAGACAGTTCAGTTTTCGTAAAAACATACCCGGGCTTGTTCAACACATTTTGTCAACATAACAATAGAGTAGATATTCTTTTCCCAAATCATGCACCAGAAGTCTTCTATAGTATTGGGTAAAGGACCCTGTGCAGCAATAAATGCCTTCTTTGAGTTGTAGCCCTTAAGAAGACAAAGAAAAAGCCAAAATAAATACTTATACACAGACATTTGCATCAATGAGACATAAAAAGCTGATTTTAAACATTATGATCTATTAACCCTGCATCATAAAAATACACGTTATTTCAACTAATGAAGCAACTTACAGGCATATAGTTCGCATTAATATAATCATTGGTTGCAGAGCTTTGATCTGAAAGTTTAACACGAGAAATATCATCTGCAGAAAGAAAAAAGGAAAATAAAATTATGAATTTTAGAACTAGAATCTTTCAGCAAAATACTGCTTATCTAATGCACGGTTTCTAAATAAAGGGTGTTTTAGAACAATGTGCTTTTTAAGAATAAGAATATAACTTTACGAATCATAAACAGCAGTAGTTTAGAATTTTTATAATGAAAGACTTCAGAAAAATGAGTGGCCAGAATTAAAAAAAAAAAATCAGAATATTCAACACAGATTTTTTTTTTCTTTTAAACATGGTTTGGTTTTGCATATTTATATTTTTTAAACAAACACAAAATTTACTATAGTTTTAATTACTGGAGAAAAACAGGTAATTTGCCTCCTGCTGCCATTGCAGCTGATGTTTTTCCTCCAAAGCATCCCTAAGTACCCGCCACTGTTTGCCTTCCAATTCCTTCTTACACTCTGCTGCACAGGGGTGCCTGCAGACAGCTTGGCAAGGCTTAGGCTCTTAGTTTTTCTGCAAAACTGGCCAGCAGGATCTTAATATTTCTCATAGCTCTGCGCATCAGTCTGTCCACAGTCAACCGTTAACCTCTTGTTTTTTCAATCTGGACTGCAAGTTTCTCACAAATGGAAAATTAAAATTATTTAATTAACAGAAAGTTCTTTAAGGAGCTTTCTTGAGGGAAAGTTTGGGAACTTTAGGAAACGTTCTTGAGGGAAAGCTCTTTACGTTTGCTTATACAGTGATTTTGAGAAAGCAGCAGCCCAAATTCATTCATTTGGAAACTGACATTAATCCCTCTTTGAAACCTCTGCGTATTACTAAAACCAGATTAGCCAAACCCAAGGTTTTTCACCTAAAAACTCAAACAGTAGAAGATGCAAAACCAAAGACAGTAACTCACATGGTAAGACATTGTTGTATCTATTTTTTCCCCTGTTCTCAGGAAGTTCTGCAGCAAATTTGGGCTGATGAACACCAGCAGACTTGAGTTCCTACAAAAGAAGGATTCATCAGCACCTGGTCCTGGTTTAGGAATCATACATGACTGAAACAGACAAATACTCCAAACACTCTTGGCCTTTGCTGTAAAAGTATGCATGTTAAACTGGAATAAATGATGATAAAAATCAGCTTTGTACAGAGTGGGAGGGTGACAGTGGCAAACCGGCTAGAGAAGGGATTAATACAGAATGTAGGAATACTAGCGTTTTTAAAACCCAGAGATGGGCTTTAAAAGCCCAGAAATAGTTTTGCAGAAATACAGGACACGGACATCAACAGCACACTCATTCTGACTCCAAGGCAGTGAACTACTTAGCATAAGCTTTGCAGACATTACAGGGAGAAAGGGAGCAAGTGCATCATGAAAGGACTGAAGGAAGCAAAATCTGAGAGGAAGGCAAAGCAGAGCCACCGGCCTGCAAAGTACAATAAAAGGAATGGAATTTGATCTGGAAAGAAGAAGAAAGTCAATTAATATGTTCAAGATGATGAAAAAAAAAAAAAGAGATTCTTTAACAGCAGACATGACAACACAGAATCCTTACTGATACCGATTCCTGTCTTTTGTACCTTATAACAATTGAGCTTTAGCACATTTCATAGCAAACCAGTTCTGGGCACTAAGGAAATAATAAGTGCTGTTTCTCTGACTGCTCCTTTGAGCTATTCACAGGTGTGGTTTGCAAATCACACCCATGCATTCAAGGAGTCAGTGATATTAGCAGAGAACTGTCTTGCTGTGTAGAAAAACAAAATAAAAAACCCAAAGTGCAGAAAAGTTAAATAGGTTTCTCTAGGCTAACTCTGTAGTGCAACTAGGGCAAGGACTCTGGAGATCCTGGCTCTGGTGAGAGCTCTGAGGAGCAGGCCATGCTATAAGCTCACAGGTTGAGATAATGGTTCAGGATGTGAAGTATTTATCATGCACTTCAACTAAATCTGGAGCTGAATCAGGGAAGGGAAGGCTATACGTGAAGCTTAATAATATCTATAATAAAGGTTCCTTCTCTTCCCCTTCAGTAAGCCTCATGTATGCTCCACAGGAAAGATAATTTGCCTTTCCAAAAATATTTGTCATGAAGCTCTCTCCACTGAGGGCACATACCTCATACTCTTCAGCAAAACCACAGTTGGAGTCAGCTTGCTGCTTCTTAAAGTAGGACTCAAAGTTCTCCGCTTTAATCATTTTTGATCTACAATGAGAAAAGCCATGCGTTGGTAACTGGTATTAGGCAAATAAACGATTAATTCAGTTAATGTGTTAGAAAGTAAGCTTTACTTACTTCTTGACTCTTCAGGGGAGGATGGGGGGAAGAAAAAAAGGTTGATTAGACACATGCAGCTGTTTTTTTCACTATGTGAATCTAAGAATGAAAGCATGACTGTTAGTAGCAGCCACAAAACTGTGCATTTACAGGGGACAGGATATCAAGCATAGCATTTAACTGATCTGTTAAACCAAGAAGAGAATAGTGCATCCTTCAGAAGAATATCACAGAAGGTGTCAGTCAGCTGCTTCTGTGCTCCCATCAGATTGGCCCCATTCCCTGGTGTATTTTGTCAACTATCAAAGTCTACACAGGTGGGACTTCATGGGATGCTCCAGCCATGCCTTTCCATCAGCACAAAAATCGGTGCAAGAACCAATAATGTGATTCAATTGCACTGCCTGTGACTTCCAATATATTGTGGTTACGCTCCCGTGGCCAGCTTTTACAATATTAACATTATCTGAATTAATGGCTCAGCACAAAGCAGTCATAAAGCAAAGGAAAATTCAGGCCACAGTGCAGAATTTTGCATATATGCACTTATCAACAATTTGGATTGTCTCCTCAATGTGCACGGAAGCCTGCATTTTATCCAAACATCCTGTTTTTCAAAACTACGTGGAGCATTTGTATATCTAAAAGCGATTCACGAAGCCAGTGCTCAAATCCCTGTGGCAGCTCTAGACATCTCGATCAACATCATTATTTTTAGTCTGCAGGCTGGAGTCTTTAAATTCCATGAAGAATTAATACTGCAAAATTCTATATAAAACTGCACAGAAAACAAGTATCAGGGTTCAGAGTAAGTTTTGCAAATATTGCTTCAGCTCAGAAAACAATGTGTGAAAGGATATGGACTTACTTAATTGGAGAAAAGGACACTTCAGTATTCCTTTTATCTTTCCTATAAGGCAAAAGAAATCAACACAATAGGTTCACAGTAGAATTTAATGGAATGCATATGAGATTTCTGACAACAGCTATTTCCTGTGCCTGTTCAGAACAATTTCTTTTAAAGGATCTCATTCCGTGCAAGAAAACCCTCCTGAGGCCAATCTTACACCTGCACTAAGAATAATATACTTAATCCTTCATTCAGTGATGTTGTGCAATGGGACTGTTTCTTTCTGTTGGAACCAGAGCATAACGCCTGAACACAAAGCACATACTTTGGTGGAAGAAGTACATCCAAGGGATCTGCACCACTACCTAACATCTCAGGAGAATTGCTACTAATCCCAGAATCCCTACAGTAAGTGTTCAACAGTGATACTTAAAGTGGTAGCTGAATGAAAATAAGTGTTCCTAGCTTTAAAGGAAGCTCTTCTCATTATTGTCCACAGCTACTGGACATGCTTGTAAGAATAACAGCAGTTAATCAAAGAAACTAAGAAATCTGGACTAAGGGCCCTACAGTTAACTCTTTAGAAAGGATGTACCACATGATCAGAAGCAGGAAAAAGCCTCTGTGGACTCTTAAGTCCCAGATTATTTGGAAAAGATTGGAAACTGAGAGATCAGCTCAAACCTTAGGCAACTCATCAGCTTCTGGAAACTCCAGAATGGAAGTTTCATGTGACAGGCCATCAAGCAATTAAAAAGTGTGATTAATGGATATTTTCCAATAAAACCATCTAAGATACAATTATATATGTCTTTTAGCACAATCATTTGTGATGTCTGCTCACTTCAGACTGATTTACTTCATCAGCACACATGAATTCAGAAGAGCCAAACAAAACAAATCTTAACTTGTTAGTTTGTAACTATGGGGTTGAACAAGTCATTTAACTAGTTTGATACATCAACTCTAATCTGTAACATACAAACAAGATTTTTAATAGAATGTATTTTAAAGCATCATGACAGAAGCGTATAAAACAGAAAGAGAGGCCTTTTTAGGAGAAAGATACAGAAGTGAAATACTGGTGTTCCTCATCACAACAAATACAATAATGAACACACATTACCTTCTCCTTCTCCAGAATATGAACCCCCCTATAGCGACTACAGCCAATATAGCTAAAAGGCATCCAATAACAGCTCCAGCAATAACACCTGATAGAAGAGAACAAGTATTACTCATTATTGATTTACCTCTTTGGTAATGATCTAACTCAATCAACAAGTGACAAAACACACTCTGCTCTACTAAACATCTTTTCTTTACTGTGTCCTTTGGCAGTACCAATACTGAAAGCTCATTAAGAATAATAAAATGAATAAATGAATGAATAAAGCTAGAGAGGAACAGTCCATCACAGGGAAGCCAAAGGGTGTTTTGCTATTATGAGACTTGCCATAATTAAGGAATCTCCACACAGTTTGTATGTGCCAGGCTGCCAGTCCTAAATTTGACATTAATTATACCTGGATCCTGGGGTAGCAAAACCGCCTCAGAACAGGGTGAAAACGATACATAACTATCTTCTGCCACAATGATGTTGGCCATAGTAAAGGTTATATTAGTGAAACCTGCAACACTTGCCCTGTTGATAAGGGAGAAGAAAAAAAAAAAACACACAGGCGCATTACATGGTTTTGACAGCCTTAAGCAAGATCTGTAATCTTTTAATTAGATGATCTTTTAGATTTCAACTGCAGCAAAATTAACCAAACAGCGGTTTGAGATAAATACCTGTATGAACGAAGTGGAATCAATGGTCCGTTTTCATAGCCATACATTGTGTTTCCCTTGCCTACATTAACGATGTTTGTACCATTCTGAGAATGGAGAGAAGGTGATTTTGCCTGCTCTGTATCTATAACATATGCCACATAGGTGACTGTCGTCATCTTCTTGAAGTCTTTGTATGTGTTGTTCAAATCAGACTTCAAAGACTCACAACCTTCAGGAAAAAACAAAGATATATGTGGTATACATCATCTGCTGATTTTTTATCAATCAGCACAGTGGCTGAGATGGTAATACAGTGTGTCACATTAATCACAGTTGTCATTACTCCATAAATTCTGCCTGAAATGAAATCAGTGCAACAACCTCAGAAAGTGCAACAACCTCAGAAATCTCTTCTACTGCAGTGCAATCTACTGAACTACCTCCCTACTACCCAGTGTTAATTTGTTTTAATCTCCTTTTGGTTTTACTTCTACTACGTATAGTGAAGCTTCTTTGTAAAGGTATATTAAGTGGTGGATTCTGGTGTCCTCGTGGACAAACTTCACTAGACAAGTCACTCATATCCGTACGCACTCTATCAACTATCATATGTAAACAGTGCAAACAGTGTAGAAAAAGTCCATTGGTATTTGGTAACATTGTGCTACCCAAACAGCACCAAGCCTCATTCAGGGTGACACTGAACTCATCCTGACCCATACTTACTTGCTGTGTCTTTCAAGAAGTCTTACACCTAAACCCTAAGAGACGAAGGAGTTAATTTCTGCCTTTTCTTCACATAGACAAGCATTGGACAAAACAGTGATCAGAACAGTTTCTCTTCCAGAAGACTAAGAAGAACATGCTACCGCAGTCAAACAGCGAGCAACAGGACACCATCTGCAGAACAGCATCACTTTACAGTGTCTGTTGTTAGAAGATGAACCCTAGAAACTTGAGACAGATTATACAATTTAGGCACATATGACCTAAGAGGTAATAAACCAGCTCAAATTACCAGTTATCCAACAACTCAAGAGCAAATAAACTGACGTAAATATTCAAAGTGTTACAGGCGGAAGAAGAATCTTGCTCATTTGACTGAAGTTTGCATACATTGCTCTCTACTGACTGCCTTTACAAAGCTAAAAGCTCCTTCTAAAAGCAGATATAGTACTGAATTCACCTTTAATAAGGAGAAGCCTTTAAGGAGCTCTGAAAGGTGGAAGAGCTCTACTAAGTTTTCTACAGTTGTGTGGACAAGGTTTAACCTGCCACCAGTGAGATGGTGGCTCACTACCACCAGCAGCAAAGCTCTCATCAACCATAACTGTGCAGGAACAGGGTGCAAAACAGCTCTTCTAAAACACTAGCTTCATAGAATCATAAAGGTTGGAAAAGACCTCTAAGATCATCTAGTCCAACCGTCAATCCAACACCTCCATGCCAACTAGACTATGTCCCGAAGGGCCACATCGACACGTTTTTTGAACTCCTCTGGGGATGGTGACTCCACGACCTCGCTGGGCAGCCTGTTCCAATGCTTGGCCACCCTTTCAGTGAAGCAATTTTTCCTAATATCCAATCTAAACCTCTCCTGACGCAACTTGAGACCACTTCCTCTCGTCCTATCGCTAGTTACTTGGGAGAAGAGACCGACACCCACCTCACTACAAGGTGGAAGAAGAAGAGACTACGCCCACCTCCTTTCAGGTAGTTGTAGAGAGCAATAAGGTCTCCCCTCAGACTCCTTTTCTCCAGGCTAAACAACCCCAGTTCCCTCAGCCGCTCCTCATCAGACTTGTGCTCCAGACCCTTCACCAGCTTTGTTGCCCTTCTCTGGACACACTCCAGCAACAAAATGTCTCTCTTGTAGTGAGGGGCCCAAAACTGAACACAGTATTCAAGGTGTGGCCTCACCAGTGCCGAGTACAGGGGGGATGATCACTTCCCTAGTCCTGCTGGGCACACTATTTCTGATACAAGCCAGGATGCCATTGGCTTTCTTGGCCACCTGGGCACACTGCTGGCTCATGTTCAGCCAGCTGTCAACCAGCACCTCCAGGTCCTTCTCTGCTGGGCAGCTTTCCAGCCACTCTTCCCCAAGCCTGTAGCATTGCATGGGGTTGTTGTGACCCAAGTGCAGGACCCAGTACTTGGCCTTGTTAAACTTCATACAATTGACCTCGGCCCATCGATCCAGCCTGTCCAGATCCCTCTGCAGAGCCTTCCTACCCTCCAGCAGATCGACACTCCTGCCCAATTTGGTGTCATCTGCAAACTTACTGAGGCCACACTCAATCCTGTCATCCAGATCATTGATAAAGATATTAAACAAGACTGGCCCCAATACTGAGCCCTGGGGAACACTGTTCGGTTACATTAAAAGCTGCTGAGGTTGCAATTAACTCAGTTGCCTAGAAATGGATGTTCAATACTATCTGAGATACATTATACGTCCTGTTTGGTCCCTAGTTTCCATTCCAAAAGTATGTACATCCCGGGTTGTAACTGCAGCTCCTTGTGGATCTCTTGGATATCACCCTAGGTCATCTCAAACAGCGTTAGACACCATTGCTTACACAACTGAATAAAGTCCCCTCTCTCTATCCTAAAGGTAATGATGTCTGTTTTAAGACAGAGAAACACATCTCAAACATATTAACGCTATTTCAACACTATAAAGCTGAAGCAATGCTTGGCTATAAGGATGGTTTTCTGCTCTTATCAAAACACTCAGACCCTATATTATAAATACAGGCAATCCTCCTTCCTTATTTCTCTCAATCACATCTTGAAAGTCCTCTTTCTTGAATCCCTTGCAATCAGAACCACACAGAAGAATGCACTGAATCTCATCAAGACTAAAACAGAACTGGATGAAAGTACAAGCAGAGCTGTTGCTGCATGCAAGAGACTGACATTCAAATCAGCAACTCTGGGGCAGCTGAGTAGGCATGTGAAGAACAGGAATTTTCATAAAATCATAGAATGCTTTGGATTGGAAGGGACCTTTACAGGTCATCTAGTCCAACCCCCCTGCAAGAGCAGGGACATCTTTAACTAGATCAGGTTGCTCAGAGCCCCATCCAACCTGACCTTGAATGTTTCCAGGGATGGGGCCTCCACTACCTCTCTGGGCAACCTGTTCCAGTGCCTCAACACCCTCATTGTAAAAAATGTCTTTCTTAAATCCAGTCTAAATCTGCCCTCCCTTAGTTTAAAACCATTGCTCCTTGTCCTGTCACAACAGGCCTTGCTAAAAAGTCTGTCCCCATCTTTCCTATAGGCCCCCTTTAAGCACTGGAAGGCTGCTCTAAGGTCTCCCCGGAGCCTTCTCTTCTCCAGGCTCAACAACCCCAACTCTCTCTGCCTGTCCTCGTAGGAAAGGTGCTCCAGCCCTCTGATCATTTTCATGGCCCTCCTCTGGACCCGCTCCAACAGCTCCATGTCTTTCCTGTGCTGAGGGCTCCAGAGCTGGAGGCAGGACTCCAGGTGGGGTCTCACCAGAGCTGGGTAGAGGGGCAGAATCACCTCCCTCGACCTGCCGGCCACACTTCTTCTGATGCAGCCCAGGATACGATTTTCTGCACTGATGTACTACATTATATGTATCTCCAGGCATTTCTTGGACATATGTTGTATGGAAGAAGAAAGATCTACAGTCAAACTGATGCAAGATGAATTTCCAGTGTTAAGACAAAGGATAAGCATGGATGTCAAATCCCACTTGGGGGAAACTATCTCCATCAGCTGCTTTATTCCTCCAGTGCGCTGGCACAAATGAAAAGAAGTTGAACTACAACCTACACTGCAAAGGTAAGTTCCTTAATTTTATGATTTATCACTAGATATTCGCCAATTAAAGACGTTTCTCTGTTTTGATGCTTTGAAGAGGTGACTTTTATAGACTACCCTCCAGCTTTCCCTGGCATTCAACCTCCCATAGCATGTCATGCTGCCAACACTATTCAAGCCTCCCACCTGCACCCCATCTTTCTCAGTTAAGAAAATGTTTTACATACAATCAGAAGGAAAGCTCTTTTTTTTTTTTTAAGATCCTACTGCAGATATCTTACAGCTGAAGAAGGGAGGGGGGAAAAACATCTTACATTCCAAAGCTGCTTATATTAGTAGCTCTGAGAATTATCTGTGGGGAACAAAAAGGATACTACACAATCTTGTGGCAGGAATCACTGGCAAATCAAGATGGCAACAGCACAGTGGCAATACATATGAGACATATACAAGGATAAGTCAGGCTGGAAAAGGCTGAGTGAAAACAGCAGTGTTCTGAAAACAAGGAGTGATCTGGCTTCAAGCAAGCAAGGTATTTGCTTCATGATTTTTGGAAGGTGATGGAAAATACTGAGTCAGCTTTTTCTCTATCCATTTAACACCTATTTAAAGTTTAAGACTGTCCTGGTTTGGGCTGGGATAGAGTTAATTTTCTTTCTAGTAGCTGGTATAGTACTGTGTTTTGGATTTACTATGAGAATAATGTTGATAACACACTGATGTTTTAGTTGTTGCTGAGTAATGTTTCCACTAGTCAAGGACTTTTCAGCTTCCCATGCTCTGCCAGGTGCACAAGAAGCTGGGAGGTGGAACAGCCAAGATAGTTGATCCAAACTGGCCAAAGAGCTATTCCATACCATATGACGTCATGCTCAGTATATAAACTGGGGGGAGCTGGCCAGGGGGCAGTGATCGCTGCTCGGGGACTGGCTGGGCATCAGTCAGCGGGTGGTAAGAAGTTGCATCCCTTGTTCCTCCCTCCCCCAGGTTTTGTTCCTCTCTCTCTCTCATTGTTTTCCTTTTCATTACAATTTATAACAACAACAACATCATCATCATCATCATTTTCTTTTTCCCAATTATTGAACTGTTCTTATCTCAACCCATGTGTTTTCTTACTTTTGCTCTTCCGATTCTCTCCCCCAGCCCACCGGGGGGGGGTGAGGGTGAGCGAGTGGCTGTGTGGTGCTTAGTTGCCAACTGAAGCTAAACCACAAAAGACATAATGCTGTCTGATAAACTGTTTCACACAGCTACAAGAGAATATCATAACATTTACCTTGTTCTTCTGTTGTGATCATTACTGCATAGGCTTTTAATGGTCCATTCACTGACTCAAAATCAGAGAATTCAACAGACAATGAGCTGTGACTGACTGCCTTGACTAAAGGAGCTTTGCTTGGAGCAGGTGGGTCTACAAACAGAAATAGTTTTTAGTACCTTAATGACTGATAAAGAAAAGCTTTCCAAACAAGAAAATGCTGTAATACTGATGCCGTTCATATAATGCATATTTATTATGCATCACATTAGACTTTGCATGAATGTAGTGTTTTATTCATAATCTGTAGGCTGATAATGTACTGCATATCAAGTTTGGTATTCTGCAATCATGAAGTTCATATTTTGGTCCTATGAATATCTTTCATTCTCAAATCTTAATGCTTACCAGTAATGCTTGTTTTACACATTTGCTCAACTGGAAGGCTTTCAGAACTATTTGAAAGAGTCGCAATAGTAACAGTATAGGTACTGAAATAATCTAAAGATGCTGTTCTGAAGGTTTCCTTTGAGCCTTCTCTCATGCAGGATGGAGTCCATTGTTCTTTTCTCCATGTATCATTAAATATTTTAATTTTGAAGCCAGAATTGTTACCAAAAGGACATTCCCACTTAAGCATTAGGGAAGACTGCTTGGCCATCGGTTCACACTGAAATGAATTCACTGAGGCAGGAACTGAAAAAAGAAAAAAGAAAATAATTAAAAAAAGAGGAGTAAGAAATCAAGTACTGTAGTAAATAGAAAAAGCTGTGTATTTGTAAGTTCTGTGTATAAATGTTTGTAAAACTTCAATATTCCCTTCCACTTTTAAAAGGATGAAGCTACTGCCTACAAGGACTTGCTACCCTATGAGGAAGAGAAGTATTTATCACATTAAGTACACAGGCCTCTGCAGACAGGTTTACTGATAAAATTTAGGTTGAATATTTGTCAAGATAGCAAAGTTGTCAAAATACTGTTCACTCATTGAACATACCACTCTAAGAAAATTTTAAAAGTAGTATTGAGATTGACACTAACTCCCTGTATAATTACGTAAAACTCTTCGTGGCCAACAAATAATAAAACGAATACAAGCTCCATGCATTAAAAGTGCAGCAGTAGCCATCCTTAAGAGCAGCAACTATAACATGTCAGTTTGTGTGAAAGTCCTATAGGACACAATAGAAAAATTGCAATCTTATGACCAGATACAAAAAGATATTAAAAAAGTTAATGTAGCAGTGACACTGACAAGAAAGGTCCCTCTAAACTAAACATCTTCTAAAACTTGGCCTTCAAGACCAAAACTCTCAAAACTTCTACAATTGTAACACACCGCAAATCTATTTCCTCTATTAATAAAGTATGTGGTACTTCCAAATACAGGGGTAAGAGGCTCATGGATTAAATTATTTTGTTATTAAAAAGGGGTATTATTTTAAGAAACTAAGGAGAAGCAGAATTGCGTACCAGAAGAAACAGATTTAGTTAAACAATAGATATGAGTGACTGGGACTTATTTCTACTGCATTTTATAAATATTTCTTCAGTAACACTGTCAGCTACTCCTACAAATACAGTGAAATTATAGAAGGTTACAGGGTTTAGGTCTGTAATAACAGCTCTGGTGACACTGGATGTCTGGTTTCTAGAGGAGGAACCATGACTTTGGATCTCTATCCTGTAGGTGTAGTTAGAAGAAGTATCATCTGTGCTCCACAGGAAAAATCAGACAACAGCATACTCTGCCCGGATATGGAAAATGGAGCCGGGCTCTGTGAAAGTCAAGACGAGACTCCATCAACGCTCATGAGTATTTGCTGACAAACGCAGACAGAAAAAGCAGAGGCACAGCCACGCTTCCACGTTTTGGACAGACCGAGCGTTATGAGTAGCCAAGCAGCACTTTCACAGTACCAGAGACTCTCGTAACAGGTTCATCCTGGGGCACCTCTGGAAACCCCACTGAGGAGCTCTGGGACAGATTCACTCCACCTCAGCTAAAATGGGACAAAACGAAGGAAAGGACACAGCAGCACATATTCAGAACAAGGGGAAAAATGGACACAATGCCTAGCATAAGCAACACAGGAGCACCTCAACAGTCTCCTCTCTGCTGACGAGCTGAGCACAGCAGCATGGCTGAGAGCCACACAGCCCAGTGCTGCCCACAGCCCAGCTGCAGCCACAGGCCCCTCCAACAGGGGAAGTTCCCCAGGCACAATGCACTGTGTGGGAGCCCTTCAAAATAAGGACCTGAGGGCTACATCCACAAGGAGGAGAAGGCAACAAAACCTCCCACAGAACCCCCTTCCACACATTAACATTGCTGACTGCAGGCAGGTCGCGTGCAGCACTTCTGCCTGCAACAACATTATATTTCAACCCTCGGGCAGGTAGGCAGAATCCTGTGCGGCACAGCAAAATACAGTCCGCCAGAAACAGGGCTGCAAGAAACTGTGACTTACTTGTATACAGGCTTATGGACACCCCTTCTCCTTCCGTCTGACCACCAGCTGCTACTGCAAATACTGTGAAATTGTACATCGTCCCAGGGATTAACTCAGTAATTTCGACTTTGGTGACATTGGACGTCAGGTTCCTAATAGAGGTATCATTTACAACCTCTATCCTGTATGTGTAGGAGCTGGAAATAGTGTTGTTCACCGCCCATGTTAAGTTGACAGAAGTCACACCGACATATTCTGCCTTGAGATCAAGAACTGGGCTGGGCTCTGTGGAAGCAAAGACAACAAGCTGTCAACCTGCAAGAACATCTGCTCACATACATGGACAGAAGAAACACAGGCACGCCACTACTTCACTCTCTTCACACCACTCATCGTTCAGAGTGCAGGAGCACCCCGACAACATCACCAGATGCTCATGGAGGCTTTTGCATCAAAGGGCAGCTAAGGAAAACCTGAAGAAAAGTCATTCTGAGTGAGATTCATCTCCCTTTGACACTCCAAAGCAGAAGCACAGGTCATCACTCCGACAGCACTCCCAGGATTTTGCTTGGGAATTCAGAGATGTGTTCAGGAAAGATACAAGGTTGCAGGGGAAGGTAGGGAAAGAAGGTGGTGGTGTATCTGTGCACAGTAAAAGGTAAGGAACATCAAATATCACTGCAAGAGAAACTGAGGGGATGACCCAGGCACTGTGGCTCCTTCGCCACCCTTGATGCCCTGAGCTCACTCCTGAGCTAGTGCTGCCTAACGCTCACTCTCCTGCTGCAGCCCAATGTCAGCCACAGGCCCCCAGATCACAAACATTCCCTGGGCAGAACACACTCTCTGTGTGGGAACCCTTTTAAAATAACGGTGTGAGGCTGCCATCCTCCAAGAATTGAAGGCAGCAAGACTGCCCACACAAATCCCAGGCCAGGGAGGCAAGTTCTTAGGAAGAGTTCCATCACTGCATCACAGGCCTTGGTGACTATGTTGAACAACCGCTGTTTTTGAGGGGTTTTCCTTTACTTTGTTTTTAAAAAGAAGGCTATGTCCCTTCCACACAAACATCTCTGACTGCAAGCAGGCAAAGTACAGCACCTCTGCCTGCAACAACATTATATTTCAACCCTCAGGCAGGTAGGCACAGCCCTGAGCTGCACAGCAAAATACAGCCCACCAGAAACAGGGCTGCAAGTAACTGTGACTTACTTGTATACAGGCTTATGGACACCCCTTCTCCTTCCGTCTGACCACCAGCTGCTACTCCAAATACTGTGAAATTGTACATCGTCCCAGGGATTAACTCGGTAATTTCGACTTTGGTGACATTGGATGTCAGGTTCCTAATAGAGGTATCATTTACAACCTCTATTCTGTATGTGTAGGAGCTGGAAGCAGTGTCGCTCACTTCCCACATTAAGTTGACTTTCTCAGCACCAACATATTCTGCCTTGAGATCATGGATTGGGCTGGGCTCTGTGAAAGCAAAGACAACAAGCTGTCAACCTGCAACAATATCTGCTCACATACATGGACAGAAGAAACACAGGCACGCCACTACTTCACTCTCTTCACACCACTCATCGTTCAGAGTGCAGGAGCACCTCAACAACATCACCAGACGCTCATGGAGGCTTTTCAATCAATGGCTGGGTAACAGAAAAATGAGAAAGAGGCATCTCAAATGCAATTCATTTTCCTTTCCCATGTAAAAGCAAGAGCACAGGTCATCATGTTGCCAGCAGTCCCAGGGTTTACCCTGGCAATCCAGAGAGGTGGGCAGGAAGGGGAAAAGAGTAGAGCGGAAAGACGGTGGTGCACAGCAAAAGGTAAGGAACATCAAATATCACTACTGGAGGAACAGAGGTGATGACCCAGGCACCCTGCTCCTTCTCAAACCCTCATGCCCTGAGCTCACTCCCATGGCAGAGAGACCATCTCCAAAAACCCTCTCTGCAGCACCCTATTCTCTGTGCATCTTCAAAACAGGGCAACTAGCCATTACAGTCAGGCAGCTCAGGAGAGGCTTTTGGGAATCGACTTGAAAGGTAGGAGCACACACGCAAGTACATTTCAGGACAACACAAATGACAAGAACAGGCATCTGTTTTCTTTCAAATACACCCTGTGGAATAACCAGGCTGGGCTACAGCCTTGCAGGCCAGCTCCAAAATGGTCCCTCCAACACCACACGTCAAGACTTTTGATGCTCAACATGGCAAGGTGCTGGATAGCCAAAGCAGTTCTGAACTAGTGTTGCCTAAATGTCATTCTCCTGCTGCAGCCTGATGGCATCTATGGACCCCCAAATCACAAGAGTTCCCTTGGTGCAATATGCTCTGTGTAAGATCCCCTTAAAATAAGGGTCTGAAGCCCCCATACTCTAGGAAATGAAACCAACCCCCTTTCCCAAATTTAGAAGACAGAGGTTCTCAGGGAAAAATCTCTTCTCTGTGTTGTCAGCCTTGGGGACAAACTTCACGAACAGCTTTCTATCAGGGCAATGCTGCTTCTGCACTTTAACATCCCATGCTTGGCAGATTGGCTATCTCCAGCTCCAGGACCTCTGCCTGCAACGTACTAAATTACAGACCTCAGGCAGGTAGGCAGAACCCTGTGCTGCACAGCAAAATACAGCCCACCAGAAACAGTTTCTTGCAGCCCACCTGCAAGAAATTGTGACTTACTTGTATACAGGCTTATGGACACCCCTTCTCCTTCCATCTGACCACCAGCTGCTACTGCAAATACTGTGAAATTGTACATCGTCCCAGGGATTAACTCAGTAATTTCAACTTTGGTGACATTGGACGTCAGGTTCCTAATAGAGGTATCATTTACAACCTCTATCCTGTACGTGTAGGAGCTGGAAGCAGTGTCGCTCACTGCCCATGTTAAATTGACAGAAGTCACGGCAACATATTCCGCCTTGAGATCATGGATTGGGCTGGGCTCTGTGGAAGCAAAGACAACAAGCTGTCAAGACAGAGAAATAAAGAAAGAAGAGCCACAACCACATATATCTATTCCACACAGAATGAGCATTATTTTAGCCAAGCAGCACTTCTACAGTATCAATGCCCAGTTTCAGACATTTATGCTGGGGCATCTCTGGAAAGGCCACAGGAGTTCTGGGGGATATTCTCTTTATTTCATTTCACATGCTAAAACTATTTATTTCCACAGTAGGTTTCTGGACAGAGAAACAGATGGAAATCAGGGAAGGAATCAGAGTGCAGGGTGATCTTGGTCTGTTCACTCAAAATTGCGTCCTCAAGTATTAATCTGAACCCTTCAGCCCAGCCTCTCCCCAACATCAGCAGAAGGAAACGGGCTCCTTAAGCAGGTCCAACAGCTGACCCACCCCAGGGGGCTGTGTCTGCAAGCCTGATTCAGCATCAACACTAGGCAGACAAGACTCACCTCAGGCAGCTTAGACAAGCTCATCTACTCAATAGCAGCTCCAGGACACACTGCTTCTAATTGCTTTAGAGGGATGTTGCCTGTTCCCTTTCCACTCCTGAGCTAGACACAACAAAAAAAGATCTTCTCCTCCCATCTGACCCTCTGATCTGGGAAAAGATGCTATGGCACAAAGCCAACAAAAATGGCACCACACTTGACAACGAAGCCCTAGGCACTGTCAGAGCCCACAGGAGCCCCAGGCCAGGGACTCTGAAAAGAGCTCAAAACAATCTTGAGGAACAAAAAGCCTCTGGGATGCTGGCCACCACATCCCTGCACACCATGCTCTTTGGTATAAGCACTGATAAGCTGCTCCCAGAAGCATTGTAGGAGGCCCATTCAGCCCTCAAGTCTAGAGAAAGTCATGCTGCTGTAACAGCTGGATCTCTACATAGTCTTAAGCAGTCAAGCTGATGAAATAACTGCTTTACAGGCAATGCATGCACACACACACACAGTTTCAGTCCTTTTCCCTTTTACCAAAGACTGCTTGGCACTCATGCTCACAGGAACCTGGAGCAAAGCAACATTACAATGAGAAATAGTACCAAGTTGGAAACCGCAGATAAAAGAGCAGGGCAATTTGGTACAAACTGCATGTTTACTTGCAATTGAGAAGCACCATTTCCTTACTTGTATAAAGGCTTATGGACACCCCTTCTCCTTCCGTCTGACCACCAGCTGCTACTGCAAATACTGTGAAATTGTACATCGTCCCAGGGATTAACTCAGTAATTTCGACTTTGGTGACATTGGACGTCAGGTTCCTAATAGAGGTATCATTTACAACCTCTATCCTGTATGTGTAGGAGCTGGAAATAGTGTTGTTCACCGCCCATGTTAAGTTGACAGAAGTCACACCGACATATTCTGCCTTGAGATCAAGAACTGGGCTGGGCTCTGTGGAAGCAAAGACAACAAGCTGTCAACCTGCAAGAACATCTGCTCACATACATGGACAGAAGAAACACAGGCACGCCACTACTTCACTCTCTTCACACCACTCATCGTTCAGAGTGCAGGAGCACCCCGACAACATCACCAGACGCTCATGGAGGCTTTTGCATCAAAGGGCAGCTAAGGAAAACCTGAAGAAAAGTCATTCTGAGTGAGATTCATCTCCCTTTGACACTCCAAAGCAGAAGCACAGGTCATCACTCTGACAGCACTCCCAGGACTTCCCTTGGGAATCTAGAGACATAGGCAGGAAAGGGATGACTACGGTGGGGAAGGAAGGGGGTTTTTTTTGGTCAGTTGGTTGTTTTTTGGTTTTGTTGTTGTTCTGGGGGATTTTTTTGTTTTGGGACGGGGGAGGTTTTTAGGGAGTTTGGTGTTAAAAAAACAAACACACACAGGGCTGTGTTTCTCCTACACAGTAACACCCCATTCTTAGTAGACAGCCCAGGTAATGTTGTATTACATTTCAACCCTCAGGCAGGTAGGCACAGCCCTGAGCTGCACAGCAAAATATGATCCACCAGAAACAGAGCTGCAAGTAACTGTGACTTACTTGTATACAGGCTTATAGACACCCCTTCTCCTTCCGTCTGACCACCAGCTGCTACTGCAAATACTGTGAAATTGTACATCGTCCCAGGGATTAACTCGGTAATTTCGACTTTGGTGACATTGGATGTCAGGTTCCTAATAGAGGTATCATTTATAAACTCTATTCTGTACGTGTAGGAGCTGGAAGCAGTGTCGCTCACTGCCCACATTAAGTTGACTTTCTCAGCACCAACATATTCTGCCTTGAGATCATGGATTGGGCTGGGCTCTGTGAAAGCAAAGACAACAAGCTGTCAACCTGCAACAATATCTGCTCACATACATGGACAGAAGAAACACAGGCATGCCACTACTTCACTCTCTTCACACCACTCATCATTCAGAGTGCAGGAGCTCCCCGACAACATCACCAGATGCTCATGGAGGCTTTTGCATCAAAGGGCAGCTAAGGAAAACCTGAAGAAAAGTCATTCTGAGTGAGATTCATCTCCCTTTGACACTCCAAAGCAGAAGCACAGGTCATCACTCCGACAGCACTCCCAGGGCTTCCTTTGGGAATCTATAGAGGTAGGCAGGAAAGAGAATAGCACAGAATAGCGTAATTTCAGTTGGAAGGGACCTAAAACGATCATCTAGTCCAACTGCCTGACCACTTCAGGGCTGACCAAAAGTTAAAGCATGTTATTGAGGGCATTCTCCAAACGCCTCTTAAACACTGACAGGCTTGGGGCATTGACCACCTCTCTAGGAAGCTTGTTGCAGTGTTTGACCACCCTCTCAGTAAAGAAATGCTTCCTAATGTCCAGTCTAAACCTCCCCTGGTGCAGCTTTGAACCATTCCCGCGAGTCCTGGCACTGGATCCCGGCGAGAAGAGATCAGCACCTCCCTCTCCACTTCCCCTCCTCAGGAAGCTGTAGAGAGCAATGAGGTTGCCACTCAGCCTCCTTTTCTCCAAACTAGACAAACCCAGTGTCCTTAGCCACTCCTCATAGGACATTCCTTCCAGCCCTTTCACCAGCTTTGTTGCCCTCTTCTGAACACATTCAAGTACTTTAACATCCTTCTTAAATTGTGGGGCCCAGAGCTGCACACAATAGTCAAGGTGAGGCCGCACTAGCACTGAATACAGTGGGATAATCACCTCTTTTGACCAGCTGGTTATACTGTGTTTGATGCACCCCAAGATGAGGTTTGCCCTCTTGGCTGCCAGGGCACACTGCTGACTCATATTGAGCCTGCTGTTGACCAGCACCCCCAGGTCCCTTTCTGCAAGGCTGCTCTCCAGCCACTCCTCTCCCAATTTAGACTTGTGCCTGGCGTTACTCTGTCTCACGTGGAGAATCCGGCATTTGGACTTGTTAAATTTCATGCCATTAATCATTGCCCAATGCTCCAATCTATCTAGATCCCTCTGCAAGGCCTCTTGTCCCTCAAGAGAGTCAACACCACCTCCCAGTTTGGCATCATCAGCAAACTTGCTAATGGCGCATTCAACTCCTGCATCCAGATCATTGATAAATATATTGAACAGGAATGGCCCTAGAATTGAGCCCTGAGGAATACTGCTGGGTGACCAGTCACTAGCCAAATGTAGCCCCATTCACTGCAACCCTTTGAGCTCTGCCCTTCAGCCAGTTCTTCACCCAGCACACTGCACTGTGAACCTGCTCATCCCACAGTTGGACAACTTGTCCAGAAGGATGCTGTGAGGGACAGTATCAAAAGCCTTACTAAAATTCAGAAAAAACACATCCACCGCCTTCCCTTCATCCACTAGGTGGGTGACCTTATCATAGAAGGACAGCACATTAGTTAAACAGGACTTTCCCTTTGTGAACCCACATTGACTGTGCCTGATGACTGCATTATTCTTTAAATGCCTTTCAATAGTACCCAGTATGATCTTCTCCATAATTTTTCCAGGAACGGAGGTTAGTCTAAAAGGTCTGTAGTTTCCTGGGTCCTCCCTCATGCCCTTCTTGTAAACTGGAATAACATTGGCTAGTTTCCAGTCAGCAGGGACCTCCCCAGAGTCCCAAGACCTTTGGTAGATGATTGAGAGGGTTTCTGCCATAACATCTGCTAGCTCCTTCAGTACTCTGGGATGAATCCCATCAGGCACCACGGACTCGAGAACATTAAGCTGATACAGCTGGTCTCTTACAATTTCAGTGTACACAAATGGGAAGTCACTTTTCCCGCACTCATGGTCCTCTGACTCAGGGGACTGGGCAGTCCAAAGTCTATCTGTAGTATTAAAGACTGAGGAAAAAAAAAAGCCATTGAATGCCTCCGCTTTTTCTTCATCCTTATTAGTCAGGTGATCATCTTCAACAAGTATCGGTCCGATGTTCTCTTTAGACCTCCTCTTGCTATTAACATACATAAAGTTTTTTTCTTGTCTGACATAACACTGGCCAGTTTCAACTCTAATCGAGCTTTGGCCTTTCATGTCTTCTCCCTACATATACGAACCATGGCTCTGTAACCTTCCTGCAAAGCCTGACCTTGCTTCCACAGATCATACAATTTCTTTTTTGTCTTTCCGCTTGAGCTCCACAGGGATTTCCCTGTTCAACCAAGCTGGCCTTCTGCCCCGCTTGCTTGACTTTTGACACAGCAGAATTGCCTGCTCTTGTACTTCTAAAGGTGGTTCTTAAAAAGTCACCAGCACTCGTGGACCCTTAAGCCCTCAAAAGCAGATTCCCAGGGTACTCTGCTAAGTAGCTCCCTGAATAGCTTAAAGTTTGCTCTCTTGAAGTCCAGGGTAGCAACTCTGCTATCTTTTTTTCTTATTACACTGAAAATTTTAAACTCAACCATTTCGTGATCACTGTGGCCAAGACAGCCACATCCTGCATGAGTCCTTCTCTATTCACAAACAGCAAGTCTAAGGGGACATCTTTCCTAGTTGGCTCACTGAGTACTTGTGACAAGAAGTTATCTCCCATATGAGGGGATATGAGGAGATGAGGATGGAGAGGAAAGAAGGTGGGTTTTGTTTGGATGGTTTTGCTTTGTTTTTTTTAAAGCAGGGATGTGTCTCGTCTACACATTAAGACCCCATGCTTAGTAGACAGCCCAGATTAGGCTCCAGGATTAAAACATCACGTCTATAAACAATAGTTTTATATTTCAGCCCTCAGGCAGGTAGGCAGAATCCTGTGCTGCCCACCAGAACAGGGCTGCAAGAAACTGTGACTTACTTGTATAAAGGCTTATGGACACCCCTTCTCCTTCCGTCTGACCACCAGCTGCTACTCCAAATACTGTGAAATTGTACATCGTCCCAGGGATTAATTCAGTAATTTCGACTTTGGTGACATTGGACGTCAGGTTCCTAATAGAGGTATCATTTACAACCTCTATCCTGTATGTGTAGGAGCTGGAAATAGTGTTGTTCACCGCCCATGTTAAGTTGACAGAAGTCACACCGACATATTCTGCCTTGAGATCAAGAACTGGGCTGGGCTCTGTGGAAGCAAAGACAACAAGCTGTCAACCTGCAAGAACATCTGCTCACATACATGGACAGAAGAAACACAGGCACGCCACTACTTCACTCTCTTCACACCACTCATCGTTCAGAGTGCAGGAGCACCCCGACAACATCACCAGACGCTCATGGAGGCTTTTGCATCAAAGGGCAGCTAAGGAAAACCTGAAGAAAAGTCATTCTGAGTGAGATTCATCTCCCTTTGACACTCCAAAGCAGAAGCACAGGTCCACCGTGTCCACTGCTGTGCCAGTGCTCCCAGGACTTCCCTTGGGAATCTAGAGACATAGGCAGGAAAGAGATGAGGATGGAGGGGAAGGAAGATAAACAAAACAAAAACATGTGTTTGTGTTTCCGCTGCACACTATCATCCTATCCTTTGCACATAGCACAGATCAGGCTCCAGGACTAAAATGTCATGTCTGTATACAACAGTATCGAATTATAATTCTCACATACATAGGTAGAGCCCTGAGCTGCACAGCAAAATACAGTCCACCAGAAACAGGGCTGCAAGTAACTGTGACTTACTTGTATACAGGCTTATGGACAGTTCTTCCTCTTCTGTCTCATTATCGTTCACTACCACAAATACTGTGAAATTATACAATGTCCCAGGGATTAACTCTGTAATTGTGGCTTTGGTGACATTGGATGTCAGGTTCCTAACAGAGGCACTGCTTAGAACCTCTATCCTGTATGTGTAGGAGTTCGAAGCATTGTTGTTCACTGCCCATGTTAAGCTGACATGAGTCACACCGACATACTCTGCCTTGAGATCAAGAACTGGCCTGGGCTCTGTGAAAGGCAAGGGGGGAAAAAAAAAAAAAATCTTTTAACCTGCAGGAATATTTGCTGACAAACCCATAAAGCACTCTTCTCCCTGCCCTACCCAAACAGGTATCTGTAAAACAGTAAACATCCTGGGAAAATAATCAAGCCATCCTTATATGTTGCAAGGCACACTTGCTAGCTCTGCAATCTACTCTTTTTCTAACTCCTGAATTCACTTCATCTCAAGGAGTAAAACTGCCTAGGTGCAGCAGTGATTACCATCCTGCCTCAGCTGTCAACTTCATGCAGGGTGCTGAAAAAAACTGGAACACACAACCTGCTGTTATTTTTTTCCTAAGCTGGCTATCGCAAACAGAAGAGCCTTTCTAGCTGCAAGATTTACACAGCTCTCCTCTAGACACATAACTTCTATACTAGGTAGAGTACTTCAGCTATACGTTGCTACATATGTATTTCAAATCTCTATGTCACAGTATGTTTGAACTGTTGCAGCTGTAACCTAAAAAGCCATAATTAGCAGGGAACTGAGCCCAAGTCTAACAGTGATAAAACTATTTCAAGGCCATGCAGCAATCACAGTGTTAAACTGCACTCCCAGTCAGCTGTGCAGATACATTGCTTTGGCCCATTCTCTACTCCAGTAAAGCAGTTGGATCCACACCCCTGTGCATGCTCTTCGTACTCTGGACTAGAGTTTGGGCTTAAAATGCTAACACAGTATAAAAGCAAAAAACACCCTGAAGATTCATATCCCAGTCACATTCCAAACCACTTACGTGTTACATTGTTCTGATCACTTATTGTGCTGTCAGATAGCGGCACATCCCTGGATGATTTTCCACCTCCATAGGTTTTGTTCCCATTTGTAGAGTTTACTGATAAATTATCATTACTACTGGTTCCTGTTTCTGCAGTTACATTTTTTGAACTGCAGTCCTCGGTGCCTGAAAGAATACAAAGCAATAAGTATCTTCTGAGTTTCCCATTTGCAAAAGCATAGTCATTTTTAGATCGCGCAAAGGCCTGCAGTCACTTCTGTTTTCCCAGTTTGTTCTCCTACAAAGATTTCACTGCACATTTCCTGGTTTTACCCTTTTTAACTTCTGTCAGATGACTTGATTTAGATTAAGAGATTGCCACATTATTTCAGTCATTCACTGACTCACGGTTTGGATGAAAGCTAGCATGATCTGCTCTTTTTTTCAGCGCAGTTTTGTTTGAAAAGAACGGAACAAAGTTGCAGCCACATTCTGCGTGTGTATTTTTCTCACGTATTATCAGAAGCTAGCTGCTTTACTTAACCTGGCATAGCAATTTTGTCTCTTCCCCTCAGTGTACGAGCAAAACAGTTCTCATATTCACACAGTTTGTTCCCACAAGTAAGGAAGAGACATAGTATACCTACAGGGAACAACTTTAGGTTGATAAACACAGCTCAAAGTGTGGAGAGAATTGATTCAGGCCCTAAAATTTAAAGGCTAACTCATGCAAGTATGACGTTCAGTATTAAGGTAGAACTCATCTGCAAGTACTTCTGGAAATTTTTGCCACATGAAAACTTGTCATCTTGGCAAGTACAGCAGTTGCTATACTCACTTCAGAAAAATTCTTAAAGCATCACTTTGGGCGTCTGTCTGTGTTTTGGGGTTTGTTTGTTTTGTATTGCCTTTAAGTATATTTTCCAATCTTCCTAAGCATGTTATATCTGTACTTCGTTTTACCAGAACTCTTTACAAACTGAAAAGCAAGGGGATTAAAGTGCACATTTGTATCTTCAAATATCCTTAAACGCACTGCAGGAATTACAGTCACTAAAATGAGCAAGTTTACATTTTTGAATGCTATTTCTAAAAATTCTTTTCAGGAAGTTTTTTTTTTAAATACTTAGCTGATACTGTTCAATCTTTCTTAAAAGAAATTATGATAATGAGAGGTATATTAAAAAATATAATTGAGTACAGAATGATACTTACAAGCAATTGTACATCTGACCTGGAAAACAAAACAAAACAAAAAAGAAATTAAAACGTTAAAACTACTGGAAGCTCAAATAAAATAAGGACTGGTTTAATTAACACATGGGGAAGGACCAGTTAAAACAAACAAACAAAAACCCAACCAAAACCAAAACTCCAACAAAAACAACTACCCAAAAAACTATTGTTGTGCTCCAGACTTTTCAACCTGCAAAAGAGATACCTAAAAATCTACTGACATAAAAATAACACCAAAAGTATACCAAACTATCAGAGAAAAAAACACAAACATGCTGGCAAAATGTTACCACTTTTTTTTTTAGCCTGAACAGTTTATTTTGTCACAGAAACAGCTTGCATAACATATGCCGATTATTTTGCACATATAAATTTAAAAACAAAACCTACAAGATTGTAGTCAAAAGACACTTTAGTTAGTACCTTCGACACCATCCCACAAAAAGCAGCAGATGCTAATTAGGTCTTTTTTATCCATAACATTTTTCCTTTCATCCTATTGCTGTATAAATTTTATTATTACTTCTCACAAAAGAATATTTTGCATTTTCTGAAACAAACTCAGTGTGGTCAAAGTCAAAACACTTAGTATATATTCTGAAATCTAGTTTCTATGTGTACATATCCATAAAGTCTCAGCATTTGCCATTTAACCGCAATCTGAGACTACTCTACTAGTAATACTGACAAGCACACCAGAATTTTGCTTTGAAAACGTTTTTTAGTCTTTCAAGCTTTTACTTCCGAATAAGCCATTTCCCTTCCTGTTAGCGTGCAAACTGTCCTGTAAATTGTTTTGTTCATCTTCCTCCAGGTGGCAGCACAAAATGCTTCTAAAGGAGTGAAGTAAAAGCCCCAGACTGAGGTCTGCAGACGCTCGAGAGGAAAACTGTGATTTCCTGAGACTCTAGTAGCCAGCTGATGCCAACCAACTGCAGCAGCCACTTTTGTCATGTAACAAACAGATTACTTAAGCAATTGCATCAGGGATTAAATACAACTATTCACCTTGCAAAGCTACACACAACAAGGCAAAAACAAGGATGTAGAGATATGTGTCCCACAGACAGGCAGGTCTCCAGGATGGCACTGGAGATCCACAGGTCACAGTGCCTTGTGCCAGGGAGGCTTGCGGGCGTGGGACGTTTCTGCCCATGCACCTCTCGGTCTGTTTTTGGCATCACGGTGGGTGCAGGCAGAGGCAGTCTCCAGCCCTGGCTGCTCTAACATCACCTGCAGAAGGGTTAGTCCTTTGGTGGACCCTATACTGTATTGCTCCTAGAAAATCCAGCTCAGCTTTATGCCAGATGGTGCCTTACCCACACAAAGCACCAAGCCTGCTGACTGCAGAGGTTGACGCATTTATCTAAAGCACTTGAAATTGTCTCGTTTTCTCTTTCCACCCTGTTTTCTTAGACAGTTTCTTAGCTGTTTCTGCAATTCCACGAGCTAACCCAAAATAAGCAGCTATATCACAACAACCCAATGCGGAGCTTGAATCCCAAATCGCTCACCCCCCAGCTCTCACATTGCTGGTGCCACAAGTAGCTCCATCAGCAGTAGCTCCCCGCATCACCGTCATGGGCCCAAGCAGACATACCCTCAAAAAGTAGTCAGAAGATACCATTAAATCATCTTGTTGTCCATATGAGAGACTACAAAAAGCACTCTCCACAAAGATGAGGCAGGCCAGCTGTCTAAAAGCAACACTAGAAGCAACCCCTCCAGCTTTGCAACCCCTCCAGAAATGCAGCAGAAGCAAGCTTCAAGTGGAGAGACCCCCTTCCAGCCTGCGATGATCTCTGTGCCACAGCAAGAAGAGTTTGGGTACGCTTCCTAGGCAAAAGAGCACTTGTAAGCGTCAAAGAACTAACACCTGGTCTTCTCTAGCACAGGCCTACTGACAACTCAGGACACAAAGGACATTACTTGGGAGACAGATGTCCTATGTACAAGTGTTAGGCTCTTCCTCAACCTTTCTTAATATTTGAGAGCCTAGACAAACTGCAAGGCTATTAGGAAGTGAGGAAATGTTCATCTGCACTCAGGTCAAGAGCCCTTCTGTATTCTTTCACAAATAAGTGGCCAAGGAAGAAGAGACTACAAAGGAAAAAGCCACTCTTAAGGCAGGAAAACACTACTGTGCAGTGTTCAGAGCAGAAGTGCTAAGCTATGTGGAAACAGCTGCTGAATGGTGAACAACAGGTGACATTACCTGAAAAGCAGGGCAATCTAAAAGCAAAGTCAAAAAGATGCTATGTTTAATGAGAAAGGAAAATCACAAAAAAGAACAAAACCAACAAGAAATGCCACAGGACTGAGTAAGTCAGTGATTTCTGCAGCCCTACAGACAAAACAGCAAAAGCCTGACATCATTCACAGCCTGTCCTTCAGTTACTTTCTCTTCTGTAAAACTGCCTGAAGATGACAAAGTTTCTCATCTCCTTCTCCCCACATTTTGAGTTCAGGGGCACAGCATCTTTCCTGAGCAACAGGAACAACAGACATCGTATGACTGAGAAACAAGTATGCCACTACCAAGTCCCCTGCACGCCTGCTTCTCACCTCCCCATTTCTTCCCTGCCAGCTCAAACAAGCAGCATGTTGATTCCTGTTTTACCTCCAGCTACAGCCATCTGATCTAACAGCAAACTATTACCAAGCTGCTAGAAACTTGGTTGTACCGTCACGTGTGGGTTTTGTTAATGATGCTCAAACAACGAAAGGAAAGTTATGCAAAAACTCCTGTCACGTGATGAATGAACAGCTTCCCATCATTTTACTTGCTTTTGTTTATCACACACTTTCGCACTACCCCCTCACAATACCCCTCTCACTTTCCAGAACCCTATGTGCAAACCAAATTCAAAAAAACCCACATCCCGCCGGCAGCAGGCAGGCCTCCTTCTGAAACACAAAACCATACAAAACAAATGATCCCATTCCCAAGTGTCAGCCTGCCTGACTCGGTCATTCCGTGCTATGTTTCAGCACAAGCCATGAACTGAGCTGTTCTCCGGCCTTATGTTATTACTTACTGAGATGCTATTTACACAAAACATTTGCTTATTATTTCAGAGGATATCGGTGCTGAACACCTGATTCTCCTTGTGTTCCATCTAATAGATCAGGAGCCCTGCTATTTTCACTTTTCTTTTCAATGACATGAGTCCGTATTATTCATGTGTAGAGTTGGGTATTTTTTTAATAAAAAAACGGGAACTTGGAGTACGGGTGGAACATCCCACCCCAAGAAAATACTCAACAGATCAAGAAGAGGCCACAAAACGCAAAACACTGAACATTTCAACTGAACAACAGGAGAGATGTGTATACACACACTCATCACTGTCATCAGCTATGGCAAATTAATCTTTTCATGTGTCACATAGCCACATTTCAAGCCTGATCAAAGGCTGCACATTCCAGAGGACTGAATAATTCATCTGCACTCACACAAGGTCTGTCCTGTGCTCCTTATGTGTGCAGTTTATTATCGACCAGGAGTTGGTGGTGTGTAATAGATGCAGGATTCAGCTCCATCCTCCTCAGGTATACAGTGGGTCACCTAATTGAGGAATTATTATTATTATTAGTCTCACAGGTAATCTTATTGAGGAAGAGATAAGATGTGCTACAGGAAAACATCTTCAAAAATACTAAGTGACTGAGAAGCCCAAGTTCCACTGATATTTGATAAGACTTAGTCTAAGATATTTGCAGGAGCAGGATTTAAAATGTGCCTGCTGTACCCATGCATCAGGGGAGCCACGGGAGCCGGTCAGCAGTGGGGAAGACAGTAGTGCCTCCCCTTCTGCTGGCCGCAAGACTTTAGATCAGCTTGGCTCTGCTGCCAAACTGTACCCTCTAACGACGTTAGGGTTCCTGCACCAGGAGGAAAACCCTTGTCCACAGCAGCCCACCTGCCTGGCGTGCTCCAGTTTCCAAAACAAACAACGTGGTTTGGTTCATGTAAATACAAGGCTAAGACACTGGCTAAACAGTCAAAGTGAGCAAACCAAAAAATCCTAACCAAAAAAACCCTCTTAGCCACAAATCCTTTCCGAGAACACTACTTGAGCCTGCTGCTTACTATTTCTTTTGTGCTCACCAGTGTGTGCCTTGTGACTCAGATGCAAAAAGCCAGGAAATTAATCACACCCCTCTCAAAGCTAACGATCTTTCACATGTGTACCTTCAGATCTTACCTTCTCCACCCACCCATCCTCTCAGGTTTGGAAGAGCTCCACAAAAATACCACCAAGCTATCACAGTGGTCTCCAAATTCTTTCTCAACACCCTTTCACAAAACCAACAGCATAATTAAGATCACTGTCCCAGTAATCCTGGTCTTGCTTCCTTTTGTTTTCCTGCTATGCCCACCTACCATTAGTTGTCCCACATCCATAACTATGGGCTTTAGGGCAAGCCACCACACTGCAGCCATTATGATGGTTTTAAGACTCCAGGCTTTGCTTTGCTGACATTATCAGTCATCGCTGCTCAGCCAACAAACATTAACCAGCAAAGATGCAGTAACTTGGCCACTTGCAGACTGCTGTGTCACCTCTGATGCTTCATACTTGGCATAGGTTTATTCAGAAAGTAATCCCACAGAAAGGTTTTATTCAAGGTCACACAAAGTAAGTGAAAATTAAACCCTGGAATGACACTAGGAAGCCCCACAATAACAGAATTGGGATTGCCCAGGTATTGCATCCACAGGCTGATTGACACAGCTTTGCAATAGTTGCTGATTTTCTAGGATTTGTAAGGCATTGACTGCTATCCCAGCTGGGGACATCTTCCCACTTCACTGGGAGTGTAAAGTCTAAATCAGCAAGGAGTGACACCTTCCTGTAGGAGACAACAGTCTCAGAGACAGGATGAGGTTTGGAAAGATGTAAAGTTTCTGTCTCTTGCAACCCATCTCATGGCTGCTTCACTTCATTAATTTCCACATTATATCCAAATTAATGAAGTTTGCAGGCTTACAGCACCAGGCAAGAAAAATGAGATCACCTGAACTGGGGCATGGAACTATGTGCCTAAACCTATATGAACCCAGTTCAAGTAACATGCCTTACTTTGGCAATTTTTGGGTTTTGGGGTGAAAAAATATCATACTGGAAAATGAGCTAAAATATACTTGTATAATATTTTGCCTTGTTTTCTAATTTCTTCCTAAAACGTCATAACTCTCCAACTGCAAAGCATTTTTCTGCACTTAAGCAGACAACTTTTAAGCAAAAACTGTTATACTGTTGTACTATTGTAAAATGCATAGAAATTCATACACAATTAAAGATATGCCAAGCCAAGAAAAGCAAGCGTTTTCCCCTGTGCATGAAAAGAAAAAAGACAATGTAGATTAAGCCTGTGTGCTGTAGATTCACTCCAAGCTATGCTAACAGTTCAGTTATCAGTTTTCAGTGGCATTTGTGAATACTTGGCCCTCCTGTATGAGGTCCTGGCTACTTGAAGGAGGAAATGGTCAACAGGAGGCTAAGTCAGAAGCTAACATTTAACTACGTTATATAGTTTCCTTTAAGACTGATTACTTTCTCGATTTGGTGCTAAAGTTTGGGGTTTTGGTTTTATTTTTTTGTTGATGGTGGGTTTTTTTTGTTTGTTTGTTTTGGGGTTTTTTGTTTGTGTTTTTTTTCCTCCCTTTTCCAGTGTATATTTACTCTGCTAAATTCATTTTAACTGTAACCCACAACACGCTTTTTGATTCAAATTAACTCTAGATGATCTCAATAATATGACACATTCACTTCCAATGAAAAACTGAAAATAAGCTGCAGCAAGGGTCAGCTCCACATGTTTTCCCCCTGGTGTCTTAGGCAGGCACTCACGGCCCATCCACAAAACACATTTCACAGAATGTTTGGTTTAAGTGGGTTTATCTTGGGGGAAAAAAGCTCTAATTTTAGAAGCAGTGTGCTAAGTTTTTCCAAGATCTTTGGAGTCTTGTCTTCTTTTAACCCTAAACGAGCAGCTTCGCTAATGAGACTGCATGGAACCAGATGGAGATCCAGAACGCAGAAGAAAGAAACATGAGCTGCTCTGTTTGTTATTAATTGGGTAGGGCTGGACCCTCTTAGGACACCACGTTGTATTAGGAAGCTATACAAAACCCTAAAGCAGTTGACAGCCCTACACAACTGTGCACAGACTATTTTGAGCTATTATGCAGTTATGTGAAAGAGGAATGACTATTTCCACTTTGCATGTATTTATATTTTACCCCTGACATTTCTAAATTCTATCTTCCCTGAAGCAAGCTTTTCTCCAAAGAGAGGCCAAATATCATTTTTTCCACTGGCTTTTATGAAAACAGATGAGGAGATTCTGGTTTGTGCAGCACCTCCAGTGAACTAAAAATGTTGTGGCAGACAAAGCCTTGTAGGAAAGCCAAGATGAGACACCAAATGAAAATTTGTGGTGAAACACACTGGAGAAAGTTCTTTCTTCCTCTCCTGACTTTTCTCCAAATTTTACCTGTATCTGCTTCTCAGATGGCTAGCCTAGGAATCAGGAGCTTTCTGGGCAATATATCCAAAATAAAGAGAAAAACATAGAATGGATCTAATTTGAATTGTACCTGTTAGATGTTTCCCCTTTCTCAGTCCTACCTTCAAGAAAAGATTTCTCGGGTAAGTTTTCCTGTGGCTTGGTACAAGGAAGTGAGTCATCTACCTGTGCACACACAAAACAAACAAGCAACAGAAATACCTAAGACCAAGCAGCACAGATTTTGGTAGGAAACGGGCTGACAATAGGCCTGGACACCAAACACAACTGCATCACAACTGATAGCTCTCTCACCACTGATCCTAGGAAGCACCAATTAGACTTCTTTCCAACGGCTTCCAGATCAAACATCAGTTTAAAACTTTTCCATGCAACCCAGTAGTTCTTCTCTGTTTCCCCCAAACCTGCAGATCCTAATGAACTACAGGCAGTAGGTGCTGCAAACAACCTCACAGTTCAGGAACATCCCTCCAAGCATCCTGCAATCTTCCAACTGAGAAAACAACAACAAAACTTCATCCTGGAGAAAGGCTGAGAAGTTTCAACGAGTTAAGTTATTCACATAACCCAAGAAGTCCTAAATGTAATGTCTCTTCAGAGACTATCTTGCTGAAGGAGTTTACAAAGAGAACAGTGTGCTTATTTGACAATGGCAATGAGTAATATTTAAAACAACTACTTACTAAAACCCAAATTGTTATCCTACTCGAGCTGCACATCATACCGACATCAGTGGAACTGCAGCTGGGTGTGTAATGAGCAATGCCTGAATCAAAAAACCTCCTCTTTTAATAAGAATTTTCAGTTAACACTGCCAGTCATTTTCCTTCAAAACTAAGAAAGCACCAACCTTTACTTTATGTGAACAAGGCGCATTCCTGCGTGTAGTCTAACAGTGCTATTTTTTCACTCTGAGTCATTACTCAGGCACACCCTGGAAGAGGATACAAAGAAAAAAAGAAGAAAAAAGAAGAAAGGGAAGGAAAAAAAAAAGACTCCTGTTGCAGTGACACAATGCTAACTGTCCCCAAGTCAGCAGGGTTGGCCACCCAGGCAACATGGAAAACGTACATCAGAGCCAGCAGCCGCCTGGCCTTTGCAGCACAGCCATGAAAATGAGGGGCATTTCTTGACAGGGCCCTATTTCAGATCTGCTTAGCTGAGAGCAATTGAGACTCTCAAGTTTCTCTCACCACAAGTAGATTTCACTTTCCTGACCTGGACACTTTAGACTCTACACAGTCTTTGCTCAGGAAAGTGTTAAAAGATACTTTACAAGGAGAACAACATTGAGCTGAATTTGGTTTGAGAGTTTTCCAAGTAAAACTAGCTGTAAAGGGATTTTAAAACTTACACAAAAGCTCAAATACAATATCAAGAAAGATGATTTATATTGAAAATAAAGACCAAATTTTTGATCTCTGACACGCTGTCTGGGGGCAGGAGAACGATGGCCTGTGAAAGCCTTCAGCTTGCTCACATAGAGCTCAAAACAGTCTTGGTAGACAGAAAATCCTTTTTTTGTGTCAGTCTTGATGCTGGTACATGAAGGGCTTGTTGTTTCCTGACTTACTTCTATACTTTTCTTAGGACAGTTTATCTTTTTGCCCTTACCAGGGTCCTGAAAACTTCCTAATTTAAAAAACAATGAGGTGTGCAGCTGGGAGAAACCAGCCTGTAACCACTGCCCGACACGGAGACCTCTCAGGCTAACCTTCATCTCCTCCTTCATGCTGTTACTGTTTATTACCATTTATTTATGCTCCTTCAGCACGTTCAGTTCTAACTCCATGTAAAATGCTCCACTAGAATCCAAATAAATTATCTGTATGGCACTGCGCTTGCCCTGTAGCTGGGTAAATCTACCCAAAGGGAGGGAGGAAAGCAATCCTTCCTCACCATCCCCAAACAGCAGCTCTGGTTTAATAATGCAGTCTTGAGACCACTAGAGGCCCCAATAAAACCATCAAACTTCAGCCCGAGTGACTAATAGCAGTGAAATAAGCCTAAATTCCCCTAAAACTTGACATATTCAGGAAAGTACAAGGCTAAGGTTGACCATGCTAGAGAATGAAGTGCGGATGTAGGTGTAAACGCTGGCTCAGATGCAGATCGTGGGAGCTAATGACACCATGCCAAGCTGGCTAAGGTAGGCTCAGTGCATCTTCAAGCATCACAAACCTGTCACGAGGGAAGTAATTTTATACAATAAATTACCGGCTGGACCTTAGAATTTCTTCATAGTGCTTATTTACTACATCTCACATTTTCAGCTGCACTGTTTTGTATTGAATCGACATTTCTGATGGGCCCTAAAAGCAAAGTAGCATTTGATCAACTTCTTCAAAACAAATGCAAATTGCCTCATAGCAAAAAATGTGGTGCTAAACCTTTTCCAACTCTAAAATAAGTCAGAGATCTGACTGATCTACAAGGATCAGATTATCACAAAACACAAACAATTCAATTAAATAAACAATGTTTTCCCATATGCTGTTTTCACATGCAACAACATGGGGCTGAGGGGACACCCTTGAGGTTTGCCTGCAACTGTCAGCTCATTTAATCCTTTAATGAATTTAAACTGTAGCAAAAGACAAATGGACTGCAAGCATTCAAAACATGTAGTAGTACTCCTGGGAGGGAACAAAAGATCTCATTGTATGGCTCCAGTAAGTTCATCTAGGGCTCTGCTATAGTCTCTCTTTTCCTCCTCTTTGAACAGAAGCTGAATAGAAACAGGAATGAGAATTGGCTCCACCACCACCCATCGCCAGACTCGCCTCTATGAATACATTAAGGCTGCATGAGAAGTTATTCACTGACAACAACATGGGCTGTCTCTCACCAGTCAATAGACATGTCTATCAAAGGTCAACTTCATGGCCATCTGGGAGGACGAGCTATGGTGGAAAAAGGCTGGATGACGCAGGGTCAGAACCAGAGATCAAACTGACACTGCAGCCTGACCAGCTGCAAACTTTTTATTCTAGAAAAATAATACCCATGGCTTCTTTCTCCTTCCAAGATACATGAAGGAGTTCCTACTGATCTGTATGTCTGGCTTAGCGCTGATACAGATCAAATAGCTAGTCGTTCATTTCAAACTCAACTATTTAAGAGGAAGATATGTTTACATTATTTATTATGATTCTCAAAACATGTTCATTTCAAATAAATTGCATATTGTATCACTGTGCAGTGTTTGCTTAGCCTTGTACATCACTTGAAAAAAGAAACAGAGGAAGTTTTAAAAACTAACACTCAATTTTTACAGCATTTTGGTCATTGTTTGCTTAGAGCAATAATACTACTGATATGGCTTCCCACAGCCTTTTCTATTTCCATACAATTATGGATTTTCTGCTACCTGTATCACCAGAATACAAAAGCATGACTCTTTCCATTGTGTGGTCTTAATAGACAAATCCAAAGTTTTCATAAAAGATTACTGAAAATAACTTTTTAAAAAAAGCAATTAAGTGAAAGACAAACATTCCTTAAATTTACCCAATTTCATCCAAACTGGTTGTATTACCATTAAATTAATATCCACTACCAGCAAGTTTAATGATGAAGCACAATTATTTCAACCAGAAATTCACCTTCCACTTTATGATTGTTCTTGCAGATTTTAAAAACACAAGATTTTAAAAAGAAATTCTCTATAAAAGTTATGTTTCTGAAGGCACATTACATATATATATTTTTTTTTAATACAGGCAGCCTTCTGTTTAACAGATAGCCTTGCCAAAATATTTTAAAAGCATTTTGAAGATTTATTAGAAATAGTGGTGCACTATTAAGAATAATTTTGTCACACAGGCCTCCACAACATTTTACAGTGTTACCCCTAATTGAAAACCAGAAAAGAGCAGCAACAAATGCAGTACCATTCTCCAAGCACTTTGACAGAGTCTGTAGTAGCAACTATTGCCTCAACTGTGGCCAAAAAAAAAGTGAGATATTAAAAAGAACTAATACTAGTCAGGCACCAACACTGCAGAAGAGATTGCAAGTAGGGGAGGGCTACATCAGTATCTCTCTTTTTCCTATCTATGTTATTAACCCATTTTGTCAAATTATTTTTTTAAAAGCGTATTTGGGACAGTTAGAAATTCAAGTCTAGGGATGTCCCCCAGATATCCTCAATGTATTTTAGACAAGCCTCTCAATACTTATATATAAAATGGTAGGATGAAAGAAGAGTAGCAGGTATTAGAATCAATCGCAACTGCTCATCCTCCTGCTTCATTTTTGTTGCATCTTCAACAACACCTAAACAGTTCCTTCAATTAATTATTCTTTGACTCAGACTGAAAGTCACAAAAATAGATTTAATTTTATTTCACCCAGATTATATGTTCAATGTCTTTGAAACATTAGATGTATTCTCTTTTGCTTTTATGTCCTCAACAAACCACAGACAGAAATTGAAAAATATCACTACCTCTTGTCTAGAAGCTTTCTAAGCTCAAGTTAAACTATAGAAACAGTTTCCCTGCACCACCACAAAATGCCTTGGAAGCCTAGAAGGACAAGAACTTTATGATTTATATACGTACAGGTTTATATGGATTTCACATGATAAAGATGAAACGATGCCTACAATAAAGAGTAGCAAAGCATTTCCAACCAAGAGAACAACAAATGATAGTAAAACATTTCCGTATCAGAGACATTTCTTTCTGGCCTGACATTCAGTGCTTAATTTTTTATACTTTGCAATAGCTAAAGTATAACATCTCTATCATTTTCAGGGAGGAAACAAGGACATACCCAAAACCAGCTAGAGCACAATCACTGCTGTTATTTATTTGCTAATTAAAAAAAAGTAAAATACAGGTAAGGCTATGAAAAATAATGCTCAAGTACTGCATTAAAACATAACTAGGCCACAAATGGGATTTTGATTGATCTGTTAAAAATATACTTCTAAACTTTCTCATCTGCAGGTTTAAGACTGACAAGTACCAAAGGTTTGAACAGAAAACCCACATAAATGTGTGTATGTTTGGAGCAGGAGCTATGGAGAAGGGTTGAGGAGAAACCCTTCAGATCACTGTGATGCATTTCACCATGTACACATGGGACAAAGCTTCATCTTCCCACTCAAATACTAAACCCACATTAAACTAGCATTAAGACAAAGATGAAACTAAATCCTCCATGCCTGCATCATATTTTATGTGCATGTCACAGAACACTAAGTCATTTATACTGTATTTCCTCATGTAATAGCTAGATTTCCTCCAGATTAGGGGGATAACATACATATTTGTAACTATCTATAAACTGCTGCTTGCCAACAGTAAAACCTGTAAAGCAGCAATACAAAACAGGAGTTAGGCAAACCTTAAGCCCTCTGGACCACACTACTGGGTGGGATCTTCTTAGGTCTTTAAAGTTTAGCACATTAAAATAATACATGAAAAGTCAGGGTGCTGAGTCAGAAGTCAAAGCCTTGTATCAGATGACATAAATAATTGACCTTTGCTACCTGCCACATGGCTGTTCATCTACATGAAATGTGCGGGTAGAAGAGAGAGATAAGAGTGAAGAGGAAGTTAATTATATTCCAGCTGCTAAAACCTCGTTATCTTGTACCTTTTAATTGATGTGGTTGTGCAGACTTCCACACCGCCTTCCCTGAACTGCTCCCTTAAGGGCCTCGTGCTCTTTCCCCACCTTCCAGCAAGGGTTAAACCAAGAGTGATTCACAAGCTGGATTCCTTTGCAGCTCTCCTGTCTCTAACAGAGATAGTCAAAATGTCACAGAGTTATATAATGCTGACAGAAACATGACTACCTGAAAAACAGGTTTGAATAAAGAATGTAAAACTTTTATAAGTATTATTACATACCAGAACAAAGCAGTGCATCCTTCACAGGCTATGGCAGCCTCTCATCATCTCTAGGAGATACTGCTTTATCACTGCTTATAGCAACTACATTACAGCAGTTCAACTGCGGAAAACAAACTAACAAGAAAAGGCACTTCAGACCAATTTGCCTTACCGGCAAGAGGCACCAGCAGGATTTGATCCACACCCAGTAGGGTTTTACCCCTTACCTGCCGTGGCAGAACCCCCACCCTATGTTTCAGCATCAGTAAGGAGGCATCTTGCAGACACTAACTGGGAAGAGTTTTATCAAGATGAAAGACTCAGCTAAGACGACACAAACACATGAGACCGAAGGCACACCAAGCCAAGTTGAACTAAAGACCACTGTTCACTGCACCCAGACTGCCGGTGCAAAGCTAAAAGACTTTTCAAATGACCGAGAAACACATTAGCTTGAATACACTAGTGCAGACAAGGCCCTAGTTTAGAAAGATGCCTGATCCATCACCTGACTCAAGCTATGAAAATGGAAATGTACCTGCAGACTTTTTTTTCTGTAAAGGGAATACCATGTATTGGGACACATGAGTCTCCAGATGCCAAAAGGCATGAAGGCAGATGTCTAGACAACTCTGAAGGGCTGAACATCTTTATAAAGACATTTTCTCCTTTTCTTTTCTCATGATATATCCTGTCTGTATGACTCATAACCTTTTAAAATCCACTGTTATAACACTTTCTCCCCTGCACCATACAGCAGGTTTTATGTCTACGCTTCTTCTAACAGCAACTGCATGTTGTGAAGGCTGTGTTCAGAGCCTGCTTTAAATCCAGACTTTAAGATTTAGAGCCCAGTCCCTGCTCTGTCTCTCGAAGACACTTGCCAAAGCACATTCCTTACAAGTAAGCCAAACAAACAGAAAAGTGTTTGGATAACTAAGGGGTTTCCTTCTTGTTTTAAAACAGAGGAGAGACCAGCCAGTGTGTGTCCCTGCGCTGTTACCCAGGGGGTTCAGACACAGGCTTACTAAAATGATGAGCTCTGATCATATATGACATTGTTGCACGTAAGAGGGAAGACATATTGTCACCCATTTCTCAAGATCATGGGTTAAAAAAAACAAAAAACAAACAAAACAACACCCCCAAAACCAACCATCAACTAGAATGTCTTATCAGGGGATAGCTCTAAAATCAGGGATATGTTTATAGAAAACATTTCAAGATTAAAGTATCCTATAAGAAGCAAGTAAGCAGGGTTTTGTAGGTGCCAAAAAAAAGTTTTTGCACAGCATGTACTTCAAACAACCATGTTTCATTATGGACTGCGAGACCATGAAGTTACCTACATTCATTCAAACACTACTACTCTGCAGACAGGAATCCAACACCAGCAGAGACAATCCAAGCACAGAAGAAACCAAACACAAAAGAACTACCTTTTTACTGACAGAGGTAGGTAGGTCAGTCATTAAGCCCAGGGATAATCCGGCACTGAAAGTCACAAGTACTACAATAAAAGGCAGTAATTAAATGGGAAAGTCTCTTCCACGTACCCAAATGGGTAACAACTTCCACATTTTTGATGCAACATCCACCACTGAATATTTCCTAGCCAACTTCTCAAAAACTGAAGTTAGATTATATGACTTATCAGAATTTAACCTTCATATTTAAATGAAAGAAAACAAATTGCACTTGTACTGTTGTTAACTCTCATGCAAAGCATTTATATTGCAAGTTTGCTGAAACTGTCTTATCTGAATCATGTCCTTTGTACCCTACATTCAAACTACCCACACCTGATACTGTAGAGTGAAACAACTGAAGAAGGGGATAGTATTTTATTCTTTCTATTCTTTATAATGATTTAACTAGAATTTCATCCCAAAAGATATTGCCAGTTTTCCTTATATCTCTCTTACCCCATTTCAACATATGCTGTATGAAGATCGCCTCATCCCCAAATAGTAGGACAGTAACATTTTAAGCTCTTACATTGTTCTTTCACATACCTCTTCCATGTCACATGAAGACTTCATGTATCTATCAAGTCATAGCACCTATAATATGCAGCCTTTAAGGTTTATTTCATTAACTTAATTAGTATAAATTTTACTGCAATTCCATCAACAGAACAGAGTGTATTTATAGCGACTATCAGAAAAGCTGGGTGTAAATGGTGGCTCAGTCACCCCAGAAACTGTGCCTGCCCAGCTACACAACCCAAAATAGACCAAAACATCATCTTCCAACTGAGCTGATCTTCTGCAGAAACAACCTTTCCAATAATGCACCAGAGCCTCCTCCTCTATTTCAAACACTGAACAGATGCCCAAAAGCCAGAACAGCTTTGAATAAGGATGAGTTTAAAATGACTAATCGTTTCCTTTATTATTATAGTTTATGTTGCCTCTTAGATATCTTGTTTGTGTTACCATGTGAGCTAGTTCCTTCTACTCCAATACCGCAGCTTTTGGTGCAAAGCTCTCTTTTTAAAGCTATAGGCTTAAAAAAAACCCAAACCAAACCAAACCTCCTCACCTGACTGAGCGAGTCAAGTTTGCTTATCGGCTGAACTGGATCCACGCCGCTCACAACAAGCCCAAAGACTATATAACAATAAACAAACAGGCCTAGCAGATGTTAATATTGCTGTTTCTGGATGGAACTTTTTTCCTCTCCTTGATGAATCATTTATTCATTAAAAAACACAGTTTCAGGGAAGACTAAACTATTCACAACTTTGGGCTGAACTTACAGAGACGGGTTCACTTGAGGACACCACCCCCCCCCCCCCTTCCCAACTTGCATTGAAACCAACACAGGAGATTGAAACGAACTATTTCTATCATGACAAAAACATTCAGATGCTGGGTGCAGGGAATAAAAGCGAAGGCAACAAAGGGCTACATTCAGCCATAATACGGTGAAAGTAGGTCCCAATAGCCAAGTGGTTACAGCACTTGGCTGGCACGCAGTAGATTCAGGTTGAAATCTCCCCACTGCCTAGCCAACAGGCTAATCCTCCTTTATGCAGGTTCGCGTTTCGGACAGGCACACTGAGCTGGCTGCAGGGCCACCTGCTCGCTGGCCCACAGAGGCGATGGGAAAGCACACAGTGGGGCCACAGCTCCCTCCCCAAGAGCCATCAGCATGGCTTAGACCTGTCCTCCACTGTGTGCCCAGTTACCCTTAATTACTGCCAAGCAATAAACACGTTCCTGCTGCAAGGGAGATCTGAGGTCAAGCCCTAAAGAAGAAAAAGGGCTTCAACAAAAGGCACACAGGTATGCGCTGCTGGGGAAAAACATGAGCTGCCCTCCTCTCCCACTGCCTTCCCCCCAGCTCCTTCCCCTGTGGCTCTTGGTTTTAAAAACACAAACCACACAGACAAGAAGCCCAGGCTAAACCACTCAAACATGAGATCACACCAAACAGTCAAATTAACTTGAAACTAGCCAAATTGGGGTTTTCTGTGGTTCTGTAAGACTCCCTCCCCCCCCCACCAATACTTTGTTGAATTGCCACAATTTTTTCCCCTTGAAATTTTTTTTTTTGGGGGGAGGAGTGGGGGAGTTGTTTTCCCATATCTATGCCACCAAATGCAAAAATAAAAATGTAGATTTTTGTTTTTCTTTTCATGTTATAAAAAAAAAAAAAATCTGGCCACTGCAGAACTGCGTGCACTTAGGAGAGGGCAAGTCTGGGACACATTCACATTTTATTAGCACCTAGAGGCCAACAGCCCTGGGAGCAGAAAATACTGTAAAAACAATAAATAAATGTTAAAAAGAAGCACTGGGGAAAGGCATCTGTTTGCACACCAGGGCAGGGAGGCAGAGTACAAAAAACAGGCATAAATTGCTCTTTTTCCTTTCTGTTTAGCTTTCTGCGTAATCCCACTGAATAGCAGTAATTTGGGGAACAGTGTTAAGTTCCTCTATCAGAGGCCACTCGGTACAGTCCTCTCATTCAAAAGCAGTTAGAGCACAATGGTAAGAACGTTATTCATTATTTCCTATTACTTAGGGTGGGACTACATGCTACTCAACAAGCCTGTATATCAGATAGAGACATCTATAATACATTCACTGAAATTAATATCCTGGGGAGGGAGGGGTCTGAACCATTTAATGCCAGGTTTGTTTATAGGCAAAAAATAGTAAGAAGTTAGACCCAAAAGTCACCTAATTAATCAAAGTTATGGGCAGGACAACACTATGAAGTGACAGCAGTGAGATCATGATGTAATGCTCTGACTAACACCACTAAAGGCAAGTCAATGTATGCACACCAATGCAGGATTCGCCAGCCTGGGGTATGTTGGGAATCTGTGTTCTAATACATGCTCTAATTGCAGCATTTCCAGCCCTCAGAATTAGGCCCAAACAGCTCCTTTTATTATGTTATCTTTACTAGAGAGAAAATACAGTGTTGCAGGGGTAGTTTCTTACCTAGAAAGTGGCCATTCATACACAAAACTACTCTTTCAGTACCCACACAGTTTTCATGAGGCATTATACCCAATTATGTACCAGCGGGGATGCTGTTAGTGATAACTCAAGAGACCAGACGTTTTCAGCTCTATGCCTTCGGACACAAGCTTGCAATCAGCTGAAAATGCTGCTCCATTCACCCAAGCTTGCCTATCTCTTGCATCTTTATGATCGATCTGCAAATTTACACCCCCAGATAACAATGAAAAGTAAATAGATAAATATAAAAAGGGGCCAGCCACTAAGGTTAAGCTGAGTTTTGCATTTCTCCCATATGACAACTTCTGTGAACTGCTTTTCCCACCCACTGCTCTGACACCTGGCCAAGCTGGCAGGACCCCCAGCCGCATTTCCCAGTCCCGAGTGGGTGCATCAGCAGCTGCTTTGCACAAGAGACCAGGCAGAAGCAGAGGAAAGCCTCCACCCTGTGGCACAGCTTTTTCTATCACCAGTCAGCGTCAAGACTTCTAAAAACAAGATCGAGACAATGAAAGATCTTAGTGATATGGTGGGAGCCAAAATTGCCCAATTTTTTTTTTTGTGTGTGTGCACACAAATGAATCAAAAGTTCCTGTCTGATAATGTCTTCCAGCGCACAACTCCCAGCCAGTGGCACATGCCAGGCTGGGGTGGAGAGCTGCACACATTCACAGCTCTAACTGGAAGGACACTCAGTACTTGTCAGGATCTGAGTCTTAGTTCCCAATTTCCACTCTTGTAACAGCTACTGCAGAAAGAGATGGGGGAAAAAAATTATATATGTTTATTATTTATGTATAAGAAAAGTTTGTATTGTTTCATAAAAATAATCAGTATTTCAGATATCTTTTCTCCTATTGATTCTGGATCAATGTTCTGCCAAGCAGCAAATCTCTGGTTTTTGCATGCACTGGGATCTCTCGTTCCTCCATACACAAAAACGAGCTGCTTTAAAACAACAGGGGAAGAAAAAATGTCAACTTTTAGCATTTTTTCCCACAGTACCCCCCCCACACACACACACTAGCAAGAGCAAGGCTCTAAATATATAAATAGCCTGGCAAGTGTATAGTATAAACCACACCCTATGTCAGGGCCACTGTCTTAAAGGAAAATATTAATATTTAAAAACCCAGGGATGTGGAAAACAGAGTAAGGCTTGCACTTGACATATTTCTGTATCTACTTTTGAAGGACACCACGTACCTCTCACGAAAATGCTGTACTAGGTGCTTTCCCCCACCCCCATTTTATTTATCATGGACAGAGACTTTTCAGCAGCTCTCCCAGCCCCATTGTTATTTGTCTCCTCCTGAAGCCACGACAGCTTTTAATCAAGAACAGTGGCTAACAGGACATACACCCTGGGGTTTGCGGGAGGGAGGGTTCCCCCCAAAAAACCCATACACCGAGTTTCAGGATGTTAAGGCAGGAAGATGCACAGAGCACAGCTTTTTGCACAACTCAGGTCCCGCCCCACTGCAGAGGGGTTCACTCCAACCCAAGAGGGACATGGCTGCCCCAGCCTCCAGCTTGCTGAAGGTTTCCAGAGCAATTGTGCCAGCAGGAGCCGCAGTCTCCCCTCATGCAAGTGGACACTTGACACTCAGAAGGTACCACATTTCCAAACAAATAAGAAAGCAAATTTCCAGGCAATGCACTATTCTACTACTATTTCTGTAGAGCTCATTATTATTGTAGTTATAGGAAGTTGCCAAGAAGTAAGATCTCAGGAAGCTGAAAAGAGGAACCAGAACTTTGTGGGACTAACAGGAATCAGAAGAGTTGTAATAAGATTGCTAAAAAAAAAAAAAAATCCCTTAAGGGCAGGATTAAACCTTCAGTTATAAAGACAATCCCTATGTTCAGGGGAGGTGGGGAACTAATATGGAATTTCTCTCCATAGCTGAATTTTAAAGTTCCTTTGTTCTGCCAGAGCTGGATATACCTACCTTTCACCAGCACTTTCCCCTCTTGCTGCACAGTTTAAGTGATGGGTGAGTGCCAGCCTCCATGCCCCCCATACAAGCAGTTAGCATTTTGCTGTGGATTGAGTGAATAACAGGAAAATAGGACAGGACTCCCCAAGAAGCCAAGACTTTACTAGCTCTGACGAAGCTGGAAACTACAACCTCAGCCTGTGCTGTTCTGTGTCTGACGAAAGCCTTTGAAGTAAATTCTTTGAAGTTGTCCAGAAGCGGCTCTGAACTGGAGAGAGCGATGAGCAGGGTGGCTGGGGAGCTGGCTGGGGGGCTTTGATTCCCACGCAGTCAAGTCCAAGTCAAGCTTGGATTCAGCAGATAAGTGTGCATATTTTGAAAGTCACCCTTCCTTTTACAGGTAAAAGGAGACTTAAATCCTAACTTACGTTCACAAGATGACCAGTGGGCCGATCTGCAAGTTTCAACAAGCGTAATGAGATATGGAAGTGTACACTCAGTTCAGTCTCTCCCACTACTGCAAATATCATCCCTTGAAAAAACACATCTATGATAGGACTGGACTAGGCACCAAAACCTTTTACTGTACATATTTCTACATAAATTATTGAAAATTTCCCCAAAACTCCCTGCAGCATTTCTGCTACAGGGACAAAAGGAGCACTTAATGCAGGTTTGATTTCCTCAGGGACAGGTAAGAGTGGGAGCCATTTAAAACTGGCCTTTTCTGGAATCTGTCTGCAAAGGACATCTCTGATCCTCATTTTCAGTATGTAACCCAGTCTCACACAGCGTGTAGTTTTAAGGGTTTCAACTTTGGAGAGCAGAAATAAGAAGTCTGGCTTAAAGTAACAGCCTGCCTGAAAACAACCCTTATCCACTGGGCCCCAAGTATGCATTATCCCTCTGAGCAAGGGGCAAAGGAACATGATAATAAAAAAACAGCTGAAAGTATTACACATTAGAAACCTTTCATCCTCCTTATGATGGCTGAGAACCAAGGGAATGAAGGCAGTAACTGCAGTGCTGAACACACACAGGCAGACAGTTTTTTAGCAAACTGATGGGAATTAGTAAAGTTTCTGTTGCACTGAGTAAGGAATCAGGCACAGCAGGCAGCCAGGCTTCGGCCAACAGAATTATGAAAGTGTTCAACATGTTTTGATTCTTAAAAAAAAAATTTTTTTTTAAAAGTTAAAATGAAACCAGTTGCATGTAGAAGACTGCACCAGGAACGAAGTGCCTGAAATTCTGGGACACTGGGTTTATCATACTCAAGTATTGCTTCTGTTTTTCCTTTCCCAAAAGCTGTGTATTCTTCAACACAACTTATTTCCCTCATAATTGAGGACTTATTGTAGAAGTGTTTTCCATTCGGTCCCTGACCAGCTGCACATAACAACCAAGAGGACAAACAAGATTTTCTTTCACTGTTAAGGTTCTCTTGCTGAGTTTTATAACCATTACTCACAGGCCTTTTTACAAACCAGTATTTTTAATAACTATGGTAAGGAAAAGGAACCTGTCAACACTATTTCCTCTTTATTTGCGCTACTAATTTTGTGGCTTTCCGCAACAGTCTAAATCAAATAATTTTCAATTTTGAAATCTAAAAAACTTTTTTCTTTCCTTTAAAGTCTGCCATTTAACACATTAAGCTTTAGAGTACACATACTATTTGAAACACAACATCAGAGCACACTTATACTGAAAGGAAAACACTTCTCTGAGAAAGATGATGGCATATTTATTGAACAGCCCTGAGTGTAAAGTTCTTGTAAGGCTGCTACAAACAGTGAAACAGGCTTCTACCTTATTGTGTCTTGGCAATTTGTAAATTAAATTTGCAGAGTTTGCAAGACAAGTTGTCAGTGTTACTCTACTCAACCTCACTGGTGGGTTTTTTTGTTTGTTTTGTTTTTTAATTAGTTACTTAAGAGCTGCAATTTGAAATCACTTAACAGTTCCACTGAGCTGCTTTTAGGAACCCTTCTTCTCACCTACTTGCCTACAGAAGCATGACTTGCAAGAAATTACGTGAAGAAATATTACAGTTATATTGCAGGAAGAAGAGATTACTCAAAATAAGCACAGCAACATATGAGTTAGGTAAAAATATATTTAACTGGCCTGCTGACCATGGCCAGATACTGAAGCCATGGAGATCTTTATGCAAAGTAACTTCAGTTAACATAACATTAAAACCACCTAGTTCTATTTTAACAGCTTTTGGTTTCAACAGTGTTTAACCAGATAAAGCATGGATCTTAGCACTAAGGTCTCTAATACAGCCTCCAGACATAAGAATTCATTTTCCTTAAGGACACCATAATACATGAATGAAAAGACTTTGAACTAGACCCTGAGCTAAGCCCTCTCAAGTTGCTTGCTCTGTGCTTGTGTATTTAGCATGTCATCAACACAATGAGCCAATAAATTGCTGCCCCTTCCTTCCATGCTTTGTTTTTGAAGGCTTCATTGTATTTTATTCCAGTTTATTTAAGCAAGATTCCTATCGCCACTGGTACAGAAATGGGCAAATCTTGTTATCTTTGCAAATATTAAAAAAGCCTCTGAAAATACATCTATGCATATTAATTGCTCTTACCTTACAATTTAACAACTTAAAACTTGTTTGTTCCCTCTAATCAGCAACCAAAAATCAATAAACCTTTAAACCTTGACAAGTTATGAAAATTAATGACATCAGGAGCAGCACTTTTTACATTTTCACTTTTTTCCTGACAGTCTCTGAGATCAGCAATAAAGCCAGGCAATCCATCAGTTGTGAAACTACACTGAGCTTGCAGCGCTTTCCTGAACACACAACCTTTGGGAAAGCCTTCACACTGAAGAAAAAAAACTTCATGTTAATGAAAAAGTTGAAGGCTAATCACTGCACATTGTGGGGACTTCCTGCAACCCCACAGACACCGTATTTGTAGAACGGATCTGACAGTAGCTCCCAAACATTTTTTCAGATCAGCTGCTCAGGTTCTGATGCATACACGAGGGTCAGCAAGAACTGTCTTGACAGACTTTCTCCTATTGCGTATGCTTTCTGAATCACCTCAGACATTCAAAATAGACGTGACTTATTTTCCCAACCAACTGTTTACAATGATTATTGCTTTCATGGGTCACTAAACAGGTTCCTGCCCTTTTTCATTGTTTCTGCTGCAGAGTGGGGATGGTATTTCAGCACTTTCAAAATTATTTTGTATTTAAGAAGAGCAATGACAGAGGAGGAAAAAAAGGGGGGGGGGGAACACCACTAGTTTTAGCACAAGAATTCCCAAAATACACTGAGGAATGCCAAGCGATCTCGTTCTTCCCAAAGTGCCGTAAGGCAACAGCAAACAAGAGGAGGAGTTGAGTTTGATAAGGAAAGAGCTGGGAACTGTGTTTGCTGTTTGCTTCCCTGGTTTTGAGTAAACATCCAAACATTTGTATGACTAACGGATCCTCATTATTAGATTTGTGTGTAAACTTCCCTATATCAAAACATTTCATCTGCATATTTTAGAAGAGAGGGTTTTGCTGCTTTTTAAAAAATTTTCTTTCATAAGCATAAAAGAAATGGGGCACAGATTACTTTTATTCTCCAATTACTTTTTTTCAGGTGGAAACTCATAATTAAAATGGGGTCAACAGTACCTCAAATAGATGAAAATAGGTAACCTACACCCGCTACATACAAAAAGGTTTGGTTATATTATGAACAACTGTATATAGTACTTCTCTGCATCAGCTCACTACTAACGCTTTGGCTGGGCACTTAGAGCAGGAAGAGATGGCAAGTGGCAACAGGAGACAAGAACTTCTGTTTAGCTTTGTTGTTCCTACTCCAACCTGTGATTATTATTTTGGTCCTTTTTAAAGGACAAAGTCTGCATTTTGAGGTCTGCTCTGTGTGAGTGGACCAAGCACCTCTCTCTGTAGGAGACTATGGACAAGAGGCAAGCTTGCCTCCCATATCTGATTATATATAACACTCCTACAACCGCTGTCATTGCAGACAGCCGGGTGCTCCACCAGGTCCAAATTCCTGCCTGTCCACATGGTGCCCCTTGCAAATCTCTGCTCTGCTCCCTTGCCACTTTGTTTCAGGTGCAGGATGTGGGCAAGCTGAGAAGTGGCAAGTTTCACTGTAGAAGTTCGAAACCTTACAGAGGCAAGCTACCAACCCAGCCTTGCCAGACAAGGCAGGTAACATCTTAAATTACCAGGGCAAATTTTGTCAAAGGACCTTTCAAATCCTTAGGAGAATCCCTTCTGCCTGGCCCCTCTGACCAATGTAGCCCAACCCCCAGTCCCAGCTCAGAAGCAACAACAGCCTGGGTGAGGAAACTACACCACAAAAAGAGCACCAGGTTCAGCTCACTGAATATCCCTCCTTAACCATCTCCTACCGAACCAAGACCCAAAAGCCAAGATGGGTTTTTCCCTACCACTTTTGTTCAAAAAGTTACTAGAGTCATGTTGCAAATGGATGCTGTTCCCACAGAGAAAAATTCAAGGGTGCAAAAATCACACTGAATGAATTTTACAATATTTCTATCCATTTTCACATCACCATTTTCACAGAGCCCTTGTTCATAGGTACAGATAAACACAAATAAAGGTGGAGTGGACCCATATGGACAAAACATTTACAAGTGAAAACATCTGGCAACAGTAGCTTAAGACTGTCAGAGCTGGAGAGACGACTCCAGCCTGCTTCATAGCTTTTACTAATGGGTAAAAACTAACAGGCTTTAAACTCAGTCTCCCAACTAGAAATAATTCCTTGCCAGCAGGACTACAAGAAAAGTCTAAATATCACCTTTTTTGTTCAAATGTGTAATAAATGTCTTGGAAAACATGAGTATTAAGCCTCAAAAGAAACAAAATGTGTTTGGGGAAACAGATAAGAGCCTTTGGGTAAAATAAACAACAAAGAAACAAAAATTAATTCCCTAATGTAAACTGGAGGAGGAAGAAAAAAGATTTTGCCAGTAGATTCCCATGTTCTGACCTCTGCATGAACTCTAAGCAACCAGTCTGCAATTTCTAACAGCAACAGGAATGGAAAGTGCATAGGAAGATACTGAAGGATCCCAGTCCTTCCAATTTTTGCTAAGCAGTCAAGGCACAAGTTAACTGAAGAAAAACGTACACTGCACAAAGTTGCAACACTTTGCTGCAAATCACCAAAATACTTCACTGCAAGTATTATAGGTGGAGCAACGCAAGTCACAGACCTTCACATGCCTTAGAGCCCATGGCCCGATTCCTTCTGCAAAGGTTTATGCACAAAATCTATGCCTTGGGTTTTAGTGAAATTATCAGTTCAAGGAAAAAACAGTTTCATGTAAAATTGCCAAGTACTGGATAATCTATCACATCCTCATCTTAATGATTCCACAGCTTAATTAGTTTTAGCATAATCACCTGTATCTACCCCAAAATAAAATGTGTTGAGAGACAAATATTAAAACTATTTTAGTGTACTTGAATGTGTGGATTTTTTCCAGCTCATGCTGAAATAAATAACAAAGCCCATCTGCACCCACTGAATGGATCAGAAAAATTACACTAAACCTTTAGCAAAGTAGGTGTTTTGCCCTCACACAGTGTTAACAAGCAGTAACTCTACTCAAGTTAGTGGGAACAAGCTGGTGTTAAAAGTGGCATAAATATTGGAATAAGGTAGAAGTTAAGACTACAATGTCTGGATTACACTACATATTTTTATTAAAAGAGGGTTATTTCTAAACAATTAAGAAATTAACTTTTGCCACTAATCTCAGGTTCAACAAGGCACAAACATATACTAATACTTGCTTTCTCAATATCACATGGCTAGTAGCAGACAACTCTCCAGAAAAAGCTGGTAATTTAATTTTGTTCTGGCTGACAGGAAATACTTGCTTCTTCCACAGAGGTGTGCAACATTGCCACCATATTATTTATATTTTTCTCCAAAAAGAGTCGCAGAACTTATTTTAAAAAGGAAAACTGATTTTTATGCTTGAAAGAGCTTCTAGTCTTTGCAGCTGTAAAGAAAAATCTGAAGTCTGAAACAAACTCATCGATCATCAGCATATTGTCATTACCATCACGCTGGGCTTTGATTTGCTCTATTGAAATGGTTCAGGCATTTAGCTCTGAAATTGGCATTTGATTCTAGGTTTACGGAGATGGATGATATGACACTGCATAAGAAACTAAAATATTATTAATATAATTTTACTACTACTATTACAGAACATAGCTGACCCTACCCAACTTTGGTTGTTGCTGAAAGGGGCAAGCCATGCCTGTCCTCAGGCTGCCCTTACTGAGGCACAGTCACTCACCTGACTGCACAGTGAATTTGTTTAAGGAGCTAATTTGGCAGAGAACTTCTCTGACAGAATAATGGGAATAGCTTTCTGCTAGTTTAGCTATGTCACCTAGCCCAACCTGGGGTCAGACACAGGCCAGCAGAGTGAAAGGGAGCAGCTCACGTCACTGGATGACAGCAGGGAAGTAGATGGCCATTAAATTGGCTCAGCTATTTCGTAAAGCCTCACCCTCTTGCAAGATAAAGGAAAAGATCTAGAGCTTACCCATCTCAATGGCAACTGAGGCAGGAAAATGTTCACTTTCTGCCAGCAACACACATTTCACAGGGTGACAAATATTTCAGTGAGGTAAAGGAAGTAAACAGAATAATTTTGCCTGTCTTTCTGCCTGGTGAAAGCTCTACTGGTTGACTACAAAATGAAGGCATGGTCTTTACTGACCAGGAATCTCAAAAGCATCACTTCTACAATCCACTCATTCCCTACCTGCCTGCCTGCCTTTTCTTTCTTTTGCCTATGCAAACCCGTTGAAGGCGAGAGGGGCAAGTGACTTCTTTAAAAGTCACATAGATCAAGGTCCTTTTGCCATAACAGTGTACATATCTGGACATGAGCACATGCTTTTAGAAGACTGTTTTCAAGAGCACTCACTATTCCAGGTATGCTAGTTTATTGTTATCATTACTGAGATGCACAAGGCACTTGCAGAGGGACTATTCTCACAGAGCAGGAACAAACCAGCTTTCAGCCTGCACCAACAGTGAAATGAATGAAGCAGTTGGAAATCACATGATGCAAAATATTTCATTAGATAACCTGCACTACTCCTTAGTAGAGCTTAGTACAGTTTTTATTCACAACAGAAAAGGTACCATGTGTTCTTCAAGTAATTGTTATAAATACTGCATAAATTAACTGCTATGAAATACTTGTTTTTAAATAAACTGTCCTCCTTCCTCTGCACAATAATATTAGCAGAGAAGACAAATACAGCAGCTCAAAATAGCAGAACTTGAAGAAAGCAGGAAGAAATTTAGTACCCTTTATTTTGCCTCTTCATGCAAATTGCATACATCCGCACTTCAGTAACACCTAGAAACAGCAACCGGGGCACCGTTCTGCTGAGAACTGTGCTCACATCTGGCAAAAACAGCTCCTGCCCATTGTCCTTCCAACCTAACTACATTAATACAGTAGGGTCTTTCAGGTAGCTGGCATTTGCAAAGGATTTGCCCCGGAGGAAAACGTTAATTCTGTTTACCACAATGCATTTTTGAAAGATGAACCTACAGCATTCGCCAGATGTAAATACTTCATGGTCCAGCAAAGGCTCATCAAGGAATTCGCCTTTTGTGGCACACATAGAGGGTCCAAAATGTAGGAATGACAAAGTGAGATACTTTACCCTTCCCTGTTTTATAAGTCATTTCCAAACTGCTGCTTCTTCGGTAAGGAGACTCAAGAAAGTTGCTAAGATTCAACAGGCCAAGCTTAAGAATTAAAGAAAATTTTCTCTTTTTGCAAAGCTGGGTTAAGTCATACTCAGAAATGCAAAGCTAGCAGCACCAAAAAAAATCTCATTTCCTTTGGAATAGAAAGAGAACAGGCAAGTGAGATGTCTGAAGAGCTAAGTGGTCACAGGCTGCAATTCCACTTCCCATCATCAACAACCAAAAGATTTAAGGGTTCACTTCACTAGACAACCAGACCTTTAGTCTTCCATTAGAAAGGGAGGAAATTTCACCCAGGGCAGGTGGTAATACTGGAAAAAAAAAAAATTCTAAGAGGAAGGACACAGTAAATGACTAAAGCCCTTCTGAGACAAATGCGGGAGTCGGAAAAGGAGGGTGGGAGAAATAATGACCCTAGAGCTCTTCACAGCTTTGTGAGCCATTTTATGAAATGGTAATTGAACTGTACACAGCCAGTCAAAAATGCGTAACATACTTTCTTAAGTGAGATACTGAGAATATTTTTCCTATCGTTTTAATAAATGAAAAAATACAAAGAAGTCATACAAGAAAAAGAGAAGCTGCATAAAAGTCATGAAGTTCAAACCGAATGCAATGGCAGAACCAGTATTAAGTGTGCTTCTTGCATATAATAGAACCTTATTATGTATCATCGCAGAACATATTCAAGCAATGCAAAATGCCACATATGCATTTAAAGATTAGACAGAAAGCTCAGTGCAAAACAAGACACTACCTTGTACACTGAGCCTTTCTAATGAGCAGTAGAAGAAAAGCAGAATTTCTGTTGCTGTAGATGCCAAACAAATCATACTACTGTAATCTTTTTTCCAGGATATTCTTAAGTTCTCTCTATTGATAGATGGAAAATACAAGTTAACCCTCCATTCACTGAACTCAGCATAAACACAATTTTTGCTTAAAGGTTGCACTACTAATTAGATTTTTTTCTCGTTTTAAGCAGTTAAGAATATTTTCAGGTACTGTGTTTATTCCCGACAATCTACGAAGACTTTTGGGTTTACAGACATATCTTACTGTTTCCTACAGTACTTTTTCCTTCCCCGTTTTGTGCCTGACACATGCAACATGACTGAATACACAGAGCAAAGGTGACACTGACTTGGCCAAGGTGCTGCCAAAAGCTCCAGGAGAAGGACTTACATGTTTTGAGGTTGTTTCTGTTTTTTAAAGAACTTTCAGTAATCATCATGTTAGGGGTCACAGCAGTACTTTTGTATCATAAAAAAATAAAATCAGAAGAGCTGCTGCTTTATGACTTCATAATGTCTGCTGGATTAGGTGCTAGAGAAATTTAGGCTAAGTTTCTGCTTAAACCTTCCCCAACAGAACTCCCAACAGACTACACCAAGGGGCAATTTTTAATGCCCAGAGCTGTAACTGTTCTGAGATGGATCCAAAAGTTCTGTGAAAACATGAAGACAAGAGTTACAACAGCCATCGATACCTTCATTTCTTTTTCTATACACACACTTGTATTAAACTAACCTCTAAAGACTGGGGTGGAAAACTGAAGTGAAAACGTGAAAGAGGGAAGAATTTCTAAGTGTATATTCATATATCCAAAAGGAAGGAAAGTTTACTAAACATTCATAAGCAACACTGAAATACTGAAAGCTACAGCACATACCCCAAGCTGAATGACACAGTAAGAGCAGACTATGCCTTACTGTGCAGTTTAGGTTTTTCTTCTTAAAGATTTGTAAGGAAAACATGTATCTTAATATTTAAGATTTCCTTAATATTTAAGGAAAACTAAGGAGTAGATTTACCCAGCTCTACAATTGCAGAGCTCAGTACACACATGCAGCTCTGGTGAAATGAAGGAGAAGGAGAGGTAAGAGCCACTAGCCTCATTATTAGCACCGGTGACAAGACAGGAAAGGACATAGCAGTGCCTAAGTTCACATCACAGAATTGTGATTTCAGCCAAGTGGCTTCTCGCTGTCATTTACATCAGGGTTGTCTGCCATGAGGTCAGCTGGGCTGTCCTTGGAAATAAGTGTTAGATGACACATGGAGAGGTTGCAGAATTAGGAGAAGAATGAAGCACACAAAGCCTCCAAATTGAGAATAATCTTATTTATATATGTTTGGTAAGTGAGAGCTTCTCTGTAGCTAACGTGGTACATACTCATTGCAATCCCTGGTTATTAATTCATATTAGAGAATACTGCATGAGCGGTACTACTTTCAAGGACTAAGGGGGGCCAATTGGTTATTTGCAGGCAAATGCTGGGGGCTGTTGAGAACTTCTTTTGTTTAATGAGTAATAGTCCCTCCCCATGCCCTCCACAACTGAAAAGTCAAGGAAGAAAAGCAAACACTGAGTAAGGTTACTGTTTTCCAGTTTGCCTGTGCTGCTTCTAGTTACTCATTAACTTTCACACATATTAACCAAACAATAAAAGAGAGACAGAAACTGGGTTGTTTCCCCTTCCCCACCAAGAAGAAAATGGTAGATTTAGGAGAACCAAAATTGCTCAGGAGAGATGCATCCTTCCATGGACAACAGCAGTATAGCTCAACCCTAGCTGAAAACTCAATGATGGATCCTTACTATCACCATGGGGCCACAGAGACAGCAAACACAGTCCCTGAGCCAAAGCTTTATCTGAAAATTCCCATTCTGTAAGGTAGCCAGATATAACACATCAAGTGATGCTCAGAAAAAATAAAACCCAAAAACACCCAGTGATGCTGACCATCCATTTTAACAACTTCATAGCCAAAGTTCCTGCCATGTCTGCTTGAGAAGCTGGATTACAAAAAACCCCCAACCCAAACAAAAACTCAACACATGCCACAAAACACTAGTTAGCTGTAATTTCAAGCACATGACCTATGAAAGTATTCTTGTCTGTTTGTAATGCAACCCGCTACATCCAAAGTAAGACCTCAAAAGCAGGTTTAAGGGAGACTATGCCAATGCACAGACTTTGACATTAGATAGATTTTAACTTCAGCAGCTCTCAGGATTTAGATTTTGCCCTAGGCAGTATGCGAGGCTCTACTGACAGCTGAGGGGAGACTCTGTGAACAGTCCCACAGGTAAGAAGCCAGCTAACGGACAAGAAGAGCAGTACTGTGATGAGCTCCTGACATGAGGGAGAAAAGGAGTAGGTGCTCCTCCTCCACGAGGACTCCAAGCTGGTACAGGGTCAGCATCCACCTGAGAAAGATGCCAACATCGCCACTGTCCAACAGCACCGGCATGCCTACAACTGCAATCAAGCAAAATCACAGCAGGTGCTAGAGGATTTCTCCCCATAAATGGGCTTTCTTTCTATCAGCAATGAAAGACGAACAAAACCAAGACCATGAAGCACAAACCCCCCCTGTTGTGACCCCTAAAATGATGCACAGTCTACAAAAGACAAACTAAAATGGACAGAGCAATGGACCTTTCACTCCCCTTAATTCAATTCTCTCCTTTAAGTCAGTGCACTGTTATTACCCTAGCAATGAGACTGTAACACTGAAGTTTTTCAGCTTGATGGTAAAATCATGTAGTGTCCATCCATCTCCAATAATAGCAATATTGAGACAATGAACTCTATTGAGGCATCTAATAAGGCAGATAGTCATTTGCATAGTACATTTTCTGTGACTCTCTGTAATACAACATCTCAAAGGCTCAATTCAGACTATTCTCCTTTCCCACAGACATTTTAAAAAAAGGATTCTTTTACTAGAAAAAGAAACAATGACCCCTCCCATAATAGGGCAAAGCAAAAGATAGGATTTTCCTGCCTATGATGGGTGCACACTTTTGTCTGCGTATTTTTATTTTGTTGGGCTTGCTTTTTTTTTTTTTTAAACTCTATGTGCTTTTCATCTCCATTGTGGATTGAATGCTCAGAAGTATATTTCTGATTGTGCTCTACCAAGCTTCTGAGCAGGAAGCACTTTGGGATTCCCACCCACCAGCACAGGCAAATTTCATCTTTAATTCCTGTGCTGCAGTCTTTTCCTTCATCTCTCCACATACTCCTCTCCTATGTGACTTGCTGAATTATTATTTGCTGGACATACCACGGTTCTGTAGATATGCTAGCCTGCTTATAAGTCCTGAGTTTTAGGATGAGCTCTGCAATGTAGTACGTGGGTAAACTTGACAAATCACTTCCTCTCCAACAGACTGTAACGGCCTGGAAGACAATGTACACGCATATAGTGTACACTGTGCCTCAAAGTTCAGCTCAAATAACATCTCCAAGTACTGCCGTATAGAAGCAGTAATGATTATGTCCTTCCTCTTCATAATCCTTCTGCTTTCTCCTCTTTCAGTAAATAATCCTGGACTTTGTCAGTGTTTTATTTAGCACAAGGAAGCACATATATTATTCCTGGAGGTAATTAAGCTACCTCTACCTATACAGGAAGGACACATACTCAATACCGCTTCAGTATACTAAAACAGCTCCTGTCTGCTCTGCCCTCTGTCCCTCAGTGTAGTCACAGGCAAGCTCCAGATTTTTTCCTAAATCCTCCATCCCATTCCCTCTCCCAGAGCCCACAAACAGAACAGTAGGAGGGAATACATATCCATAACTCATCACCCCAACTCCCAGCCTGTGATATGAACATTAATCCACCTTCAGCTGTGAACACAAGCTCTCTGCAGCCACCCCTGGCCAGGGTGCAGAGGAGACAGCCACTGAGCTACCAGAAAGCCCTCAGATGCTCCCCTGCCACATCCCACAAAACCAGTGACACACACTCTTCAGATGGGTCAGACATGAGAGTCTCCCTGCAGAAGACCGAGCCATAGCACTGCTCTTCGGTTAACCTTGGGCAACTTGATGTTGGGCCCCCACGAAAATGAAACTAGATGGCATTTTTTGCAAGTCAGAGAAGGTCAGTGGAAAGGGAGAAAAAGCTGCCACACAACAGCCCCAGTGAGGAATTGCCTTGCACTCTTTGTCCAAGTTTCTGATTTTATCAGATTATGCCACAGCGTTAACATTGTTTATGGCTCTATTTTGTGTCTGTGAATCACCCACTCCCAGAGACTCTTCCTCCACCCCAGTTTATAAATAGCACCACATACAGAACAGAGTTTGTGAAGCAAAGGAGACTTGCCGAAACAAAATAATGTATATCGAGCTGACAAAAATCTTTCAAAAGCCTCTCTCATTTATTTATAGTGCTGGCTAGACAGGCAGATTCCCACATTTTGTAAACCCTGTAGGTCACTATCTCCATTGCTCATTCACAAACAATTCTGCTAATAAAAAAAAAAATCCCTCCAGTTACAACTGAACTTATTCCCCAGCACACTACTTCTTGGCACATGGCTTTTGAAAAGAAAGATTTTTAAATAAGCAATATTACGTATTTTTCGTATTTGAAGGCAACATATGCCTAGACCATGATAAGACAATATGACGTTATTTATATATCTGGAGACATTCAGACTTCACAACCAACCTCTTGAAGCTTTATCAGTATGAGATAAGTCATCTTCTACCATGTCATAGCGGACTGTGACCTAAATTTCCATAGACTGTATTCTCAATTCCAAGAGTAAAACCCATTGAGGGTTTTTTAATTCCCTCTTTCCTCCAGGAACCATTTGCTTGCAGTGGGAAGTTCACAGTGCTATCATCCAGATAACAAAGCAGACAAAGAGATATGTGACCAAAAGCTTCAGAGAACAGTTTCCTAGAGCCCGAATACACGACACCTTGTTGAGCCAACACATAACCAGCCATAGCCCCTGGGACCCAAACAAGCAGAGCCTGGGTATTAGAGAAACCCCAATTCCCCACCAAATGGGATGGATGGAAAGTGAGCTACCAGGCTCCACTTTGGCAAGGAAAATCTTCAGTGCTGGTGCTGAACCCCAGGCAACTCATCCCATCTTTCCATCCCCACACTTGGACATATTTGCAATGCATCAACTTGACACCAGAGAAGGATCTGGACCAGATACATGCCAGCCTAGTAAGGGACTGCTGAGCTCATAAATGCCCACATGAAACCCACACTTGCAAATATACACCACTACAACGTCTCCACCAGTTGCCCAGCCCTGTTTACCAGGCAGACACATCAACACTAGTGATGCTGGGGCTGTAAGAAGCCCTTGATTTTTTTCACCAATCGCAGAGATGTGGGTACACCAAAGGCCTGTGAAAAGACATCCTGCCCAGATCGATTTAACAGAAACAGAACAGCCACTGAAATAACACTGACACGTTCTACTGATAAAATTCCTTCTAAGTGCCTAAGGTGAAAGCATTCAAGTACTTCTCTGTTCGATTCACCAATTTTTCCCCCTGCAATTAATCACATGGTTATTTGTCCAGCTAATGGTTCCTTAATCAGTTGTAGAAGTTAAAACCTGCTATAACAAGGCTCTTCTTTAAACACAAAGGATGAGTAAAACAATGCACTCAAATGCATATTTCAGGAACAGTTAAATGTACTAATATTGTGGTTCTTTTTTGTTATTTTGTAGACTCAACAAAAATCAACTGTTTATAATCTTAATAAAAAAGGAAAATACTAGTGCCTGGAAAATATCACAGTAAGTCTGGACATCATTTAAGCCAAGTACGTGTCTTTTTTTTTTAATTCTCCTACTGCTTATCTCAATGCACAGTTCCTTTTCCTTTAGCTTCTTTCAAACAATACTTGATACTAAACAAATAGAACTAAATACCAAAATAAATTATTTCTCACTAAAGGCTCATTTCTTCTCTCCTGTTCTACATTCACAAATATATATGTGTGTGTATACACAGTCACAGATATATACACACGTATATACTTGAACTGGCTAATGCTACTAAAAGTATCCTATTATCTTGTAGTTATACAAAAGCTGACTAGTATTAAACATGACTTTCTGACAGAAAGAGAAAACAAGAGTAGGGTCCTCTTGCAGTTAGATAGCAGCACTGAAATTCAGAAAGTTTGAGCTGTGTGTCATCAGTTCACTGCGTTACTTCAGACCCTCATGCCTTGTTCTCCACATTTACAAACAGAAGCTTTCCCGGGGGGCTCAATACACTGATCCTCATTATTACTCTGAAATACTGACCAAAGGACTTACGGAAGTAATATTTAACCTACCATAATCTCTTTCCATATAAAGAACGTGTTTGTAATCACAATCTTTGGTAACATGTCTGATCAACACAGAGGGAACTATGAGATCATAAAATAGGACCATGACATAACAACAACGATGGGGATCTCCCACGTACATTCTCACTTAGGCACACAAAGGGGAAACAACTCAAAATCAGGGAGGAAAAAGAAATTTAATTAGAGCTGACTGAAAACTGAGGCATATGGTTCACAGGAATTTTTGCTTTCAATTAAAACACCCTCCTCCTCCTAGGCAAACTAAATAAATACAAATTAAAACAAACCATTCTGTAACATGTATATGCAAAAATGAAGACAAGCATGACAGAAAAATTTGGGTGGAAGCTGCACCATATACCATGCGCAATTGCAATCCAAGTTCTGCAACAAACAGTCTTTTGTCACTATACTACACAGGCATTTATTCCTCCCCACCATCACTGCATGTAACTATCCATTTCCCCCACATTACTAAAACCTATTCCACCCACATACCTAAAATTTGACTTGAGGTGTGGGCAGAAAAGGAAAGGAGGAGAGAGAAAGGTGTAAAGAACAGGACTGAATTTTAGAAATAGACTTTTTAAAAGAGAAATCATACTCTGAAGTTTCATATTGATAAAAATGCTAAAATACAAAAACAGCCATGTTTCTAAAATAATATATAACAGGGAACAGTGTAAAAGATGGGGCCTTTAGGGAAGGATTTGCAATCAAAATGACTGACAAATTGCAATTATGAAGATACAGAGAAGACTTAAGAAAACTGGATACATCTGATTTAGAAACTAGTAGATCGCTATAAGAAAGACTATCCACACTTGCATTAAGAAAACTCAAAGATTTTACAGAATGCGTGGAGCTTTCATCTAATTTAAGTTATAACAGGATTATTTGGCCCAGAGAGGGAGAATTTAGGGAGGAAAGGTTACAACACTGGGCTCTGGCACAGCTCTGCTGGGGCAGCCCCTCTCAGCTGCACTCACAAGACTTCACCAAAGCATCACCACAGGTGACTGCTATTAACTGAGGACGCTCACTCATACTGTGCATCCAAAACCACAGAGCTTGGCTGGGGACAAATGCCTGCAGCAAGATGAGACAGAGAAGTAGGAGGAGCAGTTTTCTATGAAAGGGAGGAAGGCATCGATGCTCTGAAAATCAAGGCCAACTAGTTAAATGATAAGTCTGAATGGTAATAGCACAGGGTGTAATATGACATTGCCCAGGGTTTCCTAACAGAAGACCCCTTTTCATTTGCTTGTTGCTTACCTCAAGTGCTTCAATTTGGAGGGAAATTTTTAAGAATACGTGCCAGCATCTGGCTAAATATATGTACTTAATTATGAAATGTTGCAACCAAAATGCTTCAAAACATTGAGAAAATTAGAATGAGGGAAAACATGTTGCTGTGCCATTACTAAACACCCCAGTGACCTTTTTTCCTTCTTACAGTCTGGCAAGAAAGGGACTTCCCCCAATGCCTTCAGTCCTCCCATCACTAAGGTAGCCTTTGCTATCACTGGGAAAAACTTACTTACATCAGAAACACCTGGGATATCAAAATAAAAAGTCCTAATTGACTTGTGCCTACTAGAGCCTTTGCAGAACTGGAACAGAGGGGAATAAACACAACATAAAGCTACTTAAAGAACAACTAAGCTAAATCAAGCACTGAAAGATGCTCCATAAGCAACCCTAACCATCCTAAACATGGAAGGAGAGGGAGACGGGGAAAGAGGAAGGACAGGGAAAAAGTTAGGTGAAATAACCAGAAGATCCATGTAAGGAACGTGCATGGGAAGGCAGGGAAAGGGGAGCAGGGAGCTGGCAGGATAGCACAGCAGGAGGTGGAGGCTCTACCAGCCAGGGGTGCATTGCCATGGTACCTGAGTATGGCAGGCCCTGAAATGAATGGTACCCAGGCTCAGCCCAGGGTTAGGATCACCAGCCATGTCCGTAGTAATGAGGTAGGTCCAAGGTCAAGCCAGGAAGTTGATCCTACGGGACAGGATCCAGGTCAGCAGGGCACCCAGTGGGCCACCTTACCAGGTACCCTCTCAGATGCAATGCCCCCACAACCCAGTTGGGCAGGCTCTCACCTCAGCTTGAAAGCTGCGCCAAAATCAAAGGCAGGGAAGACACTTCTTGGCAGGGCTGTACAGGGGAAGCTGCACAGGGACATCCTTCATTTTCACTGAAAAATGCACCCAGGCAAGCTGAAGCTTTTCCAACAGCTCCCTCTGATGAGGGGGCTGGCACTGAGTGCAGGCAGCTAAACATGGTGAGGGGGAGAGAGTGCATGCTCTGGGCCCTGCCTCCATCCTTTGGAAAGGACAGTCAAATGAGCAGCTTTAATTCCAATGCTTCCTAGCTTTTCAGAGATGGATTTTGCAGCCGCAGAAAAGTTCCTTAAATACAGACTGTGTGTTTGCACATGTGCATGCTTAAAATAACATTCAGGCATTTCAGAACAGAGACTGCCTTCCTATGCATTTTCACAACTACAAGTAAGAGTAGGGTTACCTTGGCTAGGGAGCTTTTAGCAATACCCTGAAGTATATATATAAGCAAACAGTAATACCTATCACATCCTCCCCTCAATAGTGGTAACTGTAGAGACTGGAGACTTTGCTGCTGTTTAGTGCAGCAGATGAATCAGGCAGGCTCACTCCTCCTTAAGCTCTCAGATGATCATGGTTTTGACCATCAGCAAACACCAATTATCATCACCTCATAACCAGCATACAGCTGGTAACCTCACATAGCAAGAGCCTGCAAGTTCAATACTAGCTGTCTAGAAATGCCTTCTATCACTTTTAAGCAGTATCCAAATTACAGGGGACAGTGTCATATTATCACAGCTGTCGAGTGTGCAAAGGTCTGTGGGTGGGGGGTGAATTTTACCTTTCTCTCATTTCAGGAAAGGATGTCTCATCCCAACAGGATCTAATTAAAAAGGAGACAGCGGACTGGTCAGTTTTATTTCAGAGATGAATACAGTTCTACGTAATGCACCAGCACATACTTTGGCACTGCTTCAACAGTTGATATGCGCTATTAACTTACATAGGCTGCAGCAGTCTTGCTCCTCATGTACACTCTGTGTTTACTCATCATCCTCCCCCACCAACCTACTTCCTTTTCTTTAGAAACTTGTCTTTGCTTTTGGTTTCATAGAGATGGACATGATGAAAGAATGCTTACGCCCCAAACTCAATTAGCCTTTCGTACACTTGCTTTTCCATGTCCTCCTCAGCTGTACCCACGCATGGTTCTTGTTTAGCTCCCTTCATTGCACTAAAGCAGGGATAGGAACATCTCAAATTAAGAGTCCTCCAAACACCATCCAATACATACAAACTAGACTGCCCACAAGACTATGGGACATCCAGAAACAAACTGTGGGTTTTCTTCCTCAGCAGAAAAGAAGCATTTGCTGCACAAAGGCAACAACCGGGTTTGTTTCAGTTATGTACAATACACACAGTTTGGAGCTTGAACAGTCTGATGGTAGCCATTTACAAAGCAGACATTTTACTAGCATACTGATTTTTGCACCATTTCAATATAATGGGTGTTATCTTTAGCCCTGATTTCTCAACAGGATCTGCACAGCCATGTACCATCCCTTCATAAGGTCAGAGGCACAGTTTGCTCCCTAGCATCCTGATCCCTCTCACTGCCCCCACTTCCTCCAAGTAGCTGTTTCACAACTCGGACTTGCTTCATGACACGCCGAGCATCCAAGATGAAATTCGTGGCCCTGCTAAATGTCTGCCAAGGTTTTGTACTGCCTCTGTCACGCTCCTACCCCCTTTTCCCAAGCATTCAAGCAGTTTACCACAGGCTGCCCTGTGTCTAGAGGTGAATGTCTGTCTCACAGCACAAGAAACCCTTCCCCATCTGTGCCCGATGTAAGGAATGCCTTTCCTATCTACAAACCCACCAAGAATTAACCAATTCACTTCAAGAAGAAAGGGACGAGACCCCACAACCCAGCTTTTGTCTGATTTATAACCCATTCATGACCAAAAAGGAATACTGTATTCACAAAATACAGGAAGCTGTGCAAGGGAAGCTTTTTTCCCTTCCAGCTCTCATTTTTGACACAGTTTGTGAGCAGAAGTGAATCCTGGTGGAGACAAATGTGGTGGGGCACTATGTTGACTTCCTACATGCACCTGGCGACTGAGAAAGATTTCTTTTTTGAAGTCATTGACAGAGGTCCTAACCCCATTAAGACTCCTTAGTACTAGCCATGTGCAAAAGCACAATGTCCCATAGCATTTACAACCTTCAGGTCACAAAACACAACTGGTGCAACAAGGGGGAGGAAAGTGTGAAGGGAAGATATGAGGGGTGGCAGGTGAGCAGCTCCTGTGTCCTCAGACAAATCTTGACAGCAAAACCTACTGCAAGTCCTAAAACTTTTCAGTCATTAACTTAATCTTCAAAACTCTAGCAGGATTTCAGAAGTCCTACAGACTCCTTGGAAGATGGAGCAGCAAACGCCTGACTTGAAGAGAGCAAAAAGTAAGAGGCCTTTGCTCAAAAGGGAAACTGAAGTTTGGCAGTATCTTATCTTCTATCTTTTCTACATACTTCTACAGGAGGACACAAAATGTTCAGCTGACCAGTTTTCCCTGCAAATCTCAGATTAACACAGCTGGAATATGATAGTAGTGACAAGTAGTGACAAGTACCGCATGTAGCAATGACTCTGAATAAACATATGCACATGAGATATTTGCTTTCTTTTTCATCTCCCCTTTTTTAAAAAAACTTATTCTTCTTCTTACCTTGAAGAAGAACTGGAAAATAAATAAAAAGTAGCAACTGTGTGAGTTGTCACGAATAGCTTTAAACTTAGGCATAGGAAGAATCACTGCACACACTGCTTACAAGCCAAACCATAAATGCACTGCACAGAATTTTGCACGTAAGCATAACCTATGGGGCACAGTGCAGGTTATCAGAAACGACCTTCTGTCTGGTAACAGCACAGCAAGCAGGCAATGGGTTTGCTAGGATGGAACAGTGGCTGCTCTGTGAATCACCCAGAACTGCTGCTGGAGAAACAGCAGTCCCTTCCTGCAAGTCAAAAAAACAGAACGGTGCATGTGAATGAAAAGGAGAAATGGGGTTTTTTTGTAGCCTGCTCAAACTTTCAGAAATTTAGAAGAGAACTATTTCATTTGCACCTCTTAGATAAGTCCTAACCAATTTCACCATAAAGAGAACTAGGCTCCATTACCAGGAGATTGCTGGGGTGGAGAAGAGGGAAAAGTACGCTCTGCAGTGAATAATTAGCAGCTCTGGCCTTCTGCTCACTCCTCCCGCAGTGTTATGCTTTGCACACTGAACCAGGAAATAGTTGAACAGATACATTTAAAAGTATGAAGACTGAGTCAGAAGACAATAGTTAAATACCAGTTAAACCACATACTACAGGGCTGTCTTGTAGTACTGGGAAATGAGTACCGCTTAAGGCTGTTTCAGATGTTGCATCCACCTGCAAATATTTGCTGCTGGCTAGAGCTCAGCATATATACTCTCACTAGCAGTATCAGTACTTTGCAAAATATTGCAGACAAGAAAGAAAATAAAGTTAGCTTAATACAAAGTACAATAAACTAATTACATGCTTTAATCATCAAAAGCGTATAATGCCTGGTTGGTGGGATTTTTTAATTTTTTTTTTTTTTAAAAACACAGGTTATATGATTATAAAGTTAGTTAAGGATAGAGCTGCTTTTTTCAAGCATTTAAGCTTTCAATTTCATGAATATAGAGAGTTAATTATTAGCTTCTTTAATGTGGATCTTTTACTATAAGTGTATAGCACAGATCAGAAATTACAATGTCACAGAGGAATCAGGCACACACTCACAATAAAAGCACAAACGCAATTACACTTTCATTACATAGTCTCAAATCCACATTAAAAAAATATATTGTGTTAAGACATTTATATTTTAGATCAACTACCTTTCAGCAATAATGAAAAATCATTATAGCTGGCGAAAGAGTCGACAAGATTATGAAAATGCATTGACATGGTGCTGGAGGACATTCGCCGTTAAAGTCTTATCTTATGAAGAAACAGCTAAACGCTTTATAACAATATTTCATCTGTAACTTTTAAGCTGGAGATGTCTGTTTCCAAATGGATTCAGCACATAAAATAAATATTTTTATTTGCTTCTGTTAGCTGGCTAGCTTTTGTATTTGTAACTATCTCCTAGAAATTTTAACATCTCCAAATGCAAGTCCTTGATAAATTACAGACAAAGGGAAGTTTTCTTTCCTTTAATAGGGACAAAGGAGAGTATTGTTGAGATTTATTATATACATACAATTACCTGCATTGTTATGGAGATTAAAGGACAAAGGGCCAACAGATCTAATTCCCGATCTTACAGCCTTGTCCTTTCCCATAATTATGTCTTAAAATTGGATTTCAGTAAACACATTCACAATACCAATATCTACCAAGGCTTTGCATGTACTTGGAGATAGTTTCAATTATTTTAACATGGATGCAGCAATACATTTAATTAATCATTGATCATTCAAGTGAACACGTTCAATTTAGTAGCACCAATAAAGTGCATTTTTTCAGTTGGTTGTAAGAAGAGTCTTAAAACTAGTACAAGGTTCATTAGAAAGAATAACTGGCTAGTCTATTAGTCACTTTAAAAAAAAAAAGCACTAAACAAACTTTCACAAAAATCTTCCCTTTTTTTTTTTCTTCCATCTGAGAAATATTTCCCGAAATAGGATTTTCAACTGCAGAGAGATACTGAAAAAAGAAAAAGGAAGTATTTTCATTCTGCAGATGTTAATGCTGCCCCTTTATCTCATGTGAGAGTATGTCAGTCTCCTTTCTTCAGCTGTCAGATACAACTTCTATTGGAAACTCTGAGTTTAAAATACCAGGCCTGTGCCTTTGGCGTCCATAGTATGCCAGCTAAAAAGGCCAGATCCTGACCTCAAAGCTGGGCTGCTTATTTCTCCCTGGTGTCCAGCTACACGGAACTAGACCCTAGAGGTGAATTCCCCTCAAAGAATTATGCAAACTGAACCAAAGATAATGAACTTCCCCAAAGAAAGAGCCTCCCCCCCCTTTTTTTTTTTCAGTTTTGTTGAAGATACACATTTACAAAGACTGTGGGAAGGAAATTGTGGCTATACTTCTCGTATTTCTCCTTTACAAAAAAAAAGTATAAATCCATAGAAGGTGAAACCATCAAAGACTTCTGTTAACCAGGCACAGGCTACTTTTCAAAAAAACAAAACAAAAAAAAATTGCATCGAAATTGACCAGAACAGGTACGTTTTTATTGGTATTGAACTCCAAGCCTAGTATTAGAAGAAGTGGCTGATCCTGCAAGCAGACTGAAAGAACACTAGAATTTAGAAAGCATAATTATGTAGCAGGAAAGCCATGAGCTGTGAATTCCCCAAATCCAAATTTGGTTATAAATGGGTGATTATAATATTTGCAGCATCAAGAAGACATTAGAATTCCCATATCTGCTTTCACTGGAGAAAAATAATTAAAGAAAACAAAATTTGATGACCTAAAAGGACCCTACCAATTTATCACCGTTCATTTTATTTTTCCCTTGGTTTGAGGCATTTATAAGTATATAAAGTTCCTGCAGAATCAGAGAAAACAACTGACTGTGATCAAAAAAGGAGGAAAACCCTAAACTCCCTTATTAACACAATATAATTTTGCATATGTAAATTTGATGCTGGCCACAAGCACCCATTTTTTCCCTTCACACTAGTTTTCATAGTAAGTCACATTTCAATGTTTAAAAAGTACACTGAAACCATGGCATGTCTAATATTGTAATAAAACCACTGGCAAGGCTGACTTAATCTCTTTTGATAGTTCCACACCGCTATTTTCTTCTACAGTGAAACTACTAACATGCGTTTCTTTCACTTGAATCCCAGAGGGTAATGGTGGAAGCCCTTCTCTTTCTCAGTCAAAGCTACATTTTGGTCTCAGAGAGAAGTCATTTGCCCCAAATCCTCACCAGCATAGAAAACTGGTCCCCTTTCCAATCAGGGCTATTCTTCCTGTTTCAGATGTTGGTAGTGGTGGAGGCCTCTTCTATTTTCAGCTGGACACTATTTACCACTCTAGCATCCTTCCTGCCCTTTCCACTTCAAAACGCATAGGCCACCTTGCACAAAGACAAGCAGCAGAGCAAGTTTAGACAAATAAAGACAAAGATGCAATCCCTCTTACTATGAATTCAGACAGTAACTAACAAGTCATCTGTCCTTGAGCTGATACAGGCTGCGGCCAGATGAAGCTAACTGAATGAACTCTTGCAATTCTCCCCTTTGCCCCTCTGTATCATGACATCTTTGGCACGATTAAGTTCAAAGTTTCAAGGGAATACTCTGGGAATCAGTTGGCTGAGCTGCTTTGGGCATGAGGAAACCCTGGGGAGGACAGGCAGCAAAAAGAAGCAACCTCCATTTGTGCGCAGGGACTACTGACATTGCAGGCACAACAAGCACTAGAGGGAGGCAGCAGGAAGCTTTCACGGTCAGTAATATCACAGATGGTCCCATGCTTTGCTGCATATGGAGGCTGGCTTGCCCCAAAATGAAGCTGCACCTTTCTCTGGCCACGGCCTGCTGCCCCGTCCTTTGCAGCATCCTCCTGTCTGGTGAGGCAATATAGCACTCCCAAGCCAGCCCTCTGGCTGGGCACCCACCTGCCCTTTGCATGGCTCCTTATTTCCAGGGACAGAGTTGGTAGAAATTGTAATGTGAAAATGAGGACTCAAAAGCACGTATGTAGAAATAGACGTGCCAGCAGTGACTTGTTCATGTGTGTATATAAGAAAATAAACAAGGAAGCTTATTAAAAATGCTCTAACTTAAGAGAATCCAAGTGCACAAGAGGAAACAATAAGAGAAAGCTCAGTCTAAGCTCCATGATGGGGAATGCAGAAACAAGTGTCACCGGCATTCCTGGGAGAAAACACACTCCAGAGCCACCTCCCACTGCAGAGATGAGCCATCAGCAAACAGAACAAGACGTATAACATCATAACCTTGGCTAGGAGTCTTCATAGAGGTATGCAGAGTACCCTATCTTACCACCCATCTACCAAGACGTCCTAAAACCATGAATGATTCATCTTGATACACTCTATTTAAACAAAACAAAAAAATCCCACTTAACTAATAAAAGCAGAGGCTTTAAAATATGCATTTAAACCTGTCAGAACATGCCAAGCTACGATCCCCCAATAACCAAGGACAGGCTGGGCTTCTACAAAGCTGGTTTGCACAAATATCCCTGCTTTAGGGAGCACTCCCATTCAGGCTAGGTTCAACCCAACTCCTTGCAAGCTGGCAGACAAAAAACCCCAATCAAAATATTGCCAAAAGGAAGTAAGGAATTAAGCTGAGAATGCACCTAATCATAGAGCCAGCTGTGTTTTAGATACAAACTATAAAATCCTAACAAGGAAAAGCTCCCAGGCACTTAAGTCCCTCCTCTCACCTGGGCTGCGACGGGAGAGAGGGCTCCAGAACCTTCGGGCACAGAAGAGACCCACTCACAGAGCCAGGACCAGATGTCACCCTCGCCCTTTCTCAAACACTCACAGCCTCCAACATGGATACACTAAGAGACTGCATCTGCTTACCAGGCTGCAACAGACAGACTGTAATTTACAATAAAGCTCCGGACCTGATGTTCAAGTCTTTACTTGATGATTTTGTAGTCTCGGAAGCAGAAATTGCTTACCTTCAATGGGGGAAATAGGGGTGAAGTTCACACAAATTATTCCTTATATTCAATCCCTGGCCCATATCGTGCACAGTAAACAGAAAACAGTACTACGGTATGTAGATGGCATTCTCCTGGGCTGGGGAGATGGGTCGGGGCAATCCTCGGTTTCAGTACAGGCTGGGGGATGATGTAATCAAGAGCAGTGCTGTGGAAAAGGACATGGGGGTACGGATGGACAAAAAGCTGGACACGAGCCAAAAATGTGCAGTTGCAGCCCAGAAGGCCAACCGTATCCTGGGCTGCATCAAAAGAAGCGTGGCCAGCAGGTCGAGGGAGGTGATTCTGCCCCTCTACTCTGCTCTGGTGAGACCCCACCTGGAGTCCTGCCTCCAGCTCTGGAGCCCTCAGCACAGGTAAGACATGGAGCTGTTGGAGAGGGTCCAGAGGGAGCGCCACAAAAATTATCAGAGGGATGGAACACCTCTCCTATGAGGAAAGGCAGAGAGAGTTGGAGTTGTTGAGCCTGGAGAAGAGAAGGCTGTGGGGAGACCTTAGAGCAGCCTTCCAGTACTTAAAGGAAGCCTACAGGAAAGACGGGGACAGACTTTTTAGCAAGGCCTGTCGTGACAGGGCAGGGAGCAATGGTTTTAAACTAAGGGAGGGCAGATTTAGACTGGATTTAAGAAAGACATTTTTTTACAATGAGGGTGTTGAGGCACTGGAACAGGTTGCCCAGAGAGGTAGTGGAGGCCCCATCCCTGGAAACATTCAAGGTCAGGTTGGATGGGGCTTTGAGCAACCTGATCTAGTTAAAGATGTCCCTGCTCTTGCAGAGGGGTTGGACTAGATGACCTGTAAAGGTCCCTTCCAATCCAAAGCATTCTATGATTCCTGCACACCACAAAGCCCAACCAATCAACCAAAAAAACCATAAAGTGTTCCAATAAACATAACACCCAACCCAACATTTTAAAAAAACCCCACATTCTAAAGCCTAAAGTAGAACCCCAGATGCAGTACACAAGAAAAACTTTGCATGCATTAGGAACCTACCAATGACATACTAGATATTTATTTTACTTGTTTAGTTTGGCTAAAACTGTGCAAAACAATGAGAAAAGTCAGAAGTGTACCTAACAAATGTGAGGTACAAGAAGAATAGGAAAAGGAAACCAAGAACAAGCAGATATGAGGCACTGGAGAGAAAGGTATTTCTAAGCATTGGCTAGGAGAGCTTAAATCCTTCCAGTGGTCCCTTCTCCTCCCCAAAGCAGGACCCACATCAAACACAGGCTTTAGCCCTCTTCCTCGCACACACCAACTGGGTTTGAAGCACCATGTAAAGCCAAGATCAGTTACAGACCCCACAGGTCTGGTACCACAGCAGATGCCAACATCATTCCTTCCTCTGTTTGTAGCTGTAGGCACAATTTCCTCTATTCTGAAACACAGTTAAAAGCACAGTTTCCTTTTCTCCCATTTACATTTCTACAGATGGAGGAAGAGGCTTTCATACGTGGCCCTAGGTGTCTCAGACAAATCAGAGGAAAAGAGTGACAGTTGGACTGTGTGGTTTCTAATACCAAGGGATTCTTCCAATTTCCTGGTGACGGTAGGAACATAACCTTAAATACATTCAGTGACGTGCCAAATACCAACAACACTTACGGAAAGATACAGATGTTACTCTGTGTTGCCCTGCCTTTTCCACTGAATGCCCATGAATGGCATTAGAAGGTAACTAAATGAGGCCACAAGTTTATCGATCCAGCTCTGGTTGGACCACATATACGTGTCCATTCTTTGCTGGATTACAGAAATACCTTTCCTACTTAATCTTGGATTTTCTCCTGGAATTTTGGATTAATAGCCCCAGGAGGCCTGTTTACGTGCAGATACATTTAGGAACAGCTGGAAAGCACTTAGAGAAAAGCCTTGGTGCAGCCTTCCAGAGCAGTGCATCTGTTTGTTCTTCTCTTCATGCACATGCCTGATCACACATTTGTGTGCCTTCTAACATTTCATATTAGCACATGCTCACCTACACTTAGTTGTCTTTTTCCCCCACAATTAAAGTCCTCCCCTGCACAGTCATCTCCTGCTGGAAGTTAAATTTCCTGCTGATGTCTCCATTTAAGGCAAGGTTCTCCTTCACTCTCCCCTTCCTACATAGCAGTAGGCCCTCTCTGCTAGAGAAAATTCAACTAGCTCCTCCTACATTTCCAGCGACCTTTCATGATGTTCAAGGTACTATTTACATTCAAATTTTGGAATCTAACTAAAAGCAGTCACATCAGGCTAACAACCAGATATGCAGCCACTGACTGTTTTAATAGCTTTTCTCTCCTTTGCTCATATTGGGAATCTTCTTTCAAGCAAGCAAGCAAAAAACCCCAAATAAACGACATGAGACAGGCTTCATACCTACAAACATCAAATTTCCAGTCCCCAACCACTCTCTAACATTGTTGAAACGCTTACTCTATGATACACTGTAATTCTAGTAGGAAGAAGGAAATGCATAAATTAAAATTATATGGATTATGGCCTACACAATAAACAAAGATTTTAAAACAGTAGCAATTTCTCTCTCTCATATTTAGAAACTCCAACCAAAAAAATTTACATGCCATGAAAATCCTCAACAAAGACTTGCATGTAGCTCACATAATTGAGGAAGTACTAATAATAGCGTGGCTGTTTGCACAGGCAACATTTCCACTGTGGGCTTGAATTCTGATCTCAAACATGCAGAAGAAGATATTTTGTTGTATGTTGCTGGCTAGAGACTAAAATCAAAGTACTGGAAACCATCCGAGTGTGTTGCAATGTGCAGTCAGCCTATGCAGCTAAGGAAGCACTACACACATCCATGCCACGTTGAAAACAAAGCATCTATTGAGTACTGCAGAAGGTGTTTGTGTTGTGTGTTCTTGTAATGAACATAAAGAAGCACGTTAAATTAACCTGTGTTGCAGTTTTAAACAAAAATGAAAGCCTTTGCATTTCAGCATCAACTGTCAGTCATCACAGAAAAGTAACTTGCCCTGACAGATGGGAAGTGTATTTCTAAGCTCCTCCAACACAAGCAAACTCAGTTCACAGCCACAGCTTCCCTTTCTGGTCTACACCGGGTAAGTCCAGGCCTGCTCAGGTCTCCAGATCACTGATGCCCATACCTGTGTTTCTAATGGTGGTCATTAAAGGTTTTACCCCAGAGTGTATTTACAGTAGCAGCAAGGGAGCCTCACATTTCCCAAGCTTTATTCTTTTTTAAAGCTCTAAATTAGCTCTATGTAGACCTATCTCACAAAGTAGTTGCAAAATATTTTTGTTAAATGGTGCTCTCAAATTTTTTTCTTCACGTGCTGAAGATTACCCAGAATAATTTCGCAAACTAAAATTTAGAGTACCATACAAGAGAAGAATCAACAAGGATAATTAACAAAGACCAATATATAGCAGAAATTAACTGACATGCAGCATACACACATGGCAAGTCCACATTTTAGATATGATGGTGTTTCATTTAAACTCCTCGGTTGGAAATTCAGATCAGTAATTAAGTCATAATCCTATATAATCGACTCACACAGTATCAGTAGGAGTTCTGTGCATGGAATAAGCTGTAAGAACAAGCTATTAGATCCACATAAAAGGCATTTATAACTCTAAGCACCAAAACAAGCACACAAACACTGGAGCTTAGAAGTCCATTGCTCTTGAGTAGTAGATGTTATGTTGTCATATCACTAATATGATCATTCTCAAGTCACTGGCTCCCATAAAAAACACACAGCAAGGTTTGTTTTTTTAACAGCTCTAACCTTGCCCACTATGTTGTAATTCTTTAAAAATAAGGAAGATGCTTATCCTGGAGTAAAAGACACCATAGAAAGATCATATGCCTGTCACACCACCCAGGAGCTGCCATGACACAGCCGTTCCACAGCTCGGGATGCTTCCTAGCCCTTGAGTGTGTTCAGGCCAACAATGCTGTCTGTGTTAGGAGCACTGTCCCTTTACCGACCCCACAGTCATCTAAAAGGCAACGCGGAGGCCAGATCCAGCCGAGAGCCACTTCCACCCGACTCGCTGCCTTTCCTCTCATGGTCCAGCAGGGAGACTGTACACAAGGGGCAATAGTTCCTACTGGCAATGCACAAAGTCCAGCTCATGCCACATGCCTGGCAGTCTTGCCAGCTGCTGTTGCCTTCTTACACCAGCTAAATACCTCACCGGGTAGTCCCAGGCCATGTCCCCATACGTGCACACATGTCACACCGTGAATGACACTAGACAACTCTGACATCTGCCTTAACCTCTGCAAAGAACCCACCACAAAGAGCAAAACTGTTCCCTTTTAGAGACCATCCTGATTTTTAGAGGGCAAGACCATATGAACACTACTCGGAACAGCCAACAAGACTACTATGCTTAGAGCAAGCATTCCCTCCAAGCAAGGCTTTATTCTGCATCCTTATTGCTGGCATTAATGGGCTATATAATCATAACACACTTTTCTCACATCAGTTATCTCCCCTACCTGCCACAAGTGGCCACACTGAAATTTAGTGATTTCAAACGAGCGAACAATTTGCAGAATCACACAATCAGCGAGGACTCTGTTTACATCCTATTCCTCTAAGGAAAAAGCTGCCTAAGGGGCCTTTCCCCCCACCTCTCTCTGTAGATCATGCAAATGCTCCTAATGTTCAAAACTCCACAAGGTGCTGACCAGCACCAGTTAAGAGGTCTGGTGAACAGAGGCTTCCTTGCACCAGCCTTCACATTCACAGGTACACCTAAAGTCACAGCTGAGACTGTCAAAAACCGTAGTCTTACGAATTTTCAGACCATGACACCATGAGCTAGGGAGCTCCCACCTAAACTTGTGAGCCACACCAAAATCTGCAGATCTGACCTGTGTCCTGTAGTACATTGATGGGAGCTCTGATACTATCAGGGGATGACAGGACCTACTCAAGGGTCCCACAGGGGTGGAGCGTGCAGCTTGGCCCCAAGATGATGAATGCATAAATGTAACTACATGTAATTGAGGAGATGGTCCAATTTTTTTTATTATTATTTATCATATGAGACACCAATTAAGAGCCAGACTTAGAGGACAAGTAGATCATTACGTCACAGGATTTCATACCCTGCTTGAGAAGAAAAACTACAAACGATAGACATCACGGCTGGCAGATCCTCACACAAAGGCTCCTCTGCTTCAAGAAAGAGAAGTCAATGCAAGCCACATGCCCACACAAGGCTCTTGTTGCCTGGATGAGCCTGTAAGGCTACACCCAAGGACAACCCAGGCCTGCCCTGAGCTCTTCCAAAATGCTGGAGTACTTAGATTCCCAAGTCAGTCTTAGCTCTTATTCAGAAGAGATTTTTAAACCTAGGCTTGGTACAACAGCAAACAGAGATGGAACAACAAAACACTGCAAGGTACCCCAAACTGAATGAGACACAAAAGGAGGAAGAAGCAAAGGTTAACAATAGCCACTGGCTGTAATCACAAGGTGGTGCCAATGTAAGATAAGGAAAAAAACAGTTAGAAATCTAAAGCAGTGGTATAGTTGTGCTCTGCAGCTTTCAGGGTGGGAATGAAACATAGGCCAGGCAGAACTGTCACCGCAGACAACTGAGCACCTTGGTCCATACCAACATATGTTCATGCTTCTGTAACAGAAACTGTTGATGCAGAGGCCAAGCAGGTATGTCTGGAAGCAAAAGTTCAGCAAGCCCCAAAACATTAGAGTTCACAGCACTCACGAAGTGTTCCTATGGGAACACTAGTAAACCATCAGCTGAGAGAAGCACGGGGTGAAAGCCTATGCCAGCATGCGATGAGCAGGTCACCTGGCAAATGATTTTGATTTACATCACTGAAAAGTGTCCTTGGAAGAACATCCTGCAACACGCTCAGGCACAGAGGGAGGCCTGAAACACAAGTGTGCTGGCAGACACCTCCTGTTGACCTGCAGCCCTACACCGCCAGGTCCACTCTCTCTGCAGCACAGCAGGATTTTCCCGTGAAAACTCCACACCACTCTTGAAGGCTGCAACTCAGTGGGTGATGCGCACCACCAGCACGGGCGATGTGCAAATAATGTATTACTAATTAACCAGCAGCGACACAACGAGGGCAGGCTACAATACTCAGTGGGGAGACGAGAGCCGCCCCTGCTCTACCTAAGGTAGCTCTCAGTGAGGTAAACAACCGGGGCTGCCTCACACCCCGAAAGGAGCCACGCGGCTGTACCACAGGACCATACTCCCACCACGTCCTCGCCGGTGCCGGCCACTGGTCGCCCCCCACGCTGCGGCTGGGCGGGGCTCAGACCCCCAAAGGGCAGGTAGAGAGCACCGGGGGAGGCCGAGGCCCCAGGGATCCCGCCGGCGGCCGCCCCAGGTGAGCGCCGCCTCCGCCGGACCACGCCGCGGCATCCCCCAGCCTCCCCTTCCTTCCCCGGGCGACACCGGCGGACCCGCTGCGGGACAAAGCCTGAGCCCCGGCCACACACCTGCCCCACCGGCCGTACGCCTCCCCGCGGAGCGGCGGGCGCCGCCGCCGGGGCAGCTCCCGGCGGGGACAGGTGCGGTGGCCGCAGCGCGGCGGACCCCCGCCTCTCGCGCCCTACTCCGTCCCCCGCGCCGCGGTCTCACCTCGACCGGCAGCAGCAGCAGCGGCAGCAGAAGGCAGGGCAGGGGCAGCAGTAGCCGCCTCATGGTGGCGGAGAGCGCTCCCCGCTGCGCGCACAGCCGCTCAGCCCGACGCCGCCTCCCCCGGAGACATGGCCGGGCTACGCGCCCCGCACCGCCCGGCGTCCCACCCCTTCACCGCCCTCACAGGCGGCAGCACCTCACCCTCCCGCCGCTCCCTCTAGCGCTCCCTGACTGGAAAGGCGGGTGGCTGGAGCCGCCGCGGGGGAAGCCCTGCACGGGGCGGAGTGAGGGGGCGAGCAGAACAGCCGGCCGCGGGAGGACCGGACCAGGCGCCGCTCCCTCGCCCACGGCTTAAATGGCCGTCTTGCAGCGGGCGGGGGGGGCTGCGCCTGGCGCTTCCCCGCCTTCACTCCTCCCTCCCGGCATCTGACATCTCCCCCCGCCTGGCCAGGCGAGGAAGTGGCTCCCTCCGAAAGTTTCCCGGCCTCCGTGCGCATCCCCGGAGGAAGCGGCGCCGCGGGGTGTGCCCTGCCGCCCGCCCCGGCCTTGGGACTGTGCTCGGGAGCGGACGATACGCAGAAGGGTCGGTGGTAAAACGGAGTGAACCGCGGCCTCGGGGCGCCTCTACCGCCCTCTCTCCTCCAGCGGGGGGGAGCCCTGCGGCGGCTGCGGCCCCACGTGGCCCCGGACGGGTTTAAGGGGCTGTCGCGGCCGCAGGAGGGGATCCTGGTTTTGCGGCAGTGAGTGGCTCCACTTATTGCACCATTCATCACCCCCAGGTCGTGCCCCCCAAAAAGTCCTGTCCCTCTCCAGGCACTGTTTTGGACATGCTTTATCCATGTCATCAAAAAGGACATTACATCATCAAATGCAATCACTTTTATAACCTTAACTTTCTTCCCAGGCTTAATGCACTGTTTCACATTTCATTCATCTTGGATAAGGGAAAAGGAGAGACAGGGTCGGTTTACATAGCATATCTTTAATTATGGAAACACTGGCAGTCTTCATTTTCTCAAAAGTTTTGAGCTCACGTGTTTGTAATTTCCCTGTCTTTCCTGAGCCCTCAAAACATATGCATAGCATTATGGAAGCAACTATTCCACAGGAGTTCATGGGAACACTCACCAGAATAAGGGCATGCGCATACCTTACTGTTTGGGAGGCTGAGACTTACAGCTGGAGCTAGATAAACAGTGTGGGGGCATCCCTTCATATCAATAAGATTTGTGGGAAATAGGTAATTACTTCAGAAAAGTACTTTAAAATTGTTAGGGTGCCTTCAAACAAGGAAATAAACACTATACAAAAACCATTAATAAAACCACCTTTCCTACACCTTCCATTCAGAGCAAAGCACCTGAGAATTTTCTCCAGCTGAAGACTCTTCCTGGTAAACCACACACCTGCCAGAAGTCTCACCAGCTGCAGGGAAGTTATTATGCTGAGATAACTTCTGCAGATCAAACCCTACCATTTGGAAATTATGGCTCTGACTCTCAAAAGAAATTCCTTGTTGCAGCTCCCCATGCCTGGGCAGAGCCCCAGTGGGTCTAAGTTGCCAAACTGCAGATTCTGGCCAGGCCGTGTTTCACTTGCATCTAAAACGCAACCAACTACCTTCATAGTGGCAGATCAGGGTTACACTGCATAGCTGCACTTGAGCAATCATACTTGGTCATCCTTGGCTCCAACTCAGTGAGAACAACATGGCTTTTTTAATTGCATGCCTTTCCAGTACAACAGCCTAGTAACTAATCCAGTTACCCCTGAAATTTAGTGGGAATCTCTCCACTGATTTAAGCAGTAATGGCAGCCAGCCCTGAAGGAGGAAATTAAAAAATGCACTGAGACAACAAGAAGTGGGATTCTGACCTGTTCAAATTTATAAGTATCTTCAAGCTGATGTTGCCATCCCCAGACTCTACATGTCCCTGGACTCTTAAGTTCACTCATTCTTCTTTCCTTAATAGGCCACATAACCCTACTTAGAAGCAAGGGGCACTGTATTTCTTAGCCTATGTTAATTCCTTGCTCCAGAGAGCAACTGGGCTGCTACATCATTATTACAGGAAGCTAAACTTCTTTCACCACACCATGTCTGTCTGGATCTGGTATAGCTGGTGGGGCTTTCACATACAAGCTACATGGAATCTGTGATTAATTACTTTCTCATGTAACACTTGTGGCTGAGTCCTCACAACTACTCATATGTCAAGTACCTGTACCAGGAGGCCTGTGAAGTTCTGGGAGGCAGTTTCATTTCTGGAGCACCTAAAATAGTAGAGGACTGCATTAAATTTGCTTGTAGAGGTATCTAAGCAGAGTATTTCTAGGGCTGTAGAATAAAGTTACCTTAATGCATGTCTTTAATTATAACCATAACTAGTGCCAGTCATCAGTAGGATTTATACATAGTAGGTTAAACGGGCAAAAAGAGAACATAGGAGGTTTGTTACTGTTTTAGGGTGCATCTCTGACTGACTGTTATCAGACTTCAAGGAAGGGACTAACTTCTTTCCAGAGACATTTATTGGGTGTGAGAAGTACGCAATCAGGGACATAGCTCTGTCTGCACTGAAGGAGTGAGCTACCAAGATTCATAGACATTTGAATAGGCTCAGATATGCTGAAGAAGATGGCCACAGAAAGAAAAAAAAACGTGCCAAGAAACACAGGGCACTAAAAAGCATAATTATTTTGTAACATAAAACAGAAGTACAATTTCCATTTGATTAATTAAAAAAACCCAACTGGTAGCAATCCAACTTTTTGTATGTAGATTCTGATGAAATGTTTGTCTCCTCCAGATTGTTTAAAATTCTGGGAGGAATGTTCCAAAAAAGCTTTTCTGATTAGATTTTGAGAGCTCTGTGGAGAAAGAATCACACGTGTACCTGATTGCTTCCTTGGATCAATGCCTCTGCTCTTTATAGCATGCTCTGGTTGACTACTAGCCATGCAGACCTCAGGGAAGAGCTGGATGGCAAAGAGCTGTGATTCATGCCAGAATCAGAGACTTCACATGCTGAAAATGGAAAAGAGAAATTAAAAGTCAAATTTTTTGAAGTCTTACAGGTGTTAATTGTTCAGCAGCAATAACCATCACAACACAATTTCCTAGGAATTAGAAGTTCAAGGTTGCATTTCAGGCCACAGGCTCTTCACAGCTTGTTACTAACCTGCTGGAAATTCCCTGAATTACAACTGCTGTTGCCTAATTGTTTCTATAGGTAAGTTTTGTTTATTCTACAGGCTTTTATTAAAGCTATATGTGTGACAGGATTATAAAACTGGGTAGGTGTTGCTCCTGGGCTAAAGCTTCTACTACACTTTCATCTGAAAGTTAATTTGTGCATCTGAGTCATAAAACCTCTTCAAAAGGAAGCATCAGAAAGACGTGTTTCCACATCCTTATAATCAAGTTTTTGAACAAGAGACCCAAGTTTAAAAGTTGCCTTGGGCTCTTGCACACAAATCCAGGAAGAATGTGCAGGCATATTACTTATGGGTGCTCTAGTTCACACAGTATGGTATACTACTAATGCTCTGGGCAGAGAGAAAGGGGAGACTGCAAAAATATAGTGACCCAAAGCTGTCCAATTTGGAGCAGTTCCCCTGGCTGATAATATTTGTCTTTCACTGAGACTGGCAATTAAATATGGTTTCTAAAAAAAAAAAATAAAATCAGTATGGCTATATTTAACTGCATACCACAGACAGCCTTGATCACAATAGTATATTCTCATTAGTTATTCACAGTTTCATTCATCAGCTCAATGTGCAGTGTCAGCCAAAGAGGCATCAAATTGTTGAGCATCATCAGGAAGGGTGTTGAGAACAATACAGAGAGCATCATTTTTATGCATTTGCCAATGCATAAAACCCAGGTGCACCCACATCCTGACTAATGCATGCCACTGCTCTCAGCATTGCAACAAGGACATAACAGAGTGAGGGAAGGTAGCAAGAAGGGCAGTTAAAATGATGTGGATGATGGTGCAGCTGTCTTACCAGGGGAGACTTAAAAAGCTGTGACTTGTCAATTAAGAGAGGAGAAGGCTACCTGGAAGTAAGATGAATGAAAAATTTGTTCACTAAATCCCACCTAGAACTAGGGATCACTAACACTAATAAGAGATTGAACAGATACAATAAAGTGCTTTCTTACATAGCAGGCAATGAACTTGTGGAATATGTAGTCACAGCAGGTTTTAAAGGCAAACAGTATGAGCAGTTCCAAAAAGGGGGCAGACAAATTCATGGACAACACGTCCATAAACAGGGAAAAGGCAGAGATGAGTCTGTAACATCCCTAATCGATGACTGTGGATGCTGGGAATGGACCTCAGATAGCTGTCAGGTTTGTTTGCTGTTCGTAAACAGAATCTCCTAATGCCACTGCTGGAGACAGAATACTGGGCTGGATGGGTTCATCACTGGTCTGACCAAGTAGGGCATTTCTTAGCTGCTTGCAGTAGCAATGTCCAAAACAGAGCCTCACTGTACAAAGGACTGTATAAGCATATAGCAAGAAACAAGCCTGCTACCATCAGCTTGCTATTTCAGTAAGCAAGACAGGTAATATGGCAAAGAAAGTATATGTTACTATTGTCATTCATTACAGAGGAAGCACTCTGTGTTATGATTTCAGACTGAAGTCCAAAAAGTGCTGTGCTTGCCATTGCAATTCAGACAAGACGGGACCTGTGTGACTCACACAAAATGACGAATGGACATCTGTCCTGTCCATCATTGCTCTGTGCCCTGAAGCTATGTAAGCCCAAAGTGCTCCTTCTGGTTGACACTGCTCTGGATCTTATTTATACCACTTCTTCTGACCCCAAAAGGGTCCTTCAGGCTTCCATGTACCACTGAATTCAGAAATGAGGCTCTTGGGAACAACTCACAAAGCAGGACTACAATTCCCTTGTACATTGCAACAGAGGAATAAAGGGAGAATAAACTAAATTGTACATGAACACAATGTACAGTGTTGTCCCAGGAACAAATGCAGTTCTACTACTTTTAAAATAACCCTGAAATTAAAAAGATTGACTAAAGGTCTTGATAGTAGAAGGCTTTTTTTTTTTTTTTTTTTTTTTTTAACATAGACACAAAAGTAGTAACAAAAGAGAACATAAATTGGTACAAATATATTTTGGTTCATATGTTCTTAGTTCAAATGGAAGATCACAGCATGCAGTTCAGTCTCTTTGCCTGCGCTCATCAAGGACATGATACATACTGGACATTAAATTAGAAATCCTACTTGAGAGCAGAGCAGTCCATGGGAAAGATGTTACACTCATGGAAAGGTTATTGAGATTAATGTCTTCATGAGTGCCGAGGACCTTCCTGGGGTGTCAGTCTGCAGGCAGAAATTGAAGAATTTACAGCAAACACTACACCAGCTTCAGCAGCAGCTTTGGTGAAAAAGCAGAAACTGGCTAAATACTGCATCTGGGGATGGTCCTACCATTAGAAGTGATGCAGAAAGGTCTCAGATATCAGATGTGGCTCTAACCTGGTTTCCACTGGTACAAGCTCTCCACAGCCTGTAGCTGCAGGAGGTACTGGCTGGGGACTGCTGTATAGTATTTTAACTCCTAAACAATACTTTGGTTTTTTATTTTTCTCATGTTCCTCACAAGGAGTTAAAGGTGTGTTGAGCTGCTGGCAAAGCCATCCTTCAGAGCAGACAGGATATTCAAAGACAACATGTCACTTTTTACAACAAGAGGAAAGTTAACTTGAGTTCTGGTTAGGCCAGGTTTGGGATGGTTTTATTTTGACTGAGGGAGAGGAGAAAGACAGTTTTTGTTGTTGTGGTGGGGGCTAGCAAAGAGAACAAACTGAAAACAAGCTTTTGCAGGTTTTTTTACCCAACTTTCAACAAGACTTCAAAGTGCAGTAACTGAAAACAACTTTTGGAGGTGGGTAACACATTCAATCTATTACACCCATTCAGTGGCCAGTTTCCTCTGTGTGGGAAGGCAGGTGGGCGGGAGGATATCTTTTACATAGTAATTGAAGGGAAAATATGCATTAAAACACCACAGGCTAGGACACTCCAAAGCATCTGCAGCACCTGAGCTACTTCCAACACAAAAGAACATTTTTGTAAGTGGCTCAAGTTCAAACAGATACCAGCCTTTTAAACAGGTCATCTTCTACACAGCAACAAATGGACTCCATTTCAGTGGGAGAAGGGAAGAGGTCATGGTCCTATAGCTTGTCTCACAAATGCAAGGTCCCATGTAATCACTAGGCTTCAGCCAGGAGTAATGTCATGGGTTGCAGAGGGCTCTTGCACAATAATACAGAGTTTATTGACACCTGTAGAAAGGGCAGGAGGAAAGCGATGTTCATCATAGGCAGTCTCTGTAGGGGTTACCAAAGGGCACAGCCATAGCACAGCTGCCCCACACAGGAGAGAGAGGTCTGAGGTGGCATATAGAGCAAGAGGAAACAGTGACTGGCAGGATTCTGGGAAATACCAGAAGAAGCTGGCAGCCTGTGTAGCTGGCAGAAAGATTTCCCCTTCTCCACCTGCCAATTTTGTTGTTCTTGTCTCCCTGCTCACTAAAGAAATGCATAGATGTTTTTTAGCATACAAAACTTCAGTGGAATCACTTTCAATTACTATTTAAGTCCCCAAAATGAAACCATATAATCCAAATGGAATAACATCAAGTTAATTTCTAAACTTGTACTACAAAACATTACAATAGCTGAGTCAGCTCTAGTGAATGAGTGAAACCACCTGTCTAGTGTAAACTAGCAGGTGTGTATATGACTGGGGACCTCTGTCAAGGGCAGTAGAAAAGGGAGTGGCTGGACAGCTTATGCTGTCCAGCAGTCCCATCTGCCATGATCTCCTACAACACATCCTGCCACCTCTAAGAACTGAAACCTCAAGAAACTTGTCAGCAAAACCATGGTTCTGTGACACCACTTGCAAAACCACTGATACTTTAACAGCACCAAGATTTCCACACCAGAGGACTGTCATCTCTAGAGTCACAGATGAGTCACAAATCCCAGAGTCACAAATCCCAAAGTGACAGATACCCATTAAAGAAGGAACAAATTAAAAGGTTAAAAATTAAACATGTTGAAATCTTTGACAAAATGACTGAGCCTCCTTTTCCCTGTCTTCTAACATTACAAATTGGGGGGTGGCACAGTTCTAATGCTGGGCTTTTGTAATGTCTTTCGCTTATCCCCCCAAGAAATATAAATAATAATGTGGAGAAATGATGCAAAATTTCAGGTGTCTTCCAAGCATGGTGCATATCAACTATATCAGGAAATGACCATTTATGGACATCCTAGGAGGGTAATTAGAGTCTTCAGGGTAATTTAACTCTTGCTCCATTGCAGAGATTGCCCTTAAAAGTGATGTAGACACATCTTCTTGTACTCATTTCACACATGGTACTGAAGCATGGACTATTTTCATAGCAATCTACATTTGGCAATACTGTAATAAAGTGGGAGAAGCACTTATTTGAGCAATAAAACTACTGGCTGGAGCACAACCGGCCTGTTTCATGTATAACCAGTATTCTCCTGCACAAATACCTGCTTTAAGCTAAACTCCTCTTGCTTTTTACAAAGGTATGCAAAAAATGTCAGGAAGCAAAAGGGCAAAAAGCAAGGAAGAGGTGAGACTGAATCCCTGGAGTGTTGGTATCCAGCACTGAGAGACCGAGATCAGCAAGGTATCCTAAGACTCCTCTTGGTGGATATCAGGTCCTATTTACTGTGCTCAAACCACTGTGGTTGAATTGGGATGGTTTCAAGCATCTTGTCAGTAACACCTAGCAATTGAGCTTGAAAAGCAAGATGGCAAGAAGGCTAGGAAGACATCTGTCTGGGAAGAAAACAAAAGCTGACATCAAAAAATTATCAGTTCTCATCCCAGCTAGCATGGCTGAACTCCCTGGCTCTGAACTTGCATCCCTGCACTTGAAATTCTAATGCCTGATGATGCGCTCTGATCTTTGTTCATTTACTTGTCCTGTCTGACTAGAAATGATGTTTTGGCAACAACCTGCTATTTACTGTGGCACCACAGTCCTAAACATCCTTTAAGACATGCTGAGGCTTAGCTGGCCAAATCCTTATGCTGGCCTTTCAGCTCTCAGTGAGAGCTGAGTGCCTAGGTTGCTTACAGGCTTTTAAAAAATCCCAGGTTCTGTCTTTTGATAACATTTTTTTAAATATCTATTTTTAAAAAGCTCCCTGCTATCTATCACTTGAACAGTCAGTGCTATACAGCTTCCTGATGCTACTGGGAAAAGCTCTTACACTCACTAAACTCTAGTAAGTGAAATAATAAGCTACAAATCAAATAATGCTATTGTTGTTCCCCCATGTTCTAATACTGTGCACTCGCATACAAACAAAAATTATACACCAGCAGATTGCTGTTTGTATTAATAGTTTCCGTGTGTGATGCTTCCACTTGCAATTCCTCAGTTAAACAGGCTGTTCTGAACAGCACTTCTGCTCTCCAAGAAAACAAGGGTCCAAAAGGCAAGGAAGCCACATCAACAACTAACAATAAACCCTGTGGGAGGTATAGATCCTTTTAAAAACTGATGGATTAGATTCAACCTGCTTCTACAGGTACTCACCAGCAATAGTCCAAGTTAATTTTACAGCTGACAGCTTAAAAACGGGTGAATAATCTGTTCTCTTAAAATGGAAAACTTCCATTTTCCTAAAAATCCTGAACTTCCCAAAGTGCATCTACACAGATATATGCTGTTGCAGCAGCTTTGCAGCATATGAAAACAAGCAATCATTTGTTATTTTCTATACTTGTCCTCCTTGCTAATTGCTGCAGAGCAGGGTAACTCCAAAGCAAGGTAGTACAGAAGGGCAATAGCTCTAGTCTATATTCTCTGCCAGAGGGGATGTGGGTTTATTCTCTTTTAGCCCCCGTGAGTGATGGGCTAAGGAGCTGTACCTGTCACCTCTGTAGCTACTTGAGAGATTAAGCACATAACTCCTTTCAAGTATATACTATACATGGTTCTACAGCAGTACAGTTACTCAAATTAACTGTGTCACTGTAAAAACACTCCTTTTTGGCAAGAAATAACTTATCAAACAGATATCAAGGCCATGGCAGAAAATTACTGGCTTACTTCTCCACAAAACTCATACCTCCAGGTGATACCAAAGCAAGGAAATAAAGAAAGATTTGAAGCAGCTGATCAGGAACAAATCAAACTGTCTAGAACCTCAACATGAAAGTAGCAAGTCAAAAGCAGGGAAACACTGAAACTAGTTGCTTTCTTGTTGAAGGAGCATTGCTGCTCCTGCACCATCAGTCTAAGTAGAGGTAGGACTCAATCTGGGGCTGCAAGCACTGCGGAAGTGTCCATAAACACATTGCATGGGTTTTCTGTCAGACTATGCTGTCATCTTGCACAAACCAGACGATGCTGGGGCTTTCTGCTAGGACTAAGCTCTTCACTCTCGCTGGCTTCTTTGCTCTAATGCACTCTAAGAGGGACACTTAACAACAGATACAGGGGAAGAATCATTGTCATGAGAATACTCACCATGCCTATCTACCACAACGATTTGACCAGCCTTGCATGGGTCCCGGGCAGGTGGGTGTCTTGCAGTTTCAAGGTGCTATCTCCTTTTGAGAGATTTTTAATCCCTGCAGCTCAGGAAAGCAGGAGATAATGGAGGATGTGCTTGTGCTTCTTAGTGATTATCAGAGGGAATCATAATGGAGCATTTGCACAATTAATTCATTTCCTATATGCAGCATACTTAATTAATCTAGGGAATAAAACTGATTATGTTTCTCTTCTAGAAAGCATATTCTTTCTGCACCAGAACTCAATCTTGCCTTTACTATTAATATATGGTTTGGTGAGATAAAAACGATCCAATTTTTTTTTATTATTATTTGTCACAGCATCAATCTTACCTAGTCTATTAGCCAGTTCTGATTCTACAGGAAGTACGTATCTCCAAGATGCAGCAATTCTTTGTCTAAAGGTAGAAGACTCAAAATTAAAGTTAAAACCATAAATATGTTAATCTCAGTAACCAAGAGATTCTGATTAACTATCAAAACTTCTATTTGCTGCTCTCCTTCTGAAGAGGTCCTCAGGCTTTGGCTTGTCCAGGTCTTAAGAGACACAAGGATTAATCTTGATTGCTGTCTACATGCTCATTAAAGTTTTGATTTCCTAAACAAGCCTTATAGTTAAGAGAGATCATTTAGATTTTTCTTTACAGGATTTAAGATAGGAAGGTAAATAATCTACTTAGTTTGGTACAGTAATTCCTCCCTTTCTTGTAGGAACAGACCTTTCTGGTGTGTCTTAATGGAGTTTGGGACACTGTGTACAAGTATGGGCTAAGGTAGAAGTTAAGGCATGCATAGGCAAAAGAAAAGCAATAGCTATAGAGAAAGACAGAAGAGGTGGGAAATTTATTTAGCAGTCAGTGGTGGTGCTATTCCTTTCTAGAGGGTAGTTGCCAAGTAGCTTCCCTAATTTCTCTCCCCTTGATCCTCAGCCCTCCTTTTCTGGACAGAGAAGACTGCTGTACATGGCCTATTACTTCTATAACTCATTTATCCACAAATGTGGGCCATATTCCTTCCTGGTATCCCACCAGCTACAGAACATGCTTTAGCCATGCGAGCTTTACTGCCTCATCTAGGCTCTGGCAGAATAAGCTGGAAGACAGCTGTTAGCCAACAGATAACCTTTCTCTCAGGATGCCTTGCCAGTCCCCATTCCCTCCCCAGACAATATCAGGTAGACACAGTGTATTTTCTAAGAGACAGCTATTGACTAGTAAAGCCAGTAAGGAAGTAGAAGCTGCCTAAATGCAATACGAAGTCTGATCTTGCCTCCATCCAACTACAAATAATTGCAGTCATCTCAGTTTCTCTGATTTAATTTCACTTTAACTACAGCACTATCACCTTTAGCAGTTTGACTGCCAGCCTAGTGACAGTGGGTTTTTTTCCTTGCAGAAGGACCTGCATTTGCATCACAAGCAGAAAAGACTCCCAGCTTTTCTTTAAAATGAAATATGACTGAATCTCTCCTGATTGCAGGAGTAAACGTGGAAACATGATCCAAGTTGTCCCTAAAGGATTATAACCCAGAAGACAGTGGGGGGGGGGGGGGGGGGGGCAGAGAATGGGGTCAAGAACACATGATTTTTAAATTCATCTCATGATTTCTGAACATCTGGCAGAGCCAGAATGAAAGTCTGGCTTTTGAGGAGCTTTTGACACTTTAGAGGTCACACACATTCATTCAGTCCTTTGTCATCTTTACCTTGGATTGCAAATGGACATTCAAGATGCATAAGGTAAAGAAGGAGCACCTTGAATTCCTATGTTCCTGCCACTGCTAAAGCCATTCAGCATCTGAATCTCTGACTCTAAAGGCCTGGCTAGACAGTGCTGTTTGGACGAGGAAAGTCTGCCCAGGTGCTTTTAATTATTAGGAAAATAGTTTTCCAGAAATAGCTTGCTGGCTGTTTGCCAGATCTATTTCTTCCAACAGGAAAAGCTAAATGTAAACATCCAGCACTTCATAACAGACCACAGAAGTCTCCCTCCAACTGGAGAAGGACTCTGGAAAGACTGTGCTATCCTCTTGTCTCTTTTACAAAACCCTGGGCTAGCTCATAAGCAGAATTATCCCACGTACCTTAGCAGATTGCTATAGGAAGATTCTGAGAGCTACTTTGTGCTGCAGGAGACATTGCAGTGCTGAAGAATCTCCTGAGTTTTGATACAGAAATGTTCCTTGTTGGCCTGTGAGAGCAGAGCAAACAGGGAGCTGCTGCGCTGCAAACACTTATAAAGCCCTTGGGTACTGCCGAAAGAGACCGGTCCCACCCAGTTGCCTAAGAGTGGCAAAACTGGGCCCATCTGAAAATGATTGAGAAGGAAGCTTGGTGGATATATATATGTCTGCTCTCTTTTATTCCCTTCTTCAGCATTTGTTTCTTCTCAAAACCTACTAATATGGCTACTGTCAGATTTGCCAACTTCAGAACTACTTTTTAGTTACATGGCACTGTGCTTACTGATGACACAAGTATAGAGGTATCTCATGTGTTGTAACCTCTCCTAAGCTCCAAAGACAACTCTTCAGGGAGTATTTCACCTTCCCCTTCCTTGACCTGTACCTGGGGATGTTTTACAGGAGGCAGAACCTCAGGTGCAAATCCAATAGGAAAAAAAGTGTCCCCCTAACAACTCTAAGCATGACACACATGGGGAGGCAAGAAAGTGTGTTTTCTGGGTTCTGCCACCTATGCACGATACTCTGTGAGGAAGAAAAAGAGACAGAGAACATTACAGTGGATAAATAGAATTTCACTCTTTGCAGTAACTGCCAGGCAGCTCATGGCTCCAATTCTCCCTTTGCAGCCTTGTTCCCCACTGGCACGGCATCTGTGCTCAATCTTTCAGCATTGAAGTTTCCCTATTTCTGGAACCTGTAGCCAAACTACATGACAGGAGATACATTCTTATTAGTGCTTTAGTTTCTAGTTTGGCAATTTTTGGAAGACATCCAGAGGACATGTTAAAGGACTGTATGTTGAAATAAGGAAATGTCATGGTTTGATTGTTCAGATATTACTACTTTACTCTTAATTCCATTAATGCCTAGGGATTACCAGAAGCAAAGTTCCTTTGTTGGTAAGTGCTATACAAATCTGTAGGATAACATTTGCAATAAAGAGGTGATGGATAAAATAGGAAACACAGAGAAGGGAAGTTTTTTTACAGATGGCACAGTAAGCGATTAAGTAGCTTGCCCAAGGCTGCAGAAAGAAATTGGGTAAGAGCCAGAAAATGAGACTATGTCTGCTGAGTCATAAAACATGAGTTTACTCATCTGAATTTTTTCCCATTGCATAAATGCCAAGGAGCTCGGCTGTGATATAATACACATAAGTTGCTTAAATGTAACTGAACTCAGTAAACAGAGAGTGGTTTCATTAGTTTAAAGAAAAGAAGACCTTCATCTTACAGAGGGTGGAAAATAAATTACCTGTTTGCAAGAAAGGCAGTGGCCTAGTCTTCTGGGTCACTGCTGGGCAGTGTCACCATTGTGCTTAGTTCCGACAGGGAGATGACTCACTAGCGTTGACACTGTGGCACTGCTGTTGGTCTCTCTTGCACATCTGACTTCCTTGCTTTGGGCAATTTTTACAACTGTACCCATCCTCCACATTTCTTCAGCTCATTCAAAGTTTCCATAGCCAAACTCACAGGTCTGGAGGGAGCTATGTGAAAATATTGCCTATCTGCTATAGGTACAGGTAGATGCCAAGGGAGACTTGCAGCTAAGTGGTGAACTCTTTGCAATTAACAGCAAAGAGAGGAGGGAAGAGGGTGTCAGGAGGGAATTGCATTGCAGAGCACTGCTAATTGAATCGGGAATTTCTCCTCTGGAGACCGGCTGTGAAAAAATAAAGGATCATCTTGCTTCCTCTTCACAGGAGGTCAGGCAAGGCAGAGAGTTGGCGTCAGCCCCAGCCAGCTGAAATTAGCAAGAATTAGCAAGAAATCCAGTGTCCAAAAGTAACCTTTATAAAAAGTAAGACCCTTATATGGCACCAAAATAATGCAAAGGAAAGCTTCCTAGGAGGACTGTGGAAACATCAGCACTGTCCCATTACACAGTCCCATTTCACGTCTGCCTGCAAGGCAAACAAATAGCTAATTCAGTCACTAAAGAGATTTGATGCTTTCCGTGGGGGCTCTGGGAATTGAAGGGGTGCTATGACACAGGATGGTAAAGAAAGAAACAAAGCTGGGGCAGAGGGTCCCACTGTGTAAGAAAAAGGCTCCAGTTGGCAGGTGTTTGACTGTTTGCCCTGACTGTCAGCCTCTAATCTGGCAGAGCACTCACAGCTATTTAACTTGCAGCATTTAAGCAGTTTGTTGAAGGCAATGTGGCTGCATCTGGGCTTGGAGTGTAACACACAAACTAAATGCACTACTACACTGCTGTCTTGAAGTACTTCCCAAAAATGCAAGAATGAGCCTCTCTGGCATTGCCTAGGCTAGATTTTTGCTAAACATTTCCCACCAGTCCACTTCAGCTCTGATGGGGAGATAGCAGCAATGTGGACTCTTGAGCAAAACAGACTTTGAACCTGAATGTTAAAGGTCTGAGTCCATGAGGAAGGATTTTTAGAAGGCCTAAAGGCATTAGGAGCTCAGATAGCATTGATTTTGCACATTCTAGAAAGAAAATCTGTACCTCAGAATCCATATATAAGTTTCTAGAAAAGTTATTTGACTTTCAAATTGGCACCTGTTCTCAGCTCCAATGGGATTTGCACATGTCCAGAACTTATGAAAAAGCAATATATTCCTCCGTAGGAGGCTAAACCTAAACATTTATTAACATAACTTTAGACATTCACATTTTTAAAATGTTGACCTTCCTCTCAAATATTGTTTTACTAACTGATTTTTTCATTATCTAAAAGTTGTACATATAGTGCTGTCTAACTACACCAATAAGTTGGGTGTGAAAATGAAGACTACGTTAAAACAAACCTACAAAAAAAAAATCTTGAAAATTTGGGTCTGTTTGGGTGGTTCCTGCAATTTTTCTTTTCATAAAATGGCCTCTTTTGCCTGGGGAAAAATTTAAATGCTCTTAGTTTTTGAATGTTGTCCAATGAAAATTTCTGAAGGTTATTTTTTTCCATTTGAGAACAGAAACATGTCCACTCCATGCTCCCCTGCCCACAGCTGTTAAAAGATATGTAAAAGCACAGAAAAAAGCCCAACCCAAAACATTTGTTATTAAACTTCCCCCTTCCTCTTATTTTGCAAAACAGTTCAGAAGCATGCACAGTTAACTTTTCATCATGAAAACTATTCTCATCTAAGTTGCTAATACACCCATAGAACTGATAAGCTAAGAATATTTCCTGAACCTTTTTTTTTTAAATTTTCACTTAGTATGTATTTCCATGCCAAGCAGAAGTGTGTTCTCTACCCACTCTGAAATTCATACCCAAAGACACATTGCCTGCAGAAAGGCAGCCTTTGGGAGGCTTTTTTTCTTGTCTATTTTCTCCTATCTAATGCTTTTGCTGTTTATGGAAAGTTGTTCAAGACTGTGATCACTGAGTGCTCTGAAAGAATTTTTATTAGTAACAACCACAGCTAATACGCCAAGGCAGCACATAAACAAGAGGTTTCTTCTTTTAACATTAGGATCCCTAAACAAAGGGATCTATTGATCTTCCAAACTATAATGCAGAGCACTCAGCTTTCTATATTTTGCCTACAAAAGCTGCTCTAACTTCCCGCCAGGAAAATGATGCCAGGCTGACTTCATAAAGCACCCTGAAAAAGGTTTGAGCTCTTATGAAAACTGGAAATTCCATGGCAATTCTTAATACTCTTATAAATATTATTAATATTCTCTGATTAATATTCTGTTAAGAATATTCTGTATTATCTTCCTCTCTGAGTTTTTACTGAAGTAGCATTATACAGATCCTTACTACATAAGCACACTTTGGTAGTGGCAGGAAGAGAATTTTGAGCACCTGAGCACAGACACCCACACCACTTGTCACAGGACCCCCAGAGGACCTCAGCGAGTGGGAGCTCTGTTTCTGCCCAAGGGGCAACTCTGCTGCTCTTCAGTCTCACGAGCATTGCTAGCGTTGGCCTTGCTTGAGTAAACTGTCCACCAGTTGACTCCCTGCATCTAAGCATCAAGGCAGCTAGCCTTGCTAGCCCAGGCACCATGCTGTGCCACCTTGGTGCTGTGTTGCTTGGGATTTGAGAAGTTCAACAGGACTGGCCACGCTGGAACTCAGCCAGGCGAATAGTGACAGCTCTGCTACCATGGCAGGTGCTTGTGTTATGCAGGAAGTGAGACCTGACAGATAATATCAAATCTCCTGTTAGCCCACTATGCTGTAAATGACAGTGGCCAATAGCAGAAGCCTAGGGAATAAAAGGAGAAGAGAATAACAGCATGCTAAGCACATAGTAATGCTTTCCCAGGGTCTCTCTGGCAGGTTTTCTCCAGCATCTAACAATCTGCAGCTCAGGGCTCTGGGATGTAAAGATATAGGAATCTGTAGCACATCTACGTGGTTAGACCCTAACATTGATGCTTTTTGTGGGAAAGGACACAATTCATCAAGAATCAAAATACAGATGTTTCTTTCTTCAGAAGTTAATTCAGACTTACAAATACCTGAACCATTTGATGAAAGCCTGGAGAATTTTATGGAAAAATAAATTAAAAAGCAAGAAAGAGGGAACTTCTCTGCCTGCCCTGGTCTCATATTCCCTTGTCTGCACCCCATCCATTTGACCCTGTTGAGCCAAACTGGTATCGGTGATAATGGTAAACTGCATAACCAGATGAGGTTATGCAGTCAGTCATCCTGTCTTAGCTAAATCATTTTCAGAGGAGCAAGAGGAAGGACGAGGAAGACGTTTGTAATGTGCACAAGTATATCAGTGCTTTTATGGCCTGGTGACTGGAAGCCCTACACATGTTTCAGTTGATAAGGCAATCACAGGGCTTTCATTCTCATCTGAATAAGAACATTTAATCTTTGCAGCATTAAGTCCCATGTGCTAAATTAAATTTCCTGCCAGCTCAGCAAACAGTTTTGATACTTTGAACTGCATTGTACATGCTTTCCTTTCATCACAGGATGCATTTTGTCTCAGCATCAACAGCCAAGAGGAGAAACATCACTTACACCAGGGAGCTACATCTGCTTCAGCACAAGTATCAATATACTGCCGTCAGTGAGCTGTGGTCTTCAGAACTGCCATCAAACAGCAGGCAGCCAGGGTGGGATTCAGATGACCAAGCAGAGGTACCTGCAGTGGGGGCAACTATGTCTGAACTAGTCACTGCAGGCTCCTTTAACTGTCCATGGAGATAAAAGGCTACTTGGTTGGCACAGTGCAGCTCATCTGATGCAAGCAGCTGGGCAGACAGCATCCTAAAAGTGCCTCTTGCTCTGCATTGATTTTTAAGGCTGTGCAGAGAATTAGCTCAGGTGTAGACAGCCACATTGCAAATCTCCGTGGTCAGGAAGGAAGAATCTGACTTTCAGTTCCCTCCCAGTTCTAGGCTAATAAAAGTCTTTGCCACAGTAGGTTTGGGGAGGCTTCTCTATTCGCCCTGCTGCAACTTACTCACCTATGACTGTGTTTCAAAATGCTTCATATTTATAGGCTAAATTTTGCATCTTCATTCAGGAGTCACCTAAAAACTTAAAGCAGAGAAAGCTGTTTATATTTGTCTTTCAAGGGAAGAGAAGGAAGAGGGGGAACAACTGATGGTATTATTGAAAAAGCAGAGGTTTTTTCACATCATAAATTCTCAACCAGTTTGAAACACTGCATCTTGGTAAAGTTCACCAAATACTTGTGCTGATTTTGTAAACAAAGTTTTAACTGTTTTAAATCTTTGTTAAACTTTCCTTATTTACATTTTTACTAAGTAAGAGTGGGTGACAGTTGTGATTAAGAAGATTTTAAAGAAACAAAAGTTCTATGGATGCTACAGTACAAAGCAAAAGGTAGATTGGGGGAACAATAGACAGTGAAAAAAAAAATTGTCAGGGGACAGAAATTCAGTTGTCTTTTGGTCAGCTCTATTCACAGCTCAGTCCCTAGCTTTTCTTGCATCATCTGGAGTTCATAGCATTTTAGAGATTTGCTGGCACAGGTTCAGAAGTATAGGGGGTTTAGCTATTAAAATCAACTCAAAAATACACTTTTCTTTGTTATGCCAGTGAAACATCACAGGAAGATGAGTTTGACCTACAAACCTCAATTTCTCAGTATCCCAAACTCTAGCCTTACTTGATCAGAGTAACTGAACATGCCTGAAGAAGAAAAACTTAATTTGCTATAAGAAGGAATTAAATGTGTATAAACAGAAACTAGGTTTTGGCAAGCTATCCTCTTTCCTAATCCCTCAGTATTTCCCCAATTACTACACAGCCCAATCATTCTACATAAGTTGTTTTTATTAACACTACAAGAGGCCATCTGTCTACAAATACCCAGTCAAATAATAGAAACCAACACAAGAATAATCAAATTCAGCTACTGACAGATATAAAAGATTTGTGTGCAGAATAAATATTTACTTTAAGGCACTTCAATAACATTTTGGGAGTTTTCCAAGCATTTATCATTTCAGGGTGGCAGGGAACTGTAACAATTCTTTCTCCACCCATTTCAAGAATTTTTACTTTCAGTCACCAAAGATGATGTAACATGAGGCCTTTCCAATCTGCATCACCCTGTTATCACACCCCCAAAATACCGTGCATGCTGTGAATGTTACAAGCTTATAGAAAACATAACAGCACATTCTGATCCCAAAAATTCTGCCTCTCTTAGAGGTGTCTCATCTGAAAGATCAGAGTTCCTCTACAGAACTATGGCTGTAGCAATGGGCAGGTCCTCTGGATGGGTCCCCTGAATCAGTTTAGATGGATTTGGTTTAGTAATCTAAACTAAAATACTTGGATTAGTTGAACAGTTTATGTTGAGAACTATTTTAGATTTGTTTTTAAACACACCAATTTGCATAGAAGCTTCCTTTAAAAGCTTCAGTTTGAAATCAGCATTGTTTGTCATATTCAATATTGTTGTTGAAACAGAGGGAGAAGAGGAAGAAAAATGGGGAGGCTGCATAGAACTAACCTGCTGACCAGCACTAGCAAATATAGCAACTTGTATCATATTGTGCCGTTATTTTCTGCTATCCAAAGTTTCCATGGGGACAGAAGAGATTGAAAAGATTAACTATGAGTTGCAATACATCTCTGAGCAATGAACATAACAAAATGCGTGCAAGTGTGGAAGAGGGTGGTTTCCCTTCCTGTTCAACAGTCTAAGAAATTATAGTGATCCGGTAGGGTGTACCTATTTTTCAGCTACTCCTCAGCTTCTACGTTTCACCACTGCTCATCCAGATGCCTGAGAGAGAGGAATACCCACTTACCCTATGAAAGAAATACCCTGGTAGTCACAGTGCCTCCCAGGGGAGGCTGTTGCTGCACTGTACACAGAGAGCAGTACAGCCGTGCACTTCCTGCTTTGCCATATGTAGGCTAGAGCCCCCAGCCTGTTAGTAGAGCAGTTACTTGTGTCTGGCCCTGATGCTGGGAGGTAAAAATTCAGAAATGTTGCAGGCACATATGATCGCTCTGTTACATTGATTTTCACCAACTTGCCTCAGAACTGAATTTGCCTCAGTGGCCATAATGATTCTAACCCCTAATTGTAGGTTTTAAATTAAGCGTCAAAATATATTAAAAGCAGCTGATCACAATGAAAACAAATTTAAATATGATGAAGAAAGATCAAAAGAGTTTTATGGAAATGGACTAATCTTGAATGATTACCTCTGCTTGAATATACAGATACTTTAAATAAAAGCCTGTCTTAGAAAATCTTGCCTTCAAAATATATCCTGGGATTTCTGGTTCTTAAGAGAATGAAATATACAGGAGGGGTACCTTTTCATAACCACCTTATGCTGTAGTTATGATATACTGAGAACAAGGACCACAGTAACTAAAAAGGTACACATACAGCAGATTTGTATAAAAAAATTACATAGATGTTTGCAATATGGTCCGAAGTATTATTACTGCTTAGGGAACTAAAACATTGCACCAGGGATAACTACAACAGTCAAAAATCAACTATTATGTAATAGCTGGGGGGGAAAAAAGAGGGAAAGAGGGAGAGGAAAAAAAAAAACCACTCTGCATCTCCTCATGGTCCCTGGGGTATCTATCCAGACCAGATGTTAGGAGGGAAGGATGTGCTTGTACAGCGTGCTGCACAACAAATGACACAAGGACTATACTTCTTGCAATAGAGTAAGTAAAGAGGTGTCAGAAATGCTGAGGAACTTATGCGCATGGAAGGCAACGGGGAGGAAGAAACTCCTGTGCTTAGTTGTAGGTCTTACATTCAGAAGATAACAGGCCAATTCCTGGCTGTGATGTTTGGTAAATCAACTCATCTCTTTTTGTGCCTCGGCCACCTGTATGATGGCTTAAGCCAAATAGCAATTTTGTATCACTCAGAGCCATGTTAAAAAAAAGGAATCATTAATTTTAAAATCAAATAGTCGTACTAATAGATATTAGTTATTACATGTTGCTATACAATTATATAGTTGTTATAAACTATATTTGTATCTGCTTTGCAGATAAAACAGTGCGTTTGGAAAACAGTTCTTCAACTACGAAAATTACACTAATAAAATGTATCCCCCTTCCTGCATAAGCTACACTGTTATAAGGCACTTACCATCCACGTAACTGTGGCCACGTTCAGTACGAGTTGTTTCTTTTTTTACTAGCTCAGGAGAGTGAACGCAGTATGACTTCAGAGCACAGAGAGAGACCAGCAATAAAAAATGCTCTTTGGCTGTTAAACCCACACACCATTTTGCTGGGCCTGGAAAAGGATGGACAAGTAGCAGGAGAGTTAATGTCAGGAAATAATAATAACACCAATACTTCACTAATTACTCTTTTCCTCTGCACTCGATCAAAAGTGAGATTAGGACTGCAGCTAACCAAAAAATAAACCTCCAAAATTTATGTTAAGAATAAGAGGATACATCTGTTTCCTGCCTTAGCCAGATCTGCTCACTCTTGTCATCAGAATAGCCGCACTGAGACACAAAGTTCTGAAGATTAAAGCTGAGGGTCACTATTTTTACCCAGAAGAGCTCAAGAATATGCGTAAGAGTAGTTCATTATGTCATCTCTGCCTGTGACAATGCAGAAGTATTGCCAAACTCCTAATTGTAAATAGCTCATCTGAGTGAATGCAAGTGAGAGATTAAGGAAATATCTGGCCCAAAAGAGTTCTTAACTCCATTTCTGGAAGTCTAAAAGACAAGCTTACCATGGATTTAACTAAGCACAGCACTGACATTTGGCTTTAGCAGGATTTTGCCCATATGTCCAACGTGTCTCAGTTCCTACAGTGGAAAGTCCTTTCTGTATTTTAGAGCTGGGAAAGAGATATTTTGAAAATGGACTCCTTCATTTAATTGTTCTTTTACATACCTCCAGTTTTGGCCTGTTGGCAGGATTTTTTAAAAGATGAAATTTGCTACAAAAACTATCAGAGTGGGAATACCTAGTCACACTGACAACTTAGTACCATCTGTTCACTGGTTACTCATGAGTGGTTGGAGTCCCCTTTGTGTTAAGCACTGCATGTATGCATAGCAAATGAGAAAGTGCCTGCCCCAAATAGCTCAGAATAGACAGAGCTAAGATTTGCCCAAGACTGCAAGATGTACATGGCAGAGCTGGGAAATGAGCCCAGGTTCTCTCATTTCCAATCCAATTCTGATTCATCTTTCTTTGTGAAATGGATTGGAAACTGTCCGAAGTCTGTAGGGAAAAAAGGTCCATATCACTGACTAATGTGCACAGGGTTTTAGTAGTCTGTGGCTAAACACAGGAGGATATACAGATGCTGTGAATGGAAAGGCTAAATTATTATTTAAGCTGAATGAAGGTGGAGGCTCTGCTACAGCCTGCACTGTTCAGAGTGATAGTAGCAGAAGTAATCACTTTGCTTCACACAGACTTCTCTCCCTGTGAAGCCTCCTGTCCTAGAGGAAATAATGGTTTGGTTTTTGCCATCCTTTTTCCCCCTTCCTTAATATAAACCCCAACTTACTGTCATTCTAGCAACCTTCTATCTTCAACATGCCTGAACCAGGTTTCTACAAATCCAAGATTTACAGAAGAAAAATACCTTTGGAACCCTTTATAGTTGTCTTGTTTGTCTTTTTTTGTCCAATATCTCAGGACCTCGTTGGGCAGTGGGGAGATCTGAGCAGGGAGGGAGAAAGGGAGAAAAGATCTCTGCTGAAATAAACAGCCTGTTCCTGCTCCTCACTGGTCCCTTGCCCAAAAGATCTGCTAATATCACAGAATCTATGTTGTACAAGATTTTCATGACATCTTGAACCATTAACCTACAGAGCCTGGTTTACTGCACTCCTAATTCAGGCATTCAGTTAGATGGAACAAATCCCAGTCCAAGTATATGCCTGGATTACTGGTATATTGGAGCCTCAGAACCAGGGAGGTGCAGAAGGTCCAGAGAAGCAATAGGCAGGAATTGCACATATTGGTGCAGTGATTCCTTCTGTAGCAGGCAAACAGCAAGAGCTGTTGTGTGCCCAAGGAGACAGGTCTGTGTTTGTCCTACTGATCTGCAATCAGGTCTGTTTCTCAAAGTCCCTCCATACAGGAACATAGAGGAGGTCAAAGCTACTACTGCAGGCCAGGAGCTGTGGTGATGACCATGCAGCTGCTCTATGCTATGTCTGCAATAATGTTGTATCACCACCAATTCCTGAGCCCAGGATGTCCTCACACAAAGCTCTTTTACCCTAACTTTGCAAGGAATTAGTTTTTGTACCAAAAGGCACTTAATTTATAATGTAAATGAAGAACTATGGAAGGTGGTGCCTAGGTTTTTGACAGCATGATTCACAGTGGTTACTTTTGTCCTTTCAATGAAAGCAATGTAATTAAGGAAAGAACAGTCAGATTGAGTTTGCCTTGCAGAAGGGGACAGAACTACAGTGACTGAAGCACTTAACAAGAGCGATGGAAAATCAGCACTCCTCTACAGTTCATGCAATGAAGCACTCACAGTGTCAGCTTTGAACTATTCTGCAGTGTATTTTGAATAACACATTACTTACATGCCTGGAATAAAACATAGGAATCTTAACACTACATTGATTTGAGTGGTTAACTTATAAATCCTCTTAGTCAAACAAATGCATCCAGGCTGAAGATTAAGGCTGTTTTTAGGAATTTTTTTAAAAGTCATCACTGCCAAATTTCAACTGTAAGGGAAGGTGTTATATGTGCAGTTTCTAATGTTACTGCTCAGCCTGCAATGAGATTATGGTATTGTTAAACTGAAGGAATTCCTGTTCTGTGGTGTTGTTTTTGGCTGATCCAGTATTGTGGGTTAACTTTATGTGATGTATTTTCTTTAGAACAAATTTCCTTCAATTCATCAGCAGAGGTTCAAGCTGCTCTGCTAAGAGTTTGTGACATTTTTTTGGAAGTGGTTATGAACACGCCAATGAAAAGTTAACAGATTGTCAGGAACACTCCCTTGGGAATGACGTTTCTAATTTTTCTTTATTCTTTATCTTTTGTTTATCTTCTTTTCCCTTTCAAGACTATATCTTTCCAGCCTGGCAAAACTGTTGTGTGGAGCTATCTACTTATGACACAATCCTAGAGAGCTGCAGAAGAACCCAGACCAGGCAAGAACAATCTAATTATCTGCTAGAAAGGAGGCCTTGAGCAACAGAGATTCAAGAGCAAACCCGCAGTTAGTGGTTACTGTAGACTCTATTCCTGGCTTTCTCACAGACTCATTGGATAACCATTGCCGATTGATTACAATCAAGTATTTCAGACCCAGCCATAAAGATAAACATCAACAAATTACCAGCGGTGCAACTGGTGCAGAACAACCAGCAGGTCACCTGTGAAATTGTCTCTAAACAAAAATAGTTGTGTTCCTAGGCTTCACAAAGGACAGAAGCAGCCAACACACACAGTAAAACTGGAATCAGCTCTCTGACAGAGTCATCTGGATCACGACAAGAGTATGCCATTAAGTATTTAATCAGTAGGAAGAGGCATGTGATTGTAGGTAACATAGCTAAGTCATCAGTCTTGGTAATTACAGATAAGAAAACAGTATACTCAGCCAAGCAGTGGAGAAAGATGGATTAAAATAATATGGTGTCAGTCAGAACAGGTAGGGACAAATTCTTTTGCTTTCAAGCAAAAGACTGCTTGCTATTTATTTTCCTCTTAAGTTCTTTATATTCTATAGAAACAGACCATTTTGAAAAATTCTAATTGGCTCACTTAATACAAATGCCTGTATTTGTATCCAATCCATCGAGAGAGGCAGAGAGGACTATTAAGAAGAAAAAACAATGGAAACAGTCAATGAATTACCCTTGTCATATAGCCCTGTTCAAACACACATTTTCCTTAACAAGTGCAGTAAACTGCAGCTTTGAATTGGATTCGGAAAGAAATATCTCCCCAGAAAAGTCAGATTTAGCTCAGCCATGAAAGCTGCTCTCTTTAATGTGGCAACAACAGGAATACAAGAGCTTCACATTCCCCTTTTATATGTTTAACCTTTGACAAAAAGGTTAAACACTTTCCTCACAACTGACTCACATCAGGAAACGCAAGAACCATACTCTCCAGATGAAGCCTGGCTAGCTGCAAAATGCAATGTCAGCACCTGAAGTGCAGTAAAACAAGGATTCCTTGTGCAGTTCCTAGTACTGCTACAGGGGCAGGAAGCGGGTCAGCAAGAGGGTCTTTTCCAGACGGGAGAGAGCTGAAATGGTGACAGGAACAATAAGGAGGTTCAGGGCGGGGGGAGAATTGGCTCCAATTTCAAACATCTCACTGAGATCTATTTTAAATGCATTGATGTATTAAAATCCCCCTAGCAACGTAGCAGGAAAGTTTACAAAATATTAAATGGAATAACTATGAAAGCTTTCCGTGTTTTCCGTTCTTTATCTTACAGATATTTTAGGGCCAGATTCTCATCTGGTGTCAATATGCCTAATTCCCTTTACTTGGCTCATGAATGTAAGCTCAGGTTTGGCTGGATATGCTGGTTTATTCATCGGAAGACTGGTGGCCAAACTCCTGAACTGTAGCAGCTCCAAACAAAGTCAATCAAATCTGCAAGTACTTAGTACCTCTGAAATTCAGGTCTGGGGACCAGATAGTGCCACTGATTCTTACTTAGTGCCCTAACTGGCTAGAGATGTACTCCAGGTTAAACAGAGGCCCTGTGAGGTGGGACAGAGTTGCTGGCAGAGTGCTGAGGAACAAAGGATGCAGGAAATGAGGAAGTGCTGAGCACTGACCTCTACCCAGGATAAAGCATAAAGAAATGATCAGAGGTGAGTCCAAGGGTGACTCCCCTCCTCAGCTTAGTATTTGGAGAGTCCACCTATGCAGGTAAGAACACACCTGCAGGACCCAGCATAGGAAGACCCAGGAGTGCAGTTCCTCTACCTGGAGTATGTTGGGGAATGAGAAGAGAAGAGAAATCACTATGAACATGGCAATCAGCATCTGAAAGTAAGGTCTGCCTGCATCCGTTGATACACCATGGCTGGTACGACAGCCAGGCAACAGAGATCCTGAAAAGGTCTTGGTGGGGGTAGATGGTGCTACTCCCCTTCCCCATGGTATACTCTGGGAGGGAAAGGGGAATGTAGGATGTGAAGAACTAAGCACTGTTTTCAGGAGCAGATCCTCTCTGAGGTGACCCCTGAGCACTGAACTTACTATCTGCCCCAAATTAATCCCTCTGCTCCAGCCCCCACTGCTCTGATCAGTCTTCTTCCTTCTACATTTTGATTTGACTCATTCTTCTCTGGCAGGAGAAAGCCCACTAGAAAAAGTCATAGGGCTCTAGGACTTCTTGCTCTTCCAGGCTTCCCAGTTGCCCCACCTTTCCCTGCTGCTAGCAACCAACCCACCCCATTGCCCTGCTCATCCCTCACATGACATCATATGGCCTCAATGCTACCCATGCTTTTGATGGTGGCAGCAGGAAGCAAGACACAGGGGAACGCTTCTCTTGCCTGAAGCATGCATTTTAGGGTAGAAGGGTGAGCTGGTACCTCTGCTTGGCCCAGGACCCAAAAGCTCTTGAAAACCACAGCACAGTGTAAGGAGCTTAGGCAATGGTTGTGGCCAACTTCCTGGTTCCCTTCTGCACAGTAAGGCAATTGTGAAACTCTCTGTAGCACAGCACAGCATGGGATGGTGTCCGGGTGTTGTCCAAAAGTATTCCCTTCAAGACAATGTGCAGAGAGGATGTTAGGAAGAGGCCGTTCCAGTACTCTCTTGACTCAGAGGGAACAGAGCTGCTTGTCACAGCAGCACAGACCCCTTCAGCCAAGTTGGTGTGGATGCAGGCTTCACAGCATATTAGGGCATGGAAATGGAGTCTTCTCTGTATTGAGCCTACAAGGAGGTGATCCTAAACCATGAAATAAAATTACAGAATAAAATCAGATCTGTAGGTGTGATCTGTCCAGCATATCTAGAGAGTAACAATGCTCTACTACCTGCTGTCCTGAAGGTCTACCTCCTGCTTCCTTCATTATATATGCAGTATAGAAAAGGGTAAATCCTAGCTCTGGAACTTTGTGGGACTTCTCCCACGATCAGGAACAAATTAACTTTAAGGTAAGCCAAAACTGGCTCTTAATTAGTGATTCAATTTCCCTCCAACACCAAAGCAAAATAAACAAAAAGGGACTCTTCTGCATTTGAAGAGTATTCAAAAATCAGGAGTTTTCTTGGACACTGCGATGAAGAGGGTAAAGAGGTACTGCCAATGCCCTGATCTGCAGCACATATTGTACTGCACAGTGCTAACAGGGGATGCAGCCACCACCTCAGTGTCCCCCAGGAGACCCACCACTGCAGTAAACTACAGGGTTATACTGGGTTTACAGATGGCAATGAGGACTGTGGCAACTAGCACATTCCAAAATCATTAGACACCCTGGCTCCAACATTTTGGTATCAACCGTGCCCATCCTGCCCCTCTCACAAGAAACCTTTCAAGCCCAATATTTTACATCAAACCCACAGCATTTGCTACAGAAATTGTCATAGAAACACTGCATTTTCTGCAGCTTGGTATATGATGCTAGCAGGCACCAGGTGGCGATGTAATTACAAGATTAGCAGTGATATCACAAAATCATGTTGTAGCAGAAGTGTTAAAATTATTATCTAGACACTTTCATATATCATTATTGATCCAAAATGAAAATTTTATCAGTCTCTAGCAACTGCCTGATCTGACATGCACTGACTTTCTGATCCTCTGTAACAGGATAGATTTGACCTTTAAAAGACTAAAAGGAAGGTTACCTCAGTGTGGGATAATTGCCAGCTTTCAGCAGGAGTTTTTGAGACAGATTCTGAGTGGGTGTGGTCATGGTTTTGTGTGCGCATGTGCATGTATGTTTCAAAGAGTAGGAATAACTTGTGAATGGGCAGAATGAACTCCTGCCCTGGTCATGGGAATGGCAGACACTGTGCATCACTGTACTTTGCAATGATTCTCCACTGGGGGAGAAGGGGAAAAAAGGAGTGGGTAGAACAGGCATGTAAGGGCTGACTCAGTGAACAAATGTTCACTTAGTGGAACAAACAGAACAAAGTAATAAGACAGTAACGAACATCCCAGCCTGCTGACTGGAAGAGCTGGCACCAAGTGCTCAGACCTGTAGCATTAACTGGCTCTCCAATTCAGGATCAGGAGCAAACAGACCTCAGACCTGTTTCTGCTTTCATCAGGAGTAGCACATTAAAGTCAGCAGAGCTATTCTGACATACATTCCCATATCTGGATGCCAGATGGGAAATAAGTAACACATTTTTAAGAGTGAGAGTGACTAACCATTGGAACAGACTAGGAGGGGAAGCAGCAGATTCTCCGTTTTCTGAGCCCAGACTGGATGCCTGCTTTGTGCAGGCTGTGTTTTTGTGAGACACACAAAGCTCACTGCAAGGACAGCAGTCTGGTCTATGATTAGAGAACATACTATTCAATCTGGCTCTTCATTTTATTAATCTGTAACAGTCAGAGCAAATGAAGGGAGAATTGGGCCCTGCATTATTGTTTCTCAAGTGGGTGCATGAACCAAGCTTCTGGTGTAAATACTTGCAATGCAGGATTCAAAGTTCATTTTTTTCATAGCTCATCTGCTGGTATAATCACATCATTTGAAATTCACATTAGCTCATCTAAACTGGTTATAATACAAGTGAATTAATTTCCTTTTTGGAATTAGTACCTTCACTCTGCATTGTGATTTTGGATAACCAAATCAAGCCTAATTTACAGGCAAAATCTGTGACCTCAACATTTTGGTTTTATTATTGCATTTCTGCTGGTTAATCTCACTTAAGATTCCAGCCAATTTCCAGGAGATGGACACAAATCATTCAGGTAGAATCTGCCTCTCTCTGCAATAAGGTATGACCTTGGAAGTTCAAAATAAATAACAGTCATATCGAAGATTCATTTGAACATAATCTCTTCCAGACGGCAAAGCCTGTGAGCTAGTTTAAAATTATTTTTCATCAAAAAGACATATATTTCTCTCCAAACAACTAATACAGTTTGTAAATCACAGAATCATACAGGTTGGAAAAGACCTTTAAGATCATTGAGTCCAACCGTAAACCTAACACTACCAAGACCACCACTACACCATGTCCATAAGCACCTCATCCAAACGTCTTTGAAATACTTCCAGGGATGGTGACTCAACCACTTCCTCGGGCAGCCTGTTCCAATGCTTGATAACCCTTTCAGTGAAGTAAAATTTCCTAATATCCAGTCTAAACCTCCCCTGGCGCAACTTGAGGCCATTTCCTCTTGTCCTATCACTCGTTACTTGGGAGAAGAGACTGACCCCCACCTCTCTACAACCTCCTTTCAGGTAGTTGTAGAGAGTGATAAGGTCTCCCCTCAGACTCCTTTTCTCCAGGCTAAACAACCCCAGTTCCCTCAGCCGCTCCTCATCAGACTTGTGCTCTAGACCCTTCACCAGCTTCGTTGCCCTTCTCTGGACACGCTCCAGCAACAAAATGTCTCTCTTGTAGTGAGGGGCCCAAAACTGAACACAGTATTCGAGGTGCGGCCTCACCAGTGCTGAGTACAGGGGCACGATCACTTCCCTACTCCTGCTGGCCACACTATTTCTGATACACGCCAGGATGCCATTGGCTTTCTTGGCCACCTGGGCACACTGCTGGCTCATATTCAGGTGGCTGTCAGCCAACACCCCCAGGTCCTTCTCTGCTGGGCAGCTTTCCAGCCACTCTTCCCCAAGCCTGTAGCATTGCATGGGGTTGCTGTGGCCCAAGTGCAGGACCTTGCACTTGGCCTTGTTGAACCCCATACAATTGGCCCCAGCCCATCGATCCAGCCTGTCCAGGTCCCTCTGTAGAGCCTTCCTACCCTCAAGCAGATCAACACTCCCGCACAACTTGGTGTTGTCTGCAAACTTACTGAGGGTGCACTCGATCCCTTTGTCCAGATCATTGATAAAGAAATTAAGCAGGACCTGCCTTTCCTAAACCCATGCTGGCTGGGCTTGATCCCTTGGTTATCCTCTACATGCCGTGTGATGGCACTCAGGATGATCTGCTCCATCCGCTTCCCTGGTACCGAGGTCAGGCTGACAGGCCTGTAGTTCCCCAGGTCCTCCTTCTGGCCCTTCTTGTAGATAGGTGTCACATTTGCTAATCTCCAGTCAGCAGGGACCTCCCCAGTTAGCCAGGACTGCTGGTAAATGATGGAAAGGAGCTTGGTGAGCATTTGTGCCAGTTCCTTCAGTGCTCTCAGGTGGGTCTCATCAGGCCCCACAGACTTGTGAATGTCTAAGTGGTGCAGCAGGTCACTAACCATTTCCCCCTGGATTATGGGGGCTCCATTCTAGTCCCTGTCCCTATCTTCCAAGTCGGGGCGCTGGGTACCCAGGGAACAATTGGCCCTACTATTAAAGACTGAGGCAAAGAAGGCATTAAGTAGCTCAGCCTTTTCCTCATCCTTTGTCACTGTGTTCCCTCCCGTGTCTACTAGGGGCTGAAGATTCTCCTCAGCTCTCCTTTTGCTGCTAATGTATTTAAAGAAGTATTTTTTGTTGTCTTTTATGGCAGTAGCCAGATTGAGCTCTAGCTCAGCTTTCGCCCTTCTAATTTTCTCCCTGCACCACCTCGCTACACCTTTGTAGTCCTCTTGACTTGCCTGCCCCTTCTTCCAGAGGTCATAGACTCTCCTCTTTTTCCTGAGTTCTAGCCAGAGCTCTCTATTCAGCCAGGCCAGTCTTCTTCCCCACCGGCTCGTCTCTCGGCACCTGGGGACAGCCCGGTCTTGTGCCTTTAGGACTTCCTCCTTAAAGAATGTCCAGCCTTCCTGGACTCCTTTGCCCTTTAGGGCTGCCTCCCAGGGGACTCTGTGGACCAGTCTCACAAATGCTTGTCTATGTGTCCTCAGACACATACATTTACCCCTCATGAACTGTGGTACAAGAGTATCCAATGAAGATGGATCTGTGCTGCTGTAACTGGAGATTGGCAAAACTAATTCGGAAAACTTCATCAGCTGAGTTTTGTAACAAGTTCTAGATGAACCAGCTTTTGATGAATGGGCTAGATTGTGCCTATGCTTTCATTCCTTTTAAGCAACAAGGAACATGCCACCAGCCATAAAGTTTTGTACTGGTTCAATTAATTTTGATAGTCTATTACATGGAAGAGCTAAGATACAATATCTCTAAATAGTGACATTTTATTCTTGGTGTTTCATTATTATTCATTCAGTATTCATTGCAATGCATCTCATCTTGATTAATACAGTGGATATTCATGTCGATCTCCCTTTACTTCAATTAAAACTGTGTTATAATTCACGATTGGCATAACTAATTGAAATAATGCTTCCTTTTTCAATCACATAATGTACACGTTATGAAAGTATAACAGTCTTTTTGTCTGCTCATTAGTAAGTTGCATAAAAAGAATAGACCAGAACTCTGTTTCTTGAGATAAAGGAGGTGAAAAGCTTATTTTCTTCTGCCATTTAAATATGTAGATGGCTATGAATAATTTGTGAATTTCCTGTACACATATGGGCCCATCTCCAAGCATCACTGCACATAGAAAAGGAACTATCCTGTTCAGAAAACAGTGGTCCAGAATAGTCCCAAGATACCTCACTGGACTCTATGCAAGAGAACACAGCGAACTAGCTCTTTGTGGCTGTCCATCAACAAACTCCATTTTCAGTCACTGTGCCATTCTGCTCTCTGTGTAAAACCACTGAAACTATTTGGGATCTCTGCTGCCTTCCACCTTCAGAGTTCAGCACAGTTCTTTGCTGCTCCCAGGCAGAATAGCCTGAATCCCAAAAGGACTGACTGCAGCGGAGAAGGCCAAAAAGCTTCCCCCTGCCACCACAGGGCCCGGCCTGTCAGTTCTGGTGTTCAGATGAAGCTGATTCCTTCTAAAACCTCAGCTTTGGGTCCCAAGGTATTAGTGCTTTTCCAAATTTTGAGATCAGACATAAATCTACATAATAGATGTCTTCCAGGGATTAAGTCATATGTCATGGTCAATATGGTGAATGAGCCTATTTTTTTGGTCCCTATTTTACATAATGCTGCAGAAAATGGACTCTTCTTCTGTTCTCGTAATTTCTAATCCTGCCTGCACATTTGCAGTCTCTTGGGTCATTGCCCATTTTCTTGAACAGTGTTTTGTTCTGTATCAAATAATAAACCAAACTAAGCACTTCCTCACAGTACTCTTCTCGTTTTTAATCTCCTTTCCATTGTACAGGATTTTAAAACATCGTTTCAAACCCATTTTTGACACACTCTTGCACCGCACCAAAGTTAAATGGTACATTCCCTGTGGTAGGCAGATGCTTGTTCTCTCTTCAGTTAGCAGTGCACTTTGTAAAGCACAAACAACAGACAGCTATTTCAATAGAGCCAAGCTTAAGCTGTGTTTTCCTGGAAAAATATATTATCAAGCAGTAAGAAACACAGCTGTCTGTTTTTTGTTTAGGGTCAGGCGGTAGGAGATCTGAAATTAATTCAACCTCCAAGATTCAAATCCTGAATGAACATAGATAATATCAAAATCTACCACTTGGGGAATTACAGTATATGTTCATTTTTCACTGCCTCTCTTTTAGGGACAAATTCTACTACCTGTTACATCAACATAAATTCATAGCAATAGCACTGATGTTGGTGGTCTCACACTGAAATATACCCTTGTATATCAAATTAGGGTATGGCCCTCCATCCAAAGGTGAAAGGCATGGTATGAAAAATGCCAATTACTTATTAACAGTGGAGTGCCTGCAGTGTCATTACCAGCTGAGCTAATATATATTTTCAAATTTTTGAGGATCATTTACTAACAAAGCTTATAAATATATTTTAAGATGTGAGTTTAAAAAATGGAAATACTGAAGAAAGCATCCATTGGTTTTTAGTATTTCTCCTCACTACTCTGAGAAATTTGCTCATATTCCAAGAGAAAAGCACTGCCCTGCTCTGTATCCCCCCAGATGCACTACTATGGGCGAGCCAACTGCGTGATCTCATGGACAAACCACTGGCTTGAGGATCCCAGCAGCCAGAACCTTCTGCCCCCCCTGCCATGACCTGCCCCTCTCCTAACCTCAGTCTCTGATCTCTCCATCCTGCTCCCTGTGCCTTATTTAAACTTCAAGCTGGGAAAGTACCACTGTTTGGGGCAGTCTCAAAAAAAAGTCTTGAGTAGGGATCAAACAAAGCCTGTGTCAAAACACTTTCCTGGGACTGATGAATGTACATTTTCTGAGCACAGCCTGTTTAGCCACGGCTTGCCTCCAGGAGCCATGGCCAAGCTCTAGCTATGCTGGCAAAGCCCCTTGCAGATACTTGTCATACAATGACTCAAGGAGTTTCTCTGAAAGCATTGCTACATCGGGGTGCCTTGCTCCCCCCCTCCTCCTCCTCCTCCTCCTCCTCCCCCTGCCTCCAGCTAGCAACTACTCCAGCCAAATACTGTAGTGCAAACCTGACCTCAATCTATCTGCTTCTCCCCATGAACACAACAGCAATCAGTTACAGCTTTTCCCCATTGATGTAACAGAGACCAGCTGTGCTCAGAGCCCTAAGCAGGGGTCTGATTACAGGAGGCAATAGACCCCCAGTACCACAAAGTTGAAGTATGTGTGGTGGGACAGTGGCATAGCCAATGCACAGCCACCCTCTCCAGTGCAGCTGCTCCTCTCAGGACTCAAACATGAAATCTCTGGGGCGTTGCTGTAGAACATCCAAATTGAGTTGTTAATTAAAGAGGCTGCGTTATGCTCCAGAAACCTCACCTCAAAAAGCAAACCCACCTCCTTGTTCTCTGTTCCCCTCCCACCTTGCCCTATCTTCACGCCTTTGGCTTTTTATGTGAAGCACCTAAGTCACGCTCTGTGAGGATGTAAGGGGCTCATTTTCCTTCTGTACTGGCTTTTTTTTTTTCCCCTTTTTGGAACTGCCCTTGCCATTTTGCAGACAAGTTCCTAGCTCCAAGAGAACAGTGCATGCCTGCTGTGGGTGTTATGTGAACGGAAATTATGTGGTTTGGATTTTTACGTGAGAATTCCAGTAGAAGGAGAAATGTTGCAAATAACCTCCATAAATCATTTTAAACAAAGCTCAGGAAATGCCATAATGATTTAGCTGGCAATATCTAAGAAGAAGTTCGCGCTGTTCTCTGACTCCTGGTAAGTAAGTATGTTTGCTTAAGATGTAATTGAAAAAGTACTGTGTTACCACTTACATTTTCCATTTTGTATCTCCTGTCCAGGCACCGCTCACTGCTGGCAGCTCTTAATTTGTACTATGCAGTATTTCATCATCCAAACAACAGTCCCTCTGAGGCTACAAAATAAATGGCTAGAGGGAGATAGGTACCAACCAGAAAACGGCTGGGGAAGGCTGGAGTGAAAGGCTGGTGACATCTATAGAGCAGCAAAGTTACTGCAGTTTCCTTTGCCCTTCACTTTCCTCAGTCATTCAGGCTGAGAAACGACAACCCTTTACTCAGTGTGGGATTCCACACTTAAAACACCAGTCTGGTTACTTGTTGTCCTGTATTGCCTCACACATTTATTTATGTCACTGCAAAATCCTAACCAGATTACTGTTTTTTAAGAAATGCGTTTTGCAGGTGGATAGCCAGACAGGGAAGAACCAGGCTTGTTTAGTCCAAATCAGTGATGAGTATTGGTTGGGAAAGAGATATATTCTCTACTGTAAAATACCAGTTTTAGTAAACAAGTTTAAGGAAACAAAGTTAATATTACCAACCAGAGACGTAGTTTCAGGACAGCAGCAGATGTCTTGTTGCCATCAACCTTGACATCCAAAGTCATGCTAGAATGAGCGATGGAAAGAAAAAGAACAAAATTTGGAGCACAACAGTAAAATCTGGGAGTTTGTGATCATTCCCCTTACTGACCTTCCACTAGGCTTAAAGATAGGATAGTGGATGAGCTGTTTTGAGAGCATAAGCAGTTATAAAATTCTCTCTTGCCTCATTGGTTTTATATGAAGAAACTAGTTGTATACAGTCAAATCTATGTACTTGCTTGTCTCACAGGTAAGTTTTATACTGTTCAATAAAAGCTCACCTGTCTTCATAAACAGATCAGTCTTACTTATTTAATATATAAAATCAATACCAGGACATCCCACATTAATTCCAAGGTGTTAGAAATCACTTATTTACCTACTTACTACTATTTTTACTTCTATTTTTATTGCTTAGCTGCCCCAGGAGGGCTGGGGTTCAAAATACATCTATTTAGTGAGAAATGGCCTCTGATACAAGACAGAGAGAAGGAATATTATCATCCTTTTTTTTTTTTTTACCAGTAGGAACTGAGGCACATAGTGATTTGCTTATACACTCCAAAAGTCTGTGTCAGAGCTAGAATTTTAATTTAGATCTCTTGAGTCTCTGCAGTGCCATTTCTAATGTCTCAGTGAAAGCAGACTTGAATTTCTGTCACATTTCTGAAGACAGCACGCCTCAGACAGGCCTCCTTCAGCTTCCATACATGACTGCAATGCCTCAGAGAGTTGCTGTGAGTGACAGGAAGCACTTTCTTTCCCTGCTGGCAAGATAAGTGTGTTTATTATTTTCTCAACCTGCGTTTTCAAAGGTTACTTATGCAGGCTTAGAAGTTCACGTGTGACTCTTCCGTGCCAGTCCTCCGAGTCATGGTCCCTGCTGCTGAATATTTGCAATGCTCTTTTGATCCACAGCTTTGAAGAGATCTATCAGAGAAGAGGGGGAACTGCCACAGCTGTCTTTTCTATAAGTATTTATTTATGCTTATAAAACCAGATGGGAAAGGTGCCCATCCTGTGCCCTAAGCAGTCTTGATGATTATTTAAAAGCGCAGCATAACAGAAAGACAAAACCAGTAGACACGCACAGCAGCAACCTTTGCTTAGAGCCTACATCAAAAGTGAGAGAGTAATATGAAAGAGGAATAATATCCAGACTTCCGGGGCGGGGGGGGGGGGGAGACACCAAAAACAAAACACCTCACACTAAGAAAGAGCCATGTTTCCAAAAGCCCTAGAATTTGCCTACTCCTAATTTAGGACTGAATCGCAACAGATTGGGGAATTCTGCACAGAGATGGGGTAGAAGTACCCAGGTCAAGCAGTATGACCATCACAGAGCAGGTCCCTGGAACATCCAGAATGTGGTTTATCTATGCAAATAAAAAAAAGTTAACAGTAATTTTTCTTGACTACTGAAGAGCTCCTCAGAAATTCTGACCTGGAAAGCTCAAGCAATTTGCACATGATTGGTCATGAGTATCAACAACTCCATTTAAAAATCCCTCTGTTTCCTCTCTCTTGCTCACGCTCCTAAAGGTATCAAGAATAAAATATAGTAACTTCACAGTCTCTGTTCTGATCCAGTACAACAGCATTCAAACACAGGATGCAACCATTTACTTTAATGACACTCGGGGGGGAAAAAAAAACCCCACAAAAAACTGGACAAGTGTCTTTCGCCCCTCCCTCTCCTCCTGAGGCTTTTCTAATCATTCAGTGCCATTCACCAGAGGCTGTTGTTTTCTCCCAGGAGGTGACAGCTGCCTTGAGAGAGTATTCCTGAAGTACCTTAAGTGGCTTTCAGAGGAAGCTGTGACATTTAGATGCAGGCAGAACAAACCAGGAAGTATAGAACACCCCACTGGTGGGGTAGCTGAGAGCTGGGCATGCACAGAGTGCCTCAGGACACAGATTTACAGCCCTCCTCAGCTAGGAGGCAGGAATTGAGAACCCATTTTCAAATACATCCCAGTGAAATCACCGCCACTCCAGTTGCAGTTCTTTTCCTTCCTGCAGCTGAGTTGGCAGCCAAAGACTACACCTTGTACTGCAAGAAAATACGCTATTATTTTCTTGAAGAATCATATCCTAGTTCATATCCTCCTTAGATGTTCATTTTCTAGGAGGTCCAGATTGGTTTCTGTATGTTCTGTGTATTCTAAGCAAGCTTTTTAAAATGTCTCTGTATTTGACATGTTGGAAAATATTGGGATAGCATAAAGGTTCACGGAATTTACTCTTATTGGACATATATAAACATTTCTCAACTGATGACCAACTTCCCCTTAGGAGGATGGGGACAGTGTGCTAAAGCCATGGATTCAGGTTTTGAACGGCATTCTCCTGGTAAGAATATAGACTAGCTTCAGGCATCATGAACCACTTACGCCATAGGTCTGTACCAGAGCCTGTGACAGAATTGTAGGCTTCTGGAATTTTATGTTAACCATTCTTTCCCTCACAAGGCAAAACCATTTCACCCCATCCAGGTTTCCAAACTCATATTAGCACTGTTCTTTCATAATTTGTGTTCTTACACTTGTTCTGCCACGTGTTCTATTGGATTCCACCCTGACATTGCTAGTGTTTACATGAACATGGTGGACAAAGGGATTGCTTCAGTCTTTTGATGCCACAAGCCCCGGCCTTTGCTCCTTCTCACCAATAAACTTCAGGTTGTTGAGCCAAACTGGAATGGTTCCAAGTCACATCAATGTTAATTTGCACATGTGCCTGCTGCTGTGGTGCCTCATGTGAACTACAGTACAGCTGCCTTGTGCTTCTTTTGCCTTCAGTCCCAGGTATCTGAGATCTCCTGTTGATAATGAATGGGCACAAGGTAGAGCAACTAACACAGTATGCCCTGGGATTCACCTGACCCTTGGCAATTTAGAGAAATCCAGTGGGTTGGCATGACAATCCCAAATTATTTAGGTGACACAGAGAAAAGTCAAACTGAATTCAAATCAAAATGTTCCTTTTCCAATCAGGAAACATAATACAACTAATTCACTTTGGGACTACAGAAATACCTGAGGCCTCTATTTCCTAACCAGCATTTATTGGAACTTTTCAACCCACAGAAAGGAAAACATATCAATATTATCATGTTTGGCCCAATTCCTGATAAAAACAAATTTTCAAATGCCAGAATTTCACATGGGACAAAATGCTTACATTAATTTGCTCTTTTACTGCAGAGAGTGGGAAAGAATCCTAAACATATCAACCTCCAGATTATTTCTGCTTTCAGATGGAAAGATGGAGGCATGAAGAGACTGAACTCTGACTGATCCAAGGACAAAAAAAAACCCAAAACAACCAGTAAATCACCCAAATTACTCTCAGGAGCCAGGAATTCTGACTTTGTCCACTGCTGTAATGATTAAATGATTATGCCAGTCATGATAAAAACCATATAACAGGAGAAGGTGGGCGTTAGAACACCTGAAACTGGCAACAGCTAGGCTAATCATATCTAGTCTGTGTAATCCAAATACTTAAAAAAATACTTTCTCCAACCCACACAGGAAAACTGTATCACTCCATACTCCTACGATGCATTGTACTATATTTCTTCTTGTTAAAACTGTATCAACAGTTTGTGTAACACTCTTACTAACACATTCTTAAGTTAGAAATAGGAAGTGAGTAATAATGCAAGCAAGAGCATCTCTTGTGTTACTTTTGTGTGTGCATGCAATATATTAGTGATATGTGCCACTACTCTGAATCAACAAGAGAGATATTAGATTGCTGGATCCTGCGTGGCATTAAATTGAAACTGAAGGTCACCCTTTTGTTGCTCTCCTGCTCTCAGGGACATTGTGTCAATAAATACAAACAGGACTTCCATGTTGTAAAAGAGTTAGCGTCCAGAGAATTGACATTTAAATGAATGGATTAAAATGCTGTAAATTTAACAAGCAAAATGGATCTCAGATAGAATTTACTTTGAAATATGGATCTAGTCATGTCTCAGTACTGATTTAGGCGAGTCTCTCACCATTACATTGCAATGAAAACTGGGAAGGGAGCTTTCAGTTGATATTGTAGCAAATAAACAAAAACTTGTTCTTAACTCTTGTTTCCCAGTTGTTGAACTCTTCCAACAGCTACCTGAATTCAAACAGCTCTCTTCCAGTCACACGAAGAACATGGAAAGAGAAAAATCAAGCTTTAGGTCTTTTAAGACTTAGACAGAACTTGCATCAGCTTCAGAAAGAATTGCCCTGGCTTATGCCATGGACGAGTGTGACCTTAGAGCATATTTGCTTTATATACTAAGTTAAATATATGCAGGTATGAGCTCAGAATAGCACCTTTGAAGTTAGGGCCTGGGGGCAAGAGGTTAAGGAGGCTGTAAGGCAGGCTTTGTCCACAGCCATACCACCTTAATAAATTACAAAAGTTCAAAGTAAAGTAAGCTCTGAAGAATTAAAGAAAGAAACTCCAGTACTTAATAGTTTTGACCCATCATTTAGGTTTAGAAGGGATTTTCCTATTACTTCAGCTAGGATTGCTGATACATTTGAATCGTCAATTACACTAATGCACAAAATAGTATGGCACTCTCATCACGCAACACCCTATCTTGACCCTCCAGATCAGGAATGAGACAGTGTCCAAGCTGTGAGGACTTTTTCCTCCCTCATATACCATCCACTCCACAGAGAATCGATCTTGCTGGAAGCTAAAATCTCCCCATCCAGGACTTCAGCACAACAATCACATTGGAGCTCCTGCTTCCTTAAACCTTGTGCTTCACCACAGCCCTCCACTCTTCCTTCATTTGTGACACTCTGGCATCCAGAGGTAGCCACTGCCCCAATAGGTATGGAAGCTCTGGAACTTCACTGAGAAGATGGAGGGACATTCCAAGAAAAAGAGCCATTTCCAGTTCCTTCACCACCTTGTTGCTAGAGCTGAGAGTCCAAATGGCTCTCTCGAATAGTCCAGAGCATGACCTAAGCTCTGGGGAGAAGGAATTGTGGAGAGGTGAAAACAAGAGAATACGTAGAGGTTCAGTCAGAGTAGGATCAATCTGGGTCATGCAGAACACAATACAAGGATACTGCAATACTTAAGAAGTACTGTCACCTTGTCCTTTTGGTACTGTTTTAAATCACATACATTTAGATTCAGGATACTGAATTCCCACCATTCACTGTTGATCATGTCATATACCTCCTCCTGCTTCTGCTATTACATCTTACCCAGACTAGAGGATCCATGGGTGAATGCTGCTGTTTGTTACAGCTGTGGAACCCTACTGAAGTTAGCAGGATTGAAAGCATTCAATTCGAAGAAGAGTTAGCCCAACTTATGCTAATATGATGAGAGTTGCATCTGATGATACATTTTTCTGTCCTACTTCAGTTTTTATCTCATATTTCACTGCAGCCAAGCAGTCCAAAACCATGATTATGGCAGAAAAAACCCCACTAAACATTTAAAACCATGAACTGTGGTTCTTTTTGTTCTCCTTCTGGGTTTTGGTCCCTGAAGACTCAGATCAGGAGAAAAATGTGTTTTTACTTTAAAAGTTAAGATTCCCATAATATAGCTATGGTTTAGCCATAACAGCATCAAACGCTGCCAGACCAGCAATAAAATGTTGCAGTTTCTTGACGCTGCCTTTGAACTCTGTCATATGACAAGTATTGACTCGTGGAAATGCCTCTCTCCCAGTCAGTTCCTGTAGGGCAACAACCTCCGCACAAAGATTCCTCTCACATAAACAGTTAATCAATGCAACACTTTTCTGAGGTAAAGCTTCATCACTATTCCATAGATAAAAGAATGATATGCTGATTGATTAAGATTCAAGATCATTCCCCTTCTCCACGCTCCAGATGCAAACTTCGGCAATCTCCCAGCTCCAGGCTGAGTTCTTATCTGGCCAGGTGCTATTTTCACACTGTCTTCTTTACCTGACAACCTGATTTATGTGGAGGAAAAAAATAGGCAGTCAAGCTTGAAGAATGACAGAGGGGTTTCCAGTCAGGTCCCCTGTCTGCTGTCCTCTCTGGTAAAGCTTGAGAGCACACTGAGTCATTAAGCACCCTTTGCTATTTGTCGAAGTCTTCATAGGGATTTGGTGGCACTACGGGGAAGTCAAGCTACATCTCCAGAGACAGAGTCTGCTAGATCTGCAGCTTGTCCCTTTGACAACTCCAGTCAGACAGAGACTTTTCTCAACAAGTAATAGCTAAGAGGGACAGTGCTGAAATGAATCCCTCCCTTTTCTCCTGCAGTACCAAGCTATGAGGTGGGCATTAACAACCCAGGTAAAACCAAAACAGTTTTCAACAGCCCACTTTCAATTAGCTAGGCTCCATTTCTTTGACAAAGTAGCACTTTGCAATAGGCCCTAATGACCACTACTCACAGTTCTCAAGCTTGTTCATTGCTTTGTTCTGATGACATTATTTTATATAGGAAATAGATGGAAAGATTAAATGTAACTATTGCCATTCAGGAACAGAGCAATAGCCCAGTTTGCTCTGAACCCTGCCTCTGTATCTGGCTTACACAGAATGCTTAAAAAGAGGACATGAAATAAAGGAGGGGGGAAAAAAATCCACCTTCTTACCCTCTTCAGTGCCATGGCCTTGGCCACTTTTCTTAGAGAACTCTTTACCTGACTCCACCTGGTAATGAGCTGGTATCATGAAATGTGAAGACCAGTGTCATGGTTTAACCCCAGCTGGCAACTAAGCACCACACAGCTGCTCGCTCACTCCCCCCTGGTGGGATGGGGGAGAGAATTGGAAGACTAAAAGTGAGAAAACTCGTGGGTTGAGATAAAGACAGTTTAATAGGTAAAGCAAAAGCTGTGCACGCAAGCAAAGCAAAACAAGGAATTCATTCACTACTTCCCATCAGCAGGCAGGTGTTCAGCCATCTCCAGGAAAGCAGGGCTCCATCACACGTAATGGTAGCTTGGGAAGACAAAATGCCATCACTCCAAATGTCCCCTACTTCCTTCTTCCCCCCCCAGGTTTATATGCTGAGCATGATGTCATATGGTGTGGAATATCCCTTTGGCCAGTTAGGGTCAGCTGTCCCAGCTGTGTCCCCTCCCAGCTTCTTGTGCACCCCCAGCCTACTCGCTGGTGGGGTGGTGTGAGAAGCAGAAAAGGCCTTGACTCTGTGTAAGCACTGCTCAGCAATAACGAAAACATCCCTGTATTATCAACACCGTTTCCAGCACAAATCCAAAACGTAGCCCCACACTAGCTACTGTGAAGAAAGTTAACTCTATCCCAGCCAAAACCAGCACGACCAGTAACTGTCAGAGCTGTATAGCTTGGAGTAAGTGCACTTGCTTTCTTTAATATTACCTGTTTACTTCTTACCTCCTCCTCTGAAGGCCTGTGACAGTCCATCCCTGCTTCATTTTAAGAAGATACATCAACAGGTAGGGATATAGATATTATATCACTATATATAGTGATATAACAGTTGGCCACAGGTAAGTAATTTTTTTTTCTTAAGATGAAGCTCACCCTCCAGTTTAAGTTTGGATGACCTTTCAGTTTCTCTTGCAGAATTCTATGCTCCAGTGCCATAGGGATTCTACGTCAGTTACTCCTACTGTGAGTATCATACATATCAACTGGTGTGCATCCAAGCACTAAATAATGGAAATTGTTTATTACTTTCTCAAATGGTTATTACAGAAAATTAAAAGTCTACATTTCTTGCAGTATATAAACTTTAACAGTGTTCATATTTTGCACGTAGAGAGGTACTAAATTACATGGCAGATAGTACTGTTAAGCAATAGCAATAAGGCTTTTCAAAGACAGTTACTCCCAACTGGTTAGTTTTAGTAAAGGAGGCTCAAATCAAGTATTCTTGAAATAGTATATTTATACTCTATATATTTTTTTCCAACCAAAAGTAAGCCAGACTATATTATGATTATTTGTGCAGAAACAGTTTGTGTAACAATAAAAACAGGCTAAGAATTAAAGATACATGTATGCATTAAGAAGACTAATGACATTAACAATGGGTTCCTGTGCATACTCTGTAAGTAACATTCTAGAAAAACGATTAGTTTAATCTACTGCAAAAGCAGTATCTACGGAAGAAAAATGCCAAAGTTGCACTAGAAAACTTTCACCGGACAGAGGCTATTGCTATTCAGGTTTTTTTACTGTCATTCTTCATTATTAAAATTTTTCAAATGGGGAAAACTTAATTCATAAGCTCCCGTATATCAGAATTTGGAGTAACTTTTGAGCGCTGCCTGATGAACCAGGCTTTGTCACAACAGGCAGAAAGAAAGGGCGCTGCTGCTGCTGGCAGTTCAGTAATGCTAAGTGACAACGAGACTGGGAACGAATACCAACTAGAAGAATTCAAAGAAAAAGCTTGAAAACAGCTTCAGGTGCCAGACAAAGCAGTCTTGCAGAGCATATGTCAACTTCTGATGACTACATACAATATGCAGGTCCTTGGTTTCTTAATCAAGTTATTTTCAGCAAAGGGATATATATCTTGTCTTTATGTTACCTGCCGTGACATATAAGTTAAAATTCTTAGCTGATTATATGCCCTGAAACCTAATTAAACCAGAGACAAATCTCATCTTTTTCCAATATATTGAAGGCATTTTTTAAGACATGAAGATACTATTAAAACCAAAAAAGTTATTTTCTATGGTGGCGATCTCTTAGAAATACGATACTGAACTTAACTCTGCTCAAGGTATTGATCCTAAGGCCCTAATCAGTTTGACTCCCCTAGTTTAGTATTTTCACTTGCGATATGGTGATCCCTTGAGGCCACCATTATTCATATACATCATATATGTATTCATATACATGTCTCTGTACAGCCATAGTTGCTGGTATATACAGGCAATGAATGAACTTCAGTAGCAAAGATATTTATTTATCCCAGACACATGGAAAGCTCAGGAAGTATGACTGAAATGATTATTTTCTGAATGAGTTATCTGAAATCCCGTGTTTTCAAGTATTTCTGACTTTGATAGGACTATTCCAAGTCAGAAGATACTTCCTAGGAAACATTTTTCTACGGAACTCTTGGACCAAATGTACATGCGGTCTCTTGCTACCGGTGCTTGTATTTCTGTTCCCAAGGATGATTTTTGACATTAATTTTCTTCAATCTGAAGCAAGAAGACTATTAAATCAGACAGATAAACAGGTAAAAATCTTTAGCCATACCCAGCTATATAGACTTCAGCTATCTCAAGTGTCTATCAATTCTGCTTAGCAGCAACACTTGCTGTGAAAAGCTTGTTTACTAATATTTGCAAGACTACAACAGATGCACAAAATCAGCTAGGCTACAGTGAACATTAAGAAAGGGCAGCTGATTGCTTAATCTAGAGAGAAAGAATTTGTTAGAGACGCCACTAGCTGTTTGCTGGCATGGAAATTTTTATAGTCAAGAGGCAATATTCTCTACAATGACAGCCTTTCCTTTCAGATTTGTGCTTTTGCCCCTCTTCATTGCCCCTGAAATCATGGCAGCTGAAGCTAGACTATGGATTTTTACATATAGGGAGATCTGGCTGGTGATTGCCGTTGTTTTTGCCAAAACTTTTGTGATTTGACTATTTGTATGCAAAATATGCAACAGCAAGAATGCAAAAAGCATGCAGAGCCAATGTTTTGAATGCTAGATGTGGACAGAAGGGATCCTGCAGAGGTCAAATTAATCTAGGGATAACTGGGGTACCTTAAAGCTTTGGGAAGCTTGACATGTATTACAGGGCAACATTTTAGAGTCAACAGCATACATCTCATTGATTTCTTTATGGTTAGGTTTCCACAGCAGCCATTAGTCCTTTTTCTTGTTGGCTAATACATCAAATTTTCACGGGCTGTGAGTATATACACGTGACATACTGTACTTCTCAATGGACTGCATTTCTGTTTTCAAAAAAATAAGTCTTTTAGCACCTAAAATCCAGCCTGTGTAGCTTCATGCTTTTGTAAGAGTCTCGCCTGCTTTGTTAGGATTGAGCCCTGTTGAGTTGGTGTAGAAAACTACAATCCCGGCCTCAGGAATTTACTATCCAATTTAGAAAAAGATAATCAATGATAACAAATATCAGGGGGAAATGGAGGAATAACAATACAGATTATAAGATCAAGCAATTACACAGCCTAACGAAATTATTTTGATTTTAGAATTTCCCCATCAAATCTTAATACCTAATATTTCATTAATCTTTTTTTCTACTGTTTCAAAATCAGCCCTGCACCAACTGAGCAATCCTGAACTCACAAGAGTTCCAAAAGTGAATTTGAAATTTTAAATGCGTTGCATTTGTGGATTCTGTCTTGAACCTGATACTGACAATCCAGGATCTGATACTGACAACGCGCAGAATGCCCACCAGTTTCCTTAAGCAGTCTTAAGCTGAGCAGTTGCTAATACCAAAGCTCCCACAAACATGAGCTGCTTTGGAAAATATATGCACTATTTTGTTTTTGTTCCTTCTCATAGTCATACATAAAATGGTCTAAATCTCTTCCACTTCTTATTATCAGACCATTTTCAAAATTGTACATTCTCACAGTATCAGAGCATGTGTTCCCTCCTTCAGCAAAGGTATCTTTCATGCTGTAGCCATAGAGGTCTGCAGGCATGATCCCCTGAAAGCACACTGCCATCAGCACACTTTTTGTCCTCAAACAAGGAATAGCAAGCTGCCATTCTGATTTTCTCTAAGCCATATGCTTTGGCATCTTGAAAGCATCCAAGCCAAGACTTCTCTTCCTTTTCTTGAACATCTAAAGTGAGATAACCTCACAGTCCCAATCTTAAACTTTTGGATTTTTTATTTCTGACTTTTGTGCAAATTGATGTTTTTACCTCAAGCAGAAATTATGCTTCCAAAGTTTTGAATACGACCATGTTAGCCTTCTGCAGTGTGTGTTGATCAAAATAGCTGCTGGTGACAGAAGCTGAGAGAGGGGAAACCCCAAGACATGCACCATATGGTGACAGGGACAGCAGCAGAAACAGCAATTACTAATTAAAACAGTTCTTCATGGTTTCAAAATGGCTTTTCCATGAAGTATTAACAACTTCTGGTTAATCCTTCCTTATGGCTACTTAATTCTGAATAAACACATCTCTTTCTCAACTTCGGGAAAAGTTTTTTTTTCCTCCTTCTGCCTTTTTCAACATTTGAAATAAGGAGTATTACAGTAACCATGGTATCCTGATGACATAATGGTTACCATGAGAACAAAGCTGAAATAGTGTCATCAGAGCCCCTTCTCTCTGCTGTGTGTTGAGTTTTATATTTACTAGAGATGGCCAAACTGCTGCCACCCAGCCTGGCCATTTCTATCCTGCTTCAGTTGCATTTCAAAGCTTGTAAAAGCAAAGCTGCCCTGAGCTGCTGCCTTCCACCTTAGCACAGTTAGTTTTGCTTCAGGGCAGCAGCGCCACCAGCTTATAAGATAAGTCTGCCTAGCAGACAGGTAAGAGGATAACTGTGTTGTAGCAGATTCCCCCAAGACAGTGGCATTTGTCATGTCCCTAGGACATACTGCAGTATAGCCTTTGGCCATGTGTAAAATGGCAGTTCTTGGTCTTTGCTTGCCAGACAAACCAGATTTTAAATCATGTTTATCTAACTGTGCTAAAAGATTTCTTTGCTAGCCTATGCAGGGTCTCTCAATGCATGATTGTCTGTGGTCTAGCCCTGCAATAACCCAGCCCTGCCCAGAGAGTGCTTTGTACCCACAAAGGGATCCACTGGCTTCAGGGAGTACTAGCTAAGTGCAGAGATGCATCACACCCAGCCTGTTATAGGACAAGAGTGCTGAAGCAGGCACCAAGACTCAAGACAACACTGTGACTCAAGCTGCACACGGTTTGTCTTTATGAGTGCTCCTGAGTGCTGGCAATTCAGAAATTAGTTCAGATTCTCTGCTACCATCAGTCTGACTGCTGTGAACACCAAGTGCTACCCTCCCCTGGGGCCAGCACACCCCATTGCTACAGGGCAAACCGGCACTGCCAAAACGCTGTATCCAAAGGGTAGCTCCAGCTTCAGATAAGCAGAAGCTATTCCCAGTTAGTTTCCTCAGAGAAGCTCCTTCCTTTTATTGCAAGAACTGCTGGACATGACTCACTGCATATTGTTTGTTCATTTGGCTATATATATTTCCCAAATGCTATTTTAAGTCACATTTCTCCCTTATGGTCCTACCAAGTTTACTGCACAAAAACAACCCTCTAATTTTAATTTCATATTTAACTAAACAAATGTGGTGTGGCTCTGTTCACTTCAATAAAGCTGTCTTGATTTATATCATGCATACATATATAAGAAAAGTAGTCAGAGGGGAAGACATTGAGGGTACTACAAAACAAAGGGGCCACCTAAGCAGGCAGCATTTTATACAAAGCTCTCTGCATTCTGCCTGTTTAATAAAATGTTTCCACACCAACCCAAGCCAGTTCCTGCAGATGGTTCACATACATTTCCTTCTTCCTCTAACCTGAAACCACTGCATAGGCTCTTCCTAAAGCTTTTGGCCATAAAGTTTTTATTGTAGCCCCTTTTTAGTACCTACTACCTGACTTTTTACCCCACTATTTCACACAGTTCTTCCTGTTTCCTTGCCTTAACCTTACATTCCCTTCTTGGAAAATCAGGATACAGAGTCATTGTCAAAGGCTAACTGCAAGGATTCCTTCTAAAACCATTCAAGTCTCCACATGATCTCTGGAGGTCATCTGGTCCAATTCCTACTAAAAGCAGGACCAACTCAGAAGTTAAATGAGGTTGCTCAGGGCGTTGTCCAGCCAAGTTCTGAGTACTGCCAAGTATGGAGATACCACAATCTCCTTGGGCAGCCTGTGCCAGTTTTTAATCACGCTCACTGTGAAAGAAGTCATCATTTCCTTGTATCTGGTCAGAACGTAGCTTGTGCTACAACTTAAGAGTGCTTGCCTCCTGTTCTTTTGCTATGCAGAATTTGATTCTGTCTTTATTACTTGCTGTTAGGTACGTGAAGACAGCACTATGATCCTCCCTTTGCCTTCTCTTATCCAGGTTTCAGCGCTCTCAACCCTTCTTTCCAGCAGCACACTCCAGCTCCTAACCATCTTAGGGACTCCTCCACTAGACTCCCTCCAGTTTGCTAATCTCTCTCTTGTATAGGGAGACTCAGAACTCCAGATGCAGCCTCACAAGTACCTCACAGAGGGGAGAAATCACTTCCCTCAACTGCTGCCTACCCTTTGGCTAATATAACCTGGTATGCAGTTGGCCTTCATTGCTGCAATGGCACACTGCTGATTCAGGTTCCACTTGTCATACACTGGGGCTCCCACATCCTTTCCTGCAAAGCTGCTCTCTGGCCAGATGGTCCCCAGCTTGTACTGTCACATGGGATTACTCCATCAGTACAAAAAATACAGTACAAAAATACAAGACTTCGCACAAAAGCACAAAACTTTACATCTGCCTCAGAACACCATGAAGTTTCTGTCGGCCCATTCCGCAGCTTCTTGACATCCCTCTGAACAGCAGCCCCAATTTGGTTTCATTTGTGAAACGAGGGTATAGTCTGTCCCCTCATGTAGGTCATTGATGTTAAACAGCCACAGCCCCGGAGGAACATCACTAATCACCAGTCACTATATACATTTTGAATTGTTGACCACTACCCTTCAAGCCCTGGGGCTCAGACAATTTTTCACCCACCTTGCAGCTCACCTATCATTCCATACCTCCCCAATTGTCTACAAGGATGCTATAGGAGACTAAGTCAAAAGCCTTGCTAATGTCAAGGTAAACAACATCTACTGCTTTCGTCTTGTTCCCTGAACTAAACTTTTCATCATACAAGACAATCAGACTGGTCAGGTATGGTTTGCCTTTGGTAAGCGCATTCTTGATGTTCTCAATCACCACCTTCTCCTTCACATGCCTAGAAATTGCTTCCAGGCAAATCTCCTTCTTAACCTCCCCAGAAATGGAGGTGGGACTGACCAGCCTGCAGTAACACAAATCTTCCTCCTTGCCCTTTTTGAAGACGGGCATTGCATTTGCGTCTCTCTAGTCACCAGGGACCTCCCCCAGTTGCCACAACCTTTCAAAGATAGAGAAAGCAGTTTTGTACTGACATAAGCCACTTCCTTAGCACCCTTAGATGCATCTTGTCTGGTCCCATGGGCATTTATTTATAGATATTTTTTATATGAAAGGTAAACTTGTAAAAAATACAACAGACACAGTAGGGCATAGCTCAAAGTCAGAATAAACATAACTGTATATGCAATAGTTCAGGATTTTTGGAATAACCTTTTGTAGAAAAAAAGAACAACTAACCCTCCGTTACTGAAGGACCTGCTCTTGGTAGTCTGAAGATACTTGGACAGAGTAAGCCCATCTCTATCACTTCTTCCTTGCCTTACCTTGGGACAGGAAAGAGATAGGGAGATATGAGCTGACTTTGAGGCCAAATGTAAGCTGGCACTAATACGGTTTGGAGAAGCCTTAAGGAAATGTGGATATGTTCATTTTGTATGACTTCACATACCTGATGCGGAACTACTGACCTGGGCTGGAAACGTTTCTCCCATCAGTGTACAACGGACTTCATCAGATCTCTCTGCCGTCTTCTGGCTCTTTTATTTCACCATCTCTGCATGAGATCTGTCCTGTTTAAAAGAAGACATAGGCTGAAGCAACCAAAAGAGGGACAAGAAATGTAAAAGCCTGACAGGTTCCACTGGACTCTTCCCACTGGAAGCAGGATTAATCCTTTCCTTACACTGCAAAGTGAGGGGGGGGAAGGATGTGGCCCATATGTATCAACGTGGCCAGATAAATGCAGCAGGTTTGGCTAATTTGAAAGAACTGAGCCATTCAGGAGTGAGGCCCAGAGTTGTTGCATTATTTATTAACTGCTACTCTGCTACTTTCCCCCAAGACAATACAAGTCCACTAGGGACAGTGTTATTTTATCTGCTATGTTGCCAATGGGACCCTCCTCTTTTTAAAAGGAACAACTGAGCGGCAACAAGAAGCATGAGAGCTACAGCCGAACAGCTCATTGTTCTTCTGGGGGCATCACCTTGGTGTTTAGAGCATGCTTTCACTGCAAAAAGCTGCTCCTACTCTCTCAGCCACAGATCCTCAAAAAAACCCCACAAAGATTATTCACAATGGTGCCTGTGATTTGACAAGGCTTGCTCTTACGTCTAAGGAGAACTGGGCTGGTGTTAAGTCATGGTTGCTAGTGCAGGTCAGCTGTTTTGCTGCAGATGAAATGCAGGGAAAGGAAGCAACCTCACCAGCACACCCCAGGTACCATTTTGACCTCAGTGTGTTTATCTTGTCATAAAACTAAAACCTTCACTGACTTTTTACCTCCAGAAGGCTGATTTGCATTTATGAACCTGAGGTTTAAATCTCTCCCTCTCTCCCCCCGCTTCCTGTCCCCCCCCGCCCCGCCACCCCCCCCTCCAACAGCCCCAGAGAGCAGTCTCAACCCACATCCCTTGTCCACTAACAGGAATTTCACCAAAAGAAGCATGTTGTAAGGGCCTGACCACACTTTGCTGCAAGCAGTTGGAAGGTCAAAAGGGAAATAAAAAACAAAGTCATTTAGAAACCAGTTGGACTCGATTTTTTAATGACTTCCTGAGCCATGAAATCAAACAGACATATAGCATTAACAAGGACACAAATACAGCAGTGTACCAACTTCAAATGTTACAAATTCTCAGCTACTCCCACCTTAAGGCTTACACAGGATCCTTTACCTGCTCCAACAGCCGCCTCAGACCCAGCTTAGTGTAAGTGCTTCACTCTCAGCAAGATCAAACTTTAATCCAAATTTCAGCTATAGCTTCTGCTCCACAACCATATCAGTGGATGCCCCAAAATTATTTAGGTAGCACCTTCTGAACACTACTTCAAACCTAGCTCATCAGCTGTGCTTCACCCAGAGTTGAACCCTGATCCCAGCTGTAACCCTAAGTCAGCAACCTCTGCCTGCCTAACAGAAAGCTGCTGCCAGAGTCAACACTGAAGTCCCTAGCATAGCTGGCAATAAACCCAGCTGAGTGGTCACTGAATCTCTAACCTTCACCCTCATGTCTTATGTTAACCTCACCCCAATCTCACACTTAAACCCTTCCTAATTGTGGCAGACTAGTGATTTCTGCCTTCCCCAGCAATGATTCCCTCTCACTGCCCTCCACAGACTCAAGCCAAGCCCTAACCCTGCTAGACCCTGCCTGGCAGGGTGACAAACACCAGAACAAACCCTAATGCCAGACTGCAACCAGCCTGAAGTCAAGCTCATCATGCCCTCACAGCTCAGCCATATACCCCACCTTAAATGTTGGCCCCTTTTCTTCTGCCATAATTTTAACAGAGAGTAGCTGGTTGACCGATTCCAGCACGTTCTCTACAGCGAGCAGTTGGCAGAGTACAGGGTACACAAATTTTGCTATTCAAAATCAGCTGGGGTGGATTTGGGCTGTTTTTCAGGAAAAAAAATGCAGAGAACCACATGCAGCAGCACATGTGGTTTTAATGTCACACCTCCTGCACTTTGGCAAGCCCAAGAAGCAAAATGATTTCTCAGACTAAAGCAGAGAAGCCCTGCTGCCTCTCAACTATTTACTGCTGCTGGCCCCATCCCCCCGCAAAGCTACTGTGCACCCCACAGCAATGAGCGGCAGATGGCTGGTACAGCAGCTAGGAGCATTTGGGACCCAGGAGAGCTAACTTCCTGGTCCACTGCAGTATTTCTGAACTCTAAGAGGAGTTCCCATCACAGGCTCATTCCAGGTTTCCATGCCACTGACTTTTGGAAGGGAAGAGGATACTGAGCTAGTCCAGTAGTTACTGATGAGTCCAGTTTTGCCTCTTACATCAAACTCTGACTCACCCTGAGCTGATACCAGCTCACAATTCTGTCTTAATTGGGAAAATCACTAGGATAGTACTCACTGCCAGAATTCTGGGTCATAAAGTCATTCTCTGACTCAGAAGAAGGTTTACAACAGCTGTGGCAGTGATATGTACTGTAGGTGAGTCACGTTGAACTATTAGCACAAACATAAGAACCTTATAAAACAAATACATAAAGAATTGCACCGACCAATCTAAATTATAATCTTACATTTGTTATTCTATAGCAAAGGACTTGACGATGTTTTACTGTACACTCAGTTTTCAGGAATGCAAAATTTAAAAAATAAAGTTACTAAGACACTTCTCATCATATGAATCTCAAGCAGCTTTTTAAATTCAGAGACTAAAATTTTAGCTGATATAAATTTTCTGGCAGGCATTGAATTTGTGGAGGCATACTGATTTAAAACAGCTCAGAACCTGATTCTAGATTCATGGGATGAAACCCCATGTTTATTGATTATGTAACTGCAAATGCAGTTATGTCTCAAGTGCAGCATGAGATGTATCTAACAGGATATAACAAAATATTCCATGCATATTCAGCAGTAGAAAATGCCCTGTTCCATTTAAATGGTAGGAGAGATTTAGACAGATAAATACTATTGGGTTTTCCAATCAAGGATTCCAATAAATAAAATATATAAAATATTACGCAACTTAGAGGAATTACTGACCTTCAGTGAATGGATACTGAGGTAATTTCACTGACTTAGTAGGCACTCATTACCTGAACATTTAATCCTTTGACTCTCCAGTAAGTTAGGCTAGTAAAACTAACATCACAAATCAAACTCAACCATATTCATGCCAAAGCACTGGAAAAACCTCTGGTCTCCAGCCAGAGGTTGTGAAGTATGTGTTTAAGATGTTACAAGCTTTTCAGGGACAACTGATCTGAGGAACAAAAGGATTACAAGGCTACTCCACAATACCAAGTAATCACTAGAAAAACCAAGTGGGCTTAGAGCAATCTTTGAGATCCTTTCCTCCCTCCTATTACTTCTGGACAACAGTCCTAGTTTAGGTATTAGGTGCTGGGTTTTTATCATAAAATGGGTTGCCTTTGGGGGAGCAAAGTAGGTTTATAGAAGATGAGGAATCAGCCATGTTGCCTACATAGAAGGCCACGATCATGGCTCTGGTTTAAGAAGGCATCAACCTTCCACCTTCTGCCCCAAGTTTTTTCACCCAAACTTGAGATGACAAGAGGCACGCTCTTCATCCACTTCAGCACAAAGTCAACCACACTCGCTAAAGCATTTGCACTAAGCCATAGAGATGCACGTGCTCTAGCCACCATTCACATACGGCCCCGGGAATTTGGGGGCTGAATAGCAAGAACAAACCCCTGAGGAGAGGTAGCTGTGCTTAAAATGGCCTCTCGGCCCCCTCTGAAAAGAGAGCCTGGGGGGGAGCCGGCGGCCGCAGACTGCCGGCGGCACCCCCCACCGAGGAACCAGCAGCCCACAGAAGAGGCTGGGGGCACGGACGCCCCACCGCAGAGCTGTCCACGGCACGCCGTCCTACCCACCTGGGCCTACTGGCGGAGCCCCACCGCCCCCTGGGGCCTCACTGCGGCAGCGGCGGCAGCGGCTCTCCCGGGGGCTGGGGCCGGCTTCTCTCCGGCCGCCGCCGGGCGCTCCCGCTCGCTACCTTACTGTTTCATTCATGCTTTCTTCTTCGCCATCTCCCTCTCCGACTGAGGGGAAACGGGAGCGAGCGTGGGCGGCCGCTGGAAGGCTCCCTGTCAGTCAAGCGGCCGAGCTGAAAAGGCGGCGAGCGAGAGAGAAGGAGGGAGAACAGCTTTCCCGGGGGCGGGGATGGCTGTTGTCGCTGCCAGCCTCGCAGCCCTTCCCGGGGGCATCTGCAGAGCCGGGGTGGGGGGAAGGCGGGAGCGGTTTTGCACCATAGACCTTCCCGCCTCGGGGAGAAGCGGCTCCTCTCCTGCCTGCTCATCACCTGTCCGCCCTCCACACACACCCACTCAGCGGCCGCGGGGGGGGCCGGCGGCTGCTCTATCTGGCCAGAGCGCCGAGCGGAGGGGTCCGTGCCTCCAGCGGATTGGAGGCAGGGCGCTGTGGCGGTCTGCGTGTACGTGTCTGCTGGGGGCTGCGGGGGAGGCGCGCCGGCGGAGAGGGACCGCCTGCCCCCGCCGCTCGCCGGAGGGCGAGCCCGGTGTGTGTCAGTGGTGGGGGGGTATGTGGAGTCGCGGGTGCCCCTTAGCTGTCCCCGGGGCTGGGGAACTTCCTGAGGCTGAGGGGCGCTTCGTAGTCCCAGCACCAACCGCACCACTGGGGCGGGGGGGGTGCGAGGGGGTTTTGAGGCGAGGCGTGGGCCAAGTTGTAACGGTCATAACGGTTTTAGGCGGGGGGGGGGGGGGGGGCGGCCGGCGCGCGCGCCCCGCAGCGGGCTGAGGCGGGCAGGGCGCTCGGTAGCGGGGTGGGGAGAGGTGCGGGCGGCTGCCGGCGGCGGGAGCGGGGGCGCCGGTGCAGCGCGCAGCAGGGCTGGGGGCTCGGCGGGGGAGAGGCGCGGCGTGTGAGGGCCCGCTGCCCCGCTTCGCCGCGCCGCAGCGGGCAGCTCTGCCTTTGTGCTCCCTCCGCACCTGAGTGCGAGGCTGGGAGGGACGGCGCAGGTGGGGGCGGGCACGATAGGCAGCGGCGGCGGATCCCCGGAGCCAGGGAGGGGAGGTAAGGCTGTGCCGTGCTGCGGCGGCCGCTCCCGGGGCTGCGGGGGGCGGCTGCACGCCGGGGGCTGCGCCTTCGGCCGGCGGCGGGTAGGGTAGGTCTGTTGCTTGGCTTTTCCTGCAGCCGCTTCCCATCTCGTCCTGCTGCACAGAGGGAGATGCAACAGCAGCAGCGCGGTCCCCCGGGAAGGGACGGTGCTCGGAGGTGGGCAAGCCGCATAAGCCCGGCTGATGCACGTAGGGGCTGCCTGGGGAGGGGGGGAGCAGCCGGCGGTGCGTGCCCGCTCCCGCGGTCTCCACGCAGCTGCCCGTGAAGCTGCGAGGAGTGCTGAGGGCGGCCGGCAGCCCGTCTCCTCCGGCGCCGCTTACAGCCCTGAGGCGCCCGCTCCCTTCCCTGCCCTCCGCCAGCCGGTCGCAGGGTCCGGGGCGTGGTGGCGGCGTGCATAAGGTTGGGAGCTTGCAATATGAATTTTCACTGTTTTCCCCCGCCAGAGAACACGCCACGATAGGCGAAGCAGATGCTGATGTATGGGCTTAGCGGATCTCGCCTGGGAAGGGCTGGGGGCTTTGGGGGAGGCTGCTTTCAAACCGGTATAGTCGGTAGTTAACTACTGGCTGCAGTTAAAATTTTAGCAGCAGCAACAGCTTTGCGATGCTTTCCGGGAATATTGCTGCCTTAGAGCTGATGTGACAGGCAGCCCGTGGTACACTGCCACTTTCTACTAGGTGGCAGTGCTGAGAGCAGGATAGTTGGCGTTGTAGGTAATAAAGTGTTGGGAAGCTGGAGACTTACGTGCAGCTGGATTTTGGTGGAGTTATGGGTGGAACAGAAGAGACGCTTCACATGTGCCCTGTGAGCTTAGTTGCAATTAAGAGGATTTTTTCAAACTTTACATATGGTTATCTTGTTATGCAATTACGTTTTAGTGAGACTGTGATTCTTACATTATATTTGGAAAGGAAAAACAAATTTAGTAGGTTAAGCTTTTGCATTACAGCGTTATTTACAAAGTTTCTGAGGTTTGGATCCAGCTCCACTGGCTGCCACCTGATTGGTGAAGATTTACAGCTGAGGATCAGATTCTGTGCTTGTGTTAGAGCAATAAATTACTGATTCAAAAGAAACGTGGCTGCATTGCCCTCTTTTTATTTTATGAGTGTTGTATATATTGAGGAAGCATTTTTTTTGTTTGATCACAGTGTTTTGTTAGGCAGTTTGAGAACTTCTTTTTTGTATAAATTATACAGTTAAGGGATCAAGTTCAAATCTTGGATAGATCTGGAGCCCACACTGATTTCAGCAGAAGTTGTGTGGTACGTGACAGTGCTCAGTTTTACTGTGTAGAATATCTGAAGTAAAAATTTTCTCTGTGCTTGCCCTACACTTGTTTTCCAATTTGTTCCTTTGGAGTAGCAGAATGTAGAGCTTTTGCCAGTGTTTTCATTGATATATTTGAATTAGGGTTGTATATCTGAAGCCAAGGATTGTTCAGGGGCTCAATATGTGCCCACTGAGAGAAAATTTAGCCTGTTGACTTCAATGTGAATAAAATGGACACCAGAACTCTTAATTTACATTTGCGTATAATGAGTCCCAACTTTTTCAGTAGGTATGTGCAAGAAGGTAAGCACATTGTGTTCACTTGTATAATTCATTTTGTTATAATTGAATAGGCATTATTCTTTCTTGTATTTTGTTATTGTTTGTTTGGGTTGGTTTGTTGGGGTTTGTTTTTGTTGGTTTTTTTTTTTTACTTCTCATTTAGCATTATCGTTGTGGTTTAAGGGCTAAGCTTTAAAATGTTTGCCACTCCACTGCAGAGAGTGTTGCTGACTGGATGTCATGCATGTAAAACTAGAACAAGAGTCTTTAAATAGCAAGACCATCAACTTAGTAACAATTTACTGTGATAAATGATAGAATACACAAGAATGCAAATCTGAATGATTATAACATGCATCTTTTGATATTAATATAGATAAGGTACAAAGCAGAAAAGCAAATAAACACATTCAGCTTTTAAGTACCAGTTTAGGTATGGAATGTAAGAGTACCAGTACTGGTTTGAAATGGAAGAGCTGTTTTCTGTTATGCAGTTTATGCTTAAAAAAAAAAGGGGAGGGGGGAGGGGAGAAAAGTTATTTACAAGCATTTATTTTGATTTCTGGATCTCAAAATTCCATTATGTAGCAGGATGCTTTCCAGTATCTGCTTTCTCAGTATCTGGAAAGGCAGATGTTGCTGCAGCAGGAGCAATTACACTGATTTGCAGCACAGGAGGAAAAAAAAAAAAAATTCTGTTCTGACTTTCTGCCTCTGCCTAAAAAGATCAGCCATTTAGCTCTGGTTTGGGCTTGTCAACAGAAGAGATAAGATAGGGAAATTAAGTTTGTTCAACAAAGGGAGTGAAGTTAATGTACAAATTAGGACATTTTTGTTTCCAGAATAAAATTAGTAAATTTGTCTAAGACTACATTAAAGAATTCCACTTGCTTGGCTTTACCTCACAATTGTCCACAAACAAACCCTAACCAAAAGTCAGGGAGTTTTCCTACGTTTTGTTGGTTGTAACCTGCTTAACCAGATCACTCTGTCCTGTGGGATGTTGAGTCAAAAGGCAGAAGAGGCAGTGGAGACTAGAGCCCTGTAGGCTTTAGTAGAAGCGGCTTTCTGAATTGTAGCTTTTTAAAAGGTGCATGACAGAATCCCACCTTCACTAAAATCACTGAGAGTTTTGCTGTTGCATTTCTCTTTCAGTTCAGTTCTTATCCTGTGTAGACCACAGCAAAGTGTGACTGATGGGACCCAAGATTTAACCTATGATAAGGCATGGTTTAAGCTGTTTAAATGGTTTAAAGAGTTTATTTTTAGTTTTCAGATATAAAGTGTTTCTACTTTAGAGGATATTTGAGACTCCCTGCAAACAAAATATGCAAGTGAAAGAACTCGTGAATATATATGTGTGCTACCGCATAGTGAGTGAGCCATGATATTCAAGAAAGACAAGAGTCTTGAATATCTCTGGAAGGTGACAAGATTTTTTTATCTCACTATGGAGCTCAGGCACAGTAATTATTTTTTTGGCTCTTTTCAGACTCCTTCCTTAATGGTACGGAACCAACTTGACCTGTGATTTTGAGCAACGTTTTAAAGAGCTAGTATGGTAATAATTTGCATGTTAGAAGTCAGATTCAATCTCCTGCGTTGTAAGACTCCTCATTTGTGACCAGCTAGAATTACAGTAAGTGGTTCTGTATGTTCTTGGTTTGTGTCTTTTTTCCTCTTAGCCCTTCCTTGCTTAGTGATCTGCTGCATATAACCTGGCTCCAAACCTGTTTGGGACAGGGGCAGCCTTTCATAACTTGTTTCAGTGGGGCTCAAATCCCTGTTTGCAGCTCTAAGAGACTGGTGTAGTAGAAGGTAAACAGTCTGACTCTGGTTTAAGGTTAAGGGTAGCTGCCCAAAATATTTAGTATTTCTAAGAGGTGGACCTCTAGCATAAAAAAAAAAATGTTTATTGTTTTCTTTGTGATTCTGTATCATAACTAGTTTAATTCTGTGTTTTACTACTGTGCTAAGGGGTATAACAGCTAGATAGTGCGACCTTCTGCATTTTTATAGCAATGCTGACCTGTGGACACACAGAACTGCATGTGTTAACATGAACTCTTGTTTTTGACACAAACTCACTCTTCAGATATAAGCAACTTGCTTAAGTTACAGGGAGATTGTGATCTTCCTTATATAGCATCAGATAAACATTTTCAGACTAGCCTTGTCAATCACTGCAGTATAATAAAGCCATTTAGACCATCTTTTCTAAAAGAATTGAATATGTGATGCTGGGTTCAAATAGCAATGAGTGCTAGAAAGAGCGCCAACTGCATGTAATATCTTTTATGTGCATTAATTTGTTTAGGATGATACCTATCTTCATAATCCTGTGTGTGCAAACTTGGTACTTCTGGATGTGCCAGAGGTTCAGACAGATTTTGAAAGCTTCAATGAGAAGTTACTAATAGCTGCAGTGTGCAGAGCCTGCTCACTAGTTTTGCCTGCTGTCACGCACACAGCTAACATGTCACTATCCAAACTGACATCTGTGTGCATACATCACTTCATCAAACTGCATGAGTTATGACACAGCTAGTCTTAATTACACTGCTTTTTAAAATCATTAAAATGTTGTAATTCACTTATCACTAGAATTGTTCTACCACTGGTTTGTCCACAGATCATGCTTCATTAAAAGTGCTGATGAGCACCCAGGACTCTGAAGACAGCAGTTTTGTGCAAGATAAGAATGTTCCTTAAAGAAGCTGATGGAGGATAGAGCTCCAGAGTTCCTGGCAGACACTGACAGCATAAGATGGCACCGTAGTCTAGTCTGAAATTGTAAGTCTTAAGGAGGACTAGATGTCCTTGACTTTACAAGAAGTTATTGCACTGAAGAAACTTAATAGTGGGCTAGAGTCTGCTTTCAGGACCTGTGTAGATGCGTTTGTTTCTGTTCAGTTACGCTAATATGACCATGGAGCAATTAGGTTTTCTCTACGTGTGTGAATTGAATCCTTCTACATTAGAGGAAGTAATTTGATTTACCCTGGTGAACCTGAGATCTGCACCCATCATTTCTGAACTACTTTGTTTCTAGCACTGCTAGGAAATCTAGGAAGCAAATGTTGTAAGCTTTACAGCGTGACTGGTTCCAAAGGAGTCTCCATTTTGAAAGCTGTGTGTTCCAAAGATGTTAGTTCATTTGCAGAAGGCTGGAACCTGCAGTTGACAATGGTCATGAAATCATTGATGTCATGAAACGTGCAAAATATTTCATATGAATGATGTCCATGCCCTTGCAAAGTCTTTTTTATCACTGAGGCTTTTTGCAGTATAGGGTCCTGTCAGTAGGGAACAGGTTACAGGTCAGGACTATAGGACACTAACACTGCGTATTATGCCTTGAAATATATTGCACAGTTGTAACTCCAATATTAAATACAAAAATAACACTATACTTGGCAGATACAAGATTGATAACTGCTTTTGGGGAGAAAAAAATCAATATTAGTGGATATTTTAGTGGATAAGTCCAGTGGACTTAGATTTTTCCATTTCAAAAAGTGGAAGAATCTTTGGCTTCCCTTTCCTTTCACCTGCATTACACAGTTCTTGTAAGAAACGGTAAATCCAGAAAGCAATCTTGCAAAGTATGTTTCTATTTATAAGTAGGCAGTGATCAAATCCTGTCATTCATTCCTATGTGACCCTGAGAGATGCAGGAGATGGATGTATTTCATTGGGAAGTGGAGGTCTAATTTACATGTGGAAATTTGCTAACATTAGTGTACCAAGCTTATTTTTCACACATGCACACCTCTTACAGAAGCAGACTGTGAACATGGAAATGTATATGCCTAAATATTCAGAATGGCTATTCTGGTAGGTACCCCTCTGTAGACAGACTCTTGGATATAAATTACTATTGCAGAAGTTGGTGAAATCACATCTAAACCTAAAGGAGAATAAAAAACAAAAGGAGTCCAATAACAATGCAAGTTGAAGTGTAACAAAAGCATGAAGATCTTCAAAGTACATCTGCTTTGGTAAAGATCTATATTTTCATCTGTAAACCCAATATGAGAAGTTAAGGTTAAATGTCCTCTTAGATATGTACTCCCTTTGTTCTGTATCTGTATAGTGAACAGAATACTTTCTATTTAGAAGAATACTTTATGTTTACGGTTGTAGCTGTTTATTCAGGTAATGATGCATCTTGTATTACTAGTGCAGCAGAGAAGTGGCTCTGTGACATCTGTTACTTCTTGAAATGCGTGTTTACTGAAATCAGAATTATACGTAGAAATCACAATCTCCCTAGATCCTGTGAGTTCTCTGTGTGTCTGGAGATGTATGCCCTTTACTCAAATGCAAGGGGTACAGGTAAAGATAACTTGTGTTATGTGTCATTAAGAATTAGATGCTGAAACTGTAAGAATAGCACTAGTCTCTAAACTTAAGTCAGTAAAGTATAAAATTGTTTGAAATGGCAAAGGAGCAGACATGGGACAGTGGAGGGCTGTTGATGCATGCAAAGCAACAAACAAGGTGCTTGAAGGAAATTGTCCTTTCAAAAAAAAACCAGGCAAATTATTTGTAGGAATTTGGGTAAAAATCAGTAAGTATTTTAGATTTTCTTTGTAATACCCGAGTTGGAAGTTAAGTTTTTCATGTCAGGTTCCTAAGTACTTGACAGTGGAGTATTTGCACTATGGGACCACATCAGCCTATGAAATCGTTGCAAATGAGAGTCGAAAGAAATATTACAACAAATTCAGTGTTGGCCTGTGAGTTCAAACATATTCTAAAATTGTGATTGAACTTAAATTTAAATTTAAAATCTTTTAGAAAAGAATGTTTTTATTGAGGAGATGTAATTTGGAATGTTTTCATTACCTTCAGTTATTTCATCTATACTTCTGTTCAGGTGGGGTGTTTTTTTTTTGGTGGGGTGTTTTTTTTTGGTGGGTGTTTTCATAACCTATCTATATTGTTTCTGACATTCTTAGATGCAGAAACTTGAAACTTTCACATCCTTAGAGTCAATCAAAGCTTACAGGACCATTTGTATTTACTAATATTAAGTTTGTGCATACCTTGTTTCATTATTAAAAGTACAGCATACTATTTATGTTACCATTTAATGTATAGTTTAATTCTCTATTGATTTCACCTCTTAGCAGGGGGGGCTTAGATGAATTTAGATGATGAATTCATTTGGACGAATGTATACCTCACTTTCAAAATGAGGTAGTATCTAATTTTTTCCCTATTTCCGCACCCCAGAAAGTAGCAATCCTTGTGGTTTCTACCTTGAGAGACAAACATTTCCTTTTTCCCTGCAGATAGTTGGTACTCCCCTTCAGTGGGAGAACATATTCTGTTTGTAACACCGGCAATATCATGAACCTCTAATGGTATCTTAGAGTTTGTTAGGAAATACAAATGCTGGCATTTTGTAAAGATGCAGAGAGCTTTTTCAGATATCATTGAATAACCAAAACTACTGAAAAAAGCTCAGAATTTTGCACGGTGAGGGTATTTGTTCTGAACTGTATGTCTCAGGTGCTATAAATAATAACTATTTTCATAATAGATGACTTGCAGTCTGTAAAAGCAGGTCATTCCAATTACTACCTTCTTTCTCTTCCTGCTGCTTTCATGGCAGGAGATTTTTAGCAACCAACAGCATTGCAGGCTTTTTTTAGGTGGAGGTGAATACCTTATGGATGTGAGGTAAGGGGAGGGCTCCATTGGAGTATAACAAGCTTTTGATCCTTTTGGAAGGCAGGATTCAAAAAGCTGAGGTGGGCTAAACCAACAGTAACTAGCTTTTTTTTTTTTTTTTGTCAGCCAGATACTTACCTAATTTCAGTCCTAAAGAAGGGTTGTTTTTTGTAGCCCCATTCCTGCCTCCCACCAGCTTGCCAAGACCACAGCTTTACTTCATGTGTAGAATGACCATTGTAAGTGAATGCAAAGGGGATGGGGAGAGGAGGAGTTGAGAAGTTTCTTCTTTGGTTGAGAAAAGTATGGAGGAGCAGAAGTCCATTGAATCTGTTCACTGATCCCAGCTGGTCTTTGAAAATGAGGTTGTCACAAGCAGTTCATGGGTTGTAGGTTGACAGTTGTCAAGGGCAGCTATGGTGACAACACACAAGCACCAGAAGCTTTTCTCACAGCCACTCTGGAGACTTATTCTTACAATTCTGCTACTGAGTAGCTACCTACTCAAAAGGCAGGCAGCTGGATCTCCCTGGATGTATTCAATGTGTTTCTCAATCAGTAATGAAATTTTGCATCTCATGGTGGTGTCTTGGACTTGACCAAAATTTGGGCTATTTAAAATACAGGTATGTACTGCCATAAAACTATAAGGAAGGCAAACTATTGCAGGCCTGCTAATGGCAGTGGGAGTCCTTATGGGTTTGAGGTTTCATTTTTCTCCACTCTTGCAAGATTTAGGTCATACTGTTTAGGTCAGGACACTTAGAAGCAAGCTAGGCATCTTGATTCAGCCTCTCTAAGAGAGTACTTGTTTTGCCAGAGATGTTATTTGAAGCATTCCCTTGGGTATATGATGCCACTTCTGAATTTACTGTCAGTTCACTGAATTATACTTGCCTGTTTGGGTTTCGGGGTTTTTTTGTTTGTTTTTTTAATACAGGTAAATAAAATATGCTTAATATTTTTTCCAGCATCATCCAGAGATTCTGAGTAAGGGTATCCATTTTATTCATCAGGTAGTACATGTTTTTTCTGATGGTTCTGCAGAGCCCGTTTTACTTCTAGGTACAGAGGCTTGCTGCTTCCTTCCTGTACCTTGACTTGTTGAGTATGGCTAGATTTGTTTATTTTCTTTTCCAGAACATCTTCCATTTGGTACTCCAACAGCATCTGTTCCTTCATTTTCAGTCTCAGTAACAGTGCATATTACCAGCCTGGGGCTTGGCTGTAGCTGTCTCCTTTCAGAGCAGAGCCTCCCTTGCCAGTACAGATCACTACCACCATTCCATTACACTGACCGAAGCATTTTCTCCTTAAGTTTGAGAATAGCAAGTCAGAGAGGTGGAATAATTTAACTAATTGGCTTGTTTCAGTCCTCTTCTAAACATGGAAATCGGAGCCTGCAAACATTCATAAGATGAAACATTGGCACAGACATGATCATTTCTGTGAAACTGCAGATGTGACTACTTTGTTATGAAACTGCTGGGAGCTTTGTGAATTATTGTAACAAATCCTGTGACTAAAAACCATGTAACGGCTATTTTATTCTGCCAGTGATTGCTTCTGCACTTCAGAGCCTGTTTAGAATGGCCACATAATTAAAATAGTTAACATTTTCTTTTAAATTAGAGGGGGACTTCTCACATACTTACATGATGCCTAACTTGCACTGACATATATAAGGAGTTGAGTGCCCAAACGCTGTATGTATTTTAGCCTGTTATTTATTGTCTTAAACACTGTTTTCAGACCCTTAAGTGCTCTGTTCTTTGTGGTGAATTACTGCAAGCATGTGTAACATTCTCCATGCTATGTACATTTTATAACATCTCTAGTTTATGTATTTTTTTCCCTGAAATAGGCACTACCATTTGTTCTTAACTTTTATCTCTTTTGAGCTTTAAGCATCATGTACAACAGGGTTATGTCCTGAATTTTTTAGGAAAAAACATTGTCTTTGTCCCTCTGAATTTCGTATGCACTCTCTGGCACCTTAACCCCTCAAACTCCTGATTGTAAACACCGTAGATCTTGCTACTGAATATAGTTTTGGCCATTTGCCGCAGTTCTGGATGTTGCCAGTGGGCAGCAGATCACAAATGGAGATTCGGTGCTCTAAAGTTTTATAGCAATGCTAGATAACGAGAGAACCAGCAATTAAGCAACAGTATGTTTTATCTGCAGTGTATTCTGTGCAGCTCAGAACATCAGTTTTCAGTCTGTTATCCTTCAGTGGATTAGATTATATTAGCTTGCATTAGATTGAATTGAGAACTGTTGCTTTGTGTCAGTCCTGGGCATGATTTTAATGTTACATAAAGGTTTTTTAACCAAAAAAATTGTACCAGTGGTAAGATACTGATTCAGGCATGGTGCTGGTTCCTGTGTTTGGACAGAGGAGACCATTACCTGTGTACCCAGGATTTAGAAAAAGATTCTCTTCTGCTTGGCAAGCTTGCTTAAAAGTCAGGTCCTGCTAACAGTCTCTGGCTTTACTGTGTTCTGTCACAGCCTACTGGCATTTATCTGGTGGCCTGGAATTTGTAAAGCTGTGCCTATGGGATTGCTGATTACACTGGGAAGAGAAGGCAGTCCAAAGCTAGCTGGAATAGTGTCTGCTGTCATTTGGGAATTTGCTTTATTAAGGCATCCCACTTACTCCCTTGGCTGTTGATACTGAACAGAAGTAGAAATTGAGAGCCGGTCTCTAAGCTGATTTACTGTCCTTGAAACTGGATGTTTATTCCAGTTTGGAATATAGAGTTTCCTATTTATGTCTACAAGCTTTTCTTCCTTCTTTTTTTCAGACGATACCAATGTCTGCTGCTCTGTGCATGGCTCTCATCCTTGCCATCTGTGTCTGTCACTCTCCAGCCCAAGTGTCATCTCCCCTAGCTATGTATTTCAAGCTCGCTGTCTCACAGAGAGCTGAGTAACCTTTTGCCACAAAGGCTTCAAAGCAAGGAAGTGCAAACTGCCCTCTTTGTCCACTACATCCTCTCAGATTAGCAGCTTCTGTTTGATGTTGTCCAAGTATGAAAGAAGCAGCTTTTCCCTGGAAGCTATAGAATTGCCTACATTCATAATTTCTGAAGTCGCAGCATGCAGCAGGTTGCCTGTAAATCCAGTGAACAGCTTAGCTGGGAGAAGTCTGTTTAGCATAAAATTAGTGGCAACTGAGTGCTTCAGCAGAAACAAGTAGCCAAGGCAAAAAAAAAAAAAAAGTGATAATGAGAAAGAAGTTCCAAACCTCTAGAGAGCTAATTACCTGTGTCAGCTAAAGTAAATCAAAAGGATTCGATATGTGATGACCTGAAGATGAACACACCCCACATAATTAAAGATGATGTATAAGTAGCTAGAACCAAGGAGATTTTATAGAAATTACTGCATGCAGCTGCTTCAAATATTTTTGTACTTTGTTTTTCCTAATATTTGCCAGTGTTGCTTTAACACAGTAGCTGATGTGCCATCTAACATGAATTTGGGGGGAAAAAATTATTCTATTTTTATGGCTTTTGAATTGAGAAAATACTGTGAGGTAGGTTAGGATATGATAATGCAGTTCTGTGTTTTCTTTAGTCCTTTTGTTACAATGTGTTGCGTGTTTGTCCTTAAGCAAGGTGTTCAGTGCATTTGGAAGGGATAAGGATTTCCAGTAAGTTTTGAGAGTTAATGACAATTTTTCACATGTTGATAACGGTCTTCTAGAGCCCTAAATACCAGTAACAGCAGTGGTAACTTGTAGATCTTATTTAGATTTGGACAAAAAACTTTTGAGGGGTGTTTGTGGTTAACTTTGCTTTCATGACATTCAGTATCCTTGGGATCAAGTTTATTACAGACTATTAGCCTAGAATGGTATCAGCTGATAGTAGACTGGCTGTTGAGATTTCCCTGTCAGTAACAGGAGCGGAGACCCACACACATAATGCCTTGTTTGTAAGGGACTTTATCATGGACTGACATGAGCTGGTGGCCACCACTACAGGACACATAAAAGAATCATTTGCTTCTGGTTTTTGTTCCTCTTTTGCAACTGATTGCTATGGACCTCATGCTCTCTGATTCTGAGAACACAGTGGATTATTTGGAAATATCATCTTGAAGCCAGTATTGGTCCTGGAAGATGCCACATTAATCTAGCTGTTTCTGGGCCATTTCCTGAAATATTGAACTTAAGCATTGCATCTGCTTGCTTGTGATTGCCAACTTTCTTCTTTGGTCGCTGCATGATTTTAGGAGCTGATGCTTCATAAGTTACCAGAGCTAGAGATGAGCAGAAATCTGAGATCTCGCTAACAAGTCAGGCTAAATAAAGCCTTGCTTGCTAGTCATAGTGATTTACACGATATTGGTCCTTTGTCCTAGAGAAGCATTTTTTTTGTGTGTTGGTCAAGAACTGATCTCAGACCTTAGATCAGTGTAAATTTTAAAGCTGCTCTGCTGTGCTAATCTCTTATTGCGTCATTTTGGAGCTGTTAATTGATCATAATTTTGAATGTTTAACTCATTTTGTTTGCGGATTTCTAAACCTTTTTCTGGCAGACTATTTCTCAGTGTCACTAGTTGATGTGGGGAGTGGTTTTGGGGAAGCAAAGGGATTGGAAGGCAAAAGAAGCTGTTTCTTTTTTGTGTCTTTTGTGTGCAGTGATGCCGTGAAAAGCAAGGGCTGGAAAGGGTGAGAGTGTGACTGTTCCTGTTCCCCTCTGTACCTGCCAGGCATTCATATTTGAGGAATATGATGCAGAAGCAGAGCCCCATCTGCTTATGTTCCCCCTTGCATGAGATAATTCCTTAAAGAAGGGGCCTTACATAAATAGCTTTGCTGACCTGTGTTTCTGTGTATGTTCCATATCATGTCTGTGGGTGTGTTGTTAACTGCTGCACAGAAAAGGAAAAGCAAGAAATCAAGGTAGTGCTAGAGCTGGAGAAACTAAGCACTCCCTTTAGTTGTATGCAGGTCATTATTTCTAAGCAAGGCTTAGCATCTTCACAAAACTTGGACCAAGATAACTTCAGAAGTTACCCCAAAATGAAGCTTAATTCCTCTTCATGTTGAACTTGATGGCAGAAATCCCCCAGATGGTGGAGGGAACAAGATTGGACTACATGGTGATGGCTTGCAGGCTGTGAAATTTCAAGTCCACACGAGCATAGGTATTTTTTCTGTCCGAAAGGATCCTGATACTCTGCTGGGGGGAAAAAGCTGCTATTCTGTTTTGACTTGAAGTGGTGTCTTGGGAGAGGAAAACAGTATTGGCAGCAGCTTCCTTTGCTTTGAGCATTATGTCTGTATACTCCCTAGAGAACTCATTAATTTTTAAGGCTGTGGCAGCAATAGGCTAAATGGATACAGTAGTGATACACTGATGGTTTGAGGTGCTGCATTCATCCTTTTGGGATAACCAGTTCTGCTCCCTTCAGTGATAAGAGCACCCCAAGATCAATGGGGCAATTTAACCTGAGCAGGCGGCTGTTTAGCAAACAGGAAGATGCTATTTGGTACAATGGTAGAAACAAGAAAACTGTTCTCTTTCTAGAGCATCGTCTGCTCTCTCATTGAATCCTTCTTAAGATCAATTTACCACGCTAATAAACTCAGTCTGTTTGTAGAAAGGGAGGAATTATGCAAGAAGGTCAGGCTCACCATGGTTTATGCTGGGGAGACAACAGTGTGTGAAAGGCAAGGTTCTGAGTTACAGTATGATTTCTAATCAGTAATTGCTAGTCAGGATGAGTGTCTTGATTGTTGACTTACAGGGTCTTAACGTTGTGAATGGATAAACTTTTCAAACCTTGGTACATTAAGGGTGGTCATGTTTCACATACATGAATATATGGCTCTTTAGTAGCTTGTAGAGTCCAAATACTTAATACAATTAAGTAAAATTAAGACAATACTGTCTTAATATGGGAAGTTTTAGACAGGGTAGGCAGCTCCTGAGTCCTGATCTAGGACCTGAGTTGTTATACCCAGCTTATTCTGTAAGAAAAGTCGTAACAGACTGCCGCTGCCTTTTGAGCTACAGCACTGGACTCCGGAAGAAACATACTGTTTTTTCCATGGGTAACCAGTGCTGAGCTGGCAGAGCCCAAGCAGGGGAGGCTGTGGCATGGCCCTGGCGCCCTGGTACCATTTTGCTGTCACCTGGACACACAGCCACAATACATGGGGCGGGATAAAAGGAGGATCCTCCCATGCCCCACTGCCAGTTGGCTGGGGTTCACAAGTGGGACAGACCTGGCTACAGCCAAGGCCTGAGGCACTCTGAAGGCTGTTCTTGGGCACATGTGCACCTCTGTGAAGGTAACAGAAATATTGAAGGATACAGAGTGGGGTATCACAGGGCATTTAGGGGCACCAGTGCCTGGACCTCAGGACAATGAAGGATGGAAGCAGTCAGCAGATAGGCCTTCATTTGGTACTGAAACTACTTACTGCCTTTATTTTGACCTTACCATCCTTACTTTTAACCTTGCTGGCCTTACTTTAGTACTGAGACTACTTACTGCAGACTTGGATGGTCATGAAGTGCCTCTGTCCGCTCCGTCCACGCTCTTAACACTGTCTAATGCTGCTTTCCATCCCCACTACTGCAATCCATTTCCAAGAATTAGAAGTCAGAGGCATGCACTTTGCTCCAGCTGATGAGGTTAGAGCTCCAAATTTGATACTATATGTTTTCTAACCGAAGAAACAATGCCAAGATACTGTGAAAAAAACATCAAGGGGAGAGTAATGCTCCATCTAATGCAAAGTATATTCTGTGTGCAAAGCTCTCATATATTGTATATTTCATCATGTTTGGAAGTTTATAGTGCTTATCTTCCTGACCCTGGACTGTAGATGTTATCAGCCCTGTGATGGAAGCAGGATCAAGCTCTCTATGTGCTTTAATGCCCATTGATATAAATGAGTACTTGGACACTGGTAATCCCTCATTCTTTGGGGGGATGCTAACCACCCATATGTCCCAGTGAGATCAGAGTCAAGGGCATTTACCACCTCCAGGATTCAGCCTTAAACACCTGCCAAAATGTTCTCTGCTTTTGGAACTTGAAATGGTCAAATGGTCCCAAGCTTGCTTTTTATTTTTTTTTTTTTTTGGTATTTTCAGATTAAAACATGAAATTCAATCTCCCCTGATACTAACACTTTCTCCCCACCTCCTTCCCAGAATCTGTCTTCCTGGAATGGAACCCTGTATATCATGTTTCAGTAAGTTTCAGGATTGTTTTACTAACATATAATTACAGATTTATAATGTAAATCCTGACACAACCTTAACTAACCTATTGCAAATGTGACACTATTAATTAAGGACTCTCTAGGGTGCAGTATGCTCCTTGGTGGATTAGCTTCCTGGAAATTTAATGGCAGTTTGCAAATTGGCATCCACTTTTGGTTTTAGTCTATCTCTTGCTACTATACAAAGCATTTTGATTCTGATAATGTGAGAGATTCCATTTTACTTTGTTTTACTTTCATCTCTGTTAAAAAACTCTGTTTCACCCTTCTGCTGTACTTCAGGCAGAAGGATGAGTCAGCTGGGGAGATCCTGGAGAAACGGTACAAAGACACATTGCTTTGTGTCCAGTTAGTCTTCTAGAAATTAAGCAGGATATTCGTGCCCAGCCCTCAGTAATCAGTTGAATTCCTATCCCACCTGTTGGTGAAGCTCAGTTAAGTTCAGAAAAGGCACCTGAGACTTATGTGTAATTTTAGCTTTATTTCTGCCCAGTAATTTTATGGGGGTTGAGATAAGCATTATAGGGTGCTGTGGGATTTACTTTGTTCTTGGAACATCTGGAGGCTAGATTATTTTGCTTTATCTCAGAAAAATGTTGATTTGTTTTTATTTGTGGGATGCTACAATATTCTGTACTACTTACAGTTTATCCATATAACATCACTGTGCAATAACTTCCTAAACAACTTCACGTACAGACGTATTCATTCTGGAATAACTATTCTTAAAATACTCATCCTACTATACTATGACATAACTTGTACCTGTAGACAAGTTAATAAAAGTTTAATAATTTTGGGGAGGTCTAATTTTAAGAACCAAACTGGCCTATATAGAAGAAATTCTTTTGTGTAGAATTGCTTGCCTAAAATGTCGTCTTTTGTAAAGATCAGCATTTATTTAGCTATTATATACTACCTTTAAAAGTGTGCCACTCTAAAAATTACCATTTTGTTTTCAAGTTGTTGGTTGCCAAATACTTTCCAGCCACTTCATTTAAATACTTAAGTCAGAACTAATCTTTCTATCTTTCATGTAAAAACCTGTCTGTTTATCTCTCTCTTTTTTAAATTTTTTTTTTTAAAGAGAGTGGGTCCTTTAAAATGCTTCACTGTAAAAGGACTGTCTCTTTTCAAGCAATTTTATAGATTCAAAATATGCACCCCTCCAATCTAGCATTAACCATGAAAATAGCTTAATTTTTTTAAATTTTAGAATACTACTGAAGACAAAAGCTTACTTAGTGATGACATATATTCTGTGTATTCTACTTGTGGATGTACCTGACTTATGCTTTTTGAACTCTACAAATGCTGGGAACCATGAAAATGTTGGCTACCTTTACTCATGCCATATGCTTTGCTAGTATGATGCTTGCTCATAAGCTGATCAGGCTGTTTTGATGGAGACTCAATGCTGAGAGATCATGAATCCACACTAATATTTAATGGCAAAATGGTCTTCAGAGCGATACTGCATGTGAGAGCAGGAAAAAAAGATTCCAAAATGAAATAGAGCTCTGCAACATCCTTATGAATGCATGAAGGCTGTGCTCTGAGCTTGCTGGATCATCTTGAGTAACCCTATCAATCCCACTTATGGCATGAAACAAAGGAATAACAAGTAGATTCTGGGCTCCTTCAGATAGCCAGTTCCTGCAAAGGATAAAATGAGGTGAGGCAGTTAGGATCTCCAGCGTGAACATAATAATCAGTGGAATGGGGGTAGGAATGTGTCCAGTTCTTTCAAAGTTAGGCTGGTATCGGGAGATTTATAGTTCACTTCAAAAAAAAATCCCCATGTGAATGAGTTTGATGCAAGTTCTTAATGTGAACTTAAACCATCTAGCAAAAGCGGCTCTAAGTATCTCTCCATAATGTCTCCACAAACCGTTTGACAAGCTCTCTGGACATATGTTGAATTCAGAATTACAGCACTTGCATTTATATGTGGCCTGTGATCTGTTTCTGGTCTTGGTTACTCATGACCTGTACTCTGGCTCACCCAGAAGCATACAAACATTTTCTTACCTGAATCAACTTAGAATTTCATGAGCAGTGCTGTGCTACTTGCATTGGGATTCATGTGAGTGGGAAGGGGCATTATATCATTTTAATCCAGCGGTTAGCTTAAGGGGTAAAGGAAGGGGGAAGTGATGGCTGTGCAGAGATGGGAATGCACAGCTGAGTACAGTTGGTAGAAGGGCGAAGGGCTGTGTGGCAGGACAGTAACTCCTTTTTCATATCAAATTTCTTTGACGCAGCTGCGGTGTATATCACATGGGGTAGTGCTAATGGCCAGAAGGTATTTACCCCCTCTTAGAAAGATGACCTTGAAAGCCTTACATGGATTTTGGTAGGGTTGCGAGACTGGACTCAAAACTGTGCACTCTGTGGATCTGGTATTCCTAATACTCATAAGAGTCCTAGGAAGAAGAATGTAGTAATTTTGATGCTTGCTGTTGTGCTTCATGAAATCCAGTGGGAGGGAATTATCCTTACTGCCCGAAGACTGAGAGCTGAGGAGGATATTGTGACCGCTTGTAGTGGCTGGCTCTGTAGCACGGTTTTTGTATGTTATGTGGGAGGCTTAGGTTTCATCAGAGCAGAGAATTTAATTTCCCCGTTTCACTGAGGTTAGATTTTTACAGGAATGTAGCTGTGTACCTTGCAGAATCTCCAGGAGAGCGGAGCTGATTTGTGTTGAGACAGATCTCCCACACGGCTGTGAAAACAAGTGCACAAATTCTGAGTGGCTGGGTGTAAATCTGAAGTAACTGTCATGGAGATTGATGTTCTCTCTAGGAGTTAATCTAGATTTACATCAGGGTAACTGTGACCAGAATCTCTCAGGATTCATCTTAGCTAGACTTTAGTAGCTCACTAAATTAATTGCTAATTAGCTTGAGATGGTTGATTATTGTGGATGCTTCCCACATATTTCTTGTCGCTTACCATCATAGAATTTAAAGACAGAGCTCCACTAGATCAGACCAGATCTTACCTATTCTGAACTTCTACTTCTCAAAAGCTGTTCCATTTGGCTAGAACTAACACACTGAGCGCAGTCAGCAGACATTACACCAAAGCACTGCAGTCCTCAGGAATCCAAACTTGTGTGCTTCTGGGACAAATCCAGCAGAGACATGGCAGCCCGTATTGCCTAAGGCACTTAAAATAAGGAAGGGGTTAGAAGAGGTCCTACAAGGCAGTCCCAGACTGCCCTTGAAGGTTGGCCTTGCCAGTTTCCAGTGGAGTGGGGCAGCATGAGACTTCTCCTTGGCATAAATACAGTAGTCAATGTTAAGTGGGTTCACCACTGCGATATCTAAGAAACAGCGTGAGCTACCTCCCCTCAAAGCACTTCTTCCCATGTGTCAGAAAGCAATTGAATTGGTGCTTTGTTAATTCTATATAAAGCAGGTTGTAACATGAAGTATGTCATGGTAAAATACTAATTTGCAGCATCCAGGGGCATTTGGAGGGGAAATGGCCAGAGTCACTCCTTTAAGGTCGGGCAACATTGAGGCACCTGGAAATTCTGCGTATCTCCCTTCCTCTTCAGATTTCATCCTCAACATTACACTAAAAAGGCACGCCTTGTATGTTTTGTATGGTTTGAATGAAATTGGGATGCCAGAAGGATGGGATCAGTGTGATCCTGCTGCAGTCTGGGCAAGGAGGTCTTATGACAGCCTTACGTGAAAACTAAATTCAGGTTCTGCTCCAACTTTCTCCAGAATGGAGGCAGAGAAGGACAGTTAAAGCAAGCCAACTGAGAACCTCTAATGCCCTTGAAGATAGTAAAAGGATCCATGTTGGGGTTGAAAGCAAAACTAAATTAGGCTTCTATTCAATAAAAGGTCCATATTCTTAAAATAAACATTTTGTTAGGTCCCACCAAAAAATGTGTCTAAGCAGCATGAATCTAAGATATCACCCTTGTCTTTACAGATGTGCTTAACAACCTTCCAGTTCTTGGGCTTCACTTTGAACTGATCTGTCTCCTAACAGCTTGTAGTTTAAATTGGGAAGGCCTGGTCATACTGGCTGATGAACATGCAATGAAGATGTAAAAATACAATAAACTGGTGATCATCTTTCTTGCCTGCATGAGAAAGTAAAGGCATTGTGCCAAGCAAATATGCGCATTAGATGACTAACAGAGCTCCCACACTGTCAGTGTAGGCAGGGAATATGCAACGCAGCCACATATGTGTCTCAGAACCATACTGGGTGCTTTTTATTCCTAATGTTTGGTTTTGTTTTTAAATAAGAGTTCAGATCCTTGAGCAGGATGTTTATCTCTATGCACAGAAAACACTATTGGTCATAGTTTTTAATATACAGTCAAGTTTTTAAAACTACCAGCTGATATATCTATCGTGAGTGACATCAGAATTTCAAGTAATTGCTATAATTGTTCACTAGGATAGCCATGCATATCATGTTTTATTATCTGAGTTTACCTTTTTTAAAAAATGGCTGGAAAAAAACTGTTGTTTTTTCCAGTGGGAATGTTGTTGGAAAGTTTTGTATTTAACTGCCCTGATTGAGGTTTGATCTCTCTTTGATAAAATTGGTGTGAGGTTTTGACAAAATTAGTATGCTGTAACAAAGGAGTGGATTTCTGTTTGATACTTGCTTATCCATAGTTTTAAAATATACGTGCAGATACTACTGAGCTGAACACCCAGGGAAGTTCTGTAAATCCCTGTAAGCAGAGTGCAGTTCAACTTTGCATTTAATCTAGCAGTGAGCTTCCACTGAAGATGATTCCCTTTTCACTCCTCCAATGATGACTAATCCACCCCCCAAATTAATTAGTTTTCCATCAATTCTGCAAGCTGAAGCAGCAGCCTTGTTGCTGCATGGATAGATAAGATAGATGGATATGATGCAATAGAGGAGAGTGAGCAGGATGAAACAAATCCCTCTCTCAGCAGCAGTGGAAGGTTAGATCATCTTAAGTGCAACATGAAGCTAACCTGAGGTGTTGGTTGTTTGGATGGTAGTCTCATTTAAATTCCTCAAGAAATAAGGACTCACGGAGGTAAGAACTCTGCAAACACAGAATGGGAAAGAATCTTGTGAGCTGAATCTTAAAAATGGAGACACTGGAAACCAAAGACAAAATCCCAGACCACCCAGTTACAGTTCTGTGGCCTGACAACCAGATCATCAATTATTCAATGGACAGACCTCAGTTGCTCCCAGAGCTAAAATTTTTCCAAGTTTATCACACTTTTCACTGGCTTATCTCATAAGCATACAGTATTTCAGAAAGCAGACTTCCAGAGTACAGGTAGAGAAAGGCAGAAGTCTTTAGACTCTTTCCAGGACTCTCTTTCATTGACAGTGGCAGAATCTGTCAATATCCTTTTAGCACTGAATAACTTTCTGTCTGATGACAAACTAATTTTTAGGAGTTCAAGAAGCAATGAAGCTGTATTTCCCTTACAGAACTACTTTGTAGCCTGTGTAATATGGATTGGTCTCTTATTTCCTCTATTTTAAACACTTGCTTCTTTTTTCTTAATCTCTGTGAAAGTTGGCATCTAGATCCCTCATCCCAGTTACTGTATCTTTACCAGCAAAAATTGCTATTATGTGGACTAGCAGTTACAAGGGGTTGCATGGGATGACTGGGAAGAGTCCACAGATAGTCTGCATTATATAAACTGTGCCTTCCACTCAGCTGGTTAATTAAACTTGGTTTTCAGATCCCAAGACAGAAACCACTTATGCACACACTTTATTTTAATAACATGTTTCTGTTCCTCTGTCCCAGGAGACTTGGCCCTGTCTTAGGTTTGTCCATTCTTAAGATGGAGAAAAGGGAATATAAGGACAAAAGGTTGGAGAGCGTGTGGCTGTGTGTAGTCCTTTTTCAGGCAAATACTTTTGTCTGATCTGGCGTTGTAGATGGAGTGAGGGAACATCTTACAACACAACATCGCTACAGATTGCCTGAATGATGTGTTCTTTGGAATAGATTCTACGTCCTTCCCAGAACAGGCAAAAAGTGTACAGTGGCAATACACCATTTTATCATTTTGTGTTCTGCCCTCTGGATTTGTGTTCACCATTCTGTGATGATGCTCCTGCACATTAACCTGCTTTGCTGCTCTGTCAATGCCAGAGTATATATCCAGATAATTGTGTGCACAATTTCTGCTTGCATCTGGGCAGACTATGCCAGTGTTTTCAGCAAAAATTAACCTGGTAGCTTAAAAACATGGGTTTTTGCTCATACAGAGTACAAGATAAGGTCACTCTTGCTTCCATGAAGTAGTCTGAATGTGCTGCTGAGTACTTGCTACCAGAAGTTTTGCAATTGCTTATCAGTCCTCTGTGACACATCCTCTAGCAGTTTCACAGAGAGCAAAACAAAGTGCTGAAATCTTCTCTTAACTCGGAGCCTGATTTTGCTGGCACTTACACACATGAGTAAGTGCTTCTGTGACTAGTTTTAGCTGCTCATGTCAGTATTACGAAGGACACACAAGAGTTTTAAAAGCAAGGTTATGCAGTTGTATTGCCTTTATTGTTTAAGGTGACTAGCTTTCTGTAAAACTATTCTGCCTTCAAGGTTTTCCTCATAGTTATGGGCACATGGCAGCATTTTTCTTCTATATCAGTGTAAAGTAGGTGTAAAATGCTACCAAATCTGAGTATTGTTTTCACATCAGTTTTGCGCTGATAATAACTGCAAGATGTAAGATAACTGAGAATAAGGCTGTGTGCATTTTGAGAGACAGGAGTGATTCTTACGTCTCCTTGCTTTAGTGGTATTTTCTTCTGATCGTTCACATGCCATTAGAGAGACAGAAAGATGGAGCATGTTAGGCAACAGATGGGCTTATTTCCTTCAACAGTTTAAAACTACACTTGTCCCTAAGTTACATGGTAGGGGAAACAGGAAGCAGAGGAGGAACACTTGAATTTAGAGGCAGTGTAGAGAAAGGGATTAAGTGTGAAGTCTGGCAAGGCAACTGTACTGAAGGCAGACTACAACAGTTGCATATAGCTTAAGAAGAGGTACCTCTTTCTTTCTAGATGCTACAAGGGCCTAGAGGTACAGGCCTTGTGCCTACAGCTTCAGCATTAATTCTTATTCATTTGACCTCTCTGGAAACGTCATGATACCCAGTTCTTGCACAGCAGTGTGTGTAAAGAAAACTGTTTTACACCAGCATTTAAATATTGTGGTGGACTGCAGGCACTAAGGAAGGTCAAAGAACAGCATTTGGGGCTGCTGTCATTGCAAATAGCTTTATGCTAAAAACGGAGATGTGTGGTCAAGCCACCTTGTGTCAGCTAAACCACAGTAACTGTGTATACACTCTTAGTCTGCTTTTGCAAAAGCGGTAGGCACTTCTTGCTTGAATTTATCAATGTTGTCTTCTGTTTGCATTGGACTGAGTGCATGCAGAGTCAATTACACCTCCATTTAACAGAAGTAATAACTTTATATACTGGGGCAACCTGTTCAGATACTGGAGCCCTTTGTGTCAAGACAAGGTAACTTAAGGACAGCTGTATAGAGAGGCATAGCATCTCTTATTAGACCACCTGGTGTAGTTTGGGCACATAGTTTGGCCTTCAGTACTGAGTCAAGAGGCACCAATTCCTTTTTTCCAGTGGCAATACCTTATGAAATCCATTTACTTCTTGGTTCTGTACCTCACGGACATGCTGCTGGAGTGAAACAAGTCCATTGTGAAGCCTGTTTCTTGGGAACCATTGCCCAGAGCTGGTGATTATGTGATCGCCAGAAGTTTCAGAGGAGCAATGGGGGTGCTGGTGGTGGACTCAGAACTATCCACACCATCTTTTTATGGTGCTTGTTAGTTGTTTTGAATGGCACCTGCTCTGTAAAAGAAGGTTGACTCCCCTTGGGACTTGCCTGCAAGGCATCTTTTCTGTGTTTGAGCTTTGACTTAAGCAAACACATCAGAAAACAAACTTAAAAACATCTAGCTGAAAATAATTGGTTGTCATTTTTTCCTGTGAGGGAGGGAGAGATGTTTCTAAGTGGCTATAAAAGCATAAATACCATCTGTATGCTTCATGCCTGATTTTTCTGGTTTTAAGAATAACTTTTAGATTCTGTTTTGACACACACTGTGTACACAGACAGTATTTCTTATTCTTGGACCTACATAGTTCCTCTTTACTATGTTTGTATTACAAGTGAAAGATACATGTGTATCCAGGCCTCTACAGCAAGTTTCCTCCCTTGACTTAGTAGTCCCTTGTCCTGGGTAGCAGAGGATTGCTTAATACTAAGATGTGCTATGTTGGTTGAGGTGATTTTTTTGAGGAGTGCCTAACACATGACTCTGCTGACTTGCTTTTACCTGGATGCTGTCTTGTTGTATCCTGGTGTCTCCTAAGAATGTGACTTGCTTTTAAATATGTTTTTCTTTAACATGCAGATGTGCTTATCTATATGCAGTGGTCACCTCATGTCCCAGTGTCAGAGGTGAAGTCTGGGTATCTAGGTGGTCTTTGAATTATTAGCACGTTCAAAACTGGAAAGATCGGTTTCTAGTGAAATGAACTCTCTGTGATTTCAACAGGACCTCTGTAGGAGAAGGTACTTTCTGGATTTAGCCCTTTATACTCTTGTTCTTCAGGATACTTCTTGATTGGGTTTGTGATGCAAAGTGTGTTGGCATCAATAGAAAGAGTTGTATTGGTTTCTGTGGGCTTTGGATGAGACTGTGGATGAACTGGCTTGATGTTCAGAGTGCAAGGTGCTTTAGAAGTAGATGACAAATCATACAAGCCTTGGAGGCAGAGTACTGTATCATCTGGACAAAGAATACATCTCTGGCCCCTCCCTTAGCAGAATTTGTAGAGAAAGAAAAAGTCCTTGCAGTTTGTTAGAGCTGAATTTCTTGCTACATGTCTGCATGTTTTTGCTATGCTTTGAGTGGCATGTTGGACACAGTCTCTCAGGCTATGATGGACTGTCTGTTTCCAAGTTATGTATTCAGTTAGCCCCATGGTGTGGTAGGTATGACACATTTAGCAGTCCTTCACAAATAAGTAGTAAGGGTCTCTGTCTTGTACTCACAGACCTTTAAGTACTCTCTGAGATTTTAATGAAATTGGCTGTTATGATTTCAGCTTTTTCCATATGGAGCAGATGGCTCCTAAGGGAGTTTAGCTTATGTATGGCCCCTTTTTCCTTAAATACTAAAAGACTTTATGGTACATACCCTTTGGACACCTGGAAGGCTTCAGGTAGATCCCAGTTCCTACATGCAGGCAATAAGCAAAAGCAAGTGAATCAGTAACAACAAAGGAATATGCTTCATCTCCTTTCCATGCTTTCCCCCACCCCACAGATCAGTGGCTTGATACTTCCTTTCTGGATGAATATCACATCATGGTCTTTTAGAGTTTATTTTCAAGAAAAATTGTGTGTAAAGGCCCTGAATGATTCTTGGACAGCTAATAGTGTTAAAGCTTAGATTTTTCACTTATTTTTTAGGATTCTAGTGCATAAAGGATGTAAATGATAATCCCAGAGGACCATCTGTCCTGGAGCAGACATTAGGACTGAGCTACTATGTGACTGAAAGGACTGAGTGCATGTCAGATGGTAAGTAAGGCAAGGAAGATCAGATGTATCATACTGTCACTTCACTACAGATGAAAAACGGTCATACACTCTTTCAGAACTTGTCCTAATCGTCTTGGAGAATGAAAGTAACAAGGAACAAGGGGAGAAAAAAAAAAAGGAAAAATCATTGCAGATTCTAAATGTTTTGCAAAGCCCAGTTAGCATGGAAGGTACTTTTTGCTAGATCTTTTTGTAATGGACTATATCTTTTAATCTAGCTGTGGTTCTCACATAATGCAAAGAGTCCGTTTTACCTCCATTACCTACTTGATGTCTATAAAGCTCATTTTAACTAGGATTTCTAAGGAAGCCTAAAGCATTGAGCTTTTGTCTCCTAAAAGCTCTTTAGAAAGTCCTTTTAAATTGAGTCCATAGCTGTCTCAAACATGTTTTTTATTTATTTGTGGTAAGAAGTAAGTAAATTAGTTTTGTTTAATCATCAAGGAAGTAGGTGTTTTCAGGTCATTCTGGACTTGGTTCTAAGCATATTCTGTCTCTTACCAGAAAGTGTTTCCTATATGCACAATGAGGAATCTTAGAGCTACTGGACTTTCAATCATGCATCTGGTGTAGATAAACCTTTTTTCTTTTTATTAGTTAGAAAGCTGATCTATTTACCTTCTGGTTACAACCTAAACGTGCCTTTATGATGCACTGGACCAGCCTTTCATACCACCTTGCAGGTATAGATGTCTTGCAGACTATTGCAGTCTGTGGTTGTTTTTACGGTACAGAAGCCAGTTCAGCTGCTGCGGGTGTGCCTTTGGACTCAACTCCATGCTGCGAAGGAGGCCCAGCTTATGGAAAGTGGGTGCTGAAAGAGCCTTTATTAGGGAGCGTTTGGAGTGCAAAAACATGTTCTGTATGCGAACAAGCTGTAAGGTGAATGGGTTCATTCCACCTGCTGTATGCTTTACTTCTGAAAAGCCCTTTATGAGCTGTGACCTTTTATTGCTTATATAAGAATCCTGAGAAACTTCAGGTAGCCTACAAATAGTTCTCCTGGGTGTTCACATTGTCTTTACAGATTAGATATAAGTGGTCAGCTTTGGCCAGGTGATACTCAATGCTTGCCACTGATTTGATGGCGGAAAGGATGCACTTTCCTTTCTATAAGCTCAGAGAGTCATGCTAGTGTTCTTTACAGGCTTTGTGTTATACCGTCTTGTCCAGATCCTTTGAGGCCAGTGTTAAACCTAGGCCATAAAACATCAGTATTATTTACTTTTATATTGAGGTGGTGTGTAGGTGTGCCAAATAATTGGAAGCCTCGTTATGTGAGGACATGTACAAACATGCAGTAAATGGCAAACATGCACTTTTTGCCTCAAAGCACTTAGTCTTGATAGTTTAGCATAAGTAAAAACATATTGTATGTTACCTGATCTTTATAGTCACAAACTATATTAATTTCAAAGCAAGATGTAAATGCAATTCTACTGGTTGTACAAAATAGTGAATTCAGAAATCACTTTGCAGAGTTTATCAGATTTATCCCTGCATTGAAATTTGCAGTAAAACGTAGTTAAAAGTATGGAGTTAAACCATGAGTGAATTTGATCCATCCACCAACATAGAAACCACACACACCACCTATTTTTAGCTGAGTAGTTTAAAAACAAAAACATCTATGTAGTATAAATCTGGTATATGATGCTTACGGATTCTGAGTATATTCAGAAGTCTTTCACATTTCACTTCCTATTTCCTGTCCACCAATATGGCTGCTTTGGGGGGAAATGTGTGAATGGTTCTGGTAGAGTAATGCTTTTTTTTTTCTTTTTTCTTGCCTTTCCCCCCAGTTCATATGGGACTTCACTTCTTCCCCTTTTGTTTTCACTTAGGCTTTGACACTGCCGTAAGAGAAGTGTTCCCCTCTTTATTTGCTTCTCCTCATCTCCATTGAATTCTTCTTGGCCAAAATATCATGTGTTCATGTACATAGTCTGCAGGTTGTTCATCAGAAAGATCTTTAATTCAGCAGTGGTAATGGCTTACTCTTTATATGTGGGCAATACAAAGGCAAGTTTTTGAAACAGTTTTGTTTTTATTGCAGAAAAGCTTAGCCTGGGAAAACCTGATGTGGGAGGGGAGAAAGAAAAGATCGACAATCATTTATCATGTGACATCAAAGTGGAATAGTTCCAACAAAAAAACCTGGTGGTAAAGCTTTCTAGCTGAATGTGAGCTGAAGGTCATGCATTTGCCTTCGTGTTAACATAATAATGTCAGCATGGAAGCATTGGTGAAGTACCATGGAAGAAAGTCTGTTTGTATAGCTGCTTCTGGCAAGCATGCTTGCTGAAAAGGCCTCAGTCTGAGGTGGCTGAACAGACTGGTTTTGGCACAAGAAGCAAAGACAATTAGAATGTATCAATGATAGTAATTTGACTCAGGAAATGGTGTATGAAGTGCAAATCCATGTCTTCAAAGTTGGCGGAAGATGCTCCAATAAATGTTTGAAGTAAAAGTCGTTGTCCAGGCATTGTCATAGGACTGTAGACTGGCCCCTATTTCAAGTTTGGCTAAGAAAAAGGTATCATTCTGTTCAGCTGTCACAAACACACTAATAAAATTCAACATTGCAGAAAATGCTATGTAGAATGTGGCTGAAGGTTTCCAGTGTTTTACTGCCTAAGTTGAGCAATCAATAAAACACATACAAAGAAAATATTGTCATTTTCATTGCAGGGCATGTGAGCTAATGAGACACTTCTAATGCATTGCTTGGTTAGGGTAGGTTGGAGGGCAAATGTTAAACCAGCGTTCACTTTCAAATTCTGAAAAATGTCTTGGGGAAACTGTTAGGATGTGTTTGTGCCAGCCAATGAAAAGGGATGGTGAAACCATAAAATGATGGACTAGATTGAAAAATGGTCATTTTAAGTAACCAGGAGTCTATTTATTTCACAGAACTGCCTCATGTTAGATTTTGTATTTGCTTGCATCCAACATAGCGCATGAAGCAAAAAGTGTGCAGAGTGAAATAAAACTGGATGGTGTTCCTGGAGGCTTGAAAAGTTTTGCTGTAGCTGTGAGACACAGCCATGAGCTGCTGGGGTGCAGGTGGAAAACAGGGTACAGATAAAAGAGGTCACATGAGTCTGTGGGGATGAGCAAAATTAATGTGCTATTTTTGAAGGAGTGTGCACTTGGGTTGACAGTTTGAAGTTGAGGTCTTTCAGTTAAATCTTTGTTAAAGCAAGTTTCTTCTGCAGTGTGTACACAAAACTCAACACTGTAGAAAATTAAACTGTAGAAAATCTCAGTCCATCTCTGAACAGCATCTAAGAATCAGAGAGATTATTAAAATGAGGCAGTTTGCAGTGCCAAGGGGCACTGCATCTACAGGTTTGCATCTACAGGGACCCTGATTTCGACATAGAGTTAAGTTAAAAAACAGTCTGTTCTTTTTGACAAGTATCTGTTTGGTAGATTATCATGTGTCAGTTTTAGTTATATGGTCCTTATTGCTTTAGTACAGTTTCTTTCAGGGTTATATAAGACAATTTGCCTTCAAGGAACTTTACTTTAAGAAAGGTATTGGCTATCTGCAATACATGAGAGAGTAATTGTTGTTTTGTGTGGGCCAGATTGTAATCCCTGTTTCATTTGGTGGTGTTGCACAAATACTCCTGATGACTTCAGGGAGATTTCTTACAAAAAGAAGAGTGAAGTGAATAAGGAAGCGTTAGTCTGGCTCTGTGTGGTTTATACTGCTTCTGTTTGAGAAATAAAATATAGCAATATACTCTCAGTGGAAAGAATACTTTTCTGGGAACATAGCGGAAGGAAGAAGAGATTGTTTTCTTTACTTAACGGTTTGACAAATAAAAGGTGAGAGACCATTCATTTAACATTGAGCTTTCATTACATGGACATTCCATGATTTCACTGTAGTATTTACAAACAGTAGTCAGCATTTCTAATGAATGCTTGATTCAGAAAGAGATTTGTGCTTATGAAATGTTTGTATAGTAACATGAACAGAGTTTGTCTAACCATATGCTTGCATGTGGAATGCAAATAGAACCATGAAAAAAGCCACTCTGACTTTGGCATGAAAAATCCCACCCGTTTTCTTGTAAGGTTGTTTTTCTTCCTGTTCCATTACAAATCATGAAGAAGTGGCATTCACAGCACACTAGGTAAAAGTAGTGAAAATGTCAATTGCAACAACAAGGAGAATCAAAAGAAATGTAACCATGGTTAGAAAGTTTAGCATTTACCAACGGATTAAATAGGTGGGTAACATGCATTTATCATGTGTTTATGGGTAACATGGGTAAATACTGATAGCAAAATTTTGTCTTTGTCAAGATCTTAAAGGAAGAGCAATGACTTGGAAGGTAATGTTTGGAAGATGTGTTTTGTGTTGCATACCTTTATGAAGGGCTGGACAAGTTCTTAGGCATTTTTTTTAAAAATTCTTCTTGTACTTGATCCTTTCTCAAGCTGGACAGGTAGCAAGTGAGTCGACTTGATGCTCTTCCTTCTGTCCTGTGCATAAAACAGTTTTCTTGCCTCGTACCAAGTACGGGGTATAACTCTGGTAAACTGGCATTTGTAACTTAGAGACTTGAACCTGTTGACGCTGTCCCCCAATGTATGCTTGTTCCTCTGCCAGCTCCATTAGCCCAGCATAGCAGTCACAATATCAAGGATATCTTTTTGTTTAATACCAAAGACACTACTCTGTTATTCAGACTGGGATTTTATGAGGCATTTAAGGAAACTGATTATTTGTTTTCTGCTGAAGGTCCAGTGGAAGTTGGAATCCTTTGGTCACCTTTCAGGCATCCTGCATGAAGACACAACAGAATCCATTTTCTGGCACGTCTCTGGGTCTCCGTATCACTAAGTGACTTTCTAGGTCACCGTGGAGAGATTGCAATTGATCACGTCACTGTAACTAGAAAACTGTGAAGCTGGCTGGTCTCTGGCAATGCTGACAGTTTGGTATTGGTGGAGTATGCATTTTCAAATTATGAACGGCTACAAGGGTTTATTTTGAACTTCAAAAGGCCTAGCAGGCCACATCAACTGGATGAGAGCATACAGGTTTCTGCAGACAGCAGTTTGTAGTGGTGTGTTGTGGTGTGTGCTGTCATCTTCAACCTACCAGCCCAAGTAAAAGATATACACAGGCTGATCTAGCACAGTGTTTTGGTGCAAAGCTCCAGCTTGTGATTTGGGTTTCCACAGCAAGGTATTCTAACCACTATGCTGCTGCTTCCCCAGCAGCTGTGAGTTTTTCCTGGATTTCCACAAGGATGTACATCTGTGTTCCTCCAGGTGCATTCCACCCTGCCTCTTTCTTTCCCAGATAAACACTGCATTTCCAGTTGCAGTGGCAGAGTGGTTTGGGTTTTTTTTTTCCAAATTGATAAGATGAAGCTGCCTCTTGTTTGCTTGATAACGCTGTACTGTGCTTGCAATGAAAAAATAACCAAATTAAGTGGAATGCACCTGAGTTTGGGCTCACATATTCATTTGACCACACCAATTATTTGTTTTGGTTTCAGTCTTTGGACTTTAATACAAGAATGTCACTTGAAAAGTTTAAAGATTCATCAAGAATCATGAGCATATCTTGACAGCACATTGAGGCATACTTAATACGGTATGACCCAGGAGTGCTAGCAGAAGTAGGCAGCTGTATTTCAAAGGTGGATCACAGAGTTTGTTTTTTAAGACAGTTTCTGGCACTCCCTAGGAAGACTGGGATCCTAAGTCCAAGGTAAAAGTATATTCTACTATGTCTTTACTAGTATACAGGCAGCAAAATAGTGTCTCTGGGCTGTCACTCTTCTCCAAGTATTATTCAGGACTGTTCTGTCAGTCTTTCTTTCACCATTTATATTAGGATAGTCTTCCCCTCATGTGCTCTTGCCTGTCTGTAGCTCCCACCTTTTAAGCTTGATCTTCAACAGTAGGGACTGTCACAGAAGATACATCTGACCATGTGCTTTATCTGTGTTAGAGTGAGATCTGGGTGGCATCATCCTTCTGTCTTTTTTCCTGGTTTCTGATGAAGGAAATGTGGGCATATGGACCCGAGGAGAGCAACAGCAAACTCCAGTTACAACCCTGCTCTGGATGGTCGTAGGGGGGAAGAATCATGGTTGTAGTTTGTTCCTGCTGTGCAGTTGGATGTAGCTGTGCAGTTAAATGTAGCAGCCTATGCACATGCACCATGACAAAAAAACAGGTGGGACACGGTGGGATATTCCCTGAAATGGCATTTCTTGGCTTGGCATGTCTACCTCTAAGGCCATGTTCCACCCTTGTGGGAGCTGACAGAACTGGGGTTTTATTAGGCCCTGGCTAGTTCTGTAATATTTCCCTACATGGGACTTTCTCAGGTTTTGTGCAGGTGCAAATATCATAAACATTGCTGCGGTTTAAGACCTAGAATGTTGGGCTGTCCTCAGACTTCCCAGTTTGTAGTGCTTGATGTTCTCACAACTGCACCTGTGTTTCCTTAATTGTGAGTGACAAACAGACATGCATTTGTGTGCTGTATTCACAGACGCAGAATTAAAGGAAGCAAAAGCATATGGTAGGCAGCAGTTTGAAAAGCATGCCAGTCTCGGTTTTAAAAGCAACTGTGCAGTATTGTCTCATTGTCTTTCAGTGTGAAATAGATTCCATATTTTTAAGCCACTTTTGAAAATGGAACTAAGGCCCATCCTTTGAAAAACTATTAAAATTGTTTCAGCAGAACTAGGGTTCTATCTGGCTGGATTGGGGATTTTGAAAATTTCCCTAGACCTTTTGAAAATCTGGCCTCTTGATGCCCTAAATCATTTAGGGATGAGGTACCCACCGTCATGTTTCCTACTAGAAAAATGAATCAAAGTCCATGTCTGATTTCTGCAGCTTTGCCTTTGAAAATTTCCATTAAGAGCTGACAGTGGCAATTGGGAAATGACAATCGCAGAAAGGTTTAACTAGATTTTTTCCTGCTTCAGAGTTTAGAGCAAGGTAGAGCGAGCAGAGGAGAGAGAGGGAAGACCCTCTACCCTAACTCTGAGGTTACTTAATCCCCAAGAGGAAGGAAGTTTTCAGTGTACTGCAGTTCTTGCATATGCTGCCTTGTTTGATTTGAGCTGCTGCCAGACGCTGTTTTTAGTCTCCACTCAATCCTTCTGCCAGGCTTTCACACTCCTCCTCCTCCTGTGGGCTTCTCTATTATGGCCTTGTATTTATTTTCCTTCTTTCATCTCTTCTCTCATCAGATATCCTCATTTCCATTATTCTCAAACATACTCACACCTTCTTTTGTCACTTTTGTCACCTTTATTTTATCTTCTCCTTTCTCTGCTTCTTGCTGCTAGTCTAGTTGTCTAGTTTAACTTTCATCTTTCATGTTACCTGATGAGTGTGGTTTTGTAGAACCTGGTTTAATGTCATAGAACAGACATTTTAGAGGTCAAAAGTACCAAAGGACCTGTTTCAGGGATGTGGGATCCAAAATGGTGCAGTGTTTTGAACTGGGCACGTACCAAATTTTGTTCATGCCTCATGGTCACTGTTTGGGTTGGTGGACTAATGGGTTGGTTAATGGACAAACTAATAACATATCTACATGCTGAAATAAGCTGAAAATCAGCCTGGTAAAAATGCTAGTCATTTTTGAGGACAGAACCTTGCTGACATATCTGTTTGCAACAGTCTTATAAACTGGTTTTTTAGCTGAAGTAAACCACCCTTTGGAAGTCTAGTGTCTGTCATCATAGTATCTCAAACCTCTACTGCTTTTGGAAATCATGCTTTCTAGACCTCTGCCTTACCAGTTTGCAGATTGAGGTTTCATGCTTTCCTTATGTCTGGCGGTGACATCTCTGTCACCATGGGAAAATGCAAGAAACCTCAATGAGAAAACTATTTCAATAAAGATAGCATTAAGAAGAGGGTGGGAGGGGAATACCATCCCCAAGAATTAGAGGTTTTAATGATGGAATATTTTCTTCATTGCATCACAGTTCCCTCTCAGAAAAGAAGTCTTGGGAACCTGAGACTTGCTTTATCTTTGTGCATCTTCTTATCTCTTTCCACCTACTCATAATCTCTGATCTTTGTTAATCTGGATCTGCTCTGCATGTTCACAGGGAAAAGTTCTTAAAGGAGAGAGGAGAGACCGCAAGGACTGAGAAGTTAGCAAAGCTGATGGAGAGCAGGGATTGAGTCATGCTCAACCGTAGAAAGGCAGTGAGGAGCAGTCTCCCAGCCCTGCTGCCTGAGAAGAGTTGTCAGAGCAGAGGTGATCATGACATGGTCTCACCTGGTTGTTAGGTTTGCAGCTGCAGTTGTGTTGGACTAGGAAATCTGGGTGAATGCAACCTGGGAGTTCCCCGTGGCCCTTTCACCACAAAATGCGCCTTCCAGTTGAGATCTGGCTATGTTGCAAAAAAGAGCCATATTCAAGCATGTTATTGAGAGAAAGGACAGGAAGGGGAGTCTGTCTGGGTGAACCTTAGGAGCATTCAGAGTGGAACTGAGGAGCTTCAGCTCTCAGATTTAGTGGAGAAAGGAGAGATTCTGGCACTCTGTGAGAAGAACTTTTGGGAGGACAGAAGAGGAGTTGAGTAAATATTCATAGAATCGTAGAATTGTTTAGGTTGGAAAAAACCTTTAGGATCATCAAGTCCAACCGTTAACCTAGCACTGCCAAGTCCACTGCTAAACCATGTCCCTAAGCACCACATCTACACTTTTAAATACCTCCAGGGATGGTGACTCAACCGCTTCCACAGGCAGCCTGTTCCAATGCTTGACAACCCTTTTGGTGAAGAAAGGTATTGACACATTTGACTTTTTTGGGGTCATTTTAGCAACATCCGTCAAGCTTCCTTTAAAAATACCCAGCCAGCTATGGCTTAACTGTGAATATTTTCCATAATTACTTCCCAGCTTAAGGAATTGGCATTTTAATTTCACAAACAAATCGACCAGCTTATTAGATTCGTCCACCCACTCATGGAAATGGAAACCCAATAGATTGAGTTTCTTCTCATGTGCTTTGCCATCATAGCTTTCTGGTTTCATCTAAGCTTTAAATAGTCTATTCGGTTCAGGTTTTATGTTGCACTGTATTCTATATAATTTCATCCCTGAAATTGCACCCACCACTACGATATGTGCTAGCACTGGGTTGTTAGACTGTTCTCACCATGGGATCTGAATGCCTCTTCACTGTAGTCTATTTGGCTTCTTGCGTGCTGCACCTCATGCTGTGGCAGCAAGCTGCCTGGATATTACTATATTGTGGTTCTTTGCACCTACCAAAGAGCATGAACGCTTATCAGGTGTCCTTAATAACATGAATCTGGCATTGCTTTATTTTCAACTCAGCTGTTTAGCTAAAAGAATGTGTTGTTTAAAAGAAAAAAGCAATTTCACCTGAAAGTAAATGGCCAAATGGAATTTTATTTAGTGCTTACAATAGAGGCCATTTGCTGTTGATGATTGCCATCATGGCACGCTTTAAGTGAGAACAAACATACTACCCCCCTCCAATACACACAGGCCTTTTTTCCTAACAGATTTATTCATTAAGCATATGTTCAAAGACTACAGCTATTACCACTTTTAAATAGAACCATTTTTTCATTGCTTTTCATAGATACAATGCCACAGTGTTATGAAAAACCCAGTAACGTTCCAGATTTAATTAACTAACATATTTTATTAAAACTCCTTTCTGCTCCAGCAGTTGTTTGACAATAGGCAGATAAATACTGTAAGTTGGAGACTGACCTTCAAATGACAGCCCAAAGTTGCTGCTTTGCAAAGTCTTTAGCAGTTTGAATGCCTTTGTCTTCCCTATATGTATGTTAAAAAGGTCTCTTAGTTCTTAGCCCAGAAATAGGAGGGGACGTGGTTAGGCTGAAAGGCTTGCTCCCAACTCCCTTGAACAGGCAACATTCCTGCTGTGAAATAGGTAAAAGTTTCATCTGACCAATTTTGCAGGCTTTCAGGAAGAGGGATGGCACTCCTGAAAGACAGTAAATGCCTTCCATTTTGTATGCCTTCTGTGGAAGACAAAGATAAATACAGAAAGCTTTTTCAGAATAGGTAATTTCTCTTTCTGACATGTTCATGCTGGGGGTCTCAAAATGGCCCCTTTTAGCACCCTGTGTGCTCACTGTACTACCATGTGCTCACTGGTACTGACAGGTTCCAAATGTCCTTCACCAGGATACTGAAGAGCCTGTGCTATTTTCCATAGGGGGAAACTCTTGGGCAACAGCTCTTAGGTGAAGCTTCCCTTGTTCTTGAGGTTTTTCTGCATGCTACTGAAGTGCTGTTCCTATTGGATGCACGTATGGATTCGGTGATGCTATGTCTTTTCAGTTGGAAAGACCATTTCAAGATCTGTAGAGGTGAAAGGATGGACTATAATCTTATAATTATCCCCCAAAAGTAGGACTTGATATTTCCTTGATTCGTCTTTTCTGTCTCTGCTCAGCGTATCTGAAATAGATCACAGTGCTTCTGCCTGGGCCATGCATAAAAAGTAGCTCTTGTCCATTCTGCTTATGATCTTCCCAGCTTAATTAATGCTACCTTCAGGAAAAAGGACCAAGAGAGTGTGTTGGACAAAGCTGTCACTGGGAGTTGAGGGGTGCAAGGAAATGTCTTCTAGTAGAATCTGGCCCTTTGGAGGAAGACAGAGGTGGGGTGGGTTTGAAAGTGCTGCTTTGGTCCTTAGAAGCTAAGAACGAGATTTACAAGATTACTCAGTGCAGGTTTAACTTCTGCATATTGAGTCAAGTGTATACCTCGGTGTGGGAAGAGACTTGGTATGAGGCGTTTGGCATCTTCTGTTAATGCAGATGAAATGTTCTGGATGGCATAGCAGGAATATAACTGTGTGGATGAAATCTTGCTTCCCATTGACACATAATGTCACCCACACTTCAGAAGGAACACACTATGGAAGGCAATTGACTACCTGTATTTCAAAATATATTATATGCACAGCAGTGTTTCAACATGGAGACAGAACAGGGGGGCAACTAGGAGTCCGTAAAGATATGTTTGGTGCCTTTGTGGTGACCTGAGTTATAAATGTTATGAAATCAGGAGCTCCTGAAAAGGAAGAAATGCTTTAATCAAGGTCTGAGAAAACAATGTTTTTGAATAGCCCCAATTTGTGTTGCACAGATGAGGTGGTAAAATAACTTGCTGTCTTTTCATCCTCAGAATAGGAGATACCATGAGACCTTTTATACCTGTAGCAATGGAAGGTTTTAAATATACCTCCTTAGCGGCTCTGCCTACCACAAATGCAGCATACCTGCCACCTGCTTCCATGTAACATCAGATCGTATTGAAGTCCTCTCCAGAATGGTCTTGGTTTAAGGTATCGAAGAGCATTTCAGCACTGTTTGCTGGAGTACAGAACAAAAATCCCTGGGCTAGCTGATACCAAGCTGGCCCTGAAGCTAGAAGTAGAAATGCTACGCTGATGCAGGATCCAAAATGATGTCTTCACAGAACTTTGCTTACCACCTTGCGGACCTGCTGATTAATGTCAGCTCTTGCTAAGGTAACTCAGCATGAGGCTGTGTGGCGTGAGGTATAGTCACCACAGATCAAGCAGAGCCTTGGGATGCATGCGTCCACAAGAGGTGTATTTCTTTGGATTGTTTTGTAGAGTGAAGCTCATGACTGCATGCAAGTGGTGCAAAATCCTCCCAGAATAATTGCAAAGCTCATCATCAGTGTGTGCTTTTTTTGTCTCACCTTCTCTGACATAGATCTGTAACAACTTGTGCATGTCTGCTTATCTATCTAGACAAAACATTGCTCTGTGCGTGTTCCCTCACTGGGAAGAGGATGAGAAGGCAAGCTGTTCTACTTTTTTAGTTCACTACTTAAGGCTGTGTATCCATGTTGATGAGCACAGTATAGGAACCCATATAGACTAGACACAAGTAAACGAAGTGGACTGTTACCTTCCTCTACATGCACTGTTCACTTTTTGTGCTGTTACATGGTTAGCTAGGGAGAAGGAGAGATTAATGAGACGGTTATACTTACCACATTTTAATAATCTAAGCATGCCCCTAACATGAAGGGACTGCAGTTACAGAGGTAGCAGAGCACTGAACTGGAAGCAATGATATTTAATTGTGCAGGCTTTGCATTTTGGCCCATAACGGAGTATCCCTGGGTGGAAGTAGCACACTAGTACAGAGATAAAATTGAGTGTGGACATCCTGTTTCTAGATGTCCACACCCTTATCTATACAAGTGCTTGTTCTGGAGCCTAAGTTATAGTATCTGAATGATACCATTACTTTCTGAGGAAGCCAAGCAGTGCAAGCATAGCCTTTTTAAATGCATGAAAGTGAAATGCTTATACTTGGGATAGTACCTTTGAGGCATGTATCAGGTTTGTGGCTGAAGATGATTGTTCAGACTGGTCTTGATATAATTTACTTTGCTCAGGAAAGAGAATTTCTTTGAAATAAATGTTAAATGTGATAGTGGCTTTTCTAAATGTTTTTGCTGAAGGCTCCAGGGCATAAGATTTTAGTCACTTAGTAAAGCAGGCTATACCCAAATGAATTACATCAAAATGTTCACATTTGAACCTGGCAGGAAGCCGGCATATCACCCATCTGCTTCAAGGTGCAAACCCTCTCACTCACCAAAGCCGAAAGCAGTTTCAATACCTACAGGACACCAGGCTAGTAAGTCACTGAAGATAAATTAGAAACACACAATGGTATTAGCATTAGAACTGTAGAAGTTATTCATTTATGAGAAATATGCTTTTTTCCAAGCAATACAAGTGTGCTAACAGCAATTCAGATGATAGTAGTATGACTAGTAAATACTTTAAAAAGTGCTTGAAACCAGAATGTGCTTGTTTCTTTTAATTGTCAGATTCACTCTTGTATCGCAGAGGCCGTTTGACTGGTTTATATTATTGCTGCTATTTTTTTTATTATGCCTTCAGGCACTTTTAAGTATATCCTGTAGTTAAAGGCTAAAGGCACAAAAATTGTAATTTGGGTTTGGGAGGGGAGAGTTGGTTATCCTGTTTCAGAATGAGAAGTACAGGGTTGAATTCTCTATCTGCATTGTTGTTCTGCTATTGACAGTTCTCCCTGGCTATGTTGTCTGTGTAAGGCTGATTCGTGAGCAGTCAAAGTTCTTTAACTGTGGAATTACAGAGCTGCTTTGTGGGTTTCCATTTTCAGCGTTAGGGAGTTTGCAGGCTGGGAATAATTTGGGACAACCAACTCCACTGAAAGTCAACTTGCAGTCTGTTTACAAAAGCTCAAGGCACCTCCAAAATTGTCACCAGGCACTTGAAAACTTTCACTGAAGAAAACAGCATAACAAAGAAATGTATTCTTTATAAAAAAAGAAAAAAAATTGCATCTAATTGTTAAGCAGTAATCAGACACACCTTCTGTAAGGGGTTTAATAGGAAAGGAGGAAAGAGCCTTGCGCAAAAAACAAAAGAAGCTTTGAATAGAGCCCTGATTGAAAGATGGCAAATGCTAATTATGTATGGGTGTGATAGAAGTTAATATTCACTGTCTCTGCCCGCCGAGGGTCTGCATTAACTTTTTAAGAGCTGTAATTTGACACCATACTTAATATTTTAATTGTTTTGAAGCAAAAACTGCTCTAGGGGCCCTAGCTGCCATGAGAAATAGCATATCCTTTAACTTGACATGTTTTGCAGGAGAAAAGGAAAAAGGACAGTGCTTAACAACACATCTTGTATTTAAGACCTGTAAGCGTTAGTAGAGCCATTAAGAATAAACCTCTTGTGTATTTGATTTAATAGTGGGAGTACGATTTATAGGTGGACAAGGGCATAACTAATCTTGCATTGGAAATTAAGAGCAACTCCCCCACTATTAGCAGAGACATAGCAGTTTATAACAAGTATTGGAGGAGAATTGGACCCCAGCAGATGGTACAGTAGCTATCATATACTTCTCATACGGTTGCTTTATCTGACAGTCCCTTACCGCTTCTGATGGCTCCTCGTGGTTCATCTTTGCTGAACTGGGAGGCCTGTCTTTCCAGAGCAGAGAGCCGGATGATTTCATTTTCTTCTTGCTCCCATGTAAGTGAGGCTTAGACCTGATCTAGAGTGCTGTCAGCCAAGTGTATTGTGAGCTGCTTAGTCCTTGCAACTCTGTTCCATATGAATTATTATGGAATGGAGATTCAGTGAGATGATCAATAAGTTACTTTCTCTCTTACTAGATGGGCTAGGTGTATTAAGCAGCCAATAGCACTCTGTAGGACTCCAGGTCTGGGAGGAGTGCTGTCTTGAGCATCTGGTTTCTTCCAGGAAGTAAGAAGTTGATGGCAGCTCAAAGTCTCCCAGTCTCACCCTTCAGTGAAACAAAGTCTCTGGTGGCAGGCTGCATCCTTCCCTCTTGAAGGATGACTTCATAGATCAGAGTCCTGTCCTGTACTTTTGATTATTCAGAACAAAAAAAACCTGTATGGAGACAGGGAACTTTGAGAAGGTTTTGAGTTTTGCTTTTTTCTTTCTCATATTTATTTTCCTCTGCAGTTACCACATTTTTTCATGAACTATTTCTTGAGCAACACGACAATGAGCCACTCTAGGAGGTGGAGAGTGCAAGTTGATATAGAAAGACATGTTAATGCGATGTCATTAAACTCTTCTCAGACTGGGTTTTGTCTTTGCACTTCAGGCCTGTACAGCACAAGCACGTTTTCAAGCGAACAGACTTGCACCAGAAGCATTACTGAGAAGCAAGGCTGAGCATTACCTAAGAACAGACTCTTTCTGACAGGGAAAAACAGGCTTACTTTTTGAATTGCTAATTCTGCTTAATAAAACAAAATCCTTATTTAGTTCCTAACAAGCCCCCAGTTTTTCTACTGAATACTAACAGTAGCAGTAGGTTAAGAATTAGTCTGAAAATTAATCACAGTTGTCCCGGTTTAGTTTGAAAGTCAGTTTCAGAAGTGCTTTTTCAGATCATTGATTTAATAATGTAGGAAGCTTCTGGGCATTTTCTTTTTTCATTACCTATAAACTGTACTGTCCAGAAATCCAATTGTGGAAAAAAATTTACTACCTTGATAATTTATTAAATGTATGTTTCTATATGTACAGCCCAACCTAAGAGCAATCTGGACCCTCTATAACCATGATAAACATGTATCCCTCCACTGATAGCAGAGTCCCTTTCCTACATAAGAATTTAATAGGTAGTAGGAGATGTTGGCTCCTGTTATGCTTGGGTTTTATGGAAGGTGCAAGAAAATGGCTAAGATTTTCTCTTCATCTTCTTGAATGATGAAAGTTGGGGCTGGTGGACATTTCTTCTGCAGCAACTCAGCTGAAGATGCCGTTAGGAACTGCTATCTATCCAGATGGTATTGGCACTTATCATTGTCGTACTTCCCTGTGGCAGCCAGTCAATTACTACACAGTACCTGTTGGACTGTTGAAAAAATCACAGCAGCTTGAAAGCTCTTCTAAATCACAGAAAAGAGGGAAAACCTCAAGGCCTGGTCTGAAGCCTGAAATTTGCAGAACATATCAGCAAGCACATAACATCAGGGACTGATTGGGAGTCAGATGAGGTTTGCAACCTGTTTGCTGGCCAGTCTCCTCTTGTAGAAGAAGAAGGGGAGGCAGTTTGTCTTGCAATCTGATATTTCTCTTCTCTCTCTAGCAGCTTGCAGGCTCGCTTTCATATGTGACCCTACAGTATCATAATAAAGGTCCTGGGTGAACATGAACATTTTTTCTGACTTCACCTCTTTTACTCTCCTCCCACCCATCCCAGATGAAGTGGCAGGTGGACTGAGTGGGAGCAGTGTGAAAATGAATGCAGAGAAAATGTGTGACTCAGCAGTTCAGCAGGGAGCTGCTGAGTGGAAAGGCAACTATTCTCCTTGCACGCTCTGGCATCAGGTTCCTGTTCCCTCAGAGATGAGAATACACCATTTATGGATGGAGCTGTGCAGCCCACCAGCCGGGAGAAGGGGCTGCATATTCTTTTCAGCAGAACTTATTTCAAGTAGAGCGGAAAGTTTCTTCTCCAACTTTGTTAAAAATGTCGCCAGTGAAAGGGTAGAGGCATTGGACTAGAAATACGTAGACCTCAGTTCGCTGCCTGGCTTACTCACAGATTTTCTGCATGACTTTCCTCCTTGCTTTCTTTTTCTCTTGATGCATCTTTCCATTTTGGTAGTCAGAGTTTGGCTTAAGCAGCAGCCAGACTCTACCAGCTGAGCTTGAAAGGTGCAAGTCTCCAGTGCTTTTCCTGGCTAGTAGATGACACCCATTTTCCTCTCTGCACTGTTGTTTCAGGAACTCCATGGAAAATGTTTGCCTCTCTCAGAATGAAGGCTACTGGCTTTAAGCATGCTAGCTGCCATTCATGGACAAGCAAGTGCAAAGGAAAATTATATTTGTAGGTTGTTCTCTGTCACACAAGGGTAAATTAACCTTTCTCACTCAATATTAGGGAGGGGCCATTGCAGTGTCTTTCTAAGCAGTTTTGTAATGATGCAAAAAGTTGTGGTATTTTATCAGTTTCTGTGTTTTTCTTTCAGAAGGGAGGACTGAAGCAGATTTTTCTCTATAGACTAAGCAACAGCAGGTAGACACTTTGTATCAGTGGTCATACTTAATAAAAGCTCAGTTTTAAAGCTGTAGTGTGCATTGTTGTCACCACATTTTCCGGACTTGTGCTGCAGAGTTTGATCTTTCAGATGAACTTTTTCCCTTTCAGCTGATGTAAATAACATGCAAAAAAACCCAACACCACCCCCACCCCCAAAAAAACCAAAAACAAACAAAAAACCCCCAACCAAACCTGCATGGAATGGTGTTCTCTTGAATATTCAGAGAGCCTGAAACAGTGTCACTTAAGAGCTCTTGAGCAGCTGCATTCCTCTTCATGGGTGTATCAACCCAGGAATCAGAGTGAATTAAATACCAATATTCTTGGCTACTTCCAGTGTGATCATTTTAGCAAAAACATCCAGCTTTTCCAAACAGAATCCCTGAATGTTAAAAATTTCAGTTGTTCCCCACACAGCTATGAATACCTGTAGCTTGGCCCAGCTCATTCTTATGGTCCAGGGTAGATACTTAGTGCAAACTGAAAGCATTAGAAATCATAAGCTGAATTTCATCTCAGAATAAGTAACATGGGAGACTGACAACCAGGTTGCTGGTTATGTAGACTGAGTCTTGATGCGTTTTCCATTCCTCTGTAATGTGTCAGAGATGGTAGTTACAGTTGTTTGGAGCTCTTTCTTGGATTAATGGTATGTCAGGCTTATTTCTTCTTCAAGCTGTGTTACACAGAGAGGAGAATGAAGTCTGTAGTTACAGTTTGCAGTCCTACAAAGGACCACTGGATGAATCTAACTGGCTTCCAGTTAGATACCAAAGTGATTTTAGAAGTGCTTTGGTGCCTTGCAGTGTTTAGTGGTAAACTTAGTGGGATATGTGGATCTGTCTGGGTTGTTGCTAGTGTTTGAATTAAGCTGTCTGGTATCTTCTGAAGTAGTTCTCTCTGTGGTTTTGCATTACAAATGCAAGATCTACCAACCACAAGTTCTTGGCAGCTAAAACTTAGGACTTTTTCTGGAGTGGAACTGGAAGTATTGAGGCAATTACATTGTTGTAAATCTCTTCTGTCTCCAGTCAGGCAGTAGTAGGTAGCTGTAGGGTGCATTTGGGGTTGTTTTTCTTGGTAGCTCTTAATCTAGATACTTTTAGGGACAAGATGCTCTCCTCCCAATCAATGTTTTATTCAGCCATTTGGAAAAGGTAAATGTATTGAACTCTTGTAAACAGAGCAGGTCAGGGATCAAGTAGAGTAGAAGTAGTCAGTACCATATCATGACTAGGAAGGTCAAAAAAAAAATTAATAACAGAGGAGCCAGAGAGAGAGAGATGCATTCTTAGGATAACAGCAAGTGTTGGAAATAGCATTCCCAGCTTTCAACATAGTTCATTAGATCTTGAGTGTAATTTTTAACATAACTTGTCAGATAAGTTAGGAGTGCAGAGAGCATCAAGAAAAAACAGACTTTCCTAGGTGGTAAATTGTACCCATCTGTAAACAGTAAAGATCCAGCTTCTGTCATTATGTTTAGCTCCTTAATATCTGAGATTGGCTGGTTATAAAGAAGTTCAGTAAAAGTTTCCGAGTTGACTTGGTGATGATTATTCTGTTTCCAGATGAGAATCACCAAAAGATGATTATTCTGTTTCCATCCTTCTCATACTGCAGTGGGAAGCAAAAAGAGAATGTCTTCTCAGCCAATACCTTTCTCCCAAAGACTCCCAAAGCTCCCAAAGCTTTGGGAGTCAATTGGAAAGGTATTGGAAGCCAATATCTTTCTCCCAAAGCTTTGATTAGATGAGCTGTCTTTTTACCCTCCAGCACAAGCCTCTCATTCATGTGCACTCTGAGGCAGCTCGTTCAGCTTTGATGTGTCTTGCTATCATCTGGACTTGCCTGCAATCAGTGTGTCTTATAACCTGCAGATTTAACAAGGTCTTGACCAGTTATGTGAAGTTCAATGCCAGGGCTATGTTCTGCATATGCAATTTAGGTGCATGTGAAAATAAGCAATTGATTTGCAGACCCGTATCAGTAGTATGCATTCATCTACTGTTCTCTAATCAATAGCAGGTCTCCCTAGCAGTTAGATGGAAATCAGAGACAGTGATTTCAGTAGGCAGTTGTATTTTGATATCTGAAGATGCAGAGGCTATAGGTGGATTTAGGACTTTGGTGTGAAGTGTTGGTAATCTTGATGGATGTGTGAAGTATTGCTGGCATGTTCATACTTTGCAATGCTTCCATGCTGTGGTCCCTTCCTATAGAGTAAATTCTTGCTGTGCACAGCCATTGTGAAGTTATAGACAGATTCAGAGGGATATGGATCTCCGCACATGTAAAACAAATATGGGACAATGCAGCTGAGCTGCTGTGGCGTGTTGACTGCTGCAGCTTGAGAGTTGGCAGAACAGATGAGGCCCGTTTTTTCCCTCCTATCTTGTATGTCTGGCAGGTAGTTCCACAGAGCTTGGGGATTCTACCACGAATGAAGAAGAGGCTACCATTAACAAAATTTGTATTTCCCAGTGAAAAGGCAGTACTACCCAATCCCCCAGAAGCATAATTCCCACAGGCACAGTGTTATGGATGTAAGTAGAAGTCTAATAACTGTATGAGCACTATATTTTCATTGCTGGGGTGCATTTTATTTCTATTATAAAAATCCTTTTGGTAAGGAACAAGTCTTTTTTAATCTCAAAAATACATTGTTAAATTAAGTCTGCCAATGGAGCTGTGTCAATTTCTTGAGTGTTAGCACCCGTGCACAAGAGAGGACACAAGTTCCTTTTAAAGTGCTAACTTCATTAGGAAATATGGCCAGGATACGTGGTCCTGGGGTGTTGTTTTTTGTTCTGTTTTGTTTTTCTCTGAAGGCTCTAAGTATTAATCATTTGAGTTACAGAGCTGCTGATGCCTCGCCCACAGCGACATTCAGTTGGATCATGGTATGTTTGTTACTGCAAGGCATTGTTGACTTACTTACCATTACTACAGTGCCTTTTAGTGTTTCAGTTAAGTCTAGTACTCTAAGCACATGTTTTTCTGAGAGTGTATGTACGTATTCTTGTTTCATTCTTCTGCCCTTTATGTACCCACATAAGAAGTCAGAAAAAGAAAGAGATGTGGAGGCACAAGGGTTTTAAAATGGTCATTGTCTGAGTTATGGAAGCCAGCTGTTACCTTGGGAGTAGACAAAGATGTTTCCCTGTATAGATTATTCCATAGCAAAGTGTTGTGCCTTTTTTTTTTTTGGCAGCTTGTATTGGTGGCTATGTTTAAGGAAAGAATACAGGATAAATGGATCACTCATTTGATCCAGAAAGTTCCTTTCCCTGAACAGCAAGAATGAGGTTAAGTTTTATGGTGCTGTTCTGAAATTTCAAGTTGCTTTAACAAGCCATATGGCTGCTACAGATGTCAGAGACCTTTTAATTCTTCTGCCAAAGGGATTTTTCTAGCAAGCATAGCCCTGCATCAAAGCAGAAGTACTCGTGGAACTTGAATCCCAATCTCCATGATGCAGGAATTCAGGATATCATATGGATGTTAGATTTCACTGTCAGTCAAACCACTACCAGAGGAGAGGCTTAATTCACTCCTCCTGGATGTAGTTGTCATTGTCAGCTGTCTCAAGACCTTTGCACTGACATTGACACAAGAAAACTTCACTGAGGTCTCACTCATTTATTACCTAATCTGTGCACTGAAAGAAACTAGGGCCCATTAGGGCAAATAGTACAGGAATATAGGATTGCAAGATGAAGTGTGAATGGTAATTGAAGTATTGTTTAAAGCTGACATAGTTAAATCAATATAGAACCCTAGGTGGGCATCGTTATGTTTGTTAAAATCTAATCTTCTGTGATTTGGAGTAGTGAATTTTTGAGTGGAGTTTTAATTAATCCAGGGCACTTTCTTTGTATACCCAAGTCATGAATCTTAATCTGTACATTTATACATGAATTCAGACGGTTCTCCATTATTTTAGTTCTTGACCTGGTGCCCCCATTGTCTTTTACTGTATTAATGAAAATACCTGTTGATAACAGCTGAACTGTATCAGTTCAGCAGAGCTGGAATCCTAGGTCCATAGACCAGATCCCTACCGTATGCAGTGAAAATAATTGAAAGTAGAAGAGGCCTATTGTCTTTCATATAGGGCAGTCATAAGAAGGAGAATGTGACTCCTACAATTGTACAGCTGTTGCTAGACAACACTGGAATACCAGGAACTGGGCTCCTGGGCTGTGGAGAGGCATAGATCCCCATGGTTACAGACACAGAGCGGTCCCCTAACTTTGACGTTTTTGTTCCAGAAGGCATGTGGTTAAGTGGCCTTCACATCGTCACATTAGAGTCAGGGTTCTGTTTCCAATGTAGACAGAAGTGACCTTGTAAAATCTCAGGCTGTTACAGATATGAAACAAAGAAATTCTGTTTACCTGCTGCATAAGGCAGGTGAATGAGCTTTTGGTCAATTAAAACAAAGGTCTTCTGAAATATGAAATACTGTAACTTATAGTTGAAAGCTGAGCTTGAAATCTGCATTCCCTGGCTCCTTGTGCTGGTTGTCTTCCCAAAGATGTTTTAGTTCTGCTCTGTGTGTATTTTATCTTGAGCTTTGGGGAGTTGTATCCAAGAAAGGAAGTCAGGATTTGGAAAAACAGTAAATAGGTTCATTAGCCATTCTTAGGAATAGAGGTGCATTATTTAATGCAGATAAAGGAAAAGTAGGACTTAAAACATGCTTAGTGAAAACAGACAGTTGGAGACTTTAGGAGCAAGCCATAATAAACTATATGTGTAAATAGATATTTTTCAAGATTTATATCTCAGACACAGGTGCATGTCTTTTTGCATGGATGGCAAAAATAATTTCTGACATCAAGATTCTGTTCCTGCTAAATTTCAAATTCCTGTTCCAAAACACAGAGCATAAACATCCCACAAAAGTAGCAGAAAAAAATTGGCAAACATTAACAAGGATTTTCCCCTCAGTTCTTGTCCAAATCCAGTGAGACATGAAGCAGTTTGGAAGCTTGAAAATGTTCGACTTTAACTGTTAAGTTTTAGCACACTATAGAAAATGAAAACGAAGGTCAGCATTGAAAGTATTTAGACAGCCTTAACTGTGTCTGCTTAATGTGGCCGCTGTGTTGTCCTCCTGGAGAACTTTGAGTCCAGCTCTATGTAGCATGATATCAGAAGTCAGGTGTTAAGCGTATGGTCAGTGACCCTGGACACCAAGGACTGTGCCTGGGTTCTCTGTGTTTCTTGAGGGGGTTTGTCATGGACTGTAGATTACTGGCTGGAGCCTGGAGGACAGAGAGGTAGAGCTCCTGTGATCTCTTGAGCTATATTCCAGAAACTGAAACTAACTGCTTTTCTTTGAAAAGTGCTATTTTCAAGCAGTTGTCTTCTAGCAGTAAAGACATATAGATGAAAGTGAAGGAAGTTTTACCACTGTGAGAAATACAGGCTGGGATTGTTGATGCTTCTGATTTCACCTTTTTAGTTCCGTATTTTTCCATGTTTTACTGACATGTATTTAGTATGAAATTTTCATAGTATTTATACAAATTACTGTACTGAGTCCTTCCTGGCAAATAGTCCGTTAATTTCAGCATATACCTATGGTATGACATACATGGGTATGTCTGTCTAGATGCACGTCTCTATGCTTACTGAGAAATACCTGTGTAAAGACAATGAAAATAGCTACATATAACCAGTTATACCCAGCATACCCTGCTGAGGCCACTACCCGTCATAAACTGACTGGAGGTATTTGGAAATGAGAAACCAGTAACCTGAGCTCCTGGGGAAGTACCTGGTAGTACCTTGCAGGTGCTCCTTTTTGTGTCTCTGGGTCTCCCCAGTCATTACACAATGATGACTCTTGTTGCTGGGCAGCTATGAGAATGGAGAACCTTGCAGAGGAAGCCATCAGCATTTCCCAAACACCTTGTTCTCTTGTGCAGGGATGGATGTTCTAAGATCCGTTTCAGTGAAGGGAGGGAGAACAATCACAGAATGGGAATAAGCATCTCATATTCCTGTCCACCCTCACATTTTTGTATTTTAGAAATCAGAATGGGATATTTTCATGAATCCTTACTGTACCAACAGCCAGACCCTCAGCTGATACATGGGTCCTATGTTTCATTTGCTTAATTAGAGCTGTGGCTAGTTTATGGATGCTTATGTGACTTAGAGTTACTATTGTGAGACATTTAGAGAAATGTTGGTTGAGAGGAACATTTTGTAGAAACCTGACCTCAAAAAAACCACAGAATGGGCAACAATGTGGCCTTTCCCTGGGGCACAGGTGGCTGGCTTAGGCTTAAGGCTATAGTGTTGTACATAGGGCAGCCTTGGGGCTTTTCTCACGTGGAAAGATGTAAATCAGTAGTACTTACATCAAATGGGTCTGATCTTTCACTCCTTTTAGCTTGTAAATTATTTTATATCTACACAGACTGTGTTCAAAATACTGTTACTGAGGGACTAGCCACTCCAGTGCATATTTCCACTGAATGGAATAGCATTACAACATTATTAAATAGCTCTTGAGTATGAATTCATCCAAGAAGTAGGTTATTAGAATAAAGTCTATTTTATTAGTGCCTTAGGACACTCAGCCAAAATCCAGACCCCTTGAGCACTATTCAGACACATAACGTGAAACAGTCTCTACCTCAGAAATTTATAATCAAATTAGACAAAGCAGACAAATAAGGGGAAATAGAAAAATTGAGGTGGGGAGGGACAAAATGGGTTCTCTGCCACCCTGTAGCCGGGAAGCGTGGAGCTAGGAAATAGCACAGATGGTTCCTTTTAAAAAGTAAAAATGAAAAGGTGCAGCGATGTAAATGAGAATTTATTAACAACAAAGCCCAGAATCTGCACCTCCAGAAAGAAAGGGAAAATAATTTATCCACCCACACTCACTTTTTTTCTGATGAAGGCAGGTGAATACAGCTGCACTAATAGAGTGTGATGCTCGCAATCCTGAGCCGCACTTACTGATGCAGAACTGAGAGGTAACCATCGTCTCTAGGAAAACAATAGCCCTTGCAGGCTCTGCAGCGGCTGCAGGGGTTACATACTATTCATTCCCTGCACATGTCATTTTCATGTGAAGGTCTTTCCAATCCAGCTGTTATGGAGTCAATGCATGAAGCTGAAGGACAGCAAGGACAGCTGAACAGGAAGGAGCAGTCCCTGAAAACCTCCCAGAAAACAGCACTGCTTGGTTGGGCTGCCTGGTGGAATGGATTAATGCCTGGAGACAGCATGTATCTGTTTGTCCTCTCACAGATACTGGTAAGGCAGCTTGTCACCACTTTGAAATGCTGGAACCCTTCTTTTAAGCTTTGTTGGCTTGGGAGGTTTCCTCCTCATTCATTGTAGATGTAGCAATGGACATAGCTACAGTCCGCTCATTTCTGTAGCCACCTCTCACCGCCTTGCTTTGCAAACAGCTCCTGCCTTTTGATGTCCCAGGCTCCCATCCCATTCCCTGCCCCTCTGCAAATGCCTCCTTTGCCAAATGACCCATCTCCCAACAAATCCATCTTCTGTAGCTGATACTTACAGGGGTAGATAAAAAGTTAAAAAGTGGATTGGGAGGTATATCCTTTAAAGTTGCCAGTGTGCCCTTCATGGTTGGGGATGAGGGTATACCTCTCTGTGAGGGTGTTAAATATAGCATCATTGCTTTTGTAGTTTTATGTTAACTGTGGTGCGCGCAGTGGTTCAAATGAAATGTTTCAATGTGTGTGTGTATGTATATCTGTTCATAGGGATACCTGTGTGAACATGGCTATTTGTGAGAGCTTTGTATAGTATGAGATAGGCCTTAATAGTCTTTTAATAACATACAAAGTTAATTGAATTACCAGTTTTGATCTAAAAGTAATAATGCTGAAAGTTCAGAAGTCAGAGGAATCTGTTGATCTTTCGATGTACAGGCTACCATGGGCAGTCCTTTTGCTTGTGTAGATCAGAGTAAGCTTGCTTAACTTACTGATACTCATCTAGTTAACAGTAGCTGAGCATTTTAGCATTCAGTCTTTTTATTCTTTTCAAGCTACGGCCTAGAAAATACCTGACTTCTTAAAGCAAAAATGATGATCAACATGAAATCAATGAGAACTAAATTAGTTAATTATGCAGTCTTGAAATGAAAATGAATGTTTGTATAATGAGAGATGCTCATTATGTATTTTCTGATTGATTACACAGCTTCTCTGCATGATGCTCTGGTACAGCACTTACGGGACCATCCCAGCAGCTCAGAATGCCTTTGACCTGCTGTCTTACTTGCTTACCCCATTTAAACAGTTTTTGTCACATCAAGGGGAGGTAAGTTCCTGTACTCCTCTCTGATTATATAGTTGATGTCAGTAGCCTTGGGTGGTGCTTTTAGTATCTCTTCTGATTAAAAGTATAATACACGTGTACTTCATATAATACAGTGACTGCTGCATTGTGTGTGTGCCCTGAAAATGGTGAATAGAGTTTTCTGAAAAAGAATCCATATTTTATCTTCAAGATACAGGGCTGAATTTTTGGCTGTGACATTAGATCAGCGCAGCAGATTTTTCATAATGTGCAAATGATTACAAATGAAACAAAGCAATAATAAATCGGCCTACTGAGGTTTAGTCCACAGTAAAGGGAAAGCTGGAACTTAATTTATTAGGATGGATAGAAGCTTAAATTCTGGAAGAATGGATCAACCCACACAAAGGGTGCAAATCACAAGATACTCAGTCACAAAATTCTATTTTTGTTGAATATTTAGAGCATATCTATGTGCAGTAAAAGTATTTCAGGTGTACTAGTTGTACAGATTCAATTATATCTACAAAGTTATCCCAGTAAAATTGCTTAGCTTCTCACCATGACATAATGACACATATACCAGTATGATTCATCTGATAAATTACTGGGGTAGTTATACCCAGTGCAGATGTCTCTAGTGTGGACCGAACCTTAATTAATTGGTGAGCAGCTGCTTTCATAAATCAGGCAAAATATATTTGCTATCAGAATGTTTAAATTCATTATACATAATCTTTGTAGCAGAGGCTATGCAGTACAAATAGGAAATCTGACTCAGTGCCTCTTGTGGCTGAAGTACAGTGGAGGCTGTTTTCTGTGTTCACTTAACAATGTTTATGTGCTGCATGTCACCTGCTCTTTTGTTCATTTGAAAGCAGCACTTTCTCTTTGCCCTTTCTTAGTTGGATGTTATGCACAATCAGAGCTCTAACAGAGCATTGCCTGTATCTTATTTGCAGTGGGTCAATCATTAACAAATTGTTCCTTATAGAAAATCCCTGATTTATAGGATTTTGACTTAAAATAAGTGTTCAGTGTGGAGGAAACTGATTCCTAGAATGCACCACAAGAACACCCCAAGTATGACTCTCTGCAGATGTTCATGCATATCTTTGAGGACTGTTTATTATAGCACTATTTACAGTGCAAATTTAGACTTGAAAACAGTAAAGGTAAAGAAATCTGGCTTTACAATAAGCAAATGAAAGCTCTTAACTCTGAATTTCTCTTTAGCTGCACTAGTGGGTCAGAAACAGAGTAAAATTCCTTGCCCACTGAAGCCCATTAGAATTGTATTTTGCACCTGCTACTGAGAATAGGCTGAACTCTAAACTACTTAAATACAACTAAGACATCAGAGTGAATTTCATTGCCAGTGCTGTGAATGAACCTGATGGTATTTCACAGAATGTGTAGAAAATGCAGAAAAGTCCTCTGTGGCTGGGTTTTATGGAAGGACCCACAAACACGGGAACAGGACTAAACTTTCTTCAAAGCCCTTTGCCATAGTATAAAATTACACTGACTCTGGCAATGAAACATGGGTCCAGGCTGCAAAATTGAATTGTGGATCCAGATCTCAATTTTGGCAATTCATGAGGGTAGAAAGCAGATTTCCTGTTTGCCTTTACAGTGAAATCTGGTTTTTAAACCTTCTGAAATGCTGGGACTTAGAGATGGCTTCAATTTCAGTCTTCTCCAAAGCCTGGTATTTTTCTGTTGGTGATGGTGGCTTTTCCATGGACAAGAGTATGGTATAACTAAATCCACATGGGAATCCAAGAATGAATACACAGTTTGCCAAGAACATGCATGCAGACAGTATATGGTGCCCCTAAATACTTTATGAATCATTGTCAATTCTGTTGTTTCACAGGACCTGACTAGAATCGGGAGCATTGTGGTATCATACATCCTGCTGTCTTTAGCTTCTCTAGGACTGTTATTTGTAGGATCTCTGGTAAGTTATGATACTGTGCAAACTATATTCATGCCCTTTTTCAGTGAGGTTTTACAAGATACCTAATTTACCCAAAGCTGTTGATGTTATGCCCAAGTTGATTGTAAAGCAACATCTTTGGGGCTGTTTCTATATAGTTATCTGCTTGCTTTACGTAGAGGAATGATGACTACACTTATCCTTACGCAATTTCTTGGTGAATTGGGGATTACACTGATGGGTTTTGTTCTTTCCATCCACAGATGGGCAAACTATTTTCACTTAAATAGAAGGGATGTGGTCCAGTAAAGGGACCATCTAATATTGCTGCCTTATGAATTACCTGCAGAACATCTATTGACTTAAGTGGCAGAAACAGCTGTTCCAGAACAGCAGTGTACTTGTGAATGTAATGCCCTTGTAGATGTAGGCCAAGGCCCCAGCTGCAGAACAAGATTAGTGGCATGACTACAATTAATCTATCTAGCTCTCAGCTGTTTGGAAGCAGGAGGAGTGTATTGTGTTTCTCCATTGATTGTGTAACTGGCACAAAGGTGTGTGCTAGATGGGAAAGCTAGGGAGAATTCTTTCTTTCTAGGGAGCTCTAATTTAACATGGCTCTTCATACCCTTGTATACTGTTCTGTTAGAGTGGGAATGCAGTTACTGAAAATGCAGTTGCACAGTACAGCAGTGCACCTTCAGGAAGCTCAGGAAGCTGAAGCTGTACGAACTACATGTCATTTGAGTGATGCACAGTATAATGAAGTACATCATAGAATCACGGGGCTGTTGGTGGGAAGGAAGCTCTGGAGGTTGCTAGTCTAACACCCTGCTTGAAGCAGGGCTGTTGCCAATGCTCGGTAAGGTCAGCCATGCATTTTTCCACACAGGTTTTGAAAACCTCCAGGGAAGGAGTTGTATCATCTCTCTGGGTACCTGTGCCACAACTGCATGATGCTCTTGGGGAAGAATTTTTTCCTAATGTCTGATCTGAATTTCCCAAAGCTGAATGTTTCAGCTGAATTTCTGCAGCTTGTGGCCATTGTCCCTTGTGGTATCAGCTGCCACTACCAAGAAGAGTCTGGATGCATCATCTCTGGAGCTGCGCTTCAAGTAGTTGCAGGCTGCTGTTAGATCACCCCAGCCTCCTCTTTGCCAGGCTGAACAAGCCCAATTCACTCCACCTTTTTCAAAGGTCATGTGCTCCAGACCCCCTGACCTCCTTTGTAGCCCTCCACTGGGCCCACTTCAGTGCGTCCTTATCTGTCTTAAACTGGAGGGCCTAAAATTGGACACAGTATTCAAGGTGCTGCTGCATCAGTGCCAAGGAGACAGGAATAATACCTCTGATTTGCTGGCCACACTCCCTGGTAGGAAGTTTGTCATATTACATACCATGGTTAAGTTCACTCAGAGGCAGCACAGTGGCAAAATCTTCTGTTTAATATGTCGGGTGAATGTGCTTTTTAAAACCATTCACAAGGCAAAGTGATTAGTGTTAATGGCTCCATTATTGTGGTCATTGATGTAGGCCAGGAAGTTAGGCAGGCTTATGCGATTTTTCTGCTTTTTTAATGCTGCTGTTCCTTATTCAGATGAATTTTGTCCTATAAATAAACTTCTGGTGATTTTTTTTTTAATTGCAAATATTAAAGAACAAAAATGAGACATCTGAGAATTGTGATGAACTGTGTGAATTCTAGGTAATTTCATAGCAAAACATTCTGAGCTGGAAACCAAAATAGCAGAGGTGTGATTTCTCTGCATATCCAACCTAGTTGTTGCTGGATAGAAATATTTTATTGCTGACCCATTCTTAGTACAGGAAGTAACTTTAAATGAAAGCTCTCTGTGACCAAAAATTCCGATCTCAGATTGAACTGCTTTGCATATGTAGTAACTCCTTGCAAGTGAACACTTACACCAGCATAGGTGAGAGCGGACTTGGCCCATTTTTAAGTGCTGGTTAAAACTTTTGTACAGAAAACAGTTTTATAACAGTTTCCACGCAGTCAAGCTTGCTCTGTTTTGTATTCCTGTGGTCTGTGCTAACAGTCTCCTAGCTAGAGTGGAGGCACAAATGTCTCTGTGTGACAGCCTGTTCTCTGGACAAGTTGCAGAGAACCAGAACATAAAAAATGTCCTGTGAGGTCAGACCAATGGTCCATCTTGCCCAGTATGTTCTCTCTAACAGTGGCATTAGGAAGGAGAGGCTGTTTAGAGAGGGCATATGAGCTTTTTCCCTTCCTACCTGTAGTGGTTTAACCCCAGTTGGCAACCAAGCACCACACAGCTGCTTGTTCACCCTACCCCCAGGTGGGAAGGGGGAGAGAATCGGAAGGGTAAAAGTACAGAAAACTCGTGGGTTGAGATAAGAAGAGTTTAATGATTGAAATAAAATAATAATAATAAATTGTAATGAAAAGGAAAACAACAAAAAAGAGAGAGAGAAACAAAACTCAGGAAAAATAGGTGATGCAGCCTCTCACCACCTACCAACTGATGCCCAGCCAGTCCCCAAGCAGCGATCGCTGTCCCCCAGCCAACTCCCCCTCACTGAGCATGACGTTATATGTTATGGAATATCCCTTTGGCCAGTTTGGGTCAGCCGACCTGGCTATGCTTCCTCCCAGCTTCTTGTGCACCTCCTCGCTGGCAGAGCATGGGAAGCTGAAAAGTCCTTGACTTGTTGCTAAGCAGTGCTTATACTGACTAAAACATCAGTGTGTTATCACATTACTCTCATGCTAAATCCAAAACAGAGCACTATACCAGCTACTATATTAACTCTATCCCAGCTGAAACCAGGACACTACCTGCCTGTTACCTTACACTCTGCCACAGTCATAAAATCATAGAAAGGTTTGGGTTGGAAGGGACCTTTAAAGGTCATCTAGTCCAACCCACCTGCAGTGAGCAGGGACATCTTCAACTAGAGCAGGTTGCTCAGAGCCCCGTCCAACCTGATCTTGAATGTTTCCAGGGGTAGGGCATCTACCATCTCTCTGGGCAATGAGGTCCAGTGTTTCACCAACGTCATTGTAAAACTTTTCTTCCTTATATTTAGTCTGAATCTACCCCCTTTCAGTTTAAAACCATTACCCCTTGTCCTATTGCAACAGGCTCTACTAAAAAGTCTGTCCCCATCTTTCTTAAAAGCCCCCTTTAAATATTGAAAGGCTGCAATAAGGTCTCCCCGGAGCCTTCTCTTCTCCAGGCTCAACAACCCCAGCTCTCTCAGCCTGTCCTCATAGGAGAGGTGTTCCATACCTCTGATCATTTTCGTGGCCCTCCTCTGGACCTGCTCCAACAGCTCCATGTCTTTCCTGTACTGAGGACTCCAGAGCTGGACACAGTACTCCAGGTGGGGTCTCACCAGAGCAGAGTAGAGGGGCAGAATCACCTCCCTCAACCTGCTGGCCATGCTTCTTTTGATGCAGCCCAGGTCATGCTGCTCTGCAATTTGAAAACATCTGCTTCTATCAGTATTTAGGGAATAAGGTGTACATCAGCAGAACATTGAAAATAATGTAGTGATGAAGCTAAGCAGGATTTTTAGAATCCCAGCCTGGTGGACACCAGGTAGTTGCATTAAGACAGTTTTCTTTATTTTCCCTCTTTCTCAGCTAAGTGATACCTCTTTTTTTTTTTTTTTCCTTTCTTTCTTTTTTCTTTTTTTCATGGGTTTTAAGCGATGTGCTGCCTAGAAGGGACCTTGAAGGGGTCTTTTACATTAAGGAGTGCCTTTGTGATGAAATCTTTCTTTCCTAAATGTACCCTTCTGTCTTTATAGATGGACCTGATAGATCAGTCCCACACTGATGTATATACTAGATGGCATACCAATGAAAAGCAGCTTATGCTTTTTTTTTTTTTTATTCAGCAACTGTGGTAACTTACAGTAATGCTTTAGTAGTTCCCTGGGGAAGGGAGAAAATGTGCCTTTTTATACAGGTACTTTGTTGGTTTAACATAGAGCAATAACTGTTGGGCCACCTAACGAAGCTGAGAAATGGTGGTCAAGTGGATTCTCAGAAGTGATACCGAGAGAAGAGAGCCCCTGTCTGTTCTGTGTGCTTGCTAAAGTCCAGCTCATTCCTGTATGGGGGGAATTTGTGACTCTCATACATGTAGAGCAAATTTTTCAGGAGAGCAGACCTCAGCTAAGGTTTGAGGCAGTTTTCTGAGAATACCCAGGTACCAGACTGTGTTGGGAGGTTAGCAATCACAGTGAAAATAAAAGACTGGATTGAGTGCTTGAGGCTTGTATTAGTGATGCTGTCTGTTTTCTGCCTCATATAATGGTGTTTTAAGACCTGGGCAGCTGCAGAGAACCAGCATAGAGCTGTGTAGTCCTCCTGAACAGGTTTCCAGAGCTGACTATTTTTCCATTATTTAGTTTTAACCCCATCACTTTTAAGGATAACTTAATTTCTTCCAGTGTCTCCGGCAGCTCCTTATTTACCACACACTTCTTTCAATCTAGAGAAAAGCTGCTTTGTTTCTAGGGTGAACTTTTTCTTCCTTTGGATTTACAGTATGTTAAATCACCAGTAAAATCAATCCTCTGTCACCATACCAGCTCTAGAATGTGTAATACATAATTGGTACCTAGACCTTCAACTTGGCTCTCAGCACAAGTGTTGATTTTAGTAACAACAGCACTCTCCAGCAGTACAAAGTCGTTGAGCAGATACTTCACACTGTGAACTGCTCAGCTATTACAGTCTTGCAGTAAGAACCATGGCTAGTACTGTGGGACTGCCAAGCTCCAGAAGTCGTCTTGGGGAAAGAAAATGGAAACAGATCTTCAAGCTTCTTGCTTGTCATCCAACAGGCCAAGCGTGTAGGACAGACTCAGTTCAGATTTGGCCCCAGATTTGTGTAAAATAAAACTCTAGTAATCATGTTCCTATGTTTGCTTTTGTAATTACTGTGTACTCTGATTAACTGAAACAAAGAAACATTTTGTGTGAAGTAACTGTCAAATAATACTGCTGCTTTGTGAGAGTCTAACATTCTCTAAAGCTGACTATGGACAGAAATTAAAACTTGCTTCACTTCCTTTCATTCTTTCTCAGAGAAATGAGAGTACATGAAGATACACAGGCACAAGAAAATAGTTGTTTAAAATCCTGCACAAGCTAATGTGCTTTAGTAGCCTAGGAAGAGAAATTTCACCTTTTTTAATGGCACATTTTCTAAATTCAACTGCCCATTTAAAAGCCATATAAGAAAAGGACAGAAGAGGCTTTACTTTGGAAAATACGACCTGTTCTTCTTAGTCTCAGAAGGATGCATGTCAGTGCAATATAGTTTGTATAACATTTAGCCTAGTTCAATGCTAGAGGGATGAAGGATGAAGTTGGCCTAAGATTCCAGATCCTGGAATTCAGAGGTGGACTTGAAATTTTTAACTGAGGCCTGTGTGTAGGATTAAACAGTCTACTGACACAGTCTCCAAATCATCTAGTCTGCCACAGCATCCACGCAAACCAGTATGATACAGTATATTTTTAGATTCATACAATTTCAAACCCTTCATTAGTTTATATTATAAACTTTAATATTACATTTATGTCCTAGAACTTCACAAGATTTATTATTTGATGTCTATACCTTGTTTAAATCAGATAATTAGATTACAAAACATGCTTTGCCACTGGCCAGAAACAGAAATGGCATTCTGAGCCTCAAAACCAGGTGCATCAAAATCAAGGCCTCTTTAAAAAATGTTTGATTTATATATGAATTTGGGGTACAGTGCCAGATTATCAAAGATGTGCAGTTCAGGAAAATTATGTTTACTTTTCTTAACCCACCTATATCTACAGTTTAGATGGAAAACCATTAAGTCAGGAGAGGTATGATTTGTAGAATAGTAATATCTACATTTTAGATGGAAAACCATTAAGTCAGGAGAGGTATGATTTGTAGAGTAGTATAGTAGATTTTTATTTTGTAAACAAGCCTAGGAAGGGTAAGAAACTGAACAAAAGGACAGTGATAACACATTGGCTTGCATATGATGGTCACAAGCACATTCCGCTTCCACTGTATCCCTGAGTTAAGCCTGGCCAGCTCTGTGGAAAGCTCTGTGGAAACCTCTGTGGCTGAAAGCAGGTTTGAATGGGTAGATGTGAATCCTTGTAACATGCACCACAAAGCTACTCCTGCATGGAACATTCCTGTCCTCTTCAATACTCTCCAATGCTAATACGGTATAGTGACCTGGGATGCTGCCCTAAAGACCCACCCTCTAGGCTGTATGGAAGGGCTGGCAACAAGCAGAAAGCTTTTTTAAATGTTTGTTTCCTCCAGTTTTGGCATCTTCTCAGAGCCCATCCAGACCCCCCCTTTCCGGTACAAGAGGACAGACGCCAATCTGTGAGCCGGCAGCCTTCATTCACGTACTCAGAGTGGACAGAGGATAAAAATGAAGATGACTTCCTAGATTTGGATCCCGTACCAGAGACTCCGGTCTTTGACTGCGTAATGGATATTAAAGCGGAGACAGATCCAGCTACTCTAACGGTTAAATCCGTGGGCTTGCAAGAAAGGTAGGGTAGATGTGATTAATAGGGGAAAGTCTGGTCCCAGGTTTTGTGGATTTAGGAGTTCTGTGCCTAGTAGGAAGCTTTATTGCCTTCATGAATGTCACTTTAAAATGTGGTCTTAAAGCCAAGCACCTGCTTTATTTCCTGTCTTGTTTTCAGTCCAGTCATAAATATAAACATATTAGCCAAAAAACATATAGTTTCTAGGTGGCTGTCAACAAGTTATTCAAAAGTGTAATTTCTTTCCTTTGAAATATCCATTTGTATTTGATCAGTCTCTTGCCATTCCCCAAGATGGCAACTGCATAGCATGAAATCCGCTATAGGGTGGTGAAAGCTTTTACCTCTGAAAGAGGTGGATCTTGTTAATTTTTTTTTGTCACTCATGCTGGAGGATTAGTCCTTTCTCCAAAAGCAAACCATAGGACAAATGGTAATCTGCAATAATTCTCATATAAATGGGTTGGTCCAAGAGTAAATGAATTCTATTGGAATTAACCCAGTAATGAAACTTTGGGGTTAGTTGGTGTTCACTCCTTGAACCAGCAGGGCAACAGCTTCTCAGAGAGATTCACAGCTGGGAAAAGGTAGTTTTAAGATAAAAGGAAGATAGGAATGATGCAGTATTGATTTGTGTTGCATTTCTCCATCGTCGGTTATACATCTCGCAGAAGGTCACCTGTAATGGGTGAACTTTGAAAGGCCCAGAGGTGGGTGAATTCCAGAACGTGAGTTGTGAGAGGGGAATGTTCAGCAGAGTTACTGAGTGTTCAGTTGGACTGAACTATCCTTATACTTTCATCCATAAGATTATTTTATTTCACTTCGCCAGTGTGTCTGTGTGTGTGAGTGAAAGGAAGTACAACAGACTAGCATCCTCATCTCTGAGGCTGAGGTTGGTTTAAGGTTCCTGTCCTTTCTTCTCAGGAAGCCTGAGTTTATATTGTTGGCAGCCTGCATATTTTTCTGTTTTGTGTTCTTTTAATTGTCTTAGTGAAAGAGAACAAAGATCTTGAGGATAGAAATCCCATAAAGACATTCTGCAAAGGTGATGATGTTATGAATAAGAATGAGGTTACTGAAGGGCCCAGCATAGTGAAATATCACCTTTCTTTATTTCTAGATTTTCAAGCTTAATTGGAGTTATAACCATAGTTAATTCTCATCTCTAAAACTTAAAGGGCAAAACTTAGATTTTAAAAAGTATGATGCTGAGTTTCCAAAGCACCACATGACACAGTAAAAGGGAATGTTACAGAAGAGGCTTTTAATTTGCACTCTGTGAGCTTAGAATGTTTTTTATCACTTTATTCTTGGTTACAACATTTGTCCTAAAATGTCCTACCTTTTATTGTTATATTCTTCTATTTTAAATATGAGATTGCAGTAACCTCTGGAGCTTGTCCCTGAACCTGCTGCTATCAGTGAGTTTTGCCATTGTTTTTCATTATCGGCAAGATTGGGCTTGAAATGCATCACCATCCCTGATTTAATTCCTTCTCTCTCATTTTAAAGATGCTGACATTTCTTCTCAGGTGACCACTAGCCTGCAGGAAGGATACTCAGTGTTTCAAGAGAATTGGGGAATATCAGTTGATTCAAGTAATGAATTACAATTTAAAAACTGTCCAAGAAGTAGAGATGGGAAAAAGAAAGTAATTGCTTGAAGTGCTCACACTAGGTAGAACATGTACACTTAAGGTGTAAAATAAACTTGTTTTCAACACACACATGTGCTTGAGAAGCCAGACATCATTTCAGGTTTGGGCTGTGCTCTGACAGATTTCATTTACATCAAACATTAGTCACTCATCCTTTGTTTGGTGTTGTGTTGAATTATCTACCTATCCCTCTTTTGCATCTGTTCTGCTTCTCCATCTTACTTCCCTCTCATTCTTTAATCACCTACGCCATTAGAAGGGTCACAAGCTAAGTCCAAACAGCACTGAATGTTACTCTTAAGAAGAAACAATCTCATTTCCTCATGCTGAAGAACTATTAATATATCTATGTATGTAGCCTCTTCTACCTTAAAAGAACCAAAAGTGTTTGTTATCAAATGCATCTCTTTCTGGGTAGGAATGTAGTAGCAATTTAACAGCACACAGGGTAGGGTCAAAATCTTTTGAAAGGTGTCACTAAAGATTCAGTGTCTACCATTAGCGGTCATGTTTCATCCAAGATCATTTCCCCATGACTGTGAATCACAGCAGGAGGCTGGTTGCACATTCTTTTGGAAAAACTCCTGAATCCAGAAAAGGGCTGTGATCCAAGTAACAGCTTCTACTGTCTTCTTTGTGAGCTAGTCATGCCTGCATGTTTGCATGGTTTTTCAATAGCTCCTGCAAACACCTCCCAACTAGATTTTGCCAGTTGAGAGTCATTAAAAATAGGTTTACTGTGTGGATGCATAGAACATTACACCTAGTAATCATCATATTGTATGATTTTATTATTATGTTAAAGGTATTTAAATATAGATTCACTGATGGCATTTGAATCTTACTTTTGTCTGTGATATGCGAGATTGACAGAAACTCAGAAATGCTTTAAAACTGCATTCAATAAACAATGCAGGCATTTTTACTTTTTTGTTCTATTGTGTGGCTCACTTAAATAAAAGCCACTAGAAATTCTACAGTCAACAGCATCTCTGTTTTTAATGTAACTGTTAAAATGTTGGGACCTTCGTTTTACCCTTCTTATGATGTACTGTTGTGGCAAGAAAGTTTTTCAGATAGAAATATTATTCGCTGTAATGGTTTGCATCTCATGTCTTTATTAATGTTGAAGTGTTAATGTTTATCCCAAGATCTTACCCCACTGATGTTGTCCGTGCTATTAATAAATGGTTATTCAGTAGGATCTGGCCTGATGAAAACTAAGACCGATATTTTCACCTGTGGTGTCTAAAATGTCACTTCGTATTCAGGCATCCAAAAATATGGTGTGATTTACACAAGTATGTAAATTTTCCTGCAGTTGCCTGCTTAGCACCTTTGACAAGCAAGTTGCTTCTACTTAGGTGACAAAGTATACAGTTACCTCACTACAGACAACACTTTGAAAGTGTTGGCCTTCATATTCCAGTGTACAAAATCATCTTCTGGTCTTGTCTACACAAGAAGCATCACCCATTTTTAACAGTTAGTGACCATAATGTACACAGCAGAACCAGCTGGGTGCTTTTCTAAAGTTGCTGTTTATCAGTCATTGGGACTGTATCCATTGCTGACAATGATGGGTCAGTCTGTTCTGCTGTAAGCAAACTCCGATCTCTCTGATTTGCAGGAGAGGTTCAAATGTTTCACTCACACTGGATATGTGTACCCCAGGCTGTTCTGAGCAAGGTTTTGGCTATGTCATGTCACCACGGGAACAGTCAGCCCGAGAATACCTCCAGACGGCATCAAACATCCTTACTGAAGAGGAACTGCACAAGAAAGCACTGGACCCTTTCATACTCCAGGCAGAGTTCTTTGTGAGTATCTGACCTCTGTCTTTTAGGAGCATCAGAAAAATGGGATGTTGTCATTATTCTATGAACCTTGCTATTATTTTCTGCAAGTCTAAAATTAGTACATACAAACTCCACTTCCACCAGTGAAGCATTTAACGCAATTCGGAAATTCGTCATCCCTTGAAATGACAATTGTCTGAAAGCTTTCAGTGATATTGTCACTTAAAAAACAGATAATTGGTTCTGGCAACAAAAAAAGAGCTTTTTTTTCACAAGTCTTTTTTTTTCTGTCAGCATGCTACTTTTTAACAAAAAAATCAAACTTTTTCACGAGAGTACAGAAGAAAAGCCAAGTTTGCTATAGGCGTAACTTCTTGAAATATGTCTGGAGTTGCCCTGGGGATGAAATTAGTCCAAGTGCATGCTCTTTGCTGTTGAATGCTTGGAATGGAGCTACTTCGCAAGCCTGAATGCTCTGCAGATAACCAAAGCACAGGATGGCTGTCATTCAACAGGAGCCATAGAAAGTGTCTTACTGGGGTTTTTTCTGCACAAAAATTATGTACTAGTTGTAAGCTGCTCTGTCAGTTGCTTTTAGGATTCTGCAGTATGTTTCCTTGGCTCACTGTATCCACTGTTACTTTGGGAGAAAAAATTCTTTGCCTCATTTTGGGAAAAAATATACATACCCAGATAAAGTAAGCAGTTGAAAATTTGATTTCTAAGTGGTTTAGAATAAAGGCCAGATACATTTTGGTGTGGCTTTTTAGGTCTTTGCATTCTATGAGTCTCCTCCTCAACTGCTTGAGTGTACCTGTGATAGCCATTGTCATGTTTATTATACCTGGCAAAAAAAAAATGCAAAATGCTGCAGTGGCTATGAGTATTATGTCTACTAGGCAGGGTTGTAAATTCCTGCACAAGATGGGAGGTAACCAGGGCACAGTCTTTGCATACTGGGGTATTTCAGAGCACATGATCAAGAGCTACTGAAGTTAACGCTGCCAAGTTAAATATACTCTTAAGCATGGAATCACAGCAGAGCAGGAGGATGATGATGTTTTGCAACATAACAACCCTTTCAGCCTGTCCTCTTTATGACCTGCAAGGGTCTGAAATGGCAGGAGTAACACTTTGAGTATCACTTGCTGTCCTCCCTCCTTGTGCAATTGCGGGGGCTGGGGGGGGTGTCCACTTTACAAGCACATGGGGAGATGAAGTAGTCTGGACTTCTGTTTTAAAACAGACCGCCAGATATCTGTGTATCTGTGGTCCTTAATTCACTTAGTGCTGTACAAATTGAAGAAAAGCAGCTTTTGTGTAGGCAAGCCCTGATTCTTTTAAAGTAAAGCATCTATTGCTGTTCTCGGGAGGAAATGTTCGCTTAGCGAGTGTCTGAATTGACTGCTGAACAAGTCCACATACAGCTTCATCAGTCTCTGAGGTGTACTGTAGCTTTCAAGCAAAGAAAATAATGTTAGAAGTAGGAAAAAATATGCTTCATTTCTGTGAGAGATTTTTGAATTAGTTTTCCTGGTGTTCAGAAAGATCATTCAACAGCCAAACTATCCCAAGTCATTTTCATTCTTTAATGAAAACTGAAAAGGTATAGATAAAGATGCTGTGTAATCAAAATGTAATTTCTGTAACTAAAAATTGTAAACTAGTTATTTTTTTGTGAAACAGTTATCACCAGCTAGTTCTGCATCATGTATTTTGAGTCTGTCCAACCTACTTGGTTTTCAAAGACCAGATCCATGATGAAGCAAGCAGCTGTGTTTCATTTTGGAAGAAAAGTCAGAGGGGATGTCACTTGCAGGGCTAAGTCCTGAAATTCTTACAAGATTTAGAGTTTTTACTCAGGCAGAAGTCCCGTTGATTTCACCAAGAATTTAATTGAGCAGTGAATGACTAAGTCCCAAAGGCAGACCATGGAGCTTGGCTCAAGAAGAGTTTTGGGTGACTAACTATCAAGTAACAATTGAGGAAAACATGAAGGTTTCGTTCCCAGGCAGTTCCTCAAATGGATAGGAAACTACTTCAACAAAATGTTTTTATCATTAATTGCCTCTGGTTAAGCCCAACAGTACACTCAGTGCTGTGTAAGAGACAGAATACAGATAGTCAGTCTTCTAAAGCTCCAGAATTGAACATAGTCCATAGCTCTGCTCATCTTAATTTCTTCCCAGAGTGAGGCTTGTCTTACTCAACCCTGACTCCTGTTACCAGTATGTCCAGTACCGGCCTCTCAAATCCAGTGTGCAGCAGCTGGGATGACCAGCTCTGCTCCCAAGCTCCCATGAGCCCTTTCTCTGCTGAGCCTGGTTGACACATCCCATCTCATCACATGCCTACTGACTCCTGGAAGTTGGTGGAAGGTTCCTGTTTGTTCCTCCCTGACGTTGGCCACTTACTTGCAGGAGATGAGTAGTGGAGAATAAGAACCCCCTCCATCTTTGTGTGTTCTTTGGGTTAGTAGTGTAGAGAGCAGGTAATCCCTGAACACCTGTTTGCTGTCCTTGCCCACGGAACTTTAAAGTGTGGTGAGCAAAAAGAGTGACACTCCCCCAGCTCCATAGACTCAGGTCAGTATGCCAACCTGTCATAATGTAGATCATAATTTGTTGCCAGTGAGAGTCACTAGCAAATTATTTCCTTCCACCCTCAGAGAGGAAGAAGGAGTGTGAGTCAGAAAGGATGGTGTCTGAGGTCCATCGCTTTTGGAGCAGGGTATCTTACGTACCACCTTTTGCTTAGTTCTGTGCCTACACTTGCAATTCAGTTCTAATAATATTAGGAGCTAACATAATGCTGTCGTGCGTATTACTCAATAAGTTAGTCACTATAAGCATTTTCATATTAAGGATTTCAGAAAAGAAAGCCACTGACAGTAAAAGGAAACATCCATCATATTTTGGTGGTAAATTGCTAGAAGTACTGTACCATATGTCTCAGTTGACTTCATCACTTCGCCTCCCTCACAGGCAGGACGTAATGGGCTTGGGTTTTTTATTCCTCTTGTGAATCTAATAATACATCCTACTGTGCTTTGTAGTTTTTTGTTTTGTTTTGTTTTAACAGGAAATTCCAATGAACTTTGTGGATCCAAAGGAATATGATATTCCAGGCTTAGTGCGTAAGAATCGCTACAAAACAATTCTCCCAAGTAAGTTTCCTGCTTTTTAAGTCACTGAGGCAGGGTGGTTTATTCTACATGCTGAAGGGCTTTGCACTTTCCTTTCCAGAATGCATCAAGTGTGCTGTCACTACCATGTATTGTCCAAAGGCCATATTTATGAAGCAGCAACATGGCTTCAAAGCACAAATCAGATTTCAAAAGAGGTACAGAGCATAAGAACCTAAGATTCACTGAACATCAGCAGCACTTAGGTTTTTAAGTAATTAGAATTCAATCTTTTAGTGCTGCTTAAAAATTCTACCCAACAACTTAGTGTGTTTATTCAGATGTTACTTAGAGGTTTCTTTGATTAAACTCTTCAGAAGGACTAAATTCTAGTAATGTTATTTTCACAGCTGATGTTTTTCTCAGAATCATGCCTCAAATGCAAACTGAGAATATAGGGAGCTGGCCTGATGGCATTAAGATGATACAGAAAATCAAAATCTTTTTCTTTTCTATTACACTATTTTTATTTGTAGCCAGGAGTAGGAGTTTTGAGAAACATTTTGGTACAAATTTTTACAAGTATCATCATTTTCCCCTGTGTCATACTTAGTTACTTTGAAAAGTGATATGATTAGATGTCATGCCTCTTTTTTGCTCTAAGCCATTGTTGGAAGATGCCACCACTAGCCACAGTAGCTCTGTTTGCAAAGCCCAAAAGGTTCAGTGTCAGGTTAGCAAAGATAAGTGCAGAGAAGTCAAAAATGTCCTCAGCTATACCTATCATTTTAGTCAATGAACCTGGGGATTGGACATGATTCCAGAAGAGATTTTTTTATGTAGATTTACAACGCCAGCAGCTGCAGCCAATGATCCAGTGTGTGCAACCCTTCTGATGACTTTGTACTCCACCTTAGACCAGAAGTGTAAAAACATTCAGCCACATTTCATAATTTCTGTGCTAATGACTGAGGTGAATCATTCAAGTATTAATTCACTGTTTTTGTTGGAAAGGGAAGATTCAAAAGTAGGTAGTGATTTCAGATGCCCAAACTGCTAGATTTTAAAGTGACCTATATATTCTGAATTTGTTATCGAATGTGTACTTCGAGAACTGGATCCATTTTAAATATCTCATATTGGGTGTTTAAACTGAAACATCAGAATCGCTGCCATTTTGAACACCCTGTTCCAGAGTTGTAAACAGATGCCAGTTGGCCCACTACCATATATTCTTAAGAATGATCACTCAATGGGTTAATTATTTGCTGCAAAGTTAATCTCAGCCATATGGATATCTGCTAGCAGCCATTGTTGTTGCTTTGACCTCTCCAGATAAGATAACTAGTTTCTACCCTACCATGCAGATAACGCCAAGTTGGGTAGGAGTGTTGATCTGCTGGAGGGTAGGAAGGCTCTATAGAGGGATCTGGACAGGCTGGATTGATGGGCCAAGGCCAATTGTATGAGAAACAACCCCATGCAACACTACAGGCCTGGGGAAGAGTGGCTGGAGAGCTGTCTAGCGAAAAAGGACCTGGGGTTGTTGGTCAACAGCCAGCTGAACATGAGCTGGCAATGTGGCCAAGAAGGCCAACAGCATCCTGGCTTGTATCAGAAACAGTGTGGCCAGCAGGACTAGGGAAGCGATCATCCCCCTGTACTCAGCACTGGTGAGGCCACACCTTGAATACGGTGTTCAATTTTGGGCCCCTCACTACTTGGCTGGAGTGTGTCCAAAGAAGAGCAACAAAGCTGGTGAAGGGTCTAGAGAACAAGTCCTGTGAGGAGCGGCTGAGGAAATGGGGGTTGTTTAGTCTGGAGAAAAGAAGGCTGAGGGGAGACCTTATCGCTCTCTACTACTACCTGAAAGGAGGTTGTAGCGAGGTAGGTGTCAGTCTCTTCTCCCAAGTAACGAGTGATAGGACAAGAGAAAATCGCCTCAGATTGCACCGGGGAGGTTTAGATTGGATATTAGGAAAAATTTCTTCACTGAAAGGGTTATCAAGCATTGGAACAGGCTGCCCAGGGAAGTGGTTGCGCCACCATCCGTGGAGGTATTTAGAAGATGTGTAGATGTGGTGCTTAGGGTCATGGTTTAGTGGTGGTCTTGGTAGTGTTAGGTTTACGGTTGGACTCAATGATCTTTTCCAACCTAAATGATTCTCTGATTCTATGCCTCCAAGGATTAACAAGCTTATTCCAAGCTCATTATGATCTTGATATTTTTTCTGAATGAATTACAAAATTACTAACCTGTGTGCAGCTTTGTCCCGGGCTGTGACCAAAGGAAAGAAGAGGGCTGACTCTTCACTTTTATCCAACTACCCCCATTTCGAAGGTCTTGGTGCTGGCAGTAAAGAGGCTAGCAAGGAGAACTAAACATCCCCTTTATGCTTCAAAGCCGAGGATCCCAGTAAACTATCCACACAAAGCAGGAGAGGGAGTTGGAGGCAAGATGAGGGAGGGTCCAGTGCTTTTCAGGCTTTGACCATCCACTGACTTTTTCATTTCTGAGCTGACCAACTGTAGCCTATGCTGCCTTGAGTATCTACCTAGCATTCCTCTAAGATCTAGCTGCAGAATGCAGTAATGGCAGGAACTGCTGAACAGGCTGCAGCAGAGCAGACTCAGACAACCAATTGTCATAGGGAACAGCAAATGCTTAATTACCAAACCAGAGTCAAAACCAAAATCTGAATTTAAAAAGTAACTAAAATTCCCTTACCAGCTGCATCGCCAGAAACAATCTAGGCAGTTATCATTAAAAGGTAAGCAGTCACTTAACATAATTATCAGTTACTTGCAACCCTAGAGTTGATTGTAGTAAGTGAGAGAAAGGATAATAGTCTGTAATTAATCTCATTTATATTTCTTTTGTAGTAAATTCTTTTTGCAGATTCTCCAATTTTGCTATTAGTAGTAAAATGGCTTAGAAAGTGGCTTTTTGATGGCGGAAGGGTGTTTTTGGGAAAATGCCAAGCTAAGGAGGTTGATTTGGATATTTCATAACTATGAATTCGTTTGTTTGCGGACAGTCCTCTTCTGAGGGTGAGTCCTATGGCATTTCCTGAAAAATGATAACTTTTCTTTGAGATGTTTCGAGGCACTTTTTGAATATATAGAAAAGGATGTTCTTGTTATAGAATTCCAGAGATAGCAAGAACTTACTGGAGCACATTGTATATCAATCTTACTGAATTCTTTTCTCAAGAGTAATGTCTAGACAGACTTGTTAAATTTCTACATAGCTCTATTGCTTTTACACCATTTTAAGTTATGCAAAACATTTCAGTTAAGTTTAGCGAGTTCCTCTAAAATGTCAGACATACTATCAACACAAAATGGCCATAAAAGAGACTGTGGAAAATATAGCTGACATATCATTTGGTTTCTTAGAGATACAGATTACTACTGCTTTTTTAAAGGCGTGGTGTCTTCTTGAACCTGGCCTGTGCACTGGTTTTGTCCTGAGAAAAATGTTTTCATTAAGAGTAGGATTTGATTTTGCTTAAATGCCTCTCTATTGAAAATTTCAAATTCATACTGCAAACTCTTATATTAATAAGTCTTGTTATGATTATTTTTTTTAAAGGAGGATTTATTCCTGTTTATATATTTCTAAGAAATGTGATTCAGCTTTGGTTACACTCTCTGCAAAACTGTGCACATTCTTGTATTACCAATGCATTAATAGGCCTCTCTTATATGAAATAAGGTTGAAATTGTTCACTAACATACTACCTTAACAAATGTAAATACTACATTAACAGAAAAATCACAAGCCAAGTATTATAATTTAAAGTAAAAGCATATTCTGAATAATGTTTTCATATTTGTGGATACAGCAATAAAAAAGTCCACAGGGAAGAGTAACTCAAATTCTACTGCAGATGAAGAATACTAAAAGAAGCCCGTGCTTAAACGTCTGTGGCACCTGTTGATAGAGTTCTTCAGATCTGTGTTATTTCTCCCTAAAGACCCACCGTGAGATGGACGACATAGTATTATTGCTATTATTAGTAGGGAAAAATCATGTAATTTTTACGCAAACTTCAGCACACTCCATGGATGACTGCATAAAACCCAGGCAAAGGGACTTCATGCAAGGGGTCTAACTAATCCAGTCCAGTGGCATGTGAATAAACATCTGACAACCAATGTCACCTTTTTAATAGTGACATGTTGCAAGCTATCAGAATTACTGATTAAAAAGCAGATTTTATCTCTTGTCTCACTATCTCCCCAGCACTACAGACATGAGCAAAGCTGAGCAGGAGGGAACTGTATTAGACAGGAACTCACTGGTTTCAGTACTAATGTGCTATAAAACAGTATCTTTGTAAATATCTTTGCTTTGTGGATTGTGATTATATTAGCACATAACAAATAACATGAATCCATTCCGAGGATAGCATTTCACGCTGAGTCTGTGTTTGTAGTACTGTAGAAGGTACTGTGTGCTTAGTCCTTTGTGCTTTACCCAATATCACACTATTTTTGCATTTTTTTAATTTTGTTCTGGTTTCTAAGCAGGCTGGATATTTTTATGAAGAAATCATCTGTGGTTTGTTTTTAATATTCTCCTGGTGATACACAGTGTTGCTGTTTGCTGAGGCCTCTGTCAGGAGGATGTTTCTTGTCAGTGATAACAAACTGTGTAGTACTGGTGAAAGTGGATGAACATGGGCCTATGTCAGCTCTCATTAAAATCAGTGGAACAGCTCCCATTGACTTCAGTGGGAATTGGACTGAACTTCTCAGGTGGAATAATGTTTTCATTTGTCTTATTAAAACAAGAATAATGCTTCATAAACAGCTCCAATGAGGGAGACTCAAGTACTGAAGAGACTTATGCAATGTACAAGAGACTGTTAATATTCTTTAATTTCTCTTTAACCGTTACATTTGTTAATAGCACATCTTGGGGTTTAGTTCACTGCAAGACAAAACAGGGAAAGAGTTATTGTCACCTGGCTTGCCTGTGTGCAAGGAATGTGTGTTTATGGTTTGGGAGAAGAGCCCTTTGCTGTCATTTCACAAAAAATATTCTAATGTCTTACAAGCCAGAATGAGTCTGTTGACCTAAGAAATAGAGAAATAATTTCCTGGACCAGAAAACCACTTTTCCAGAGTCACTCTGTGACACTGACTCTGCAACAGGAACAATTAAGCAGGCTTCAGAGAGTGGGTAAAACTATCAGAAGAAGCCAAATTATCCCAACCACCCTTTCCTTTTTTATGGTAACATGTTAACATGGGAGCTCTCCAAGGCCACCCACATCTGTTGTGATGGCCATGAATGCATGTAAATGTCTCACTGTACAAAATAATCTTGTGTCTCTCTTTCTCTCTGAGCAACTGATAAACTATTACTTAATCTCTTTACACCTTTCAGATCCTCACAGCAGAGTGTGCCTTACCTCAGCTGATCAGGACGACCCCCTTAGCTCTTACATCAATGCTAACTACATCAGGGTAAGAGCTCAATAGTCCAATGTTTCTGCCTCGCCTCTATCAGCCACTGTTAATGTAAACAGAATTGCAACATCTGCTGGCTTTTAAAGGCATCCTAGCTGAACTGATTGCTGTTCTCTCCTGCTTATATTAGCTGAAAACCAAATCTCATAGTGCAACTGTACGGGTTCAGACCAGACAAAAACACACTTCACTTTGTGATGCAAATTGCTTGTCAGCTGGCCTGACCAAAGCACTGGATAATAAGCCTGAATAAGGCTCTTGACCTAGCCAGGGTCACCTCAAGGCTGTTGGACACTCATTGCTGGAATTACGTGAGTCCATGTTGTGCCTTTGCTCCGTGTATACATGTGCAGGAGAGAGATAGAGTCCATACCACTGGTTGGAACGATGCTGTGGAGTCACCATTCCAACCAGTGGTAGCTCTCTGTTTTAAAGACTGAACCTTCAAGGTTGTGGTGGTCATCCCCGTTAAAATTGATCTCTTGTTGTTTTGTTGGCAGGGCTATGGAGGAGAGGAAAAGGTATATATTGCTACTCAGGGACCGATAGTTAATACTGTCAGTGATTTCTGGAGAATGGTGTGGCAGGAGCGTTCTCCCATCATTGTCATGATTACCAATATAGAAGAGATGAATGAGGTAATGGTGTTACATATAGTCTGTATTTTTGTCTGTACTCTAGCAGATATTTTTGGCATAGATGCTAAGCGAGCCAACAGAAGTTGGTTCAGTGGCCTGAGCAATCAGAGCCAGCATTAAATTCTTCAGGCTCAGAACAGATGTGGGCTTCTCTTTCAGTTCAGTTTACTGTAAGTCTTGTTTTGCTCTCTGACTTAGCCTACTGCTGGTTTTGCCATTTTTCCTCTCCCAGATGACCTGAAACCTCTCCAAACCCAGCTCTATTTGCAGACACTCTTTCAAGTTCTCTCTAAAGTAATAAAAAACAATAGTACCCCATAACTACTAAGGCTGAATATCTTTAATCAACAGAGTTGGTGCTGCTTTATCTTGCATTTATTATGACTCAGTATCTATATCCACATTTCATTGAGGCTGTCCCTGACTTACAAAAGATGCTAGTTACAATAATCAACAACTAGAGCTGACTTGGATATGGAGGACCTTTTCCTGAATGTGTCTAGGAAATGCTTTTGAAAATTTGAAATTAAGATGCTGAAATTTTCTATTCACCACCTACTTCCAGAAATTAAACTGTCACAGTGTTTCCGCTAATCCACTTAACCTGATTTTTGTTTGCAGTTTAAAATACTGCTGCCCTCCAGCTGTTCATTACTTACCTGCTGAAATATTTGCCCCATAGCAGACTTGCAAGAACCATGTGCCTGGGCTTCAGTTCACAGACAGGTAGCTGAGCTTAGGTCCGCCTTTATTGCCAGTGTAAGATGTGAGAAAGTGGTCTGGGCATGCATTGGGCTCTGCATCCCCCCTCACCACTAGCAGCAAGGTGTAGTGGAGAGATCCAAATGGTGTTTCTTAAACTGCAGCAGCAGTATTTGTCAAAGCTTGTCCCTGAGAACCCATTAGTAATTTAGATGAGAGAGTTTCCTTTGGAGAAGAGACTTTAGACACTTCGAAGCCCAAGAATATGGGCATACCTCCACCATACACACAGTTATAATGGCTTAACTGCTAGCTGGAAGCTTAGTGCCCATAATTATGCATGTGCACAAACCTTTAGCTTTCCCCAGTTGTGAAGTAAATAAATTTAACCTTGGATTTTAGTGAAACAAGACATGAACAAGACAGACACAGAATTATCATGCTTTGCAAGTTAAAAATGGTCAGTTATTACAGCCGGCTGATTGGACATATACTGGCAAGGCATTGCTGATGCAAAGTACAGTATGTTGCTGATCTAAATGTTTTGTTTGCACTAACCTTTTAAACTCACATCTGCCTCTATCTGAGAGGCAGCACTGAAGTAATAACTTGCTCATTGATCAGAGTTGCCAGTTTATGGCAAATAAGATGTTAAAATGTCATGACATAGTGTACCAGCATCAGTTAAGGACTTTGAGGTTTAAAGAAGATGATGCAGAGGAAATATTGGTCCTGAACGACATATCTAGTGATAAGTTCTTCCACTATAGTTTTCATAGCAAGATTGTATAACAGGAATGTAAACTAATCTTTACATGTGAATTTCCTCTTATCCGCGCTGACCAAGTATTTCACCCATCAGTCTTGGGAAGCAGTGCACTGCAGTGCTGATGCACTATATAACTGGAGCTTGCTACAGCCTATATATCATAACAGAGCTGCTGAGCCTTTTCTGATACCTTTTGTGTCAAAAATTAAACGGTGTCAGGAATCTCAGCCATAAATATAGGGTAAGTCCTTTCATGTAAATGTCTCCTATATTCATTCCCTTCCTTCCATAACACATATATTAATATATGAATAACAGGACTCAGAAGTACATAGATTCAAAACCAAAACCTTTGTTCGGCAATGATGCTAGTAACAGCGGTTTTGTGTTCTTCCTCAGTGCAATGACTTTGCTAATGTGAGTATTAAAAGCTCTGTATCTCAGCCCTATGTCACATCTAATCTGAACTGACAGACAGCCCACAGAAATGAGTGGGCAATCTTACTCCACTCCTTTAAGCAGAGCAATGTCTGTGCTATTGATAGCTGCTAGCGCTCTTGACAATTTTTACAATGGATTCTGCAGTTTAAGAGGAGAGGAAGAAAAAACGCAATCTGCGTAAATAATTTTACAGAGACACAGTGGGCCGCATTCCCAGTGGGTTATTAACTGATGCGCTATGCAGATGGAACAACAGTGATTCTCCCACACAAAAATTTTCACTCAGTAACTTTGCAAGGTACTTTTCTGTTGTTAATCTTTCTTCTGACGTGAAATTATTTTTGGTGGGGGAGAGCAAAGTGATTTAACTTGCTTCCTTCAAGATCGTGTACAGCTATGTAAAAGAGGAAGCTTACAAGCATCATCTTTAACTGGGTTTGTCCAATAGCAGATTCTTATTCTCCTGTGATAACGAGATTGCTTCTTCCGTTATCACAAGGGATCCTTTTTCTCAGACCCTGCCTTGTTCATGTCATTCTTTGTCCATAAACTAGTTCATGCACCATGTTGAAATGCTTGTCTCTTCCTTTGCATATTGATTAGCTTAAAGAGAAACCACATACCAAAAACCACAGTCTTTTTCAGTCCTCCTTCCAGGATAGGAATGCTTACAAATTCTCACCTACTCATGTCTAGTGTATCAGTACCACAGTGTAGATTCGCAAATGGACTATAGTTTCTCCTTCTCTAATTGTCAGGTTGTGCTGGCTGCATCTCTGCCTGTTTTTTGGCAAAATCAAATGTAGTAGTCTAATAGCTCTCACAGCTATTGCTTCCTTTTAGTTTTTTAACTTTGAAGGATTCTCAGTGTCCATTTAAAGTAAATTTTGGTACGTAATCAAATTCCCAAAACATCCCCAGTCATGTTCTTTTGTACAAAGGCCTATGGAAATGATCATCTTATAAAGGGTCAATGCTGTCTGAATATAAAAAATAGAAAAGATGTATTTTGTGTTTCCATATTGGTGTATACATACCACAGAAATATTGGTAACTAATGTATATTATACTAATCATTATTATCTTAAGAAATGGATTAATTTAAAAACACATGCACATGGCCACTGGCCTGTCTAATGAACCTTCAAAATGCATATCAGTTGCATAAAGATAAATAAGGATGTGTGTATTTAAAAGCATTGGTTAGTCATTACTTGATCTGTGCTTTTTTAATCATGCAATCAGGCTATTATGAATGCAGCAAAAATCACCTGAAATGTGGTCCCTGTTTAGAAAGTGAAAACTTGTACTTATTATAGAAACAACATTAATTCATATTCATCTATGCATGTGCTATATCCAATTTCAGAGGAGTAAAAATGAACCTCCCTTGGTATCTGCTTAACTAGATTTATTTTATATTGCACACAGAAATGCACAGAATATTGGCCAGAGGAACAGGTCACCTATGAAGGAATAGAAATCACAGTTAACCAAGTAATACAAGCAGATGATTACCGTTTAAGGCTCATCACCCTAAAGGTAAATCATTCCAATGTACTTACAGTAATTTAGCTGTCTTAACCCTTAAATGGAGATGTTCATGGAGAGTTGTGTAGAAATCTTCTGCACAGTGTACTGCTGTACAAATACCACTTTTCATTACAGAAGTCATGATAGCTTTGCCCAGTTTGCCAACATACAAAAAATACAGTATAATAAGCAGTCAGAGATTTAGACTGCATATGTACAATCTGAAAGCTACCAGGCCAATTGTAGTAGTACAGGGTTCACTCAGTGGAAGAAACCAGTGACCATTCTGTGCCCGTGTCTTCTGTGTTGACTGGTCATTTAGAGTGACATGTTAGCTCATGGATAGCTTCTTACTGGCCTTTGCAAGTCAGACAGACAGCACTTGTGGAATAACTTACTAATCTCTGTGATGATGTTCTGTAAAATTCAAAGGCTTGTTTATTCTTTGGGCCATGGACTTAGGCAAAGGGTTACTGATTACTAACAGGGAACTTTTACCTGCATGGCATCTTACATATTTTGTAGTATGGGAAGACCCCTAAGAAATATTTAAGTTGTGCTTCTTGTCTTTTTATGATCGTTATTAGGATGCTGTCAGACTGCTGGATACCCACCAGCTGTTTATACCTAAGATGACTTGTGCTACTAACAATAAGTAGGGGAGTTGAGAACTAAGCAAAAGGCTTTTTAATTTTGCTTACCTGTTTTCAGTTTTTCTCAGCAGTGGGACTGCTGGTCTGCTTGACACTTGTCAGGGGTGTGGTAGCACCACTTCTGTTCACCAGGGCTGAACCCCTTTTAATAGGTACTATGCTAATTTATTCTTTGAGCAATTTGGCTGACCTGACCTTGAAGATGCTTTAAGGGATCATTCCACTCCAAGACACTAAAACTGTTGATAATCTTTAAAAACACTTTCACCATAGCATTCTCCATGGTTACATTTCTAAACATTAGTATCTTTCCAACGAACTGCATATGTAGTTTTACATACCAGTGGATGGAGAGTTTAAACACAGCTTTAATTTTTTTTAAGTACTTAGATGCTACTTAGTCTAAAGTACCAGAGTCCTATTTTACAACTGTTTTCATTGTTAGGTTCTAGAATCTCAAGCTACGTGTTTTAATAAGAACAGTCTATTTACATAAACTTTATACGTCTTTCATCTACTAGATCTACCCCTGACCTCAGTATAACACCACAATTTCTTTCTCTTTTTATCTAACCAGTTTCAAGTCTCTTCAGCCATATGCTAATTAGGCAGAAAGCCAGCATATGAAATCCCATGTCTGGATTGCGAGCGTGGAAAGTCTGTCACTCATGCTTTTGGCAAAGGCAGCAAGGAGAAAATCACACTCCCTGACAAGTGGGAAGTAAAGAATATGTACAAGTATGTTGCAGACTTGCAGCGGTCTTAAATACAATTTATCCAAAACACTACAGTGCAGCAGCAAGAATAAAATACAGATTAATTCTGCTGGAATGCTGATATCTAACAGAACTGGTCACTTTTTAGTTACGGTGACAAAACAAAATTTCCTCAATAAAAAACTACACTGTCTGCTAGAAGAGTTTTTCATAATTGTTTTAAATTCTTAAATACAGTGTTGTAATATGAGTGAATATTGCCTTTTTTTTTTTTCAGCTTGACATTAACTTTAGAGATTTAGGTTGGAATGTTCTTCCCTGCCTGCCCCCCCAAACAAAAAAAACCACTCTCCCTTTATATTTCTGGAAGGAAATTTTATTCTCTCCCTGGGGAAGGATCATTCAAATTACTCTCAGGAAGGTAATAGCCAGTTCCATTTTCAGATGGGAATTGCAAGGGAGTGGCTTTTAATATTGATACTGCAGTAGCATATCCAAAAAACAATCTCACTTTAACAGGTGTTGCACAAAACAAAGAAACATTCCTGAAGAGCTTATATACAACAATTCAAGCGTAATAACCCACACTCCCATCTCACAGTACCTTTCAAGCTAATACTTACCCCTGCAGAATGTTTTCTTCCAACAGCAACCTCTCAGTGTTTTCCCAAATTCTCTTGTCCCTGCTCAGTTCTTCCTTAGGTGAAGCTCTCTGTTAGAGAAGGAGCTTCAGAATTTAGTGTCAGATATGAATATATCTTTTCTGTATATGTAACTGTGGATCTCACAGGGGAAAAAAAAAGAAAACAACAACCAGCAAACTGAAAGCCAGATTATTTGTCAGGGCTGGCATATCCAGTACGTTCAGGCACCTAGAGAAAGAAAAAAGAATAGCTAGGGTAGCAGAGTACAGCAAAGTCAGAAGGAAAGAAGTATAATACCACACATTTTTCCCAATCATAGCCAAGACAGACAAGTGCTTTTCTATCAGAAATGATACAGAAGCCTTTATTGGACATACATATCTCCAAGCATGTAGTTTCTTCCCTACTCAAATGACTTGATAATTTTGATTATTTTCTTTAAGCTCATCCCAGTTTATTTTTCAGTTAAACAATTTTTTTGTTTTCTGTACTAATGGGGCAGTGTCTCTTTCCTCCCACCCCCAAATGTTAGGAGGTGAACTGCTGAGTTCTAGAGCTGAAATAAAGATTCCATTTGTTTTAGGTTACCATTGCCTAGAGCTGTACATTGGTCATTTAATAGCAATAGTGGAGTATTGGCTCTGGACCATACGTATGTTAAATGACTTGGTAGTGAAAACTAGAGAAGCCATTAATTGAATCCTATTTTCCGTTAAATAGGAGTGGTCAGAAATATATGATACCACCACCAGCAATATATGATTACTGCATGTGTTAAGGGGTGGACTGTAATACTTTTCTCAGAATAGGGGACTGGATTTGGCAAGCTTTAGGAATTTAGGAAGTACTCAGGCAACAGGGTAAGGCTTGTTTTCCTTTCTCAAAGGACCTGCCAGTGTCTAGCCACTGATTCATGATCTCACCCTCACCTACAGCATACATGACGGTAGACTTCAAACCATCAATTAAATCTTGCTTCCTCCTAGGTGTTCCCAAGTCTTCTCAGTCTCAAGGAAGCACCAATAGAGAATATTTTGTAAAAGTCAAAGCAGAAGTGCACAGAACCACAGAGGTCAGGCTTCTCTAAGCAGAAGCATAAAACTGGTAACAGCATAGACAAAGCTAAAGACATCCGGAGTTCATCATTAGAACTTTGGCTCTTTTCTGTTTCCATCAAATGAGTGACTTTATGTAGTGATTCATGTTTTTCTTCAGATGACTTTTATCTTTTACTTTTCTCTCAGTGTTATTGACAACATTTTTATTATAATTTTTCACAACCCACTTAAGAATCCAGTGTTCATAACTTCTGTGGTTCACACATAGTCACACATTCAAAAGCAACTGTGTATGTTCATGTTTCAGAGCAGTGTTGAAATTTGATCAGATTTACTGCAGTGAGCTCAAGTACTATTCATGACAACTAGTTATGCTCTCTTAACCAGAATATCTTCTCGCTAGGGTAAATAACCTAAAGCCAGGCTCTGTGCTACAATAGTAAGACTCTCTTTTTCTAAACTGAGCTAAATGTACCCTTAAGGTTCCTATGGCTGTGCTTCAATGAGCACTTTAAACCCTGTATAAGCTGGAACAGCAACTAAAGGAAGTCCAGCCTCCCTTTGTCCATCTCTCTTGTTCCTACCCTTGTGCCACCTCCCATGTGTCCACACAAGTGTATATGTGACTGTGTGGTAAGCCAAAGGGGGAAACTGATCAATCCATCTGAAAATTTATCAAGCATGAGAAAGAAAAAAGATTTAACTAGATCACTTCCCCCATCTAGTTCACTGTGAAGCTATGCAAAAGCTTTGTCAACCGAAGAGAAGGATGGAAGTGGCACAACCACAGAGCACTTTTAACATGTAGCACCTGACAGTCATAGGGACTTAGGAGTATAGATGGCAGAAACTATTTCCAGATTTTTGTCCCTGGTTCTTTAGAAAGAGAGAATTTTTTTCTCTTTTTCCTCCCCTCTTAAACTCAGCTAGCCATGTGTTTAAGGGAAGGTTGTGGAAGCTAACACTTCTGTTCCTGGACCTTTTGAAGACATTTGCTTAGCCCTATGCCAGCTGGCTTATGTAATGGCTGAAAGGTTCCCTGAGCTCCATGTTACTATTTGGCACCTTTAGAAATCAGGCAGAAGGATGTCACTTTGAACACACAAAATCAGAAGCACTCAGTGCTACTTGGCACTCAGAAAAGGTAACAGCACATTTGCTATATTCATAGCCATGCTGAGACATAGAGAGAACTGTAATGTGTGTCTCACAAAGCCCTGGACTGCAGCTAGATAGAATTCCCACCTTCCATAGTGCCTCTGAATTTCTCACCATGTCTAAGAGAAGAGTAGAATTGACAGGAAACTGATATGAGTCTGTCTGTCAGAAGAGATAGAAAAATAAGCTCCCATATCTCTCCCTCATCTATCTATCTAGCTATCAGAGACAGAGATAGGGCTCCTGGCTCGCTGTCTGTCAAATACATTATGAAAGCAATTATGTCACAAGCACAGCTCTGGCTTCACTGAATGAATCTGTCAAGAGGGAACAGACTGCCTGGAGTGTTTTGCACACAGCTCTTGGCACTAAAAGAGCAGCATACTGGGGTGGGGGGGGATTAATTTTTTTTTTAAGGCAGTTTACTGAAGTGCAGACGTGATATTTGAAATCCAGATTTCTGTGTTGTGTGGCTTGCCATTCGGATCTCCTGTTCCATTTAGCATTGTCTTACTCATCTCATTCTTAAAGGGAAGGCCAGGTTTCAATATCAATTTACAACCAGAAGTTCTTTTAAAACTTTGTGGTATTTGTCTTAACTGGATTGCAGAAAGGAGAAGAAGTCAGAAACCTGAAACATTACTGGTACACGTCTTGGCCAGACCAGAAGACACCAGATCAAGCCCCTCCTCTGTTACAGCTAGTACTGGAAGTGGAAGAGGCAATGCAGAGTGCAGAAGAGAAGAATGCCCCGGTGATTGTTCACTGCAGGTAAATAAATGTTGTATCTGACTTCTGAGGGCTTCTTCGCATACAGTGGCATAATGCAGATAGTGTCATATTGGCCATCAGTCGGACATGGGGGAGATCTTGCCCAACTGCTTCTGAAACATGCTTGGAACTTCTAAAATTTAATGACAATAATTTTCTATTGCCAAGTGTTGCATTTAGATACAGACTGAGCTGAACACAGAAGCTGGTGGTGGCTCAGTTACAAGTAAGAACAGTCTCATTTTATTTGCGTTACCAGTAATATATGCCTTTAATGATCTTAAAAGGGCCAGGTTACCAAAGATTAACATACTGTGAGTGAAATTGAGTAGCAAGACACATGCAAGGAGAAAAATGAGAACATTGAACTTTAAGCCTCAAAACCCTCTGTTTTATAGATTCCTTCTTTGATTTTAAAAAATCCTCATTACGCCAAAGACAATAATTTAAGTGTAATACATAAAACAAATGAAACAGTGGCAAAGCTGATTGCAGCAAGTACTAATCAACAGACAGGAAATGTATGCAATTGACAGTAAAACTGAAATATCCGTGAAAAGCCCCTGGCAAAGACAAAAACTTCTTATATGGAAGAAGCAAAATCTTTACAGCGGTTTGAAGCCTGATGAGAAAATTATAATTATCAATCACATAGCAGAAAATATAGATGAAGATAGATACTTCTCTTCTGTCTTCAGAAAAGAAGTAGGATGATGTACTTATCAGTTGTAGACATGATGAAGTACATTCTTTTGCGCTGCTAACTAGGGAATGTGTTAAGCAACAACTACTAACCATTATTAAATCAGCTATACTGAATGGTTTTTAACCAAGAGTGTTTAAAAAAATTGGTCCACAGGCTCTAAACCATTAAAGTTTAGTATAGCTGAGTTCTAGTTCTTGAAAATTTGAGAAGTTCCAGAGGTCTAAAAGCAAGTCCTGTTTTGCCAGTGTTTAGAAAGGTTAAATGTGATTACTTGAAAACTGTAAGTCAGTGCTCAAAGCAGTTATTCCAGGTAAACAGTGGAAAGCCTGATAAGTGATGCAGTAGTCTTGCCGGGATAATCTTCCATAATTTCAATAAAATGTATTTTGCCAAATTGATCTTTGGGATTTTTGTAAGGAATTTTACCTAGTTTTGCAGAACATTTTCTAGGAAATGGCGGATGGTTGCTATCCAGAAGCCATAGTAAATGGGGTATTATACAATGGGAATGTTTTTTAAGAGACTCTTGGCATGAATGGTTGGTAGCCCAGTGTCATCAAAGATCCACCTATAAGCTAATATGGAGTAATCGCTAGTAAAATGTTCGTATGATGCCACATGTCCAGTTTTTCTGCCTGTGTTTTTGAAACAGATTTTGACAAATTGGGGAGAGTTCAGAGAAAAATAACAAATGGTTTGTAAGAAGGTCCCCTTTGCCCTTGGAAATCTGTGACTCTCTAAGAGCTCCTTGAAGTATTATGGTATTTGCTGCAGGTAAAGATTCTGGTCACCATGTCACTCTTGCTTTGCATACTTGTTTTGTCCTCTTGTATGGTGTCATCCCCATGACACAGTAATAATTTGGGGGGAAATGGGGTATTTTTATTTGAAATAACTACTAAGAGACATGGTGATAGGATTATGAAGTATTTTATGTGATAACTGTGGACCAGAGCCCTTTCAGATTATTTTCAGTTGCAGTCATTTTATCTGAAGAAGGAATTTAATACATTGCCTCTATTTGAGAGTGGTATACGCAGCAAGCCATTAGCCAAGGCCTGTGTTACGCTGAGTACTGTAGCTCCTTTGGCCTTTGTGGGAGATCCTCAGTAGAGCATAATCACTGTGGGTTGGGCCTTCAGTGATGTAAAATAATGCACCTTTAAGAAAAAATAGATACAAACCTAATAATGAAGCTATTAGAATCATAGAATAGTTTGGATTAGAAGGGACCTTTAAAGGTCATCTAGTCCAACCCTCCCCGCAATGAGCAGGGACATCTTCAACTAGATCAGGTTGCTCAGAGCCCCGTCCAGCCTGACCTTGAATGTTTCCAGGGATGGGGCACCTACAGCCTCTCTGGGCAACCTGTTCCAGTGTTTCACCACCTTTATCATAAAACATTTCTTCCTTATATCTAGTCTGCATCTACCCTCTTTTAGTTTAAAACCATTACCCCTTCTCCTATCACAAACCCCACTAAAAATTCTGTCCTCATCTTTCTTGTGAGCCCCCTTTAAGTAATGAAATGCTGCAATAAGGTCTCCCCAGAGCCTTTTCTTCTCCAGGCTGAACAACTCCAACTCTCTCAGCCTTTCCTCATAGGAGAGATGTTCCATCCCTCTGATCATTTTTGTGGCCCTATTCTTAAAAGCAGCTTCATGTTAAAGGCAGGCTAGCAGTCCTGTTAAGGTCCTTTGCATAATGCACCACTCTTGGGGAGTCTTCGAAGGATTATGACTTTGTCTCAGCCACTGAGAGACCTGCAGCTTGTCCTGGGGACAAGTGCTGTCTCAGTGCTGTTTGCTTTGTCTAAAAATGGGTGTTGTTTGCTCCCTTTGCGAAACACTCTGAGGCCTATGGATGTGAAACAGTAGACAAGAGCTGTGTACTGTGGCCTATTTGATTATGGCATAAATTGGAAGACGAAGGGCCGCCTTTTTTTTAACCGTTGATTTACATCCATATGCAGCAAAGAGTCCTGAAACCTTGAAATACTTGAAGTATTGATGAACAAACTAGATATGGTAAAGAAAACAGAAGTCAGGGCATGAGGCACAAAGAGTTTCAGGGACAAAAATTTTAAGTCAGGTAGGTACCTCCATCACAATTATTTGAAGACTGAGATGAGTTCTTAGTGAGTAAAATCATCCCCCAAACTTCCATTGAATTGCCTTGATCATTCTGTAATAGAAGTTAAAACAATTCCAATGTAGCTGTTTCCCTAATAGCATAAATGCCCAGTGAAAAACCTGTCTATACAGTCAAAGAAACAATATTAGGACTTTGCAAGCAGCAGCTAACTGCAAACTCCATTGTTGCTTGTACATTTGTTGCCAGTGTTTTTGTATTATGACTTTAGAGCAATTTAAATGGAAGCAGGTTTTTTTGCAGTTGTGTCAAGTAATTATTCCTGAGGATGCTCACTTAACTATTTAATGCGTAAGAAGGGCTGTCAGCTTTTGCTGCTAGCTTTTTATTAGCTGATAAGAAGAATTCACAGCTTTGATACCACTGTGCCTTTGAGAATAAAATTAATTCTGGTCATTAAGCAAGGACTGAATCAGATACAAAGGTGTTCAGGAAAGACAAATAAATTTCTTTAATAGTGAATTTGTTGTATCCTGCACTAATTCAGAGAATTACTAGATTGCAGATCTGATCAGCAAATGGCATCACACTTACCATATTGCTGTTAGCTCTAATTATTTAAGCAAGGGGTTTGTTGTTTTCTTTACTGTACCTGTGAATGAAAATAGCTTTCAAAGAAGCTATTAGGATTAAGAATCTCAAAGCAAAGGTTGCCTTCAAAGCAAGTCTAAGAAATACTATTTAACTGCTTATTTTCAATGGTTCAATGACATACTGGATCAAACGGTACCCAACAGTCCATTTTTAGCACTGTATGTGCAATGTCCATCCTTTTGCTGCAAGTGGCTCACACTTAATTGTGTTATCCCATTGAAGTTAATATCTTTTCCTAGTTACGGCTTTGTATTTGCAAGCACCCACCTGGTAAAGGTTGGAGGGAGGAAAGGGATAATGGGGTTTGATTGCTGGTTTAATGGCACTCATTTAACGAGAAAGTTCCAAAGCCATTCTAACACATCCACTGCCTCTCTCTGCTTTTCCTTCCCTTAGTGCAGGCATCGGGAGGACTGGCTGCTTTATTGCAACTAGTGTCTGTTGTAAACAGCTGAAGAGCGAGGGCATAGTTGACATATTGCGAACAGCCTGCCAGTTACGGTTAGACAGGTAAGAAAGCCTGTTTCCTTTCCAGAAAAAAAAAAAAGAAAAATGGTAATCTTTCCCTTTACTTAAGGAGAAACAAATGGGAACAGCAGAGGAACAAAGGCAAATGGAGGCCAAGAGAGAACGTTCCTGGAAGAAAGTTGTCCTGTTCTGAGCAGTTCTGACTTGTAATCTTTGCCTATTTTATGAGCAGTAAACCATAATGAACAGCCCTGGAACTGAGCTAGATTCACAACTGGCATCAAAATCTGCACAGCTCAGTGCAGCAAGGAATGACCTTTCACTAGCTCAGGAGTTGGCCCCATGTTCTTACAGAAGCAAAGGCTCAAAGGTCTGCTGTACTTAAGTTCAGAGCCACAGATCAGCATTTTGCTCCCAGGAGAAGAAAAGAAAACTGGCCTTGCACAGTTGGAGCTGTGAGCACTGTTGGAAGGGCATAGCTGCTTGGGACTTTGTGAGGAGAGGGAGAGTATGCAGAGTCTGGAGTGTTTGCAGACATATGAAAGGAGCTGTGAAAATCTTCAGAAAGTCAATGGTTTCCAGTTAAGCATTTCTTAACACACCACCTTGAGTTTGATTATGAAGTAAACAGACTTGAATTTTGCACCAGAGATGTTATTTTTCCTCTCCCACTGGTTTCAAGTGCCATCAAAACATGTCTCAGTGCTCTCTCTAATGATAATGATAAATGTAGTCGAGGGAAGAGATGTCACGAAAAACATACCAAAGATTTTTTCTGAGGAAAAAAAAGAACCTCAACCCCACGCTGAACTTTTTTTCAGAGGAGAAATTATGCTCAGTGGGAGGCAGAAAATGAAATGCTTGCTGCCCTGCTGAGGTTCTGATAGACAGGGATCTGCAGGGGCTTGGAGGTTTGGCTATTTCAATGGATTTCAAGCCAGAGAAGGAAAGGCTTCTTGAGAAAAAGAAAACCAGAATATGAGTAGTGAGTGCTGATTATCCATGGCCCAGTGAAACATCTGGCTGGATCTGAAATATCTTGTCTCTGTGACTAATGTTACACAGGAAAATAGCCATACAAATGAAGGTTGAAGACACCTGCTTACAAATGTGCTTGATACAGAAGGCCAATTAAAAATACTAGCTTTGCAGGAAGAGGGGAACTGGCAGTCATTTGCAGAGGCTGGAGAAGGGAGATCACACTTAAAGGATGCCGTGGAGGAAAAGGAAGCCTGCAGGGACCTTTGTAGCTGCCAGGTACCTCTCAGGGGTGAGATGGGATAGGAAAAGGCCATTTAAATGTCATGGGAGAAAATACTCAAGATGGAAAGCAGTCAAATCATCATCCTTGCTACAGAAAAGCATGATTTCTTCAAGGAGTGAAAAATGGGGCTCATAGTCTCTTGGAAGTCATGCTGCCATCCACTGTTATTGTCACTAAACCCCCGCAAAAGCTCTGTGTGACTTCAAAAGCAGTGTGAGAGGATGAGACAGTGTCCAAGCAGCTATAAGACGGAAGACCCTCTCTGTCTCCTCCTCCTGTCTGGTGGTTACTGGCTAGAGAAAATAGGGTGGATGGGAAGGAGTTACCAGGGACTTAGGGAAGGAGGGTTGGATGCAGGCCAGAGCAGACACGTAAAAGAATGCACCTCACTGCTTCACAGCAGTAGAGGGGTTGACATTAGCCCTGAGAACTGCCTTTGAGGTTGCTGTGGGGGCAAAGGGGACAAATGTTTCTTTCCCTTCATTCCCTTACAGATCCCTTGGAAAAATCCTGTGCACTGGACTTTGCACCAGTGGCCAACAGTCGCTCCTAAAATAACCTAGTATGACTAAGGAGAGGAAGTGATCATTCCTGCATCCTTCCCACAGTGCTGAGAGACATTTGCTGTCCTTTCCCACAATGCAACTCAGATTTGAAAGGTTTCTGTGGCAAATAGGGGTGAAAATATAATTTCTCTATTCTGTGCCAAAGCCTGGACAGCAAGCACATGTCATGGTGTGCATGTGTGTGGGAAAGGGAGGAAGCCACCACATAGCAGGGAACCAGATAAAAAGGAAAATAATTTCCTGCAGTCTGAAACTTGATGGCCACCCTAGTGCTTCTGTTGCTACAACTTCAGGGTGCAACCTCACTGTTAATGGAATTTCATGGGGAGTAATTGCCAGATATGAGTAACGTTCTTTGTGTGTCATGAACTGACATAAATATATTTCAATGCTGTGTGCAGCACAGAAGGACTCAGAAACAGATCAACTGTGAGCCTGTATTAAGCAGAGCAGATGGGGAGGAGAATGCTCAGCTAGGAAATAGTTTATTTAGAAACACAGTGTGTGTTTCCCACCTTTGCTTATTGATGAGAGGTTGAACCATGGGTCCGTGCCCTTCCCTGCTCATTGTTAAGTGTTGTTTCAAACAGCTGCTTAACAAAATAACTGCAAGAGGCTGAAGGAGGAGGTTTTCTTGCCCACTCATCTACCCCTTACTGGTATGGTTACTGGTATGGTTACTGTGTGACCCACAATTGTTAAGCTGGACCCCATAGAGGAGGGCAGTCCCCAAGGAGGGCGCTAGCAGTCTGCTATCTATTTGGCTCAGAGGAAGCAACTTTTCATTAATTTCCTCTGGTGGAGGTTTCTGAGGGAATGCACCACATATGCTCTTCCTCAGACTGAGACAGTCTGGTTGGTGCTGGCCACCCACGGGTTCCCATGCTCCTCAGCTCCGCTTGTTGTTTCAGCCTCCTTTTGGCACTGTGTTCCTGGGATCTGTGCACCAGCACCAGTGCTGGCACAATTCTGCATACACTTTCTGTGAATTTGAGCCACAGGGTTTAATTATTTTCATAATTGATTATCAAGAGATCATATCACTGTTGTTGAGGTACTCTTAGCAGAATTTTAAGTGTTAGTAAAATCTGCATTAAATGGACAACTTTATCCTTGTTCTTTTTGTTTATTTCTGTCTCCCGCTGTAGTAGTCCTATTGATTAATATGCTACTTGCAGAAATACACAGGCTAATGATACATGGAAAACCAAACTATTTCTGCTCCTGCATGCATTTCCTTTCAGGTTTGCAGTTTTAAAGAGAACAGCAAAAGCTGAAATAAAAGCTGAACCAAAACAGATTTCTGTGCTGGGAGTCTTTTACTGATCAAGGTGTGCATGGCAGCCAATTCAGTTACAGATATGAGTTGTCTTTTCTTAAAGTTCCATTGTCTGTTCCAAAATCCTGCTGGCCATCCCCTAGTTCCCTGGTGAACTTGCCAAAAGCACAGCGTGGGATGGCATGGAGGAAAGAACCCTCATTCCAGAATGGGAAAGTTGTGTGCTGCATCAGTTGTCTGGGCTGGCCTGGCCTGGCCCTCTGTAGTCCTGAATTCAGTTCCTAGTGCAGCTGTGAAGTTTTGGATAAGTTACTTGCCCTCTTTATTCCCCCTGCTCCCATCTATCCGTCTAGAGCTTTGGGGTGGGGGTTGCTTTTCCTGGTGTTTAAAATGGTGCTTAGAGTATAGGTGCTACAGTAATATGAATGTAAATGATTATGGTATTGCCTTACTGGATGAGGGCCTCTGCCAAGAAAAATGAAGGTAAAGCCCATTCCTGTTCTGACTACCTTCTGTTCCTTGGTTAGCAGAGACTTTCAAAATGGAGCTTGAGGTCAGACTGCAAGCTGGTTGCAATCAATGGGCACTTTTCACTCATTTCAGGAAGCTTTGGAATAGACCTTTTGTGTGTAACACCAGCTTCATGTTAGCTATGCCATTTCCTCATATGTTACTTGCATGTAATAAGGCTGCTGTTTCCCTCCCCTTTTTTTCTTTCCTTTTCAGGGGAGGAATGATCCAGACTTGTGAACAGTATCAATTTGTCCATCATGTCATGAGCTTGTACGGAAAACAGCTTTCTAGAGCAGCAGAAGAATAAGTGTTCATGATATTCCTAAAGGCTAAAACCAAGAGAACTTTTGACTGTATTCAGATATATTTCAGATCTGATAAGAGACACATGGTAACCTGGCTGTCTTAGCTGGAAAGAAAGATATACTATTTTACTTTGATATTGCTTTTATGCTCTTGTTTGCATTGACATTTAAGAGCTGAGGTACGCCTTGTCTTAAACATATGTGACAGGACATAATCTTCACCAAAAAAGGCTTATTTACACTGTAAATAAGAATAGTAGCTTCATTTGTTACAAAAGCAAGAAAAAAATTCAGAAAAAATTCCACTGTCTTCAGTTTGCTATTTTTAAAAAAATCATTGCTAATATATCCAAATAGATTGTGAAACTCTTTGAATTGTCATGCTGAAATGTGCCGTATGTTGACTAAGCTTGAAAGTAACTTTTTGCCTCTTTCTGATTGTTTTTACATATAAAATTACCGAATACTGTGTATATCGTAAACCTTCTGAGCCTCTGCATTGAAAGATTCAAGTAGATTCACATTGAAATGATGTTTCACACATCATGTTTGCTTGTTTATTTTTTCTAAAGCAGTCCACCACCAGTGTTATCAGAACTAAGGGGAAAAAATATTTCAGTGATGTGAGTCAAATTCTTACCTCCAATTCTTACCAGCAAGGTACCCCAGTATCATGACAGCTGGGTGGATCTGAGGTGAATAGTAGAAGTTAATTGGAACATAAATTCTTTACGCTTTACCTTTTCTTTGTCAATATTTTGGCATCTCAGTCTGCAACCAGATTTGATTTTTGCAAATAGTTTCTCTTTTTACATAGTCAGACCACAATCCAAATACAATTTCCCCTGAAATTTGAGGTTTGAAATCAGGTGAGGAATTTTGTGAGTTGAATTAATCTTTATTTAAAATGTAATAATAAAATCACATGTATTCTATGAATTTAAAATTGTTTCAAAGCTTTGAGGGTGACCAGCATCCAGTGCTCATTAAAATTAACGCAAATCCTATAGGCAGCTTTAAAAAAAATCAGTCTGAACGTGTTGGCTGCTTTTTGATAAATTTGCCCTCAAACCAAATTTAGGCAATCATTATCCCATTCTAATCACTAGTCCGAGCAGCAGTGTTTCCTTTTCAGTAATACAAACTGCTGCCCATGCTTTTCTTTTTAGACCTCAGTCAGGCTGTGAAGACTGTAGTTTGTATTTAATGCTTAGAGGTAAACACATGTTTAAGTACTTCACTGAGCAGAGAAAAATGGAGGTACGCAGGACCCTTAACATGAAAGATAAGTGTTTTGTGAATAGAAGCTATAATGATCTACTAAAAATATTTTTGCTTCTCTTTATTTGTAACAATAACCAAAACCCACCGCTTTTATTAGTGCAGGAGATTCTGAGAATGTACTGCACTTCCTAATCAGGAGAAGGTAAAGCAGCTCTCAGAACAATAAGGGCTGATCCTGCTCCCACTGAGCTTTTGCTATTGATGTCAGTAGGAGCAGGGTGTAGGGCCTGAAATGTTATGCCTACAACTTCATCACTGTGGGGAAAGTTTCCCAGTATTTCAGTACACATCCTTTGTGTTTATTCTGTATCCATGAACCTGTAAAAATCCTGTCAGCAGGGTTTGCATGAATGTGTGGCAAAATGTGTTATCTTTAAACCACTTGATTTTATTGCTGTATTTAAAATATTTCCTTCAGTGAGAAGCTAGCAGGAAGAACTGGCATTCTTTTTAAAAATACTGGTGGTAGTCATTAAATAGAGCAATAAACTTAAGCTTTTGAGCATAACATGACTGTTAGTTTTATGTAAACCTTGCTAGCTCTATTCGTCCCATTGCTACCAATTCTTTCAAAGGGGTAACACTATTCCATCTAAGCACTCCTTAGAAATAACAAAAGCACCACTGATGTTCTGAATAACATTGTAAGTGGAACTCCCTATAAATGATGTTTTCAGCTGTTCAGTGCCCTTCAGTGTCAAAACTGACTCCGTGAATAAAATTACTTGTTCTGTCATCAGCTTCCTGTGCATCTGCTAAAGAATATTTGTTGATGATTGACAGGAGTGTGCATATAGGAGCAAAGTTCAATGTATAAGTTGCCTCCTGTACAAGGAGACTTTGTAGAGGAGAATTGCTTTATGGCAAACAAGGTATAAAGGGCTCTAAGATACTGACTTTGAGGTCCTTGCACAGAACCTCAGCAGGTATTAGTTGGCAGTGCGTCACTGACTTGAGTAGGAGTGAACGATTTATACTGATGAAGGAAAACTAGCCTGCTGTCCACTCCCATTCTACATATGTGGAATGTCCTGAGAGAGTAGTAACTGATAAAATCAGGCTGCTTTGCATCAATTCACTAGTACAAAGCAAATGTCAGCCTAGTTGCACAGTCTGGTTATGAGAGCTGCACTGCTGCCATCTCACACCAGGCAAGAGCATGCCACTTGGTCAGGGTCAAAATATTCAAATGCCTCTTGAAGCATTATTTGTTTAACAGATTTGGAGTTAATCCTCCTATTTCCTCTTTGGCCTTACCATCATTAACATATTTTTCTGTCTCTTTTTTTTTTCTCTCTCCCTCTTTTTCTTTTAAGTAGAATTTAAGGTCTGAAGGACCTTGTATCAGCTGTTCTGATCTCTTCTGATGGCAGAGGTAGTCTTAAGAAGTGCTTAGGATTAGCAGAAAGGAGCTCTGGCCATGCAGAAGCACTTGAGATGAGTGGGGCTTCTGCTTCTGTAATCAGTAGGTTTGAAACTGAGCTGATAATAGGAACTAAGCTAAACTATGTGTCTTACTAGACTTCTCTTTTTACTGGGCACTCTATTAAAAGAAAATTCCTAGCACACTTCATCCACTCTCCAGCTCACCACCCAGGCCTCTTTGTACCAGAGACTACAGACAGCATTAATACCTACAACACAGTTGTTTCCCAGAGGACTGAATTCCTCTCTCCAGGTAGGTTAGCATATAACAAACTTGAGATTATTTTATTTAGAACTGACTGTGATGTCTTCTGTCTCATAAGCTTTTTCACACTTCATGAACAGGGCAGAGCCTAGTTCAATGCCTCGCTTGTTCGCTGGTCATTTGGTTGTTGGCCATCACGCTTAAGCAGTGTTACACTTTTTATGCTTCTGTCATGGTAACAGACTAATTACACACTGTCCTTTTGTAGGTACTCTGAGATCAGCAAATACACAGCGTTATGTAAAAACAAAAACTAAGATGGCACTTGAGAGCAAGAGCTGTCCCCAGATAAAGCACATCTGACCCTCTGAGGGATCAAGCTAAAGATGGCTTAGTCAAATTATTCTGAAACATCAACTACCTAGCAGTCATGTATGGTAGAGTGTCACATTTACTTGCAAGACTTTCAAAAGTAGCTAACAATTCTGGATGTTTCCTCTACAGTTAGTCTACTTCGGAAAAATCTTATCCTTAGCCTATGAATTTGCAGTTGCAAAAGGGCTTGAGACTGAAGAGATCACTAAACAGGACCTTGGTTCCTGTCACTGCCCTGCTGTCTCTGCAGTGGAGGAACCATGCAGCTTGTACACAGGTGGTCTTAGACAGTGTATGTCTGTTGATTGGCGAGTTGGCAGGTTTTAAGAAGCAGACCTGCACTATTATTTTTGATGTATTCTTTCCCTGGAAGCCATTTTAAACAAAGGGAAATGGTAAATTTACAATTTGTTAATTGTAATTGTGTCTCTATTTTTGACATGAAACACGCTTTATACATTTGATAGGGAGAAAAAACAAAATACTTTTTCTGAGATACATTGGGAATAACCTTGTTTATTCTGTCAAGTCTGTAGATGTATATTTGCTGATGTCTGTGAGAGTGACTATCAACTTAGAATAATGTAGGGCAGCTCAGGAGTCCTGCAAGAAAAAAATTACTCCACTCAAATGCACAGAAGAAATATGTGAATGAAAGCAGCATTTGCAGCTTTGTGTGTAAGGGACAGGCAGTCAAAGAACTGCATGCTCTAGACAACACAAGCATTGATTTCTAATGTCTAAAAGCAAATCTCACATATTTACAAAGAGGTGAATTCCTTCTATTACACGCAAGGAAAGAGAAGAGCCCACTCTCCTCTGAGTACTGATACAGATCAGGCTCCAGCACCCAAATACAACAGATGCCACATTCTCATGGCATGGTGTGAAAGTCGCAGGAGGGGTTACGATTAACTTTGGTGCAGAAGACCTGCTCAAGCTTGTGCACCATGTAATCCCCAGCAGGGCAGCAGTGTCAGGTTTATTCAGTTGATAGCAAAACTGAACGCAGAGAAAGGCTAAATTATTTACTCAGAATTAAAAGCTATGTTGGCACCAGAGCTGGCAATATGGCTCACAGCATTTAAGAAGATAAAGCTTAAACAGTCTGGTAAAGGACTCAGGTATTGCAATTCCTGGCCCCTTCTTTCCACTGGACCATGCTACACAACCTCTCTGTTTCCTATTGCTTCTTTATCTCTCACCTGCCTGTTGCTGCTTAGGCTTAAAATAGAGTTAAATAAGTCACTGTATCGCACCAGTTTTAATCCAATATGTTGATAGCCAGTGTTTTCCAGGGATCATATCTTCCCTTGGAGAGAGCCTGTCTTGCCAGACACTCTTCAGAGGGCTCAGCCTCCTCTGCCTATCTTTTGATCTCAATACATCTCAAAATTTGGGGACAGAGAAGTCTGCAGTACTGTGCATCTTACTAGAGGCATTTCTCCTTTGGGAAATGGTAGTGTTTGCCCGAGTCAAAGTTTTCTTATTATGTCTGAGCTTAACTCCCCTAGTCCCAGTAGCAGCTGCAAGGTGTATGCTTTCCTCTGAAAAGGCAAAGGCAACATTTCTCCCCAGGGATCAGAGGGGAGAAAATCCTGCATAGATCCTTTTGCTCTTTCTCCTTCGCATGCTTAGCTTCTTTGCCTCTGAAGTGGACATAAGGAAGACTGTCAGGAATTAAGTCAAAGCTAATAAGGCACAACAGAAACCTCCTCTTGTAAATTACCTTTGACTCCCTTTGTCTCAAAAGAAGGAAAACCAGATGTGATTGGTTTCACTACATCCACTGTTGTCGTCTTGGTCTTCAGGCTGTTGTGAGGAATATGGAGAGCAAACGCTCAAGCATCACAAAGGTCAGGATAACGAAGAGATCAGAGTCACTCCTCCCCTTTTTGAGGCCTATGTCTGGCAGTGTGGCCAGACTAAATGATCCAAACTGAAAGATCTTCTCATTCCCATGCATTGGTTTTCCCCCACAGCAGTGTGTGTGCATACGCCCATGCCCACTCAGCATGCCACAGTAGCTGGTGTAAGAACAGAAGCATGAGGAAGGATTTGTGAGCACTGTGAAATGAACATGGAAAGGGACTGCCTGGTTTTTGAGTCAGTTTGGATAGGTGGGAGGAATTGGATTGGGTTGGCAGTATTTTGGTTTTGTTGGGGAAAATGTGACTTCCAGCCCAGATACCAGGTTTCTCTGTATCTAAGTTGGGCTCTTGCTCCTGAATTAGAATAGTGAAGAGGCAAGTGAAGGTTGGTTCCTTGATAGATTTATTAGACAAGCAATAAATAATACCTTATCCACTTTACAGCATGACCGATCCCATTTCCACGTATTTCTGATTTGATAAATGCATCCGTGTTAATAAGAACACTAACTTCTAGAGAAGGGAGCACAGAGCCTCTGTCTCGCTGGAATCCTTCTTTAGCCTGTGAACTACAGCATGTGTTTATTTTGACTGTCTGTATATGGTAGGTTTTGCTCACTGGAAAAGTTGACAACGTTTCAACCTCTGCGCATTTTTTTCTTGATTTTTGTTAAACTTTTTACCTTCCTCTTTTTTTTCCTAGACTAGCAGAAATAATCTTGAAATCATCAGGAAAGGTGGTATATTCCATGGAGAGTTTGACAGCACTTTTTCCAGAGTTTACCCCTAGAATTATTCCTGTCAGCCTCTGGAAGTTGGCTAGATTTTGATGTTCTTTGGATTTCTAAGTTTCTGTGTTTTCCAAAGCATAACCCAGGTGCCTCCTGCACTAGACTCCCTTTTCATCTGAGTTTAACATAAATACAGAATAGATAACAGCGGTCTGTTCCAAACAGAAATCAAATGTGGTCAGTTAAGAGAAGCAGTTTATGGCCACTAGTTCAGCCTTCATTGCAAACAAGATACATAGTTTGTGTCCTTCAGAATGGATAGACCCGTACACATGTAAAACAGCCTCTTGTACCTGCACTCTTTCAGCACTGCTGCTGTTAACACTAGTAAAGTAAGAGAGAGCTAAATACACAGGCTGAGATCTGTAATTCATTCTCTTCTTAAGAATAGAACCTTACTCATTGGGAATGAAGTCCTTCTCCATATGAAGACGGGTGTCAGAATCTCAGACTTACTAAGTAGAAGAGAACTGATTAAAGAATGACCTCTGTCATCTGAAGTTGTGAACTGATTTTCTAAGCAGCCTAGTCCCTGTTTGAGTAACTGAATGAACTGGTGGACTTGGAAATGGTGGAAACTGCTGCCTGTATAACTTAAAAATAAACAAAGCCAAAGCCTGGCCATTTCAATGAGGTGTGAAAGGTGCACTGGGGACTGACTTAAACACCAAAGCAGGATTTGTTAAATGTTTAACTGTTTGAAACCTGGACCCGCATATTTTGTTTTTAACATGAACAACAAGACTGGTAAATTGTTTAATAGTCTGCCTTTGATCAAAGTTTTGAAATCATGTAACAATCAATCATAAGAAAACCTGGGGTTGGGGAGGTAATGTTTATTTTTAAATAAAAAGATATCCTTTTGGCCTACAGAAGGTTTGCTCCTTTTAGCCTCATACTTGAAGTTTTATCGTCCTGTTATTCCAAGAACGAGAAACTGCTGAAGCCAGTGTAAAGGATGTAACAACATAGCCCACAAGAGGTGAGTACGTATTTAAATTTTGAACTACTCAAAGCCATATTTGTCCAGTGTAAAGGGACCCAGGCATCTTCCTAGGAATGCAACAATCTACAGGACTTAATGTGAGCTGAGGAACACAGAAGGGTCAGTAATGGTCTTGGAAGCTCCTGTCTCTTTAGTAGGAATGATCAGGACCTTAGCAGCTGGAAAAGAAAGGTAAAATATACATAAACGTATATTCTCAAGAATGTCCTAATACTTTGTATTCTGTGGCTGTGGGCAGGCAGGGTGGAAATTGGCTGTGTGAGATCAATAGCTTTAGTCTCATATCTGCTTTGCTTTTCCTTTCGTTCCCTTTCCAAGAAAGAACCTTGTGAAGTGCCAGTCTGAAGTATAACTCATTGAGACACTTAAAACCAGGAGTAAAAGAGCTGCAAAGAGTGTGGTGTAGGGAAGACTCAGTCACCTACAAAAGAATTAGTCAAACTTGTCCAACTCTGTCTTCTGTAACTGAAACTAAAATTACCATTCGCTTGCACCAAGTCTTTGTTATGTATACTTCAGTGGTACTGACAAGTCTTTTTTTGAGATCTGATTTGCCTTGTAAATGTGCGCTGATTCTGTTAATAGCAGCCATAGTAAATACAGTGTGATAGCCACACTGTATGTGATGAGTGAAGTTAATCTCTCTGCAGAGTACCCATGGGTTGATTCATGGTGTATCTGTGTTCTTAAGCACAGAAGGTTGTCTGCATTATCATTTTGTTTTCTTTCTTGCCCACAGTCAAGGTATGGGTAAGTTGAGTCGTGGTGATGAGCAGTAACAGACAATGTCACATCCTTCAAGTGCAACCTTTTGGGCTCTGAAGTTGGTTCCAGTCTCATCAAGAAACAGGAAATCTTGTAATCTGACGAGGCTTCCAAAAGCTCATTGCTTACTATTGAGGGCAATGTTTCTAACAGAGTGCTTGCTCTCCTGACTGAAGGATAACAAAAGGTAATAGCCCAGCAGTTTAGAAAAAATCTGTTTCTTACCAGCCATTTCTGCTTTTTAGCTGGCACAAGCTAAATTTCTGCTTTTTAGCTGGCACAAGCTAAAGCTGGATCTTAACCTGTAGCATTTTCATGTTCAGAAAATCTGTGGCCAAGGATGAAAATTTTGATCAGGTAAAAGAAAATAAGTAAAAGGAATTCCATTTTTAAGGTGAAAGGAGGAACTGTTAAAATGGTGGGTTGGCTTTTAAACTGTGTCACTGTGAGTTTTGTAGGATTTGAAAATCCAAATAAATCCAAAGGTATGCGGAGAGTTGTGCAGTGGAGCAGGTGAGTAAAGCAGCATGCTATATGCCTTCTCATTTTAGCACTTGGTGCTACTGGTGTGGGTTTGCCCCATAATGACTGAGGGCAAAATACACCCTTTCTAGGGTATTTGGGATTATAGAGTAACATCTAGTCTCTTCCTAACCCAAATCATTGTTGTCACCAACACCAATGACCATTGCTATGCAAGAGTAAAAGGGTGAGAACAGAACAGTGAGAGAGGGTGGTAAGGGGTGGGGGGGGGAGGGAACACCTTTGGGCAGACCAGGCAAAAGCAAGAGTGATCTCTCTCTCTTGGCTCCTTGGTTTGTAGGAAAGACTTTAAAAATTGTGTCTCTGTGAGAAAATTTCTTAGCAGAAGTGGAAAGACATAACAGGGTCTAGAGATGCATGATATCCCTGTATAATTTTAGACAGTATATGGAGATACATAGTCTAGGATAGAGACTCTTCACTTGTCTTCTGTGCATACGGAGTCAGAGAACATTTGTCTCTCATACAGGCAGGCTGGAGACAAAGGCCAGCTCAGCAAGGAGACCAGGATATATATATTCTGATAAGAAAAAGGATCTCCTTGGGAGGATGCCCAAAACAGAACACTTTTGACATAGCTATAATTTCTGCTGGCAGCAAAGCAAAGTCTCAAGGTCGTATGGTCTTAACATCGTCTTCCCTGTGGAGTGCATCTTCTAGGTTGCAGTGCATAATTATAGCTTTATCATTTGTGCTCCCAAATCTTGGAAAGGCTTGTGTTTTGGGTTGATTTCCTTCTGCCCCAAGATCCTTCAGCAGCACACAACTGTGTCAGAGACTACCATTCCTTACTGTATCTGTCTTGCCAAGGAACACTTTTTAAAACTAGGGAGCTACAATTTCTAGATGACTAGTACTCGTCCCTCAAGGACTAGAATCAAATAGTCCCTTTTCTCCAAACTGCCTTCCACGCTGGGATCAGTCTTGGCATAGCTATAGGCAGCAGAGTCCCCACTGGAAACAGGCTATATGGTGGCAGAATTTTCTTCCATAGTATGGTAACATGGCCTCCCTAGGTGATGCACACCAAGCTGACAAAAGGTAGGCTGCATCTGTGTGGCGGGGTTTGCCTTCTGCTGAGGGGGAAGTGAGTATTTTTGTTCTTCTCAAAGGCCAGCACATGATCTACCAGCTATTGCAAGACTACAGGTGTTGCCCCTGCATCAGCCATTGCCTTTGATTAGAAACATTTTGTCTTGCTTTGATTATCTTGGCTTAAAGCAACCTCCTTACTGGTTCTGTCTTGACACTGCAGTGAGGACAATGACACAGTTCCCAGACACATCCACTGAGAGCAGGGTGTGCACAGGCCCTTGCAGCATTCACAGATCCCACTGTATGTGATACACTTAAGAGAGCTGGGGAGGTCCTTGATTAAGGAAAAGTGCGATGAAATAGTCTAAATTAATAAGCTGGAATAATCCAAGCTGGTAGTAGAGTTTCTGTTGATTTTCCTGGTGTAAAACTGAGATCTTTTGCTATTAACCACAGAAAAATATCTCTGTTCCAGTGAGGCGTTTGCATGGAGCTGTTAGAAATGAGTATTCAGGGCCAGCTCCTTACTGGTCAGTCTGGCTGGAAAAAAAATACAGTTATACCTGAACTGAAGAACTAGTTCTTATAAAAACAAACTAAATGGGTTCATTCTGATAGAAGAATGCAGGTCTTTGGAGCCTCCTGAAATGAACAGTTTAAAGGAGGAGGATTTGTCTTATACTATGGGCATTTGTCTAAACTTAGGGCATGAGCAGCACTCAGGAGCTTAGTACAGCATGTACAGAACAGAATAAGTCCTAATGGACCTTTTGATACGTCCAGTTTTGATACCTTTCTTGAATGACATCTAACATCAAAGCACCTTGCAGCACCCCTGTGCAGCAAGGCAGCCCAATTTTCCCATTGTGTAGATGACAAGACAGGTACAGAGAGAGCAAATTCCTTGCCCAAAATCCCGCAGAAAGACTGGAAAGAAGCAAGGAATTGATCAGCAGTCTCCTATGGACAGCTAGCAGCTTCCTGCTGCACAAACCTTCCTCTCCCAAGAGTTTTAACTGACTGGGGCAATTCTCTGTGTAACTTCATGTTTCCAGGCTCATTGTTGTATCCACCCTTTCCCACTTCCAGTAAATAAATCCTTCAAACAGTACCTCTCTGCTCTGCTTGATTAATGTATTTTTTCCCAAGCCGAAGAAGTTGTTTCTAGGAAGTCTTCTGCCTTATTGGAGTCTTTTAGCATGGTGACGTGCTCCTTTGAGATACTTGCTGGAGAAAGCATTCCTGAATTTGTGGAAAAACCTTGTCCACTGGCAACACCTGAGGATGAGTAACAACAATTTCTGGTGAAAGAGAGTTCTTTACCTAGTACGTGCCGACGACTGACTGCATTTTCAGGTGCTTTTAGGTATATTCATCCACCTCATGCAAGTAAATACGGTCTGTCATCTTCTACAACTGGAAGAGTGGTAAAAAAAAGCAGGTGCAAACTGCAGTTACCTATGCCCATCCTCACTGGTTTTAGAGATTTGTCATGGATCAGTCAAAATCAGTGGGAAAGCTGCTGTTCATTTTAGCTGCTGGAAACCTGTCCTTAATGATTTAAATACAGCAGTGATTCCTTATGCAAAACTCATGATCAAATGATTTGGCTGGAGCTGGAAGAGTGTGACCTTTAATGCATAAGTAAATAAGTTTTTCCATCATGTATAATCTCTCCCATATGACAGATCTGTGACTGTCTAAAGTGACAGAAAAATCATATGATTCTTTATTATATATCACAAAAAAATCACAAATCATTCCTGTCAGTGTGCAGAGCACTGCTAATGAACAAATTTCATTCCCAGAGTGGTATCTGTAATGGATGTAAAGTTGTAATAAGCACAGTAAGTAGAACCATAGAATCATAGAATGCTTTGGATTGGAAGGGACCTTTACAGGTCATCTAGTCCAACCCCCCTGCAAGAGCAGGGACATCTTTAACTAGAGCAGGTTGCTCAGAGCCCCATCCAACCTGACCTTGAATGTTTCCAGGGATGGGGCCTCCACTACCTCTCTGGGCAACCTGTTCCAGTGCCTCAACACCCTCATTGTAAAAAATGTCTTTCTTAAATCCAGTCTAAATCTGCCCTCCCTTAGTTTAAAACCATTGCTCCTTGTCCTGTCACAACAGGCCTTGCTAAAAAGTCTGTCCCCGTCTTTCCTATAGGCCCCCTTTAAGCACTGGAAGGCTGCTCTAAGGTCTCCCCGGAGCCTTCTCTTCTCCAGGCTCAACAACCCCAACTCTCTCAGCCTGTCCTCATAGGGGAGGTGTTCCATCCCTCTGATCATTTTCGTGGCCCTCCTCTGGACCTGCTCCAACAGCTCCATGTCTTTGCTGTACTGAGGACTCCAGAGCTGGAGGCAGCACTCCAGGTGGGGTCTCACCAGAGCTGGGTAGAGGGGCAGAATCACCTCCCTCGACCTGCTGGCCACACTTATTTTGATGCAGCCCAGGATACGGTTGGCCTTCTGGGCTGCGACTGCACATTGTTGGCTCGTGTCCAGCTTTTTGTAAAGTAAAGTAAAGGGAGGTTAATCTAATCTCCTCCATAAAGCAGACAGGAAAAGAAACTATGCATTTAAAATAAACCCGAACAGAGAAAGTAGCTAACTGGTCCCTGTTCCATTTTACTCATTCATTTATTAATTCCAATGTTTATTCTTGAATTTCAGGAGACAAAGCAATATTCTGAGTTGAAGTTAAAAGTAAACCAAAGCCTAATGCAACATGGAAAAGAGAGAGTGGGTACCAATGGAAGAAGGATCCAGAATGTTTTTGACAGTATTTTTAAGAAGTATGTGCTAAGGTAACATACCTTTTTTTCTTGCCATTAGCTCTTTTTTTTTTTCATTTCCACAGTAAAAACTGTAAAAATTAAAAACTTAAACACTATATTCCTCACAGCAATACAGTATTCCTCAGCAGCAATAAAAATGTCCCCATTTGCAGTCAGCCTACTGCAATACTGCTACTTTCAAATACTGTTGTGTGTTTATAAGGCAGTGTTTCTGATCAACAGGAAAAGAGCATCAGAGCAGGGACCATTATTTTTGTTACTTGGTTTTGTGTTTAATGTAGTGAGACCCTAATGCCTCTTGTGTGCCATTCAGGCAAACCAATGCTAAATCTTAATAATTCATAATATTCAAGACATATGTCCCAGTCCAGCCCTGTTTAATTTGTGATGTCCATTCACAAGCTTCCATTCACCTTCCTCTGGTCTCTGTATTGCTTATGCAGTTCAGGGGTGATATTCACTTTCAGTGCAGAGCACCAGAATAAAAGGATGTCTCTGGGAAGAAATGTGGCTTCATTTTGCTGCCTTAGGCCAAGAATGGACCTGATCCAAAATACATCATTGTCAGTGAGAAGACTTCTGTCTGTTTCTGGGGCTTTGGGAAGGCTGTGAGGGATCTTTAGGGAGGAGGAAGCATTGGATTTGGCCTCAAAATTTCTGCCCTCAGAGATTCTGGATTTTCAACAGGTCAATTCTGTCAATGAGTAAAAAAATACTGATTTAAACACAAATAAAAAGAGGAATTCACTAATACATTTGCTATATCTGCTCCCCACTGCCCCAACCTATGTGGAGCTTTTGCTTACTGCTTTCTCTATGGTTTTTTTCTTTCCAATCTGAATGCTTCTCCTGAGATGATACAGATAACTACAAGTGTGTAGTGTCCAATACCCACACTGGTGCCATCTACACAGTATCCTTGATCATGACTAAAGGTAAGCTCTAGTGGTCTGGATTGATTAGTGGCTAGACCAGTTACTAACAGCTAGGCTTGGAAGAATTTTTAAGTTAGACAAAATGGAGAGTCTTTGCAGGCAGATTTGCTGCAAGTAGGTGAAGCATGAAGCAGGATGAAAGAATCTATCCTCTGCTGACTTTAAACTGAGCACTGTGTGTCTTGCTTTCTGTGTCCACTGCACAAAAATAACATGTTTTCAAAGGTGCAAGCATTGTGCTTATTATGGGGAAGAGCCTTTTTGTTCCCTGTATTCCATGAGAAAAAAAATGCTATGAAGCATATGGGTATGAAATGTATCATGTGCATCACCAATGTGAATGGGAAAGACCTAGGCACCTACGGTCTTCTTGTGGCTGACAAGAAACTCTCTGTTATGCTGAGAGTGATACGTAATCTTTGTTCTTGGATACATGAGGTTCTGTGTACAATGTCAAGATCTGCAGACAAAAATTTGAGGGTCAAAATGGGTAGGCCAAACTGTGACCTACTTTCTTTTCCTATATGTCTTTGCAACATTCATGATTCACTGGTCTTTTTAGGCTCAAACAGAAATCTAACATTGTACGAAGTCATAAACTAACCCACAATTACCAGCGCGCCCATGTGAAAACACCTTTCATGAGATAGCAGATTTCAGTTTGAAGCCTAGTTATTACACGTAATAAGCCAAATTCTCCACTGACGTCAGTGTGGCAGGGGTGTGAGTCACTACTGAATTTGGGCCAGTTTTAGTGGAAAAGATGGGAATGACAAAACGCACCTTGGCACTGTCCTTTCAGTGGAAGTGAACTTTGCTCAAACAATGTTACAGGACTTGGGAGTGAGTGGATGGGCCTGGGCGTAATGACAAAGATCTTTTTTCTTCTGCATATGCTTCCTACAACCAGTCAAATGTGTGCCTGCTGTTTGAAAGAAAAACCACCACATTATATATAGCAAACTTGCTTTAATTCAATGCTAAGTGAAAGTGATGCTGCCCACCTGCCTTACCTTTTATTGCAGTAGGACCCTCTTAAAGATAAGCTTTGCCATAAGTACCATTTTTTAAGTATAACACTTATCTTTTTGATAAAGCCCTTAGCAGGGCTTGGGCACAGGCTATTTGGTAGTGTGGTAGATTACCTTACTTAAGCCAAATAGTGATCCTGTGCCAGGCACTGCAGCACTCTTGACAGATAATGTAGGAAGATGTCAGTCCTCCTTCAGCTTGCCAAATGGTTCCAGGTATGCTTTTAGATGTCGTCTGCAGTTGCCTGAAGCCATTTACTTTACAATGACCTACAGTAAAGGAGAGAAAAAAAAGCAGAGCTAAGACAGAAGAACTGACCAGAAAAGCAGCGTGTCTGTCGGGAATCAGCTTTGTAGGATTACATGCAACTTTTACCGAACATTATGAACTGTAGTTAACTTAATTTCCACCGAAGTTGAAAGAATGAATTGATCTTTCTGCTACCACTCAAGAAAGAAATGAAAATTACTTTGCTGAAGTCTAGCTATTTAGTGTAGGAAATCTGAGATCAGGAACTAAGCATAACAGAAGGAATATTTGTCTTTTTGGTATTTTAACAGGTGAGCCCCTAACTCATGACAGAACTGAAACCACTGGAAGTGACTGAAAGACAGACAGCAGTGTTTGAAATCTGCCTGCCAAAGAAAGTGCAAAACTTCATCTGGAAGTTCAATGGGAAAGAGTTGAAGTGGGATGATAAGTATGAAATCATCACACCTGATGATGGATTGGCCCACACTATGAAAATTAAGGGTGTTCTGTCCAGTGACTTTAAAGAACTGTGTTGAGACTGGAGATCTAGTGCAGAACACTCCACTCTTCTTTGATCATAAATAATGCAAAGTAAACACCTCTGGGCAGTGGGTGGATCAGATGCAAGATAGCAGGGTTTGAGCTGCAAAATCCATAAAGCTAAAACACAAAGCCCCAGAGCTTGCGCTGAAAAAAATTGAAGCCGCAGTCTCATAAAGCTAGTCTGTGGATGGGCAAGCAGAGGAGCATCAAGACCTCATTTTCACACTGGAAGTAAAGTCCCAAGCCTGGAATCTCTCCTGCACAGGAGCCCATGTTATATCGTGCAAAGGCAAAGCTACCTGTTTTTATTTATAAGGTACTCGCTGGTGTGTGCCATTTTTTCTTGCCAACCCCTTCCCCTTTCCCTGGGGTTCCAGTTCAGTTCATCAGCAATCTCAAGAACACCCAAGTGAAAAAGAAGAGAAAAGCCTGCCTGGAGTGTGTGCTGACTTCTGAAGATGTCACCTGAAGGGGATGTAGAATGGACGAGTGATTGAGAGGTCTCCTCAATACATCATGAAGCATGAAGGGAAGAGAGCAGAGCTTATCGTTAATGGTGCTGAGCTGAGTGACTCAGGAGATTGCACAGCGATCGTAGGCTACGCAAGACAGTGACCCTAACAAGCAGTACAGCAGTGCCAGTGTAACTGTGGAAGGTAAGCATGAATAAGTCAAGAGAGGAAGAGGAGGAGGAATTTACAGTGTAAAGAACAGTCTTTACACTGTTCTTCAGTGAACTCTGCAGAGGAGCAGTGCAGTTTTGCTATAACAGCTAGGAAACTGATGTGAGATAACACTGCTCTGCAGCCTATTTATTGTTTAACACGGAATAAGCCGTTAGTCTGTGCCCCTCTTGGTAGCACGCAGATAATCAGTAAGGACTCCCCTTTGCTGTATAAAGTGGTAGAAGCATAAAGCAGTAAATCTTCTATTTAAGTCCTTGCATGTGTCACCTAAACCAGCCTAGTAAAGTGTAGCATGTTTTTTATTTTAATCAGGGCTGTCCTAATGAATTCTTATCCTGATTCTTTAAAGCGACCCATGGGACATTTGGCTGCAGTCTGCTGAGGACCAGCAGCACAACATGAGACTGGTAAATATTTAATATCACATTTGTTTTGTGAATTAATTTTGCAGCAGCATTATTGATGCTGTAAACTTAAGTCTATTATCTTTATAGAAAGACACAAGGCTGTTAAGAGCAGGAAAAAAAGTTGGAAGCTTAGCTTCATGCTCTCAGCATAGGCTGGAGAAGAATTTCAAAGTTAGGGTGTGGATTTTAGTGGCTGTTAGTATTTGAGATGACTTCTGTTAGATGTGGACCAGCTTTGAACTATGCCCAGGTGCCTTCCATGAAAAGTGCAGCATTTTAAGACCATTTTAAAATGAAAAGCATGGAAGGAGTATAACATTATATTAGTGTATCCTTCACAGGTTCAGGAACAACTGAATATTCAGTTGGCAGGATGGTATGAAGGAAACTTCAGGGGCCAAAAGAAGCTCAGCTGTGAGGTCAAGCAGATTTTTTCACATGGAAGATTGATCTGCCCTAGTGCCCATCCCTGACAGATGTCTCCGTGAGGCTGGTCTCTTCCCAATAGTCCTGCATTTTCTGTGTCAAATGATGCCCCGCAAACCCCATCCTGGTGTATGGACTTGGGTGGAGGTCACTCCATTAGTGCATTTTGGCCATGTATCTCTCATTTTGTTTTCCCAAAACAGGCCAGAAGGGAGCGGTTTCCCAATGGCATCCCCAGCCCTGGGCTTTCCAGGTGAGCAGCCTGGCGAGGAGTCTGTGGCCAGGGTTGAGTGTGGCTGGCGGTGGGCAAGGAAGCCCTGGCTCCTGGAGGATGGGTACCAGGGCTGGTATGTGAGTGCCCTCTGTGGGCCATGGCCAGGGTGGCCTGAAGGGACAGTGTGGGGCAGGGGCCTTCTCTGACCACTCCTCTGGGACAGAAACCACTTCTGTGGCACAGGTAACCTGGAAAGCCATGGCTGAGCTGCCTCTGACTTCTGTGCACGCTGGAATTGTAGGCTGGTACCTTAGTTACAGATTCATCTTTCCCTATGCGGAGTTCAGGTTCAGACACAAATATTATGTAGGCAGAGAGGAAGTGTTCGGCTGGTTTGACAGCTCCTCTGGACCAGCTAAGAGTCTGGAGCAGTGCCAAGAAGCTGAGTTCTGCTTCAGCGTTTGGGTTCCTATAGCTACCTTCCTCCAGTGAACACCCATAAAGAAGGGCAGAAACTACTTAGGAACAGCCTTTCTCCATCCCCCTTTCTTCCCATGATGTCCAATTCGCTAACCCACTTTTGTCCTGAGGGCCTATCTATTTTGTTATGAGGTCTTCCTGCTGTTAAATACCTCCTTGGTGTTTGAAGTGCTCGGTCAACAATCATTCTGCACAGTCTTTCCGTTCGCATGCTTCCACCGGGATTTCTTCCAGAGACGTCTGTAACTATGAAGAGTATGTGTGTGACGTTCATGCTCTAATTGGGGACCTGCCGAGCTCTGTGTTGTCCTGAACAACGCGAAGGTGGAAGGAATATGGCTCAATGATGGCAAATAGGTAAAATGCCCATGGTATTGTCAGTATAATGAAAGGCCGCAAAACCCTACTGGGAAGTTTTCTCCAAATCGCTACTGTGGGACTTGGCCTGGTTTTGATAAAGGGCTTTTGACTAAGGACAAACAGATGGACAGATCAGACAAGAACGGATCTAATCTTTCTCAGTCTACTAGAGCCTCAGTCTTACTAAGTTTTGGCTTTGAATCTTGGCTTTTTCAAAATTTTTCTTCCCAGTCTCCTGTAAAGATGCTTTCACATTTGCTAACCCATTTTCTCAGCCTGTAGACTCGCATTCTTTCCCACGAGGTTGGCTTCTCACCACCCACCCTTCTCCCTCTCCCAGTCTCTGATTTTCAGAGTAATCAGTAAATGTATCCTTTGCATGCTAATGCATACCCTTCATTACATGCCATGTAGCTCATCTATGCAGATGCACAGATCACTCTGTCCATGTAACACTGAATTTGTTTTGTCCATAGATCATAGAGCATTTTAGCAGAGTACGAGCTAGAAATCCCGACTGCTTTGTCATCTTAGCGCAGGAAACTCTGATCAGAGGATTCAGGGACAGGGTTGGAGATGGCGTTTGTTGCAATGTGGGTTGTTTCCTGCCTCAATCTTCTTGTCAGATTATGCACATGAAAAGGATCTGGATAGTGAAGCAGGGAGCCATCCACAAACTCATCATTGACAGAATGGGAGAGGAGCGTGAAGGGAGGTGCACGCTCAGAGCCAAGGGGCCAGAGAGTGGAGCAACAGTTGCCATTGGAGGTAGCCACCCCATCTCCTTACTGCTCTTTACCAGGCGTACACAAACACTTGCAGAATCAGTGCTTCACCAGGTCTCCTTACCTGGGCCTGTACCATTTTACAGGCTTATCTATGTGCACAAGCAAAACCTCTTCTTTCTGCTTCTTTGTTCCCCGACGGGAGAAAAGTGAACAGTCGTACTGGTTGATTTTAAGTGACTAAGCATAGGTTTCTGTGTTTATAAATCAGTGATCAAGAATTTTGGCCTGAGCCTTTACTTCAAGCATTGTTGTCATGAGCAACAAGAAAAACACCTTTTCTGAAATTATGTATAGAAATACATAAATATGGTATTACTCAGCTCCTGGCAGGCAGATGGCGCCAGATGGACGTGCAGGCTCCTCTGCAGCAGGGAAATATGCCTTTTTCTGTCCGCTGAATCAAGGCAAGGTGGACAGATACCGCAGCATGGACAGCGGGACAAATGCAGCGGTAAGGATGCTGTGGCTGCAGCACCAAATATTTATCATACCTATGTTGCAGTAACAACCCATCCACAGCAAAGCTTTGGTATAGGGAGGGTCAAATATTTAATATAATATAATTCAAATATAATTCAAATATTTTTGAATGCCTTTTTATGACTTTCAGCAGAAGGTTGTAATTTCTAAACATACACGTTGTGTGGCAAAAATAAAAGGTAAAACACCAAATATGTTTAGGAACCTGATTATTTTTCTTTACTGTGTGCAGGACATCCCTATCATTTTCCCATATTACTCTAAGAAATGAGGGAGCGTTTTCTTTACAAGCAGTACCTAACTTTGATTCTACTCTCTTTATCATGATCATAGAGATCCCAATGTGGCCTTAGGGAAGAACAGCACAAAGGGCTGCTTCTTGTGCCTTGCAAAACTTAGAAACTGCCTGGAATCAAATCTCCAGGCCCTAGGGAAGTGAGGAGCTTTGGGGCTTGCTGTTTCCCAGAGGTCCCTCTTTTTCTGCTGAGCCAAACAACTAAAGGAGGTTAGCCGGCTCCCTGTACAAGAAACAGAACTAAATTAACTGAATCAAAAGACGTTGAAGATTTTGAGTTCCCCAAAGACTTTCACAAAATACAGAATTCTTATATTAAAAACATGAAGGAGTGTGTGAAGGGCCCAGCTTTGGACCACCTTTTCTGGGAACTCACAGACACAGGAAAGATGTCAAGCTGTATTTGCAGCTGCAGCTTTCAGATGTCTTCTATTCTTTCCAGATTCTCTTGTTCTTGAAGAATCTGTCCTCAAGCTTTTTGCTGCACACAGCATTACTGTGAAGACTAAGCATACAGCAAGCATCAAAGTGCCTTTCAAGGCAAAGCCAATGCCTAAAGTCACATGGTTCAAAGATGGTATTCAGGTGGCAGAGGAAGAGAAAGTGGTGATGGAGAAAGCCAGTGACTGCGTTACTCGCAATCAAAACCTGTGTGAGAGAAGACAGTGGAGCCATTATGCTGAATCTGAAAAATGACTGTGGCTCAGCTTCTGACAATCCTTACCTCAGCTTTGTTAGTAGGTCCTAAATTAATCATTTTATAGCAGGACAATCACTGGTAGATATGTTGGGTTACAGACACTGTAATTCAGACTTTCTTTTTAAAAATCTTGCAGTGGGGCAGACTCTGAGTTATCAAATCGAGTGATTCAAGACAGCTTAGTTTTGCTGTAATCTACACTGGTTTACACCGTGACAGGATATGACCCTCTAAATAATAGCTCTCCATGTCACTCTGGTCAGCTGCTCACCCTGCAGACATACTAAAACCCCCACAGGGGAAAGCAGAGATCCTGTAACACATGGGGAAGATGTAAAATGAGATGGAAAGCACCCAAAGGCAATGGAGGAAAGCAGGTGATTCACTTTGTCATCAAGAAGAGGGTGGCTGGAGAAAAAATCATGGATCAAAATAGGAGTGGTGGAGAGCAACTACACCACATTTGCTATGGAGAAGGTGGAGGAAGGGAAAGTCTACTAATTCAGAATACATGCCATCAAGTCTGAGGGCCTCATCGAGCCCCTGGAAACAGAACAAATTTTTGCTGGAGAACCTATCAGCCAGCTGGTTTTAATGTGGTTTCACAGTCCCACTTCCCATCGTTTTTGTCCTCTTCCTCCTTGTCAGTCCCCAAAAGAACACTATCCCCTGTGCTTCAGGGAACAAATTCCACGGACAGAGCTTAGAAGCTGCTTTGTGGTTAGGCTGATAGCCAGGATCAAACAAATACCCAGGTCCTTTCACTGCAAGTGTTTGTGGACTCAGAAACCCCTTGACATGGACTGGCCACAAGAGAGGACTGACTATCACACTGTTCTAGTGTCAGTTATGTAAGCTTAGTGGGATACAGCAGAAATGAAAAGTGGCTTTCTCTGGAAAATGTTGTGGGGGAGGAGGGAAGATAATTTAAAAGGGGATGCTTAAAAACTTTTTGTTTTGCAGCCAAAAAAGAAAATATCTCAGCCAAAAACTAACTGAGTTAGAAAACACTTCTGAAATATCTTCTGGGAGTTATAGTTCGGGTGCCTCTTGTTCCCATTTTTCCTTTATGGACAGGGATCCCCAATGAAAGGGGATTTGCAGTCCCCTTTCCCCAAGACCAGAGTGTAACACAGAAGATACAGTGCAAACAGCGAGTCTGGCCTATTGAAACATTTCGGAAAGAAAACTACCAAATTGAAGTAATATATATCAGTTCTCACCTAAAACTTTGCATTTTTGTCCAAACTTCCTATGGATTAGGGAAGGTATTTCTGAGCCGCTCTGTAATGCATCACAAAAAGAGCTCATTTTCCGAATAAGTGCAAGAATTGAAATGTTTCAACATTTGAAATGACAAAGGGAAGTAGATTGCAAAGAAAGAGTCTTTAGAAAAAGGTTGTGGCCATGAATAAACCTTAACGTACAAGTTACCGTCCTTGACTTCTTGCTGTACATAGATACGTATATATTTATACACACACACATAACACATACACACAATTTGGAGTCAATGAATTCTGATTGTACTGTGCTAATTTGATTTTCTTCTGTGTAGAGCCTCTGAGACAGGTGTGTCAGCCTCAAGTTGTAGATATCAGGAAAGATGTCACCATCACCTGGAACTTCCCAGCCCAGGATGGAGGCTCCCCAGTGCAAGGTTACATCATAGAAAAAAGGAAGAAAGGCAGCAATCTTCGTGGCCCAATCACCAAGGAGCCAGTCCAAGGTCAGACCAAGATTATTGTCTGTTTTATGTAGGCAGAAGAAAAGTTAGATAAGCTTTGAAAGCAAAGCTGAGTATTGATTAATCAAGGAAAATGTCATCATGGCTTCTAGGAAGATACACATTTTGACGTGTGCTGTTCAAAGCAAGATTTTCAGCCTTCAAATAGAAATTACTTGATACCCACAAGCAAGGATGAGAGGGCAAAACACTCAGCACCTCTGAAAGTCACGCCTATGGATTTGGGTGCTTAATTTCACGCATCTGTATTGTACATTTCTCCCTACCTAAATTTGACTGCTTTTCCCTTAGACCAGAACTGAATTAAACAACTGATGGATTTTGTTGTATCCATCAGATAGCAACCATATGATCCATGCTTAGCACAGCTTGTATAACACATGGGAGTGTTCCTATCAGCAGCAGCATCTGACTAACAAGACTTTTGCTTTTCCTTTTCTGTTAATATTTTGGTTCTTTCTTGGATTCTTTCCTCTGTCTCATTCAAAACGTTGGACTTTCATATTAATTAAGTTACACTCAATCACACTATCCAAAAATATCCTCCTTAAAGCACCATTATTACTCATGGTAAATAATGGAAACACTTTTTAAGGCAAATTATTCAATTACTGAAGGTTTTTTCCAAAATTGAATGGAGGTTTAACCTTGCTTGAAGGCTAGATTGTGAAAGATTTGGCCACTCTATTGAGTTCATTACATCATGGGCAATCCCACTGATATCAGTGGAGCAAGACATGAAGATATTTTTCCCCAGCATGTATGACTATACCAGGCTATAGACCATAATCTAGTGGAAAGCAAATTATGCATTTTTCCTTTTATTATGTGCATCAAAATTCCATCTCCTCCTTAGGGAGAGAGATATGAAAATGGAGTAGACCACTGGAGAAGTGAAGGTTAGCCCTACTTAAGGGGCTCCTTGAACCCCTGAAATTTATGTTGCTCTCCAGCAGTCTGTGAGCTGAAATTTCTTCTTGGTTTATCTCAATCCAAAAGCAATTAAAAACAAAAATTAGTGACCACTTGGGAACACTTTCATGGGTGGTTAGAGAGTTGTGTAATTGCAACAGATGTGTCTTAGGTACCAGATTCACAGTGGATGGTTTTCTGGAGGATACAGAATGAGTTCTGTGTCATAGCTGTGAACCATGCAGGCCCTGGACTTCTCGGCATGCCCTCAACCTCTCGTTGCAAAGGATCCCATCAGTATGTTTCTTTCACTGTTTAATGTCTAGTTTTCCTAAACATGTATGTGATGATCAGATCTATGCACTTATGACTGAAGTCTGAGCAAATGTGGCAAATTCCAGCCTGGCTCAATGTAATGGACTGCATTGTGTTTACAGCTTAACTAAAGATTAAGGAAGGCCTTAACACTGTTGACTATAAACATAATTATATTGTAAGTGCCTGAAAGTGTGATATTATTCACTTAAAAATGTGTACCTATTAAGATAAGGACACAGTAAGAGATTCCCACCTGGGGGGGAATTGAGTATATGCAAACAGCAGAGATCAACATGATAAAGTTGCTCTAAGGTGTAGATACCTTTAGTGCTTAATGTTCATGTATAGTTTGACATACATAGGCCAACGGCCCTAATGTATGACAAAGAAAATAATTTCTCATACATGTTACTATGCTCCTTTCATCAGTCCCCCATCAACCCTTATAAAAGAAAACTCTTGCAGAATTCATGGAAGTTGCTAACATTCTTTTATTTTAATACTGGATTTTTAGTAGTAAAGAATCTGTGCCTAATTCTGGACTGATCAAAATCACAGACAAACTCCAAAGGATTACAGTAGCCTCAGAAATGCTAAAATGCGCAGATTTTATTTTGTGCCAGTTACAGAGAATTCTTACTCTATATGACCATGTAACTAAAGCATTTTAAAAACATAAGGCTGTCAGAGGCCATCAATAAATAGCTTAAACTATTAATGGAATCTTGTAATAGATACAGGAGTGGGCCTTAGTAGGTGGACATAATTTAGAAAAAAACCTGGCCAAGTGTGGAAGCTGGTGTAGCTAAAAAATGAGAGAATTCTATGTAGTAGGCGAGAGCCTTGAGGTTAAATAGTTACTCAGATGGGAAAGCATTCAGGTTTCTTTATATCAGAAGACAACACAAAAACAATTTAAAGCCTGAAGCTATGATTCTTCTCCTATTTGAAGACTTGCATTATTTCACATTAGGCCTAGGAGAATATGTACTGTCCATATGCACCATATTCCTTATGACCCTGTGTGTTCATATGAGTGTTCTGTATAAAAGCCATTAGCATCAAGTTTGTCATGGCATGCTGCAGTGGTCGACTTTTTTGGGTTGGGGAGGGCGGGGGGAGGTCATTGCATTTTAGCTGAGACTTTCAGAGCAGAACGTGGATCTGGATACACAACTCCCTCTTCATTTGATTAAAAACATACAGATATTTTTTAATGTCCCATCTTTTGCTCTTACATATTATGGAGATCTAACTAGACTGCTGCAAGGTGGACTAAAGAGCAAAAAGCAAGATCTGTATTTTCAAAAATGACCATTAATTAGGGGTACTGTAATCTTTGGCCAATAAACGTGAAGAACATTAACAGGATCTTGCAAGCCAGTAAGCAAATTCACTAATCCAAGGAGTCCAGATAGCACCTGTCCACTTTACACAGGACTGCAGGAGAGATTTATTAAACAAGAATAGACATCAGGCACTCAAAGCCATACAAGACAGGTTATAGGAAATGTACTGCAGAGCTCACCACTCAGCTAGGAAGAGTCAGAATCAAACCTTTAGACACCTCTTCCAAACACACGTGGAGAATGAGTGGTGGTCAAGTGCTCATAGAAGGTGCCCTTTCCAAGCTGAATTCAGATGGTGCCATGTGAAATGTTGTGAGGATTTTTCTTAAATGGCCAACCTTGGAACAGGGTCTATATGTATGCACCATTTTAGGAATGGCATTGTTTTGTTGGACAGAATTCGCTCTGTGCTTACTAAGGCTCCTTTTACCCTAAAACCTTGCACGTTCAGCATCTTGAAATAGGAACAGCTCTGTATTCACATATGCAAGCACAGGCCTGCAAGTACAGTAGTGTGTCACAGCTCTTCTGCTGTCGCAGAGCCTCCAGGACTGCTGAAGGTGGTGGATTTTTCCAACTCCAGCACTTCCTTAGCCTGGCAGGAGCCAGACCAGGGAGATGTGTTGTCAGGATACATACCAGAGATGTGAGCTGAGGACACCAAGGAATGGACAAAATGCACCAAGACCCCTATCTCTAGTATGACTTACACTGTGGGAGGCTTGCAGGAGAGACAAATACTACTTCTGAACCCGAGGTGTGAATGAAGCTGGTGTGGGAGAAGCAGCGGAGTTACAGGAAGGAATTCTAGCAATGCCACCTTCAGGTAAGGCCTGCAGTATCTGTCCAGCTGGAACTCCCATCTATCAGCTGTTACTTTCTGTCTTTTTAAAATACACCTCATTTTGTAAAGGGTTATCAAATTCATCTTGCAAAAAGGAACATTTAGCATCACAGCTCATCTTCTTTTTGCTGAGTTTTCAGAGGTGCCGAGAGGAGATGGAGAACAGCACAAGCTATGCAGTCCTTGAGCCAAATTAAAATCATTCTGCCATCCTTTTTGCTGAGCTGTCCCCTGAATGAGTATGTCAGGTATAATGGCAGTTGTTTCTTCCACCATCTGACCTCTAACATCACATCTCACATGTGATTACAGAGGTCACTGTTGGAAGATTCTCTGATTCCTATCATGGATACTGTAGTCTGAGTATGGGTTAGGAGTGTAAGTACTACAGCAAATAAACCATCATGTTTGAAATGCCCGTTTGTGGTAAATACGGTGACACTGAGACAGGGTTATAATTCTTTCAGGCACTCGGTTTGAATGGGTTGAACATTCAGGTGCCAGCATGCTAAAGCTGAAATAGTATTATGCTTCAAAGACACTAGAATGAAGAGAATGAAGGTATCATGACCTGCCATGAAATCCCTAGATAGCTTACTATTTGAGGTAGCAAAGTATTTAAATCTTTATTGTTTAGGACTTGTGAATGCTTAATTATCAATTAGGAAATTCAGACTTTTTATGTCTAAGATACTCCCAGGTAACAAAGCATGGTGCTGACTGCCCTCAGTAGCAGTAACGCCAGTAAGAAAAGATGCATGGTTCATGAGTCATGTTATATAGCGCTGATTTCTGTAGAGTAGAAGGACATTCAGGCTTCACTGAGGAAGTCTCAGAAGGCAACATCCAGGTGACCGATACAAAAAAGTGGTTGTTTCTTTTCTCAGTTTCCATTTTGGAACTACACAACCCGTCCATGCAGCACAGCTTTGTTACCACATCTCCCAATAGAGAAACACCAAAAAATGCCAGAGAGACTGCAGGCTCCAGACAAACTTGTCTGGTGTGGAATAGCAACATGCAGTACTGTACTGAAGAATATGCAAAGTCCTATAAGAAACAGATATTATATAAAATTGCTTGTGGCAGAAGGTGGACAGTAAAATCATCTAATGAGGCATTAAAGCTGCCCCTTCTTTTTCTTTGTTCTCATTCACTTCTTACATGAACTATTTTTAAATGTTCCTGTTCCACCTGCCTCACCTGAAATTGTCCTGAATAGGTGCTCATCACTAAGCTGTTGATTGCTGAGGCATTAATGTTTCTTTTCTGGTGGCATAGGTAGTAGGAAAAGAGCTGGGAACATTGCAACCCTTACACTCTCTGCCTTGTGCTGAAACAGTTTGAAGATTTCTTCTCCCAGTCTCCAGGTGTGACTCAACAGACTGAAGAATGGCTTTACTTTTCTGTGCAAGCTCTCACTCTTTTAATTTTTTAATTTATCTCTCTCTGTCTGTCTTTCTTTTATCCCCCCATAGGTTTGATCTGACTGTGAGGCTGAAGAGCCACATGGTGGTTTGTGCTGGGACAGCACCATGCATTCATACATCTTTCCCTGTGAGATTCTGTGTTGTGTCCTGTCACAGGAGAAATCCTGCAATTAGAGTTTTCTTGGGCATCTGGTGAAATACAGGTGCAGGGCTATGGAGGCTGTAGTTGTCCTTTGGCCTTTATCACATGAGCTGTCACTTTGGTTTAAAATAAGTTGACTGTTGGAGAAAACTCACGCAGTGCTTTAAGTTCATGAAGTCCTGCATAAATGCTCACTATTTTTATGACTAGTTTTTTTATAAGCCTCCCTGTGGTGGTAACGGTAGAGGGATTTCTGTGCACGCAAGTTTGTCAGCTGCACAATCCAGCCCTCTGCAGCTGGAGCAACAGTGTTCAGCAAACCATAAAACATTGGGAAGCTCTCTGATTCATCACAAGAAGCAGAATTTTTCAAGCATACAACTACAGTTCATGCTAACTGAAGTGAAATCATTCTTGATTAAACCTTGAGTGACCTAGGGGAGTGATCGGGTTGTAAAGACAATGCTTGAGGTCCCAACACTGTCCTTTCTGAGGTACAATTTCTATTAACATGGATGTTGAGCTCATTTCTGTAGAGGCTAAGGGCAATTTCTGTACTTTGCTGTTTTTTAAGCCTAGACTACTGCACAAGCTGAGGCTCTACAGTACCTTGCAGAATCAGCCCCAGTGTAAGAATGTATCTCTCAGTCTAAATTGTACAAGTTTATCTGTATCACACCAGCTGTTTTCCCTCAGCTTTCAAGATGATCAAACTAATGAACTGCAGCATAAGGTTTATGTGGCATCTCCCAAGCCAAGCCAGCTCTATGCACTTTGCTGAGGACAAAGCCTGCTGTTGCCTTTACAGCTTGAAGAAATCTCTAGGATTGTTGTCCTTGAAACATTTTTCTATCGGGCTGATCATGTACAAGTGGCTCCTGTAGACACAGATATCCCTTTTGTGCTCAAAGATGTGGTTTGTTTCTGTTGCCACCCAAGTCAGGAAGCAGAACGTTATAGCTGCACGTTTGTCTTGGCCAGGGCTCCCCACCACCACCAGTGATGGGCAAAAAGAAGGCATATCAACAAGAGGGAGGACAAGAACCATTCCCAGTCCTTATCCATAGCACCAAGCAATTTGTTTCTGACCTGTCCCAGATTATCCTGAAGAATAGTGATGGAGAAGCCCTTTGCAACATTCAAATGCAAGTTGCAGGTACAGTATCAAGCAAACGTGAGCATCTCGGTCACCTCTGGGTATCGACAGGAGGTATTCCTCTGCTGATGGAAATTTCACACAATTTCTGCATCAATACTAGTGTTGGGAAGGTTGTTTTTTTCTTGAAAAAAACAAATTATCCCAATCATACACACCCCTTATCCAAAATGTTGTTTCCACTCAAGGAGAGAAAGATTCCCTGGTCAGAAGAGATTTTCCTACCTCTTGTCGCTGTGTTTCCCAAGTCCCACCTTCACGCTAGCTCAGAGCCAGAGCCAGTTAGCCGAGCCAAGCAGGGGAGCAGCATGGTTCAGGGCTGAGTGGTAAGAAAGGTACTGCTGGGGCTTGCTCACTCTGTCCTCTGTGGAGGGAAAGGGTGAAGCAGTTACTGCTCCACACATCCCAAACGCTGCCTTGTTTTTCATGCCCTTATTTGATTGGGCAAATGCCCGTAACAGCACTAACACAACAGTGTCTGTCCCCTCAGCAGTCTGGTGACATCATTTCCATTGCAAGTGGATCTACGACAGCCAAGTGGAGGCAGGCTGGCTTGCTCCTTAGAGACTCCTATTACTATAATGATCTGCTGGGGGTTAGGGACCTTTGCAGTGTATTTTGTACTTGTCATCTCTTCAGATAGTGCTTTTTAAAACTAACAGCCTTATTTTTACATCAGAAGGGAATTACACACATGGGGCAAATTCATCCTCAGGTTGCTCAGGGTAGAAGAAATCAAGGAAAGAAGTACTTTCCTAGATACACAGGGACTTTGGAACAGAGGAGCTGAAGTGAAAAATTTCTGCCTCAGAAAAGGACAGAGGGAGGGTCCCAAACAGAAGAAACCAATACTTAAATGCTCTCATTAATTCTTATATTTCCCCTGACCACCCACTAATCTGCAGCTGGTTGAAGAAGTCCCAAACACTGTGACCCTAAATCACAGCTCAGATGTAGAAGACGACTAGCAGACTGATTATGGTGTCCTGAAATGTGATGTCAGTACCACCACATGGTTCACAGCTGCAGAGAAGGTCTACAGCAATAAGTACGCTGTCACAGGCCTGCTCCTAGGGAGGAAATACTTCTTTTGAGTCATTGGCTGCAATGACACTGGGGACACTGACCCTCTGGATTCACAGGAGCAGTGGTACATCTCCAAAGACAGAGGTAAGCATAAAAATTCATGACAGCACTGGAGGAAGATGGGTGCTCTTGTACACAAGACTGTGGACTAAGCTCAGGCTCCCCCTGTGGCCTGGGGTACATCACTAACCTATTCTGCACCTCCGGTCCCCAGCTGGGGAATAGACACAAGAATACCTCCTGTCCTTTCCCATCCATTTGTTGGCAATCTCTTCAGGACCAGGCTTCCTTTTACTACGTGTACCTGTAGCGCATTACATAGTAGTTCATACAGATGCTGTTTAAATTCAAATTCAAGACAGTAGGGGCCATCTGTGTGCAGAGAAGTTGATATTATCCCATCTTGACATAACAGAAGATTGGCGTTATAAATGTCATCTGTCTTGTAGCTTATTTGCAGTCTGACTAGGATTTGTTTCCTAAATGAAAAGCAAAAAAAAAAAAAGTCACATGTAGGAGACTGTGTGACAGTCTTTCTGGGCCGGAAGCTATAAGAAGTCCCTTACGGTTGGACTCGATGATCTTAAAGGTCTTTTCCAACCTGTGCGATTCTGTAAAAGCACATTAAATTAAACACTCAGAGGTTATCCCGTCAGGTAAACGCCTTCTCCTTTGTTCAGTCACTCCCTGCTCAGGCCTAATCAGTAATAAGGATGTCTCATTAGCAGTACTCCCAAACAAAAACTGAACATGTCCCAGCTCATCAAATCAAAGTGGTAAGTGATCCTTGTGTCCAGTCTGGGGCAAAGCAGAATGCAGTTACTCTGAATAGCGAGATCCAAGCCAAAGTTTATCGCTTGGCCTATGCCTGTTGTAATAAACTTAGTAATACAAAACAAACTATATATTAACATATATTACCAGACTATGCATACAGTTCTTCAGAAGCCTATCCACATGCTGCTGAAAGTCTTCTAATCTCATTAAGAGTAATGGGCAATACATTAAAATAACAGAATAAGTAGTACACTAAAATGAGTAATCAGGTGTCAAATTGTGTATTTGTATTGAGCAATCAGCCTTCCTTGATCGATGTAACTAGACCATAGGTATGTTACTTTTGTTACATGTGCAGCTGAGAAAAAGCACTTCCAGTTATGTGGCTGTAGTTGTGTTCTTGTATGGAAGTACTCTAGGCCTGGATCTTACAGAGTCTGAAATAACTTCAGTAACTTCAGTGTATGTAGGCAGGTATAAAAGTAGTAAATGGAGGAAAGCTAGGTAGGTTGTGCCTTCCTTGCAGTGCATTCCCTTGAACATTCCCTTGATAACAGCCTGCCTGTCTTCAGGCAGGATGCAAGCAGACATGAACTGATTTCCTATTCTTCATTATAAGTGCCAGGTCACAAGGTTTATTTGCACAAACCTGAGAGATGGTAGAAAAACTCTGAAGGATAAGGAGAGAAAAGCTGTTTTCTGAGAATGAGGTCTCATAAGAGAATTTTGCCATACAGTGCTACATTTCGGATCCAGGGGATTTACCTGATGGGACCCCATGACAATGCAAAAGGAGATAATAAAGACTTCAAGAAGTGTGTTTAAATACAGGCTGAAAATGGAAGATTTGCAGTTGACACTGGAAATTAAATTGTACATGCCGTTCCCCTTGATTCCCCCAGAGCATTCTGTAGACTATTAATGCCTCAGAGCAACACCAGCAGAGCAATATCCCTTCCTTTACAAGATCACCTGCTTTGGTTTATAATTGGGTGTAATTCAATCATGCATTTCTAAAGTGCCTTGGGAGCTAAATATCCAAAAGCACTTTACAATTTAATGGCATTAGTGAAAGAAGGCATCGATATATCCCCATGGAGCAAAAACCTGACACTTTATTTACAGACCAAGAAACAAAGAAATTAATTGCTTGCTTACAGTTGCATAGCAGATTAACGGGAGAATGAGATTTCCGATTCTTTCCTCTCTTGCTTTTCAGTTTGTATTTGTTTACATGTTAAGATAGGTATGCTGGTCAGATGCTGAGAGTAATGCAGCATATTATTTATTCTTCCTCCTCCCCGGGTTTTCCCTTGTGGGAAAGAAGGTCCAGGTCATGAAATATACCCAAGCTCTTCAGATTTGTACTCATGCAGGAGAAGACTCTGTCTTGATGGTGCTGGCTCTGTGTTTGCATGTGCAACAGACAGCGCAGTGCGAAGCAGACCATAGTGACTCTGTCCTCAGCAGAGTGTTTTGACTTCAAGATGGAGTATCCCAGGAAGGACTGTGCTTCCCACTTCATTGCCCCACTGAAGAACCACAGCATGAGTCATGGCATCAACTGTGCTTTCATCAGCAACCCCCACCCAACAGTGACCCTGTACAAGGGCAATATTAGCATCACATCCAAGTCTAAGTTGTGGTTCAACTCAACAAGTAGCATCTGTCTGCTTATGATCCCTACAACTTGCAGCTGCAAGCTGATCATCTGTGGTAAGTTAGATCTGCAGCCACAGTGATTTGCTGGGGGTGATTCCCTCCAGGTTCAGTAACCATAGATTTCATGTCTCTGAGTATAGTTTACACCCTGCTATTTTCCAGGGCAAGTGCACTTACTGGGACTGGCACTGGGGATCACACTTCTCTGGGCCAGTTTGGCTCCCGACCTTGTCCACAAAGATTGCTCAATCTGTAGGTACTGCAGCTGGAGCTGCAAGGGCCACATTGTAAGAACTTACCGTCATATCCAAAAAGCAGCCTAACTCTGACTTTGTCTTCCTCTGAAGTCACTGAGACTTCTCTTCAGTTTCTTGAAGGCAGTATCGGGTCCCTTAAAATGGCATGTTTTGGCTAGCAGGTCTCATGAATTCCCCAGATAGCTCAAAAGCAAATATGGCCATTTCTCAGTCCCTAACCAGGCTTGCCCTGCACCCGTGGCATACTTAGCACCTCCAAGCAGTCAACTGATGCATTCTGACAACAGTTTTGCACTTTTTTTACAGGTACCACAGACACTGCACTGGGTAAATCTGTTCTCTTACTTTGTGAAATGGCAGGACTTTGCCAACATTGTATGAAAGCTAGTAAAAATTTCCAAGATACAAAAAGGAAGAAAATCAGGTATTTTATATTCCCCTCTCACTTCTCTTGGTTTTTTCCATGCTGGGAGCACCCAGTGAAGTTTTAAATCAGGTTGTAACACACAGACTGGTTCCAGCTGGGTCAAGTTGGTCCTGTGAGACTGAACACTTCCAGGTGCATGGGGTGAGGTTTTACTAACAGTAAACCATGACCCCACACATGGTTTCGCCATGTCACCATGCCCAACTTAAAGCTTGCAGAGTGGTCTTACAATATGTACAGCAGTGCCTTGAAACAGCTGTGTCCTGTGAGTTTCATCAGCTCCTGGTAAGCTCACCCTGCTTATGATTGATTAACTAGGGAGCCTTCAGGGTTAAACATTTGAGAGCAAGAAGTCTCCATCCTTTTGTCTGTCATGACACTGAAGTATGTTTCCCCCATTCTCCCTTTCTAAGAGAAAGGCCCTGGTGCCTCAGGACCTGTTGGTGTTCTCTTAAAGGGAACAGGAGAGAGATGCCACCAGGCACAGCTTGAAATGAAACTGATACAGCACCAATAATGAGGGACTATATTTAGAAAGATCTTTTAAGGTTATTTTTGTCTGTGATCGTTGCTTCTGGACAGCCTGCTGAGTCCCCCCCAGGGTTTGGTTCTCTCTTCTAATGCGGAAGTAGCTCAGTGTGGGTCCATGGAGGGAAAGGATGTGCACACTGGGTTTCCTGCTCTGATTTTCAAGCAAATTCATCTGTCTTTGTGTGTAGGATGCATGCAACACTTCTTTCACTGAAGCCAGCCACTGCCCTCCTAAAAGACTGAAAGCAGTTCTTTACCATTTCTTAAGAAATCCTGGTGTTATTGGGTCTCCCACTTCCAGTGCTCCATGATACACTCCTCTCTGAAGCCATAGTTTCAAGCCACAGCTAGAGGACAGTTTCCTAGTCCCTAAAACCAGTGGGAGCATTCCCTGGCCTGGCATCGCTGCCAGCTAGGCTGATGCAAGAGGAGCCCTGGCAGCACTGCTCACCTATGTTCAGGGAGGGCAGGCATGCCTGAGGGCCACAAGAGCAGCTTTCTGTCCCCTCAGAGATCTGATGCTAGGCAGGACATACCTTCTGCCTTCCCACACAGAGCTTCTTGAGGTGAAGACTGTTATAATAGGAACATACCTCTTCAAAGTTGTTCAGAGCAGCCTGTTTACAAGCAGAGCTGGCTAAGGAATAAGGCTTACCAAAGCACTGTGTGGGTGAGGTGCTAATTTATATTCAGATTCCTTAATGGGAGCCTATTTCTGAGGCTGCCTCAGGCTCCTCCTTGCCTTGACCTGGGCAGTCTCTTGGGAGGGTCTCTGCTGCTAGGGCTACTTGCAGCTGAGTGAGGTGGGAAAGCAGGAATAAGAGACTGTAAAACTGACTTTAGGAGATAAGGAATTCACTTCAAACCGAGCTTAACTGCAGGTTTATTTTAGATCTCGGGAACTATATTCTTGCTGATTTTAGTTCTGGAAGAGGTGTTGTTACTGCCTGGAGTCAGGTGCTGTAGGCTGGAGGACATCGTACCTTGTCTGAAAGCACTCTTTGTTAGGCCGGAGATCCTTCAGACCAGGACTTGGAAACCTTTCTTTAGGGACTTTTTTTTTTTAGAGACTTTCAATGGTCTTTACCTGGTGACAGGCTGTCCTAAGGGAAAGGAGTAAGGAGTGATCTAAGGGATGAGCAAATCTGCTGATTGGAATAGCTCTGCAGGAGTCTCAGTTGCTGATTTCTACGCTGATTCCATGGGAGCTAAACCTCTGTTTTTCAAATATCTGTCTCCACTCCTCTTAATGTATGCTCTTCTGTCTCTCTTCTTTAAGGAAGGACACTTGCATTCTGCTGCTTAGCCATGTTTTCAGTTTTAGCCTTTTTCTGAATATTTGCAAAAGCAAATAGGGCGTTGCTCCACCTCTGTGACACACAGCAGCATCCGTCCTGCTGTTGTAGCTCAGAAGGGGTGAATATCTGAATATCATTTTCCTTAGGCTGGGAGGTGGCAGGTTGCAGAGAACACAAAGCCTGTTAGGCCCAAAGTGAATTATTTGGAACAGTGATGAACTGAACAAGGGGAAATGAGAATGAAAATGAGAACTCCCTAAATTTGGACTGTTCACTTCCTACAAAAACTGTGACCAAACAACTTTTTCCTTTATACAGTGGAAAGCTTTATAAAGCTTTTTAGCCAGAACTTTGTGAGATTTGCCCTCAAAACATAAGGTCGGTTGCAGTAATTATGGCACTTACTCCTTTTTCTTTTTTCTTAAGGAAAAGGTGATAAAAGTCTCCTGACCACAGTGACAGAAAGTTTGCAGGAGTCAAAACACAAGATGTAATTAGTGGAACTAGCTCTGCCTGGTCCAGCATGCAGAACAGCATTGCTGTGTGTCCTGGTTTCAGCTGAGACAGAGTTCATTTTCTTTATAGTGGCTGGTATGGGGCTATGTTTTGGATTTGTGCTGAAAACAGTGTTGATAATACAGAGCCCCATACCAGCCACTATAAAGAAAATGAACTCTGTCTCAGCTGAAACCAGGACACTGTGGCTGTATAGTTCGTCTTTGTTTGTGTGGCTCAAAATGCAACTGCCCTTGGCTTCTGTAATGGCTGGTTAAAGGAGGTGGTAGAGTGGGGCTTCTGCTCAGCAGGGACACTTCTGATTCCCTCTTCTTACCCTCTAAGTGGTTTCGGACAGCAGGGTGCCTGTTAAAGGTGGTATTTCTAATACCATCTGCTAATGTATCTTAATGGTAATAAAAGGAGCCAAAGATTGCCATTTTCTCTTCTATGGACCAGTTTGCTTTTGCACTGGTCAATGAGAATCCTGCTTCTGAGTTCAAGAGGAGACTTGGGTTCTTTCTCCATGTGCCCAGATAGCCCAGCAGGACCTCCACGATGATCTAGGCTTCATTGCATCAGGTTGTATATAAACATAGAGTAAACCATAAACCTGAAGTACTTACATCCTTGCAATACCAAGAAAGTAAATACAGTCTGCAGCTTTGCAAATGAGGGAGTCACTGTGAAAGAGCTGGCTGTAGAAGGTAAATCTTGAGATCCGGAAGGGTCCAGGAACTTCACTGCTGGTGGCCAAGACTAGATAAGGAATTACAGAATATCTGAACCATTGAAGGATCAACAGATTGACAGATCAATATGCATGTATATACATTGGTGCTGGTTCTTCTAATTAGAGTGAATTCTTCCAGGAGCCAGTTGTGCAATAAAAGCAGAGCAGCGGCCAGCCACAGACACGCACTCAGTCTGACAATATTTTGCCACCTTTGTTCCATCTGGAGCTAGGAAGGAGGTATGAGGAAACAGGATGCTCCTCCCAGCAGGCCTCTAAGTTTTTGAAAGGAATTGTAAAAGACCAAATTAAAGAAAGAGGAAAGTAGCACTCACTTTTGCCAGCCGTTAACCCCTTTAGGATGCTTTGAAAAGAATTTGGTAGTATTTCTGCCTGGTACTGTTTCATTCTCACATCAGGAACCACCCCACTTCAGAAAGGGAGTATGAAGGAGTCTCTGTTAAGCCTGCAAGCAGATCCATTTAATGGACTGGGAGCAGTTACACACTCTGTGTTTCTATGCTATAAATCCTTGAAACCTGTCCCACTGGTGACAGATGGCCTGGTTCGGGATTAATGAAACCAAATATCTGTGCCGCTGCATCAAACAGCTGAAGAAACTGGCATCAGATCCCCAACCAGAGACAAATGTCCATACTACCCTACTTTTTCCTCCTGAAAATTTTGCTGGGGCGGGGGGGAAGAGAGACTTGGCCATTTGTGTGGGATTTCTGGGCGGTGAACAGCCTTCCCAGAGCAATCCTTTGCAGCAAGCTGCCTTCTCCCTGGAGGTGTGGACAAACGGCCATTGTATGTGGGATCGGCTGTAGCAGCAAGGGGCGAGCGCGCTTCAGAGCTCCGCATTCCAGGGCACCAGGGACGTGTTGCAACACGAGCTAGGTGCCATCGTCGCGGTGGTGCCCGGTCAGTTTGTGTTGGATGTGCTCTGTGGGGTGCACGTGGATGTGTTTCAGGGTTCCCCAGACAGGAGTACGGTTAGTGTTAGCTTCAGCGGGGCGCTGGGTAGCTCCAGGGCAGAGCCACACGACTGATGGGCATAGCAGTGACACAAAGCTGCCTGCCACAGAGGTTCAGTTGGCTACATACTCCATGCTGAAACTGTCACGGAAACAGAAAATGAGCAAGGGGACATTGTATCTGCACAGTAAAAATACCCAGTAAATTAATATTTTAATTGCTGTTACACACAGAAGAAATGAGAAAAAAAAATACATTCCAAACAAAGAATTAAAATAGTAAAATCAGCATAAAAACGTGTTAAGAAAAGATCCCAGATCAAGTGGCCGTACTGCATGTGGTGACCTTTACAATCACAGTAAAGGAAGTAAGTGCTAGAGACTTTCAGACGTGGCAAAATGCTTGACTCCCTGGGGGAGAGCAGCTGCTTGGGTCACATCTTTCAGTGCACTCTGCCTGGAATGCGTGGGAGAGGGGCTGGAGCGAGAGGCTCGCATGGGTACAAGACATGGTGACTAGTGTTCAGGACAGACCAGCCAGTCTGCGGCCTCAGCCAGGCAGAACTACCGCTTACCCCACGGCATTTTCTTTTTCCTTCCTTGTTTTTTTTTTGTTTTGTTTTGTTTTTTCTCATTTTTGGCGTTTTATTTAACAAAGCGTCGGGTTCTGCTGGCCTGACCCTGCCAGCACCGTAGGCTTGGAGCAAGCCTCCCCCGGTGAACTGGGAGCAAGGCCTGGTCCAGCAGGAGCCTGCACGAGCAAGGTCTAGGTACGTGTGTTTGTACTGATTCAGCACCAACGGGCTGGCTTTGGTTTCTTGCTTTTTATCTGTCAGGAGAAGGTTTCTTTTATTTCCTGATGTGCTCTCTGTCCTTTGACTGATGCAAATTGGCCCAGTCCTGCTCCCACTGCAGTCTCGGTGGCTCAGCCCCTGCATCCCTCTTGTACGAGACTGGCCTTGTGCTTCAGCCTCACTGTTGAGCCGCCACACCACTCCCGTAGCTCATCCTACAGCAGCGTAGTGTCACCACAGAAACAATACAAGCCACAGAAGTTTTGCCATTCCTGCCAACTGGCCACCTTTTTTCATCTGTAGTCTATCTAGAGTTGTATATTTTTATTCTTTACAATAACAGCAAAAATAAAATAACATTAATAAAATTTCCTCCAAACTAAGAAAACTAAAACCCATCAAACATTTTAAAGAAACTGTAAAAATTTGCATTGTATTTGCTTCTGAGTTCATATTAAGATAAGATTTTACTGCAGCTGCTTCAAAATTGTGGTCCGTTTCACATGCACACAGCTCACGCTCCTTGGTGTGCAATTCCTCGCCTTCATTTGTGTTTGTACAGCAGCTAGTGCTACCAGAACTAAGTAGTTTCTAGCTGTGGTCCAGACTTGAAATCAGTGAACAGTGACATTTTTATGCTAGTTGAGAACACGGTGATGGTTTAGAGCTATATTTCTAGATCAACTTTTGTTCTGGGCCCTAGGACTAGTGGTACAAACATTTCCTTCACTACAGAACCTGCTATTTCTTTGATTCAGGTGAAAAGTAAGTAATTCAAGAAGGATGTGCTGACCTTATTGATTCCATCAAGGCCTTCCCTCTCTGCTGATTTTAAAGCCAGTAAAACTTACAATCACAGAAATTAATTCATTAATTTCATTCATCCATGAAACCTAGCTGACCTTCTGCAGAATGAAGGTCAAACAGAATAACTTCATTTTCTGTTCCAGTCTTTTCAACAGCCATAGCAGATTGTGACAGCACTGTGTTTTGGCTGGATTAGATTTATTCTAGCTAACAGTCAGGGATAGGACCAGACTGCAAAATTTGGATGCAAGGTTGACATCTAAAAATTTGGTTGAGGCTTTTAGAAGAACTAAAAACCATATGCAAAACTGAAATTAGAGTTCAGACTTTTAAGCTAAACCCTCCTCAGAGTTCAACTGCAGCTGAGCCCATCCTGTTAACCATTATGAATAAATATTTTGCATTTGCTTTCCATCTGATGCAAAGTGAAAAGGCAGTCACACATTCCATGCTTTAAGAGAAGTCCTGCAGATCCCTAAAAGCATTTTTAACACTAAGGTAGGATAATACTTGGGACTTATATAGCACTTTACATCTTCAAAGCGCTGTATAAGCATTAATCCTCACAGCATCCTTGTGAGGTAGGTAAGTGTTGATACCCCCATTTTAGAAATGGGGCGAGGGCCTGGTCCCCTGCTGTTGTAACTTGGCATAGCACTGGCTCTCATACACTTGTGCCTTTTTACACCACATGAGGACCTGGCCCCAGAAAATTTAAGTGACTTACCCAAGGCCACAAAAGGAGCAAGCATGGATAAAAGGCAGGAGAAGTACCCAGGAAGACTTCTGTCATGAGAAGTCAGCAATTTCCCATCATCTTCCAAGAATGCAGTTATGATGCCTCTGCTTAAAAGAGCCCCTGTCTGTATCCAGAAACCAAGCAAGAGAAAGAGGCACCTGCCACTGAGCTTTACAGTTGCTGTTTGCTTTGATCCACTTCTTCCAGAACAGCTCCCAAAATTACCATGAGAGCAAGCTGACAACATACAGGTGTTAGTGTCAAACTATGGGACTGGAAAACTTTGAAGAGCCACTACAAAATTCTGCAAAGCTTGTCCTGGGAATTTTATATACTTGTGTAAAAATATATCCATTACCTCCACTGATTACAACAGGAAACCTTCAGCAATCTACTTATAAGCCATGTTAGAGTAATTCTTAAACCTATCAGTCTTACAGTTGCCTCAGTATGAAGGAGTAAGAAGCCAGGTATTAAGCACGAATACCATTTTCTTGGTAGAGTAGGAGTAAAGCTGTTAAAATCCTCTGGCTTTGCTCTTCTCAACCTGCCATTTCTACACCAGCTTCACCCTGCTGACATCAGTGTGACTGGCACAGCCCTGAAGCATTACTAGCATTTAAAAACCAGATGCAATTAGCATTGCTTCTTTGACTTCATTGGGAGTTCTATGTGAGGAGGATCTATCTACAGAAAGAAAGGCAAGGGTGAAATAAATGTGCTACATCTTTTATTTGTCCAAATAAGGAGCCAAAGGATCTCCAAGAGGGTGATAACTACAGAAAGGAAAGAGAGCAAAAGTAACTGGACCATGTGTGTAACCTCAAGTGACCATAGATGGGAACTGCAGAGGGGTGTTGGAATACAGCAGTGTGAAAAGGAAGCCTCTGTACTTAGCAAGCAAAGGCGCTGATACTGCTGGGGCTAGGCACACTACACCGCTGGGGTGCTTCATTCCCTCTGTAATGTCCCTGGGCCAAAGACTGGGTGCTTCTCAAAGACTGTACCCTTGAAAAGGAGAAGAACGGATCAAGCCTCACAGTTTTACAGTGCAAAGAAACAAGAGGAAGGTCCACAAAGGCAGTGCCACGGTCACATTGTTCCCACTTCTTGTTTGCTCCCTTTCAAAGTGAAGATTGCCCTTGCTGGGCTTGAGGGAACAGTTTTAATCCCAAGAAAAGGTATTTAGCAGACTGTCAGCAACTGCTTAGTGTTTCTCAGGGTTTATGAAACTCAGTATTGTGTCAAATCAGTGTCCACAGCAGCTGGTCTCTTCCCAGCAGGAAAGACCCTCAAGGAAAATGGTCTCATTCAAGTAATATGGATTAAAAGGAGGAATGCAGAGCAGGAGAGAGATTCTGAAGATTGAGAGACTTCCGCTGGCAAACCTCTGAGCCCGCCAGGACTCTCCCTGACTTCGTATGCTGAGGGCTCTGACTCACGTTCCAGGGAAGGCTGAAGCCATTGCAGCACTGGGACAGAGCCAGCGTGGCTGGCCAGGATGCATCCCAGCCAGCCCGCTCCAGGTGAGGGGACAGCTGGGGAGCAATAGCCCACTTGGGCTGCACATGTTTCTGCTGTCCCAGCGAGAGCCACCCAGAGACCTCTGCCACCAGAAACTGCACCTCTGATGGCCAGCGGAGAGGAGAGGGCAGGCCTCCTAATTACACTTAAAAGATCCTTTTCTGCAAATATCCAGTGGCTGATGGTGGAGCAGGATAACAAAGCAAGCCACGATGAAAAAGCACGCAGAAAAGCAGCTCAGCCATCTTCAGGAAATTGAAGACTACTCATTTCTAGAGGGGAAGAAAGAGAAAATCAAAATTCTAACTTTTAAATAAAGGTTACTTTATCATGCACACACATTTTCCTCAAAGCAAAGGGAAGCTCCGGGTGTGGGGGGCTCCTCTGAAGAACTGCCAGCTAAGGACTGAGTGTTCTGGACTGACCCATGACAAGGAGCTGTAAACCAGACTGAAATGTGCTGTTTGCTGACCTGCTGGGAGGACAGTGGGGTTCACCCCAAATGCTTAGATTTCCTCTTAGCTGGGTCAGTCTGTTGCAGGAAGAGATTTGCAAACAGTCAAGCTGAGTAACAGCAGGTGACATCCGCAGAGAGCTACACTGCAGGGTTCAAGCTGCGGCCAGGAGATAAGCAATGCTGATGAATGAAGATGTTTTATGGCTCTAAATTCCCTTACCAGTTTACTCCAGACAGGCCCTGGTGTGCCAGTGAATGAATACTGACAATATTACACAACAGCATTAAAGGGAAGAGATTACACAGGGCTGTGCTATTTACAATGCTTTCCCTCTCAATAATGTAGCCGACCTTTCTGATCTCTGTCTGAAAAGCAGCAGATGACTCCATGGGGTCAGGATGGTTAACCTAGATTTTTGTAATGCTGGCTGCATTTGCACTAATGCAGAAGCCATGGGGAGGCAATACCTATTGCACACCCCGTCCCACCACGCAAGGCTGGGGAGGAGCACGACACCCACTTAGCACCTCTCAACACCAAGGGAAAAGCTAGCAGGGTTGGTGGGGTTGCCTCAGCTGCCCCCTGACCCTGCCGCACTCCTCGCAAAGAGGAATTCCTTCTCTGCCGACTGTGCCAGGGACTCAGTGCCAGGCTTTTGCCTGGAATGGTCTGGGTATGTTAGGTATGGAGACCGTGGTGATTTTCAGCCCACGAGGCTGGTCTGGAGGGCTGCCCCTCCTGTTCGCTCTGCCCCTGTGAGCATCGGGGCATGCATGCATTGGGCCATGTATGTTGGGGCATGCATGGATTTGAGTCGTGCAGTCTGTTTTGGTTGTCCCTGTTTAACTGCAGGTTTGAAGAGGTGCAGAAACCCCCAGCAAGCTTCCTTTGCACACCTGAGTGCACTCATGTCTTAAAACAAGCCATTGGGGGAGCATCTCAGCCCATGGGAACAGCCCTAGGATGGACAGAAGGAAAAAGCACATTCAAGATCATTTCAAACAGAAACAGAGCTTGCTGTTAGATATCCTAAATAAGAGGAAAAAATACACATATGATCACAAATGAACTTGGATTAAAAATCAGGGTAACATCTTCCTAGATCTTTTTAAGAGAGTCTGAAGTCAGAAGTAATCTCGCTTCAGCAGATTGGCAGACAAACCAACCAAAGAATTTGGATCAGAATTAAACAGGTTTTCCCAGCCCTATGGCTCTCCCATTCTCACTGCGTCCATGTGAGTTCGAGAAGGAAGTGGCAGGCACTTCAAACACACAGGACAGTGCTTTTCAGGAAGCTCTGCTGAAAAGGGGCTTTCCAAAAACAAGTGGTGCAAAGCTGATTGTTTACCACCAGCTGGCAAAAAACAACAATCTACATCCAAAATCAGGGCCTTGACCACAGGAAATGCTCACACAAAGATTTGAGAGATACTGCAAGCAGCAGTACTGTAAAGCTTAATGAGTCTATGGAATATTATTTGTTAGGATACTGGGGAAGAAAGGCATAAAGGTTAGATTCTTGTCTGCCATACTAAGGACAATTAGGACATACATTAGTAAGACACGTGCTCAAAGTCCTGCTGTAAAAATCAAAGTTCCTCATGTGCCCATGACATCTCAGCTGTCACTAGTGGCTGCAGACACCGTGTAACTGCGCACGCATGGCGGGGGAGAATGTACTGGCCTGGCTACCTAGATGTCCCTGAAATCCCATGAAACTCCTAGTTCTGCCACACGCGGCAATGCTGACAGGTACCTGCAGACCTGCCCGGGAGCAGCAATCAGCTGCGATCAAAGCATACAGCACTGCATGTCAGCGCACCTCTTGCTCTGTGCTCTCTGCTTGGTGTTTTTCTTTCATTCTGGTTCTGCTGGGGGCTGCCCCCCATGGTGTCGTTGACTCCACAGCTCAGCCCTCATCTGGATATGCTGTTTTTACTCTACCTCCAGGCTTCCTTTCAGCAAAGGCAATAGCTCCAGTTTGCGTACTGAGTTTGTAATGCACAAAAAGAGACACAAATCAGTTAAATTAATTTTTACCTATGACTTTAGCAGAGATCTGTGCCTGTCTGCCTACTATTGAAAGCAAGTCTTCTAGCACAGTGCATGGCCAAACCTCCTTTCCATCTGCCCTCCTCTTCCCAGACATTCAGCATCAGTTTCAAGACAAATAAGTAAAATGCAGTAGTACACCACTTCCAAGGAGGAAAAGTTGAATGAGTAGCTACTTCAGGGACAGTCTAAGCTTTCTGATGTGGACTCCACACTGAAGTAAGCTGTATTCAGAGAAAGCCATTCAAAAAAAAGCCCCAAAGGTAGTGCTTCAAAGAAGCAAAATCAACATCACCAATGTGCCTAGAGAAATGGAGATCTCTCTCAGGGGTGAATGCAGCTACAGCACCTGAGATATAACCCACATTGTTCACAGACTATTGGCACTCCACCTAGCTCCTCTTTCTGAAGTCCTCTTCATCTCTGCTCTCTACAGCTGACAGTGCAATAAGCATTTGGGCTGCATAGTAAGTAGCCATGATGATGAAGCGCGAGTAGGGCACGGGAAAGCAGAACTTGTTAAGTGCAATGGTCAGATCCGACACCATGAACAGCATCGCACCAATGCAGGCCGAGAGCTTGGTCCATGTCCAGAGGTCATTGCACAGCTGCATGCCGGCGACCGCTCGCCAGCCCATGAAGCCAATCAAGGCAATGTAGACAGCTACCAGGTAGGTGAACGGGCCTGAGAGGTAGGAGTACAGGAAGGCATAACAGGAACTGGAAACAAGGCCCATCAACAAGCCGGCTTTGAGGTCCAAAGGCTTCATGCCGAAGGCTGAAGAGTACAGGATGTGTGTGATGGCAAACATCAGCAGACCTGGAAAGAGGCATTGACATAGCAAGTGTGACCTTTCATCAGTGACTGGCAGTTGGTAGCAGAAGAAAATACGTGGCTATACTGGGTTTTAAATATACCACAACAAGCACAGACTTAGATGTACTTGCAGTGTTACAACCCTTAACACTTTAAGTGGGAACCATACTGGCCACTTGGGACCATTTTAATATAAAAATCTGGGCACAGATCAGCCTTAGCACCAAGCTCCCGCCCTAAGAAAAAGCCCCAGCGCATCTACGACTGCAGCCAAGTACAACTCTGTTGTGATGCAAGCCTTTTTGCTGAGAGGCCAGGTGAACTAAGCTGCTGCAGAAGGAACAAAGCTTGTTTTTCAGGTGGTTCCTTCCCCCCCTGCTTTGGACAGAAGGGTGGGGGCAAGGCAGACCAAAGATCACCCCCTCTAACTATCCGAAGTGTTTTGCTCATAGGTCGCATGGAACAGGAAGGCTGGAATCAGAGCAGTGTAGGAACAAAATGTGAAAAAAGATACCAATCCCTCCGAACCCAGACACAAAGTCTGACTGTATTTAGCCAGAAACCCAAAGGCACTCAGGGACTAAATCTGGCTTCTACTCCATCTCTGCCTATAGCTAGGAGAAACCTAAGCTGGAAGAAAGCAGCTGGCATATTTCAGGGACTGCACCAATGTGATCTGCCAACAATTTTATGGCTATTTGCAAGATTCAGATGAACCTTAGCTGGAATCAATCAGTGAAAACAAAATGCCAGCTTCCCTTTGAAGTGCAACACCCCTGAAAAATGCCAGATGTGGGTGTTAGAAGGTACCACCCATATGTTATTCACTTGCCACTAATCCATTTGACAAAAAGTATCACAATGTGTTGGCACAGCTGCTGACTACTAGTTACGCCAATTGTAGACAATGAGTCCAGCTCCTCTGGTCCTCTTGTTCCCACACCAACACATGGTGCAGCTGCAGGCCGTCCCACTTTATCCTGGCAAGGTTATTACAGTAGCTGGAAGTTTTCATGCATCTCTAAAGCATGAAATGGAGAAAAGGATCTGGGAAGCTGAGTCCTCCAGCAGGACCCTTGTTTACATTTAAAGCATGATGCTGTGGTGTAAAGGGCAGTCACTAAAACCTGCTGCTGGCAGACATTTCTTCATCCTAATACTCTTGTGTTGAGGCAGCTCAAAGAAGGGGAAGTGTCTCCTTGCCTTTGAGGAGGACCAGATCGGACATCCACTGAAAGCTCAGCCATGGTGGGATGAGAGAGGAACCCCGCAGGAGGGAGGGGGCTGGTGGGGATCTGGTCTGCAAGGTGAGGCTGGAGAAAATGGACGGTATGAAGGGGAAGGAAGAGAAGTGCAACGGAGGGCAATGAGAAGTTGATGTGTCACAGAGCTATTACACATCATGGGCACAGCACTGAGGAAACTGAGGAGGGATTTAGGACAAGAGCTGTTTATAGTGTTATAGTGCAGGAAAGGTTAGAGCCCTGGGGGCGGTCAGGAGAAGAAGGTTACTTTGCCCTAGCAGTGAGGAGTGGTTTTTCCTTCAATGGCATTATATGAAGAGTTCTGGGACAGGGAACTGAAGAATGTGTTGTCTTTCATGCAGGCAGCTGGCAATGAGGAGGAGAGGAGGACAGGATATGGCAGCCAAGCAGAAGCCCAGAAAGGCAGGAGGAGTTTTGTGATATGTAGTGAGGCTAGTCACAAACAAGAGAGTCAGCTCCCAGATTTGCTCATTCAACACCCACAAATCAAGCCAGGAACTGGGGAAACCTGTGACGGCTGCACAGGGAGAGGGGTGCATTTCCCTTGCGTTTCTCAGCCTTTGGCTCAGCCCTCCCAACCACATCAGGCAGATTAGCCCTTCTCCTCTCTGTCCGCTTCCTTCCCCCTCCCTGCCCCTGGACTTTCCCCTCAGGCTGGCAATAAGTCCTTTTTGTTAGTCCCTGTCTTCTTCACCAAATGCATAAATTGTTTCTAAGTGCCTGCTATCAAAGGAGGTGGATGTTAACACTGTAAAGTATCTTCTACATGCAGTAAGACACTAGTCAGAAAATAGCATGTTATTAGTGGACTGAAACAGCAAAAATGAAAAAAAGTCAAGTGTGCCAGGAGTAGGTTCCCAGGCTCTCACTTCCCTATAAAGTAATGAACAAATGTCCTTTTATAAACTCATTGTCTCAAAAGCTATTCAAATCAGCCCAGTTCCCAACCCTTTTTTTCAGCCTAAAAGCCATAGAAATTGAACAGAAAGTACATTTTTATCTAGTATTTCCTCTTATTCTCCTGAAATTTCAAATTCCCACAAGTGATGATGTCAAAAGGTTTAATATTGTCAGTTGTCAACAACAGCAGCCTGCTGAGTTTTAAATAGGAGAAAATATGTTTTGCAGGAGAGGTGAAGGATGAAGTGGGGTAATGCACTTCATCTGCTAACAGCTGAAATGCAAATGTTAACACTTCACTACAGAAGATGGTAGCTTGGATTAGCACAGACTGAGGCAGGCAGGAGACAGCCAGGATGAAGGCTGAGATTTTCAAAATGTTCCAAGAGAGCTTTTCTTCTCCTTAAGAAGAAAAATGTGTCTAAACCCACAAAGCAACACTTCTCAGTTGTGAGACAAGGGTCAAAAATCCAACTTATTTGCAGATTAAAACACATTAACCAGATACTGAATTGCCATGACTGGTTGACCTTCCTCTAGCACTAAATTGGAGAGGGGACTCAGAGATATCCCAGCTATGTGGGAATGGAGAAGCTCAGAACAGTCCATGTACGAAAACAGTCATGGTAAGAATCAGGCCTTGAATGTTTTCCAAGCCACAGCTCAAGGAGCAACTCCAGGAGGCAAAAACGAAGCACAAGCAGTCAGGCTGAGGCGAACTGTGCTGAGACGGGTACCCCTGTTAGGAGGAGGCCCATCAGTGGGAATGCCAACACTCAGCACAGAGGGGATGGCACCCCAAGAGAAGGCTGGAGCTCCTCAGCAACATGCCCAAGGTTTAGCCGGATAGATCCAGTCCTCAGGGCCTAATCTAAACCCCACCAAAATCAGTAAAAATTTTTACATGAACTTTTAATGAGATTGGGATAAGCCCTTGGGAAGCAGGATTAAAACCAGATTCAGAGCATTTGGCCTTTCATATCTGGCATTTCACACACTTCCCTCTCATAAAGAAAGAGCTTGTGGGAATCCCAGAATAAAACTAAATACATGAAAGGGGGAAAAAATAAGCCTTTGACTTTCAGAGCCGACAACAGCACAAGTCAGAAAAGTTCCCACATCTCATCACATTTTCCAGTGGGACAGTCACAGCAGCCAGTTAATGGTGGGTGTTACGTGAGAGCCCTGTGCTGGTTAAATTAACTACAGAAACCCCACCAGTCAGTTTAGTGAAGGACTCAACTGCTGCTGATTTCTTGTGACAGTCCAAGGCCAGGGAGAGTGTTGCTGCAGGCAGGTTCAACGTGGCTTTAAATGATTAATCTAAATCATTATGTTCTAGTCTGCAAGCTGGCAAAATAAAACAAGCTTGTTTTGCTCTGAGACATGTGGATTTTTCTGTAGAGAAAACAGGCCATTGTGGTAAGGTTTGTCCTTGCTTCCCCATCATTTACATGTCTTGCAAAACAGACATGTCTTGTACAACAGGCTGCATGATTCATACTGATGAACCTGCAAGTAGGACAAGATTTCTGATGCTTTGGTTTCTAGCATCCACTTAAACACCTCTCCCAGGCTACGGGCTTGTCTATCAAACATAAGGGTACTCTCCAGCTGTTCTCCACTGAGGACCTTTGCACCATGTGTCCTATTTCTGATCCTTGTAGTGAAGGGCTGACAGATCTCCCTGCAGAGAGACAGGAGGTAGATACTTCCCATACCTTCATGGGAGGTGCCGAATGCCATAAGCATTTCCTTCTCTTCCCCAGGGATTCTGCCCATGTCACCTTCCCAGCTCCAGCCAGCTGAGATGCTGTGAGCATGTGCCAGGGAACCAAACCTGCCCCAATTACCTCTCTGACCTCAAGAGAAGCTCAAGAGAAAGATTCATCCATGGTGTGACTCCTCTAACCATGATGGATTTTAGTCAAGGGATGAGTGCTTCCCACTGCCTGGGGCTTAAGCTGTACATGAATAAACAAAACAAGTGGCCCAGCAACTCATTACTAAATAAAGATGGCATCCCTTTATTTAGTGGCCTCCCTTTAGGACTGACACTGCACTCACCATGAATGAAGTAGCCCTGCTCCTGCCAGATGAGGAAGGCATCTCCCACTGCTGAGAATATGAGTCCCGCTAGGATGCGGCTGGCGCTCCGGTGTGACACTAAGAAGTTAATTCCATGAGCCAAAAGGAAAACCCACAGGCAGAAGATGGGCAGACATTTGATGAGGGCACTGAACCAGGAGGGACTGGAAGTTGGCAGCCAGAGGACAAAATAGACACAAGTGGCTTTAAAGAAGGGCACCAGTTTGGGGCCTTCACTCTTCACCTAAGAGAAACAAACATTAAAAAAAGAGAAATTAACAGGATCATCAGAAGCATCAGTGGAATAAATGGCATAACAGAACTGTCTCCTTCCTTTTGAAAGCTGCTCTTTCATGTATACTGTCAGCTAGCAGCATTTTTACCATGAGAAAGGTTGGTTGAACTTGACCATGATCCTCAGCGTAGACCTTTGTGACCCTCTCTGCTGAAAACACTTCTGGGCTGGCAGGATGGGTTTGGGGTGGTGGAGATGGACGAAGTTTTAGATACCTCTTTTTTAAATTTTTTTTATTAAAAACATTTAGGCCATCAGTCAAATTCCTCTGGTGGTCCTTGCCACCTATCTTGTGTTTCGACTAACCCCTTTTATACACTTCCTTTCCTGTAGCTGCGAAAATACTGCACGCCCCAGGAATATCCCAGCAGCAAACAAGCCAATAGAAGTGCAAATCTTCCTCCCATTTTGGCAAATCTTCTTGCTTAGCCAGTTGCAGATCACCCTGAGGATACAACCTCTCTTCTAACCCATTCTCTCTCCTGCCCTGTAACCTCACGCCTGGAGTTTGCTGTTGGCATCACCACATGATTTCAAAACCCATCACATCAGCCTCCCAGGTGAGGATTTCACTTCCTCAGCTGACTAATATCAACATCAATCACGTGTTGTTTTGTTCTAGCATTATTACACTAATAATATACCACCCATATTGCAGGAAACATTTTGACTCAGGGCTCCGTTGTGTAAATCCAGACACAAAAATGCAGCATGAGCACTAGGCTACTCATAACAAAGCCACAGCAGAGGCAGGGTGCATAGCTACACACTCCACAAGCTGGGTCTGCTCTTACCATACACTTAGCTGAGACCACTCGGACAGTGATAAGATACATACTGTGTTCACCTGCCCTCCTGTGATATTTATGCATTTTAGTGCAGGTGCGGAAAACCCCACATCAGAAACAAAGCTACAATTTTCTTGTCTCCTGGAATGCAGCTGAGGGCCAAAACAAGGAGCAAAGGAAGAGACTGTGATTGCCTCATGTTCCTGCACTGTTGATGAGCTATGTCCTGGGGTCTTTTAGGAGGCCTCTTTCCTCCTGCAGCTAAGGCAGGGCAACCTCCAGAGCTCCTCTGCAAGCAGGGGTTCACTCTCAATCTTCTAATCTCTTTGGTCAAGCAAGATTTAGTTGCTTAGTATCACTACGACTTCCCACTGCTCATGGCCAAAGCACTCAGAGGCTTCATGCGCTGGAGGAGGACATGGGGGAAAATTTAGAGGCATCAGAGCTGGGTTCACACTGCAAAGTCCATCAAAATCTGAACATCCATGTGTGACACTCTGGGGTGGCTTATGTCATGCAAGGAGCCCATGCTCCAAGAACCTGCAAAAGAAACATCGGTCTTTTTTTCCAAATCACTTGGCCCTATTTCTGCTTCCTGCATCATGGGACATTGCCATGACACAAAACCAGCATCCATCTTCCCTTGATGTAATGTGCCTTGGTGCAGATACATAGAATGGCTGAAGGCTGCCCAGCAAATATCTCCATGCTTATGGTGCTCATTTAATAAAGCCTAAACTCATCAAAATTCAGGAGCTTTTACAGACAGAAGCAAAGGGAATCAGGTGAAGCTGGAAGACAGAAGCAGAGACGGTGGAGGGCATCTTCACATGCAGTATCTAAAAAGGGAATGCAACCATAAATAAAGGGCATCCCAAGAAGACAGTGCTTTCAAAATTGTTCTCACATCTGATGGAAAGTTCCCCAGCATATCAGCAGTTTTTAGCAGTAAGGTATTTCATTATTCCTGTATACATTATTCATAGGCTAGTGCCAAAACAATTTTTAAACACTCCATTAAACAACCAGGCTACACAATTCACTCACAGAAGGGCATCAGCAAGCCGTTAACTTTCTTGTATTACATGGGGAGCCCATCGTGAGTACTCTACTTAGGTTGTCTAAATTAATCACCATTTACCACCTCTTATCTACATTCCTTGGGAGAATTCTGGCAGCAAATAACAAATGAACTTGAAATAAAACTCATAAAAGCCCACGTAGTCTCACAGCGCTAGGGGTGCCCGGGAACTATCAAGTATCGTAGGGGGAAGAGTGGAGCCAAGCTTCCTCCTCCTTCACACCCAGGACCTTGCCCTTCTGAAGTGACACATCAGGCTCAGACTATCCCCAACCACCTCCAAAGCTGGTGCCCAGCTCCAGCTCTGCCTCCTCCCCTTCTGTGACTCTTTTTTATTAAAAATGTAGTTGATCACATTCATCCTCTCACAGTTGCAGGCAACAGATGACAGCACTTCTGGCAGGGTTTCCTCCTCTCCCCCACCACTTGTGGAGGATCCCCACCATGCCATAATGAGTCCGAGGTCTTCAGCATGGAAAACTAACAACCTCCAGAGCTACAAAGTGCAAAAGAATTTGCAGCATCAGCAGTGCTCCAGGTCCCTGTAACAGTCTCAGCTAAAGTAGATAGATTTGTACCTCTAAAGACAAAAGTTTGTGCTGAAAGATATAGTTCAAGTTCAGTGTTGTTTGCCACACATCACAGAGGCACTGTTAGAAGCATACAGGAGAGTACCTGGGTTAATAAACACAGGAAGTTTCATTTAATACCTCATATTAAAAGAAAAACACCTGCTAGGAGCAGTTACCATTATAATCACAGCTTGCCCTCCCCTGTGTGCATGCATGATGAGACAGGTTTTAATTACACTTGTCATTTTCCCCAGGAACCTTGCCTTACTGAATATAAGATATGCATTTGTGCAGAAAGATTATGTTTGCTTGGTAAACTTAAAATTACCATTTCTCACTATTTCAATGTGAATTTCCCAAGCCCAGCCAGCATTATTTTAAAATAATGGTTTGTATTATTTCCATCCTAAAAACAATTAAGGAATTTTTCAGGCATAAGGGGTCAGATTCCAGTCTCAGTTACTCACCTGTAACCCTGGAATTTACAGTGTTAGGGAGTCCTCATATAAGAATAACCTCGCATATCCAGAAGGGCTACAGGCTTCTCATCATTAACACTTTATTCCTTTACACTTTTTCTACAAGTATACTTCCAATTACTTATTTCCAAACATGCCCTTGCCAGCTACTGAATGCCGCAGCTGAGTGGAGCCCCTGCGCTGGCTCCGACCAAAATGAGTGCCCCACGAGGGACACCACTTGCTGAGACAGAGGTACCCGCGCAGCTGGGGACTGGGCAGCACATCCTGCTGGGATGGTGCGGCACTGGAAATACTTGGGAGAAGTCTCCCAAGAAAAACTGAGGCAACCAGAGGGTGAGGCTGGGGGACTGCCCTCTGTTTGGACATGTGGCTGAGGCTTGGGAAGAGGCGATGGGGCAGCTCGCCACCTGGAGGACACGTCAAGGCTGGTATTGGGAAACCATATACCAACACGAGTTGGAGGCTGTGGCTTGAGGAAAGCCAAGCACATAATCCATGACTGGACTTGCCTATACCTCAGGGAAGGGAACATTATTTCTTGACTGCGTGGATAAATTGCATCAAACCACCCATGTGTCTTTGCACCTGTGTCTCAGAGATGGAATGTGAGATGGGGCTGTGCTGTGGTGTTGGAAAAGGAAGCACTTGATGCACGTGACAAGGTCCTTTTTGCTAATGTATGTGATTGCCACGGCTTTAAGCTGGGTTTTGCCATTTTGTTACAAATTCTATTGCATTTTTCTTCCCACTTCTTTTCTTCTTCCACCGCTAACTTACTCTGGGCTGAAATGCAGTACAGAAAACATCTTGAACACAATGACAAAGCAGTATTTCCAAGTTTTGAATTTCTAAACTGAGCATAATTTAGGGCACTTTCTCAACTGCTATGACTACTAAGTTACTTAGAGTCTTTAAAAATTAGTTTAAATTGCTGTAAAGCCACTATCTCTGTATTTGTGGAATTACAGTGGAAGTATAATTTGTTAAATTATCTGTATCCAACCAAATCCAATGAAACCCTCCAAGACTTAGGCAGACTAGGAAGAAGTTGCGTCCTGGTTCTCACCAAGAGATTTTGGACCACATGATCTCCAGAGGTCCCTTCCAACCTCAACCATTCTGTGATTTTGTGATCTTCAAACAGAACATGGTATTGGCACATGCAGCTCTCTGGAGGCTCAAGGCCTAGATATACACCTCCCTGCTAGAGATTCATAGGTTTACAGTATCCCTTCTTGTTTTGTCTGTTCTCATTCTGCTCCAGTTTGAAATATTGCTCATTTCCTTGTTGCTGTTGTTCAACAGTGACAGATGACGCTATCACACAAGTATTCCAACCATGCTGTGATTTGGTATTGGTGTATGATGTCTTGAGAGGTTAGGCTAGCCAATGAAGAAACACAATTACAGGAGAAGTGGCAGACCTGAAGAAGTAACTCTGGGTAATAAGGACTGACAAAAAGTTCCCAATGTGCAAAATACAAGAGGTAGCACACAAAGATGACCAAAAGCTTCATACAACAGCTCCTAAGCTATATCTGCAAATTAGTTATTGGTGACTCGCCAAGAGCCCAGGGGTCCCTGCTGGATGATCTCTTCTTGCGCCCCCCCCATTATGCAGCACTAGGAGATGCTCATGATTCACATCTGTATAAACCAATATTCACTACAGGGTATGACCTGGGGAACATCTATGCTGCTCCTCAGCAGCACAGACAGCCTGTTCTGAGTGCTGCAGGCACATAACCAAGCCAAAAAATTTACAGCTAGTTCCTCTACCCCAGCATAACTCTGCATCCACAGAGGAACGGCTACATTTGTAAGCCAGTGCCATGATTTTCTTTAACATTTTGGAGCCGGTTGTCTGTGTCTACATCACAACTGGGATGAAGAAAATCCAGCTGCCACATGGAGGGAGACATCTTGCTCCTGAGGTACAGAAGAACGTCAGAAGCTTGTTGCTTTGAAATGCTAAGCTGGACAAAGTTCACTGTTCCTAAGCCTCGCACTGGTCCCAGGAAATAACGTGGAGTATCAAATAATGCTCTTCTCTCCACAAGTCCCCTAAATGACCCGGCACAGAAAATGAGTATACAGCCTCTTCCAGACACCAGCTGTGTTCCAACCTGCTGTGGGGATATGGCTCACGCCCATTGGGCTGTAAAATGCCGCTTTCCAGGAAAAGTTTTTTAAAAATAATACCCCAGCTATTCCACTGAGCAACACTTGAGCACGACTGTGCACACTGGCCAAAAAAAGCTGGGGAGTTGTCCTCCACCCATCCCTCCCAGCGGCCTTGGCTGGCCGAGTACCATTTTGTGTATCTACGGCTGAGCTGTTTCTCCTGGCTTCTGGCATCCTGCATCGTGCATCCTGCCTTGTTTCTGCCCTACTGTGACAATAGCTCTGACCCCCAGTTGTGCGCCAATAAATATTTATGTGGCTTTATTGCCATGTATTTTGCTGCCACTGCAAGCCCATGAATTCTCATTCCCCAGACTATGTGGCTCTTTGCAAGGCACCGATGATCCTCTGTACAGTCAGACTCATAGAGGGAGAGTTGCTTCAGCCTGGGGATGGACCACAGTTAGGACAAAGTATACATATGTGCCACAGGCTCTCATCTACAGAGCAATGGGGAACAAACACAATTCCCCATCAGGCTGAGCCTACAGAAGACCCATCTTTGTGCTTAACCAAAATGAGTAGACCATAAGGAGAAGCCCATGTGTGCGCAGATCGTAGCCAGAGGCAGCCTATTTTCCCCTGAATTCAGTGACCCGTCAGCTTTTGCTGAACCAAGGAGGAACACAGCAGTGCTGGGCAATTCCTGGCCACGAACCCGCATGATCTGACTGCAAAGCCACCATCCTCCTGGGCTTGCTTGCACATTCCCACCTTTGCTCAGATGGTGCAACATCAAGCCTTCTGAGTGTGTACACACTGAAACCGATATAAAAGAGAGAATTTTTAGGCAGGGGCGCAGATGTGTGTGTAATAGGGAGGATTCAGCTGTTCAGTACCCAAATTCACCACTTACATCTTCCCTTTCCTGGGTGGATGCAGGGGCCCTCGCAATGACCAGCCCTGGCGTGGTACCTCACCCGGCCACAAAGCAAAGGCCCCGCTCTGGCTGCTCAGCTCTGCACCCCTCCTGGGCAGCCCGCAGAGGTGAAAGGAGGAGAGGGATGAGATGTAAAGGGGCCAGGCAGCCAGCACTTTTCACTCCACAGGGTTGCTGAAATATTAGGGCTGCCTGGGGCAGCCCTAACTGGTACACTCTGGTGAGTGTAGGTGAATGCAAAGCACTTCACCTCCAACTCTGCTCTCCTGCAGGAGCAAACATGCTCCTGGGGGAGATCCAATTGCCTTTTGTCAAGGAAGGCACTAGCTCATACATGCCTCAAGTTGTTCCTGAATAAAATTCTGAGAAAAAGTGCTTGCTTATGGAGGGTGGTGAAGAGTTACTGAACCAGCCAGTCAACCTGCCTCAAATACTATGGTGGTGCAACATATTAGTGCAAGCAAGGTGCAATAAGGTGGTTTACGTTTGTGTTGGAGGTGCCACAGGCCGAGGTGTCCAAAGCAGATGGCTCCTGAACAGGTTCATGCTGCAGGAAATTCAGGGTGATAGATAAACCTTCCTCCCCTCAAGTGGAGACAAGACCATAGAGGCTCCATCTAAAATGGACTTGTAAAATAACTAATAAATCACCCAGGAGAAGATGACACATGATTTGCCTTTGGGAGAATGTGTGTGCTCATAATCCTCTGTCTCCATCATGCTTATGCCATGCAATGAGTTTTGCCAGGCCTTGTGCTTTATTGGCAGCTACTGGCACTCCCCAGCACAACTCAGGGCCTCCATTTCTCCAACAAGGGTAATGCAGTGAAACTCATCTTGTGCTCGGCTGTCCAGCCAGACCTGTTCGCAAGGGGTCAAAAAATCGTGGTTTTGTCTGACAGGAGAGCCTCTATCGTTCAGCACAAGCCTGAAGTAACAGGGCGCAGCCTGAACGCTTCCCACCTGCAAAAGGACCATCCTCCCAGCTCAGCTACCTATGGCAGGAGCAGTGGGTACATGGCAGCTATTCCACACCCATGGTGTCTTCAACTCCTCCTGCAAAGTAGGGCTGGTTTGTTGGCTTCTCTCATCCCTCCCTCTACCCCAGCAGCCTGAGTACTTTCTTCCTCCCCGTGGCTCACACCCAGTTAAGCAAAGTAAGCTCCAGCCGCGCTTCCCAGCTTTGCTCTACCCTAGACTGACAGAGAGTTGAGAGCTAGAAACTCTTGACTTTTTCTTAAGACCAAGCTATGGCTATCTGCCAGAAAAATACAATTAAAAATTTGGCACAGGCCCTCACAGTCCTTGGGTGGTGAACTCAGATATATTGCTGCACAAGTTCTTGGCATCAGAAAAGTCACCCTGTGGTGAAGGTACAGGGGAGCAGGCAGTGGGTGAGGATTAATCAAACTGGCATCTAAAAAGGGCCCTTGTGCAGGTCTGGCCTGCTCCACACACAGCTGCACGCAGAAATGAGAATTGCAACAAAAAGTCTCATTTCAAAGCCAAAATCCTGCCCAACTTGCAGTCACATCAACATTCAACCTGATCTCTGGATTAACCATGATGGGGTGAAAACCTATCAGCACTGAGGTTAAAATCTTCCAGACGAGGGTCTTCCCCCAGATGCAGAAAGAAGGAAGGAAATTTGGAGCAGCAGTTTCCCTGCAGCCGCCTGGCAGCAGAGGAATGTTTGCCTGCACCAGCTTCTCTCAGGGGAAACCACAGCTCAAGTCCCTCCAGCACAGCAGCATGCCTGGGCACAGCGGGGGCACAGCACGGCCACCCAGCTGAGCGGCAGCAGGCAAGCGTCGAGAACGGGACGTTTTGTACCGAGCCAGCTGGGGAGCACGTGAGCAAGGCTCATCATGTCGTGGGAGTGCCAGCAATGCGAGATTGCAGACACAGCTGTTGCAAGGGTCTCTTTCCTGATGTTTGCTCTCCGAGTGCGATTTCTCTGCCACAGGTTGCTGTCTGTCCCTAGCCATAGACACTGCTCAAAAGAAGTCTGTGCTACCCAATGCTTGACCTTAGCCATGGTGTGATCTACCACCAAACCCCCTATCATCTGTTGTATGGGAGTAAATTTCTGAAGGGGATTGTCTAGGATAGGATAGGTTTTAGGAGAAAACTGCACTGAACACACAATCTATGAAGGATATTTAATTAAATGGCTGGGGAAGGTAAAAGAGAGAAGCATTAGACAAGCTTTGTAGCCTTCTCCAGAGGACAGCAAAATAGCTACAACTGTGAATCCTTGTGCAGTGGTCAGAGAGGGAGACAAGCGGTAACAGGCAAAGGTGGCAGGCAGCCTTCACTTCTGCCCCTTCCCAAGTCAAGGCAGGAGGAGCCAAACTGCCACTCACATAGAAATAGCAAAGCCCATGTTAGCAAAGCTGCAACATGAATACAACAGCAGTCCTGTCTTGTCTTCAGTTGCTTAATGAAGAAATTAAAAAACGCTGGGTGCTGAGCAGTCATACTGACCGCGCTCACGGGGCTGCTGACGAGGCCAGTTTGGCTCAGCAGCCAATGTCACCTGCGAGCTCTTGGACATTGCAGCTCTCTACTGCTATACCCACAAGTTTAAAAAAATGCATCTGCAAACACCTGGGATGTAAAATAGTTTGGGAAAAAGTCACAAATAGGAAACTGGAGTCTTGCCTTCAAAAGACTCCTTGCAGGAGGTCTTAGAAATGTGAGGGAACAGTCCCATAACAGCCTAAAGTAGAGGCAGGTGGTTCTGGAGCCAAGGAGATAATCCCCACCACATCAGGGCACTGCCTGTGCCATGTGTTGCATGCACACGGTACCTGCTTCTTGCCTTTTAAACCATGACATTGCCCAAAGCTACCTTGAGACACTGGACTACGATGTTCCCTCCAGCAATTAAGAAGGTTACAGTATCCATAAAGATATCTCCTGTACTGAATAGAAGGAGAAATCATGTTAGCTTGGCTAACTGTGGTCAACAAGCTATGCAACAGTGTCTCTGGGACCCTTCTCTGCTACACAGGACCTACTGCTATCAGGCAGGCAAAGTGAGATACCGCCACACCAGCCAATACCTTACAAAGTCACTGGGGTATCTGCCCTTGGCTTTCTGGGTCTGCAGGAAAGCCTTCAAGATGGCGAAGCCTTTCTTTAGCAGATGTTAAGTCATAAAAATCAAATTACTGACAAACACATTTCACCCTGAACTGAAGCCTCAGCTTGGATGTGTGTGTTTTTGCTAGGGCTTGTTTTGGTTGGGTTGGTTTTGCTTTTTTCCATTACCAAGCATCATCTCTCCTGTCTACCAGACTGGCACAGGATCACAAGCAGAGCTATTTTAAAAACCTATTCTTAACCTGTGGTAGTAATGATTGACTCCACATCTATAGCAATCCGATAGCTGTCAGCAGTTTTGGAGATTGCCTTCTGAGTACGGTCAGCAATGTACCATTGCCAATGACCAACAGTGTTAAACCAGTCAAGAACTCAAATGTCTCTGCAGGGCTGTAGGAGCTGTCACCGACTAATGCTTCCAGGGTAGTCCACTGGCTCTCAGAAATCAAAGCGAAAAAATAGCATTTGCCTGCCAGCATCTTATCTCAGAGCAAAGACTGCTCTTCCCTCCTGGGATTCCAGATCTTCCTTTTTGTGTAGCAGAAAGCAGGCCTCTCCAAGCATTTCCTTTGCTATAACACTCACAAAAGCACCCCTTGCAGATGTTTAAAAACCTGAACCACAATGGGTCTGACTTTTCATTTTGCTCATCAGAGCAGCAGTGAGGCCACCGCAAGGGCACGCACCCTTCCTCAGCGAGCGAGGTCAGGTGGGGCTGCATCCCCTAGTGCTGCCCAGGACCTCAGGGGGATGCTGTGTAGCCACAGGGAATTTCAGGAGCCAGCCAGCCAGCACCCTGAAATGCACAGTCGGTGGCTGTCCCAGGCAATTCTTCTCAGGATAGGAAGGGGCAGTTATTTGGCTTGTCACGCTAAAATCCAGATAAAAAATTTCTACTGCTTATGGAAAAGTCTCCGCAACTCATCCTGGGGATGGTTTCCAGGCTACGAGCACACGTTCTCAGGAGACTTGTCATTATTTATATCACACTCTTCTGTGAAAAAGAATGCAGATTTCTGTTACCCTGGAAAAAGTAGTGTTAAGTTTTATGTTGCTCTAAGCATTACCTTGGAGGGGCTGGGTAAGCCCAACTGTGGGGCACAGGGCCACAGCAGAAAGCAGCACCCCCTTGCAAGGCTCGTTGCTGCAGACAAGTGCCACACACTGACATCTGCCCCACAAGCTGTGTGGCAAGACTGGGGCCTCTCTCCAGTCTCTCTAAGATGTGTGCAGACCCAAAATAAAATGCCCCAGGGAGAACTGTCAGTTCTTTCCTTGTCAGCACCAAGGGCAGGCTGAGCCTCTAGGTAATAGCAGTGAGGAGTCTGCACACGAGTAATTTGTCCCCAGAGCTGATATCCACCTTTTGCCTTCACTCTCCCATTTCCAGCCTTATCTGCACCCCCCAACCCACCACAACATTTATGTACTTCTTGGAGGGCCCTAGCCACCCTGTTGCTCGAACACAGCGGAGGGGATGTATGGAAGATTGGGCGCTCAGGGGAAACGGGCACTTGGCAAAGCTCTACCCTGCCACGTGCTGCTGTGCCGGTAGGGATTGGTATTTGGGAGGAAAGGGAGGCGCTTCCATCTAAAAGCAACTTCTTCAGCAGAGAAGACCTCATTTTACCTACAATCTATGGGGAATAATGCAGGTCTAAATGAAGAGCATTGCAGGCATTGGTGCAGTCACAGCCCCTTACGATAACAGCTGGAAGAGCCATCAGTGTAGCAGGGAAGGCAGGTGGCACATGCCAGCGCTTCCAGCCATTCCCAAAGACATGCCAAGGGTGAAACTCCCTCTGGCACCCAAAAGGCACTTTTTCAGCTCACCTTTCTGGCTCACACACCAGATTCATGCACACCTGGCAGGTGAAGTTTTTGCAAAAGCAACAGGAAGGTAGAACTGAGAGAGGAGGGGAAGGCGGCTGCCAGTGGCTGGGAAAGCCGGCAGCTCTATGCAAGAGATTTTCGCTGCACAAATCCTCGCAAGGGACTGCAATAAGATCAGCAAAATCTGGCAAAAGCAAGCAGGGCTGTGCTGGGAAACCCAGGAGGGACAGCTCAGCTTGCCTTGTGCCTAATGGAAAGCTGAATGAGATACTCTACCTGCATATCATGTCCTCCAGGCTGAAAGCTTGTGAAACACTGATGTTAAAGAAAATTAGAAGGGAAAATAGCAATGTACCCCAATAAAGATGTGTATTTAGAAATGTGCCACTCTGGTACCTTATAAAAAAGCAGCAGCCCTCCTCATGTTATCATGGGACCAATATGCTTTAAGAGACAGGAGGAGGTAAGGTCAAAGTATGACAGTGGAGTCAGAGATTTTACTTCCAATATCTATTCTTGTGCTGAGATTTTGTGACCTGGGCAAGTCAGTATCAGACACAAATTACACGAAGATAAATTGGACTTTCCCAGCCAATCTCAGATGTGAGGTGGGCAGGTGCAAACACTAACCTGCACAAACACTAACCCATGCACTTCCAGGATTCACAGCAATATATCACAGGTTTCACTTGCAAAAACCCTGCTGTAATCGGGCTGCATATACAAATGCAGACCACACTCACAAATGAGCATGCAGCTGCTTACCAGGGACATTTTCATTACTGCAGTGCTTACACAGAGTCAAGGCCTTTTCTGCTTCTCACACCACACCACCAGCGAGTAGGCTGGGGGTGCACAAGAAGTTGGGAGGGACAGTTGAGCTGACCCCAACTGACCAAAGGGCTATTCCACACCATATGACGTCATGCTCAGTATATGAAGCTGGGGGAAGAAAAAGGAAGGGGGGCACATTCAGAGTGATGGCGTTTGTCTTCCCAAGTAACCGTTACGTTGATGGAGCCCTGCTTTCCTGGAGATGGCTGAACACCTGCCTGCTGATGGGCAGTAGTGAATGAATTCCTTGCTTTGCTTTGCTTGAGTGCGTGGCTTTTGCTTTGCCTGTTGAACTGTCTTTATCTCCACCCACAAGTTTTCTCACTTCTACCCTTCTGATTCTCTCCCCCATCCCACCGTGGGGGAGTGAGAGAGTGGCTGTGTGGTGCTCAGTTGCCAGCTGGGGTTAAACCACAACAGGGTGCAAGTCCACAGTTGCATGGGACATTAGCCAAGTGGAAACTTCACAAACGCCAATTAAGTGATAAACTTGTCATCATGCTCCTTTTATATCAGGGTTGCAGGGAAAAGCCATGCAACTTGCTTAGTTTCTCTTGCAATGGAGCACAAGTCAGCACTGCTATCCAAGCACTGTGACTGGCTCTGATTTATGCTGTTACAAAACCAAAAGGCACAAGCAAATAGGGATAAAGCAGCCAAGCTATGGTCACAGGCTCTCAGCCGGCACAAGCCCAGTTCTGCTGAAGCCATGGGAGACAAAATGACTCGCGTAAGGCTGAGGATCTGCCCCGTGTGTCTAGTATGTGCTGAAAAATGTGCAGCTCGCTTAACTTCAGACTTACCCTCAATCTCAAGCAACGATTCAATCAGAGGCTACTTACCACTAGGATAAATGCACTTGTTTTGATACATACTCGGAAATTTAATGCCTGATGCCAGCTGGCACCATATGTGTCTCCAAAGCTGGTGTCTGGTGAGGGGTAAAAAATGAAACCTCACCATTCAAACTTGACAGAAGTCCCAAGGCCAATTCAATAACATGGCTTGTCTCATCTCCCCTCAGTCTTGGACGGTACATGTTTTGCAGTATTCTATAGAAATTAGGTTGGGGAGAAAACGTAGCCTGCTGGTAGAAACAAGGCATTTCCATAAGCTCAAAGCAAGGTGAATCAAAACAGCCACCGACCTCATTAACAGGCAGATTTGCAACACAAGAGTCAGCCTGCAACATTAAGTTAACAGAAGAACAAACACAAGCTGCACTTACCCAGAGAAAAACTGCGCCCTGTGCAATTCTGGGTCAGAGTCTGCGGTGTGAGCCCCCGGGCTCTCTGCAGGTATGTGAAATTCTTCCCACCCCAGCACACTTGAAATCTTCCAAGAAAGCTCTCGCCCAGGCCACCTACCACCTTGCAGCTCTGGTGGCATGTAATCTTCTCCTAGACACGGTTTTCTGCTCCATGTCAGCTGGATACTTGTTCACGTTCAGCATTACATGGAGGGACGCTCCAGACACTTGTCATACAGAAACCTGCCATTAGCTTAAACACTATTTAGATTATAGCAGTATAAGAAATCAATATAGGAAGGGCACAAGCGAGCTAGAAGAAGCAATAACCATCACCTTCATTTTGGCCATGCTGCAATAAGCAAAACCTACATCTCTATTGTAATTACAAATTTATTGGGCATTATGTGACACGAAGGGCAGTAGGAAAATTAAGTGCTCATATAATAGCCACTTAGGACTCTGGGAGGGAAGAGAGTTATATAACTAATAATCTTTTTGCTGTTCAAGAGTTTCCACATGCTAGCAGAAGACGGGTTCCAGATGCCATCTTTTTCTAAGAGTCTAATTTCACTGGAGTTATTATTTCCTTAGTATTATGCAGTTACCCACAGAGAAAGATAACTTTGGCTCTTCTGTTGCACTCAGTGTATTTTGGATATAGATACTTGAACAGGAAAAGAGAATGGAAGAAATGCATCTCTTGTCCATTCAGAGGAATTATGTCTAAGTACAGGCTTCTGAACTGGACCCATAATCTTAATGCACAAAGGACACTTTCAACAACAGACGCGTGTGACTTGAGTGATATACTTGAGTTAATGAAGCCTTTAATCTACAGGACTGCCAGCAGCAGTGATCGGCACTAACTGCTCAATGCAACCACACTGGGACTGGGAAGAGCGTGAGAGAAGCCCGCACTTTCTAGCCTCCACCTTCAGTTACCCATATCTAAGCCCACCCTCTCATAGCAACAGCTACAGCAAAGAATGTCAATGTCATAGGAAGAATGCGCAAGTTCAGTCTGAAAAAATAAATCATGGCATGTGACACTATGCCTGGGCTCTAGCTGGCATAAATCAGCACAGCTTTTTGCTCACAAGGACCAAAGCTTTTAGGCTTCTCCCAAAAGGTATGACTGGCATAAATGTTACTAAGATCCTGCTAAGCTTACCTAAGGTGATGATTCCCTCCCTTACTTCATTGAGTTCAAATGTTTAGAAATATTTTCTGTAATTCATTTAAATTGGCTTGGTTTTTATACAAGTGCCATATTTCCATAATTGTCTATGTGGTATATAAATGTGCATGTTTACAAGCCTCCTGCATAGTAAAATCCCAATTTATGATGTATTTAAGTAATGGGGAAAATTACAATGAAAACAGCAATGTTGGGTATAAACAAAGAGAACAAGTAAAATTAACCTCTCTACCATAAGAGTTACTTCCAACTTAGATGGTTGCTGACACTTTATTCATTAATGCAGAAATAATACCTCCTCTATTTAAGAAGCAAAGGCTGAAATAGTTCAAAGTGTGATCTGGCTTTCTTGTTTTCAACAGCAGTTTGAGGATTATAGAGCACACTTTCTAATAATAAACCTTTAAAACTATGCTTAGACCTACTACTGCTACAATTGCCCACAGCACAGAGTCTCTAAGCAACATGATTTACATCAGGTTTCTATACTCATCTGGATCAGTGTGGTTTGGCTCCTCCTCAGAAACTCAAATGATACCCACCCAATTCTCCAGCCCTATTCAGTATTTGTTACTCAGGATTACCTTTCCAGATCACACCTTTCAGGTTTTTTGCCCAGTTTTTGTAAGTGACCTTCATATTCCCCCACAGTGACATCCTGCATCTACCCAGAGGGTTGACACGGGCTTGTTCCCAGGAGGGTTGCTGGCTGCTTCCCACCTAGCAGGGAAGGGGCCAAGGGCTCAACTTGCTTGATGCAGCCAAAACGACATATTCTTCCCCAACCCAGCTATCTCTGTTTGAAGATACAAATACATCAGAGGACGAAAGGGAAAGGATGGAGATTGTTAATATATAGCTTCTGGGCAAAAATCTGTCCCAAACAGGGAGTTTCACCTCTCTCCCACACATAGGGCTGTGCTAGGCCAAGTAAAAGTCAGGTACGGAGGAGATCTTGTAGAGATGAGAGCCCATAGTTCATCTTGCTTAAAAAGGCACACCAATACCATCTCTAACTGCTCCCCCAAGAGAGACCTATTCTCAGCCAATTAATGTCTTTATATTTCCCATGCCCTGTTCTCCTCAAGGTGGTGTGAAGCCCTATACTAAGTTTAGCCCTAACTTTAGGGGAAAAATAAGGTCCCTTTGAGCAAGGAGCATTGTGTAAATGCCAGAATGACTGCGTGTCTCCAGGCTCATCTCCTGCACACTTGCACCCCCTGCAATCACGGTGCCTGCTGGGCAGAGAGGTCCTTAAGGCAAGGGCTATCCCCCACAAGCTCACGCTAAAAACTGCTTAACCAATAGTGGGAAAAAAAAAACAGGACAAAAATCATTAATGAGGCAGTCTCAGAAAGGACTTTTATTAAGATGAGACCAGTGATGACTGAACCAGAAGGAAATTAAACCTCACATATCCATGAAACAAACGCGCCATTTATTAATACTGCTCTCCAACTGCAGGCTCTCAGCCCACACGGCTTTATGCAGAAAAAACAGCTCTTAATCAGAGCAGTATCAAGAATAATAATTTTTAAGCAGGATGCCCCTGCTTGCCTAGCAGAGTAAGCAGTGAAAGCTTCCCTCCAAGGTGACTTCCAACCAGAGCGAGCATTGCTCACCAGCTGGAGCAGGACTGGCAGACAAATGCATCTTCTCTGCCACAGCCCAGCGCCATGCAAGTCTAGACTCCGGTATCAGAGGGACCTCAGAGCTTTATCCCAGCTGAGGACCTGGCACAATACATTAAAAGGTATTTTGGTGCCAGACTTGTTTATTTGTGGGCATGCTCCCCCCTCAGCACATCTGAATTGTGCAGCACCAGAGACAACAGCTTGGCTAGCTCTGCACAACGCCGCGGTCTCTCCTTGCACGTGGGGTGGACATGCCAAACCCCCCAGGCCATGATGCACACCTGGCAGCCAGCGAACAAGCAGTCCTAGCCGCGATCTCTCCCTAGCTTCCTCTCCATGGTCCATGCCTCCTTGTGTGATTTCTTCCAGCTATCAGTTGTACAGCAGGCCTGGAGCTCAGGGTTTCTGACTCTTGTTACAAGAATGTCCTAAAGAAGGAAAGAGGGGGAGATGCAGGAGACCAGGTTATGTGTAAGTAGCGAGGGCCAGCTGCTGCAGTTCTGTGCAAAGGCCATTGCTTTGAAAACAGGAAGCAAACCCATGTCACTCTCGGCTGTGCTCTTCTAGTGTCCTCCCCATGGAGGCTGATGCTGCAGTGTACTGCGAGAGGATATACGCTGTAGACAAATCAATTCCTCTGGCTAATTTGATTATGCCTCAGGTGTTGCCACCACAGAGAGCGTCCGCATCACGTGTCCTAGTAGAGATAGCCATGCTGGCTCCAAACACCTGGTCTATCTATGCAGCAAAAGGCAGCGCGGTGCAGAGATAAGGCCTGGGCCCCAAGGGTAGCACCTAGCTGTGGCCAGACCGATTGCCCGCTGCTGTTCCCTTCAGCAAGCAACTCGCCGGAGGGACCCCACTAGCTGTACAGCCACCCTGCTTCTCACCCCCTGCACGGCTCCAGCTGGCAGCTGTGCAGGGGCCGCACCATGCTCCCGGGCAGCGCGCGCTGCTGCACGACACCATTTCAGCCTGCCCTTCGCGGACCACAGCACAGCCGATGCTGGAGCAGCACAGTGCGCTCCTTTGGAGGAAGAGCGATGTGAAAACCCACTGAAGGTAATGTGCAAAGAACTGCTTCTTAGCAGACTGAAGGCTGGCAGCTCTTTTTTTATGAGTTCTTTGGAGGATCAGACGCCCCCCCCCCCCCCCCCGCCTCTACAGCCGTGGTAAACAGCTGCAGCTCTGGTCGCAGCTCCCAGTCTCATCGTCCCTCCAGCTTTCCGCAGCTTCACATCTGCGTTAGTTGCCTTTGGTGAAGCAAAGAGTCGGTATGTCAGGGATGAAGCCAGAGCAGAAACATGTGTTCTTACATGTCAAAAGGACAAGTGAAGAAAGCAGATTTCTTTTTTCACTTTCCCTCCCAAGTTACCTTCCTAAAGTGTAATTTCTGGTGTACGTAAAGCCTTCCGATCTGAACTACATACACCCTTCCCAACACATACTCATGCTTTCATTTAGTCATTTGCCTCCTCGCAAAGCTCAGTTGAAATATACTCCGCAAGACCACCCTGATTCACTAGCCTTAAAAGCCAAGTACTGCTTCCTGTGGATTATGAAACAAATTCTGCCAGTTTTTGAGCCATTCTGGTATTGTCCTAGCATAAGATTTTACTTCTGAGGTACACGTACACAATTCACTGTAACCAAAAGCATTACTTAAGGATGAATTTAGCTTATGGCACAGAAGCACAAAGATACCAAACCTCTTTAGTTATTTTTGAAAAGCATTAAAAAAAAAAGTTTGGCACGACAATGGTATAATTTGCAAGCTACTTCCCTCTGTCTCTAAAGATAAAAATCACCCCCAGGCTGCTGATGAACTTACCAGGTACATGTTAATAACTGGGGGAAAATTCATCTGAAGTATCAGACAATACAAGCTGCTGTGCAGAACCGGCAAAGCAATTTAAAAGTTTTGAACCCTGGCTTTGTGAGTTAAGAACAGGGAAGGGACGGGATTTCTACCTGCAAGAGAGAATGCAATGGACTGGCCATTAACCAAAATATTTCAAAACAGGATGACAATGGATCTGCAGGGAACCAGGATAGCAGCAATAGGTGTTTAGTGCTGCAGTGAAGCACCACGCAACTTTCCCACCAGCTATTCTTACAGCACGCATTAGCCTGCTGGTATATTCAGACAAAACCCTCGCTTTCTAGAAACAGGAACATGCAAAGCACCATGTTTAACAGCGCAGCTTCTCTGCTGTTCCGGCTGAGGCACAGTGTCTGCTTTCAGCATTGAATGACCCCCCTTCACCTGCAGGGCCAGGACCTGGTATTGCTGGCCCAGCCTGGCATGAGCCACAGCTACTTCAGTTACCAGCTTTGCTCCATCAATCCAGCTGTGCTGCTACACACATCACCTACTGACAGGACAGCGGCGAGTCACTACCTTATTGCTGGTTACGTTAATTAAGCATCGTGACTCCCCCGTGAGACAGGCAGGTGACACCATCCCCGCTCAAGTCGTTAGATGGTAGAAGTGCCAGACTGGCTTGTCAGGGGCGACGAGGTGTCGGTGGGAGGTCACCCAGCCCATGGCAAGGTCTGCCTGACCCGGTGGCCGACGCAAGCCTTAGCCCAAGCCGTCAGCTGGACAGCAAAGCCATCTCCAGATGGTAAGGTGGCGGTGCCCGTGAGGGCAGGAAGGCCACGGGGGCAGGAGGATGCTCCCGGGCGCTGCCACGGTGCAAGCGCAGGGCAGCTGGCGCAGAAACGCTCTGAGCAGGTGTATGCTATGTGAAGCAGATGTATTATAGATGCTTTCAAAAATATAAATGACAAGAGGAGGAAGAGATGGAGAGCCACCCAGGCCGGCGCACCGCTGGAGCAACAGCTGCCGGGGGGGGCACGGCGCACGCCGAGGGCCGGGGTGGGCATCAGGGACGCGGGGAGCGGGGTCTCCGCCAACGGTCGCCCGGCGCCAACGGTCGCTGCCTCGCACCCCGGGCGCGCGCGGGGAGCGGCGGCGGGAGCGGGGCGGAGCATCCGCCCCCCTCGGGGGAAGCGCCTCGGGGGCCGGGTAGGGGGCACCGGCGATGGGGGGGGACACCGCCCGGGGGGGACACCGCCCGGGGAGGGCGCCCTACCGGGCGGCAGTGGGAGGGGGCGCGGGTCCCGCTCCCCCCGCCTGCCGCGCGGCCCGCACTCACCACGGTGACGGGGGACACCATGTCGGCGGCGGGGCTTGTCCTGCTCCTGCTGCTGCTGCTGCTGCTGCTGCCGCTGCCGCTGCTGCCGCTGCCGCTGCCGCTGCTGCCGCTGCCGCCACGGCCGCTGCCCTGCCCTGCCCTGCCCTGCCCGCTGCCCTGCCCGCTGCCCTGTCGCCTGCCCGCTGCCCTGCCTGCCTGCCGGGGCGCTCTTTTAGACAGCGGTGACGTCACCGCAGAGGGGGCCCCCGCGGCGAATGCGCTGCGGGGAGAGGGAGGGGGGCGGCCCCGGCCCCGCCCCCGGGGCGGGCGTGGCAGGCAGCGCGGGCAGGGCGGGCAGGCGCACCCCGGGCCCGCGGCTGGGGGGGGTGCGCGCTTCGGTCGGCCCCCGGCGGCGGCGTCAGTGGCGCCGTCCCCCTGCCGGCGAGGCGCCAGCCTGGCAGCCGGCAGCGGCCGGGTCCTGCGCCGCGTCCCGTCCCCGGGGGTGGCCGCAGCGGGGACGCGGCCTGCGGGGTCCCGGGGGGAGGCGGCGGGGCGCGCCGGTCCTTGCGACCCCCGGTTGCAGCCCGTTGCCGGGCCTGGGGGAGGCGCAGGGGCTCCCTCCCGACAAGGGGGCTCCCCGCACCCCGTGCCGGAGCGGGGCGCGTTGCCCTCTCCGCTGCAGCGCTGGCGAGGGCTCGCTTCTCCGGCCGCTGGCTCTTGGCTGAGCAAAGCGTCGGCCCGCTTAGCAAAACGGCTTCCCTGCCTGGCGAGGGGTGCCAGCGGCCGGGTCTGCCGCCCGCCCGTGGGTAAACGCCCCGCACGGCCGCGCCTCGGAGGCTGGAGGAGATCCCCGGGCAGGGCAGGCCCGCGGCCTTTGCCCCAGTACCGCCCAGAGCTGCCGGTGCCGGCGGTACCAGGCACGGAGAGGCGGGTAGTACTCCCCATGTCCCTTGCTCTGTCTCGGGTGCGTCCCGTCTCAGCGTCTCCCTCCGGCACGGCTGGTCGCCTGCCTGTGCCCGCGCAGCCCCAGCCCCAGCCTTTCTCCTCCCTTGCCTGCCTGTGGCTTCCTGCCTGCCGCTCTCCTGCTCCTGCTCTTTCCTTTCACATCCCTGTTCCTTGCCCAGACTCCTGTGGCCTTCCACCCTTTCTGCTCCACCTTGACTTCTCACCACCCCCTGTTTCCCCATTTTTCCCTTTCCAGGGGCTTCTTCCTTTTCACAGCTGCCCCCGTAATGCGTTCCATCACCTCCATCTTAAGACCCGCAGGCGCTTGGCAGACCCTCTCCCTGCAGGGCTGCCCATGCGTTCCAGCCCTGTCCCCGCTCCCAGCGGCTGGTGATGGCCTCCGTGCCCCCCCGGGAGCGGGTCCCTCCCAGCGCACCTCCCCATCCCCATCCTCCTGCCAAGGTCATCCAGGGGCTGCAAAAATGTTAGTGTTGGCACGAAGACAGGGCAAGGAACGTGTAATGTGGGATACTAGAGAGTGGGACACAGCAGCTCAGGCTTATTAAAGTGACCCTGGGACTACCTTCATTCTGTTTTCACTTGAGGATTAGTATTTAAGGATGCAGGAAGCTGCTTTACATGTAATATGATCTTGCTCAAAAGTTTCGCTTCATAACAAAACAAACAGGTACTTAAATAGTAGATGATTAGGTAATCTGCTATTTGCAGCCTGAGCAAAAGTCATGTTCAGTATTTATCACATCAAGGGAACATTTTCTTCTATAAAGTAAAAAAATAATCTGTGCAATTCTTTTGCAGTCTGTGTGCAATAGATTGGTATCATGTTTCTGAGGATGAAATGTACACGAACAGCAGTCCCGAGATCCCACACAGGCAACCCGATTTATATCAAGAGACATGTAAACAGAGGGCAGCGTTTGGCCTATCGCCATCCGATGGGACTGGGATGGACGCTGCAGCCTTTGCGTCATTTACCGATCTAAGAGGGATTTCTACCCGAAAAAAGAAACTGCAAATCTGCACTATCAGATCAGAGATCAGATTGCAGGGAAATCTATGGCAAGTAAACCTCAATCAGATCAAAGCAAACTGTTCTCTGTACAGCAAAGACCCGTGTGGCCACGGCCAGGGGATTGAGTGCTAGTCTTACAATTTCAGTTAAAATAGTTCATAGGGCAGTAACATTTTCATTAGATGAGAAGAATAAGCTTTCCCTTTTTGGGGGGAGCTAGGTGAACTAGAGAATGGGAAGAAATTTCACAGATTTTCACAACAAAGGCTTTGCCCTGCTGAAATCAAGGGGGACGGTCCCTAGCGGAAGCACCACAAGGAAACAGAAGTATTTAGATGTCAAAGAATGCAGTTAATTTGATGGCATACGGGATTTGCAGAAGGACCAATGGACTCTCAGAACTTGGGTTCCTAATTGCTTTTGAAAATCCTTCTGGGAGCTTGATTATGTCTTGACATTTAAATACCTAAAAAAAAAAAAATCTGTTCCTTGGTCCTTAGCCAAACTCTTCGTCTGCTTATCCTGGCCTTTATTTAAGTGACGAGCCAGGCAGTGCAATGGGTAGGGGCGTGTTTGCATTCGGGTATTGTCTCTGCTGCTCCAAAAGTGGGAGATATTAGGATGGATGCAGTTTTGCATTCGTTCTTTTTTTCTAATGCAGTATCTGTCTTCACTGGTTAGCAGCTGAAGCTTTGCCTGGTCTCGCAAATAAGGTATTTCTGTGTGTCACTGATGCAGACATTCAAGATAGATATGTTAACACTTGGGGGTGGGTTTTCATGCTATGTTATTAGCTCAAAGAAACCTATCAGAAGTGAAGGGGAAACTGTGCATGTCCTGACCTTCCCATCTCAAACAGGCACTGGGAAATTCAATCTTGTTAGTTTTGCTTGGAAGGGGGTTGACCTTTTGTGATTTCCAGACAGTGCCTTCCACAAACCTTTTAAAAATAGATATTCAGAAGTCCTAATGGGAAATATGGTATTTGTACGTAATAAAGAGATGGCTCATGTGACAAAGATTTTACACCCTGAATATAAAGTGAAAATTTGTTGTCATTGTTGTTGTTTATTTAATACTAGATTAATTTCATGTGACTCACGATTCATGTGTGTTCAAGATTACATAATCATGTGTTCAAGATTATTCACGGGATGACATCCATTTTTCTACTGTCAAAATAAGTGCTATATCAACAATAAGTAATTCCTTGTAAGTGAGGGACACCTTGGAGTATAAATTAGGAATTTGGATAGAACAGAAATGTTTTACATTTCATTTTACATTTTATCTAGATTACATTTTATCTACATTTTATATCAATAACAGAAATATTTTACATTTAATCTAAGTTAGGGGCATGCTGGAGAATAAATTAGGAATTTGGATAGACCAGAAATATTTTACATTTTATCTCAACGCAAGCTCTGATAGAACAGGTCCTGGCACAAATCCATTCCCACTGTAGAAACACCAAGCAACAGATGAAGGAAGCAAAGGGACTACAGGATCAATGGCTTCATAACACAGTCAAATTTGTCTTGGTTTGTGCATGCCACGCTTTTGGTGGGGTTTTTTTTTTTGCTGGTGGTGTTGCAGCCTCCTGTCCTGACCAGTGCAGGCAAGGGAGATCTCATGTGGCTCATCACAACATTTTGTTCTATTCCAACTGCAGGGATTTAACAAAAAATAGAAAATAGTTCTAATTTGGGGTGTGTGTGGTATTTTTAACTTGCTATCAGTAGGCAAACAGAGAGCAGTAATTACATGAGCATAAATTTATGGGGGTTGGGAATAGCAAAACAGAGCATTAGGTACTACTGTGCATGTTTGTGCTTGAAAATGCTTCTGCTGGGCCATGGCGGGGGCAGGGGAGAAAGCAAGGGAAGTCCCATCTTCAGCACGGTTGCTACACAGCCAATTTTTTTCTGAGGGATCCCATGTTGTTCAATCTACTGCACATAGCCCCATGGCTCCATGTGTGTGCAGTAGCCCTGTGGCTCATGCAGGTGTAATATTTCTTTTTTAAATTAACCGCTGTAAATTTCAATAATAGCTTGACCATTTTTCTTCCCATCTGTATTTTTTTTCCACGGGTTTATTCTCCTGTTGCAGAAATGTCAGTCCACGGACTCCACCAGTCCCTCCTAGCTGGGTCCCCCCCAAAGCCTAGTGCGTCAGGAAGACTCAGAACTCTACGTTAAACGCAGTTCAAACATGTCCAAAAAAGGCACACTCTTCCAAAAAGTCATTGCCTTTGCAGTGCAAGGGTCTGTGGATATTTACATAAAATAGAAGATATGGGTGTTTATAGGATAATGTTGGGACAACCATAAAGCTCTATGTTTTCTAGCTGTTTATTATTCAGGGAGGTTGTCCTACCTCCAGCAATGGCTGGAAGAGCAGCAAAACATTTCTCACATTCAGGTACCCCTGGAACGAGGGTGGCCCCATCTGCTGTCACTCTGCTGGAATGGGCTCTGCCAATGGGCCATGGAGACACATGCTTCGTTTTGCACTTTCAGATTTACTATTAATACAAAAGTCCCTGGGAATTAAACTACTGAGGAACCAGAAACAAGTGTGTTGTTAAGTGTTGGAAAAGTTTATTTGAGACTCATCCACGAGAGATGCTCCCGAGTCGTCTCCTTGCTGGCTGCTCCAAGCACAGTGCACCCAGATTCTGGGATGGTGGCGTTCATGTCAGCCACTGCAGGATACATCCAATGTGGCTTTCTATTTTGTCATATCCAACTCTATTTAGGCCCATTTGTGGTTTGCGCACTGGTCATTGCACTAGTTTCTGATACTTTTCATGTCAAGTAATCTGGTGTTTCCCCGTGCACAGGAGGACATACTGGGCTGTTTCCTTTCTATACAGATTTATTTCCTGATGCTTAGAGGAATTCAGAAAGTGCCTTTGCTTCCCTCATGATGGCAATTCCCATAATGATAATAAACATAAAGTATAAAATTTAGACTGCAGAATTAACATCTCAGTGAAATAAAGGGGGGGCACTGCAAATTCATGCCTCCTGAGAGGACTTTTTCAGGCTATTTACTGAGCCAGAAAGGCAACACATCATCTATATATAGGCTTTGTATTTGAAAGTTTTCTTCCTAGGCATTTTTCTGTTTGGGCTTAATAAATGCCATGTGTATGTGTGCATGTATGTGTATACGGAAAAGTTAGTATTTCTAGAGATTAGCATGTGTATAGCTAAGCAGGATCCAGAGTGCAGGTCCATTATGGGACTTTGCTTGTTTGTGATTGGTTTATATCCTAATAGCCATCAAAACAAGCACATTAAAATCTTATAAAATAGGGAAGGAAAAATATTCTCCATTTTTTTTAAATTCTCTATTCTACAGCATGGAAGTAAATCATAAAATCTAAAACGTTCACAGTTTATAGAATTGTAGAATGGTTTGGGTTAGAAGGGACCTTTAAAGATCATCTAGTCCAACCCCACTGCCATGGGCAGGGACACCTTCCACTACATCAGGATGCTCAAAGCTCCATCCATCCTGGCTTTGAACACTTCCGATCATGGGGCATCCACAACTTCTCTGGGAAACCTGTTTGTAACCACCTTCATCATAAAAAAGTCTTCCTTATATCCAATCTAAGTCTAACCTCTTTCAGTTTATAACCATTGCTCCTTGTCCTATCATTACAGGCCTTAGTAATAAGTCTCTCTCCATCTAAAGGGCAGCAATAAGGTCTCCCCGCAGCCTTCTCTCCTCCAGGCTCAACAACCCCAACTCTCTCAGCCTTTCTTCACAGGAGAGGTGTTCCAGCCCTCTGACCATTTTCATGGCCCTCCTCTGGACCCACTCTAACAGGTCCACGTCTGTCTTGCACTGAGGACTCCAGAGCTGGATGCAGTACTCCAGGTGGGGTCTCACCAGAGCAGACTAGAGGGGCAGAATCACTTCCCTCGACCTGCTGGCCACACTTATTTTGATGCAGCCCAGGATACGGTTGGCTTTCTGGGCTGCAAGCGCACATTGCTGGCTCATATTCAGTTTTTCATCCACCAGTACCCCCAAGTCCTTCTCCACAGGGCAGCTCTCAGTCCCTTCATCCCCAAGCCTGTACTGATACTGGGGGTTCCCCTGACCCAGGTGCAGGACCTTGCACTTGGCCTTGTTGAACTTCATGAGGTTTGCACGGGCCCACTCCTCAAGCCTGTCCAGGTCCCTCTGCATGGCATCCCCTCCCTCTAGGATATCAACTGCACCACTCTGCTTGGTGTCATCTGCAAACTTGCTGAGAATGCACTCAATCCCACTGTCTATGTTGTTGATGAAGATATTAAACAGTATTGGTCGCAATACGGACCCCTGAGGCACACCACTTGTTACTGGTTTCCATTTGGATTCTGAGCCGTTGAGCACTACTCTTTGGATGTGGCCATCCAGCCAATTTCTTACCCATCTAACAGTCCATCAAACCTATACCTCTCCAATTTAGCAGCAATAATGTTGTGTGGGACTGTACCAAAGGCCTTACAGAAGTCCAGGTAGATGACATCTGTAGCTCTTCCCTTGTCCACTGATGTAGTAAGTCCGTCATAGGAGGCCACTAGATTAGTCAGGCACAATTTGTCCTTGGTGAAGCCATGTTGGCTGCCTCTATTCATCTCCCTGTCCGCCATGTGCCATATCTTCTAGGAGGATCTGTTCCATGGTCTTCCCAGGTACAGAGGTGAGGCTGACAGGTATCTTCCACTAGACCATGTTGCTCAAAGGCCCAGCCAGCCTGACCTTGAACACTTCCAGGGATGGGGCATCCACACCTTCTCTGGGCAACCTGCTCCAGTGTCTCACCACCCTCATGACCAGAGGCAGTTCCCTCAGCCTGCCCTTGTGTGCCGTGTGCCCTGGCCCCTCACCGTCTTGAAGGCCCTGGTCTGGGCCCACAGCCCACGCATCGGTGTCTTTCCTGGACTGGGGAGACCAGGAGGGGACAGAGGAGTCCAGATGCAGTCACCCAAGTACCAAACAAGAGAGGAGGAAAGCATTTTTACTGTTATGATCTTGGTTATTGGTTTGGGGCTTTTTTTAAATAGGGGGAGGGGAAGGGGGATGGGAAAGAAGGGCTCACACCACCCGTGGCAATCAACACAATAATTGTTGATGCCAGGAGATGGAACGGGTGAGCCCACAGGACAGCCAGGCACGGAGCCTGGGCCTGCCAGCTAATGGCAGGTGCAGCGGCTGGGCCGGGTGCTCCTGCGACGCCGGGCACTCCTGCAACACTGCTGCCGTGACATCATGGAGGGGAGCCCTGACATGGTGTTGTGGCACCAGGGGCGCCATGCTGGAGGTGGATCCACTTCCATTGGTTCTTCTTGGTCTTTGGGTGGACCCACCTCCATGGGCTCCACACCATCAGCCACATGGTACCTGGTACATGTACATGGTACATGTGGCTGATGGTGCCCTCCGTCTGAAGCCACCTCCTCTTCCTCTGTGGTACCTGCAGCCACGCGTCTTCTCTTCCCCCACACAAAGATGGGCAGCCACACACTTTGCTCTTGGACCTCTTGTTTCCAGGCATCCTTGGAACCCGAGGGCCTCGAAGCTCAGCAAATTGTGGGCCAGCTGCCACGGTCCTGTATTTATAGAGCCTGGAACAAATGGCAGCAAAGTGGCTTGTGACATCAGGAGGCCACGGTGATGGGGATGCATGTGGCCAAATATGGCTGTTCCAGGAGTTGGGGGCCCGTGCCCTGAAAGATGGCCTCATGTGGGAGAAGGAGGAGGGTCGGGGGGCTGAGGGCCCCTTTCCTGGGGATCGCTCCCCTGTGCCCTTCCGCTGTCCCTTGGGCACAGGGACTGCCCTCCACCTCCCCTCGTGTGCCTGGGCTCCAGCTCCCTCCTCATCCCGTGCCTGGGCTCCCCTGGATGAGATGGTGGCAAGGGTGTTGCAGGAGAGTCAGGGTCCCTTAAAGGGATGGAGGCAGGCACTGGATACAGGCCTCTAGAAGTGCATTTGGCCCTCTGCATCCAGGACATGCACATGATTTGACATGAACAGTCTTACTAGAAAAGGAGCTTCCAAAACTACTGCCTAGTAAATGACAGCAGGACGATTGCATTTGATCTCCAAAAGCGGCTGTGCCTGTATCTGTTAAAGACAAGACGTATTGGAAAACAGAGCTAGAAAATATGCTTTCACTATAACAAACAAGGTAGTTGATTTGCTTTGGTAAGATTTGGGCACTTCAGTAGCAGAGGACAGTGCCACTAAAGGATTCCTGAACAATTCAGGGATACTAACCTTTTTTACAAAGGTAGTTATAGGATAGTATCACACCCAGCTGAAGCAGTTAAATTCCCCCAAAAGCTTATTATAATATAATCAAGCAGGATCAGCTAAACCTTTCAAGGGGCATTTAAGAGTTGTTTGGAAGAAGACTCAACTCCACTGTTCTTCCCTTTTTCAATTATTACAAAGCCTTTCTGTCTTTCCTTGGGTAAAGTATATGCCAATTTGCAGATTCACCTTAAAATAGCAAGATCTGGTCCTCTAGGCTTCTCTAAATCAGCTTGTTTTTTTTGCAACCTGAAACAACCGAAGCTTGACGCAGTATACTGAAGCATAGAATCATAGAATCATAGAATCATAGAATCATAGAATGGTTTGGGTTGGAAGGGACCTTTAAAGGTCATCTAGTCCAACCCACTGTGCAGTGAGCAGGGACATCTTCAACTAGAGCAGGTTGCTCAGAGCCCAGTCCAACCTGACCTTGAATGTTTCCAGGGGTGGGGCATCTACCACCCCTCTGGGCAACCTGTTCCAGTGTTTCACCACCCTCATCGTAAAACATTTCTTCCTTATATCTAGTCTGAATCTACTGTATTTCAGTTTAAAACCAGTACCCCCTGTCCTATTGCTACAGGACCTACTAAAAAAATCTGTCCCCATCTTTCTTGTAAGCCCCCTTTAAGTATTGAAAGGCTGCAATAAGGTCTCCCCGAAGCCTTCTCTTCTCCAGGCTCAACAACCCCAACTCTCTCAGCCTGTCCTCATAGGTGTTCTATCCCTCTGATCATTTTTGTGGCCCTCCCTCTGGACCCACTCCAACAGCTCCATGTCTTTCCTGTACTGAGGACTCCAGAGCTGGAGGCAGTACTCCAGGTGGGGTCTCACCAGCGCCGGGTAGAGGGGCAGAATCACCTCCCTCGACCTGCTGGCCACACTTCTTTTGATGCAGCCCAGGATGTGGTTGGCTTTCTGGGCTGCGAGTGCACATTGCGGGCTCATGTCTGGCTTTTCTCAATCCCTTCATCCCCCCAGCCTGTCTTGATACAGGGGATTGCCCCAACCCAGGTGCAAGACCTTGCACTTGGCCTTGTTGAACTTCATGAGGTTCACATGGGCCCACTTCTCGAGCTTGTCCAGGTCCCTCTGAATGGCATCCCATCCCTCAGGCATGTCAGCCACACCACTCAGCTTGGAGTCATCTGCAAATTTACTGAGGGTGCACTCGATCCCACTGTCTGTGTCATTGATGAAGATATTAAACAGTACTGCTCCCAATATGGACCCCTGAGGGATACCACTCGTCACAGATCTCCATCAGGACACTGAGCCGTTGAGCACTACTCTCTGGATGCGACCATCCAGCCAATTCCTCATCCACCAAATAGTCCATCCATCAAATCCACATCTCTCTAATTTAGAGAGATGGATGTTGTGGGGGACCATGTCAAAGGCCTTACAGAAGTCCAGATAGATGACATCTGTAGCTCTCCCCTTGTCCACTGATGTAGTCACTCCATCGTAGAAGGCCACTAGGTTGGTCAGGCACAATTTGCCCTTGGTGAAGCCATGTTGGCTGTCTCTAATCACCTCCCTGTCTTCCATATGTTTCAACATGTCTTCCAGGAAGATCTGTTCCATGATCTTACCCGGGCATAGAGGGGAGGCTGCGTGGTCTGTAGTTCCCAGAGTCCTTCTTTTTTCCCTTTTGTAAATGGGTAAAAAGTCCCCTTTTTCCAGTTGCAGGAGACTTTGCCTGACTGCCGTGACTTTTCAAATGTGATGGAGAGTGGCTTGGCAACTACATCAGCCAATTCCCTCGGGGCCCTGTGATGCATCTCATTGGGTCTCACGGACTTATGTATGGTCAGGTTCCTCAGGCTGTCTCAAACCTGATCTTCACTTATGATGGGAGGAACTTCATTCGCCCAGTCCCTGCCTTGAGGTTCAGGGTCTTGAGAGATGTGGGAAGAGAGATTACCATTGAAAACTGAGACAAAAAAATTATTGAGTACCTCAGCCTTCTCCATGTCAGTTGTCACTACTTCTTCTGTCTTATTTACTGGGAGGTGGTGGTACATTTTCTTTAATCTTCCTTTTCTGCCCAATGTAGCTGTAGAAGCCCTTATTCTCATCCCTTGCCAAATTCATCTCCAATTGAGCCTTAGCTTTTCTGATTCCATCCCTATACATCCAGGCAGCATCCTTGTATTCTTCCCAGGATACAAGTCCCTGGTTCCATTGCCTGTGCATTGTCTTCTTACACTTCAGTTTGACCAGGAGGTCCTTACTCTGCCATGCTGGTCTCCTGCCTTCCTTTCCTGATTTCTTACATGTGGGAATTGAGAGCTCTTGTGCTCTAAGAAAAATGTCCTTAAAGAGCTGCCAGCTCTGTTCAGCTCCTTTATTCCTGAGGGCTGTTTCCCAGGGAGTCCCACCCGCTAATTCCTTAAAGAAATTAAAGTTTGATCTCCTGAAATTCAGGGTTCTGACTCTACTCTTCATTTGGCCCATATCCCTCAAGACTGTGAGTTCCACCAGGGCGTGATCACTGCAGCCCATGCTGCCACCAATCTTGTCATCTCTAATTCGTTCATCCATGTTGGTAAGCAACAGGTCTACTAACCCTTCTCCTCTGGTTGGGCTGTCTATAACCTGGATTAAGAAATTATCCTCGATGCACTCCAAGAGTCTCCTGAATTGCTTACAGCTTGGTGTGCTGCTTTTCCAGGAGATATCAGCGTGATTGGAGTGCCCCAGCAGGATCAGAGCATGCAAGCGCAATGTTCCCTGTAGTCGAAGTAAGAAGCCTTCATCAACAGGCTCCCCTTGTTCGGGTGGCCTGCAGTAAGCACCAGCCACGAGGTTTCATTTGTTGGCTTGGCCCCTAATTTTTACTCATAACCTCTCAACCTGTTCATTGCTGTTTTTCAAAGACAGTTCTGTGCAGTCAGTCCATTTTTTCACATGGAGGGCAATCCCTCTGTCCTTGCCTGTCCCTTCTGAAGAGTTTACAGCCATCGACTGTAGAGCTCCAGTTGCGTGACTGGTCCCACCATGTTTCAGTGATAGCTATTAGACTGTAGCTTTCTAGCTGCACAGTGGCTTCCAGCTCCTTCTGTTTGTTACCCAACAAAGTTTTATATCTCTGTACTATCCTTTAAAGCTATTGCGTGTAACATGTAACAAGTTAAAAGAAATTGAGAAGGATTCAATACAAGCTCTTAAATAAAATAAAAAATCCAGAATAGCCTACCTCAAATAAAAGTTCTCATGCGGTTACAATTTCTGTTCCTCACTCAGGTACCCCATTTGCAGGTTAGAAACCCACCAAAAAGAGCTCTGATTTATCTATTTGTGATTTAGTGATATACTTCTTTACAACCAGGAGGTGGTAATAGCTGGAGTGTTACAACATGCACAAAAAGAGGTTAAGGCTTGTCTTAGGAAACATCATCAGATGATTTGTAGGGAAAGAACGTGACACAATTAAACGGCTAGATTACAAAACAGAATATAGGTAGGGCAAATGCTTTAATGTCTATTTTCATTAAAGCAATCTAGCTGAGTGTCTGACAGAAAAATTGTACTCATGATGAGGGAGAAGCTTTAAGGAAGAAGAGGGAGAGGATCCCAGCCCAATCCAAAGCTAAGTGTTGGTGGCTGGTGGATGAGACCAACTTCTGCTGGCATTTTAGGTTTTGGTGGGCTTATACCCATCATGAATGTGTGGTGTCACATGGGATGAGGGCCAGCCAGAAGCTGGGAGAGGAGCAAGGAATTGGCCTGGAAAAAGTGCATGGTGGTCATTAGAGCCGTAGTAACCTGATGTTGTTCATCTCAGGTTTTCAAAAGTGACCGGTGGCTTTTGACAGATGGTCTAGGTACCTTAAGTACCTATTTTTCAGAGAGCACTTTAAGAAGTTCTGCTCTGTTCTATGATATTTTCCAGTAGCCCACCATAAATTGCAGTATCCAAAGTCACTGATCACCTCAAAGTCTTGTCTGTGGGCAACAGGCATTTTCTGAATTACTCTGAAATCAGTCTGAGTCACTAATGAGTTCAGATAAAGTTTTTTACCACTATGTTTATTTAAAGCAAATCACTGTTAGGAAAACACTGCCAGCACTGACAGCAAGCAATACATTGATTTTGAATCAGCAAGACTGCCATTGATCTTAGCAGCTATTTATTGCACATGTTCCCAGCAGCCACTTTCTAATGGAATTTTAACAATTCAGTAGGGTCGCTCGAAGGTCTTGAGGAAGCAAGCGAAAATTTCATCTCTTGCGGGAAATACCTCCCTAAGACAGTACCTTCACTCGCAATCGTAAGACAGTCAGTGTGGTGCACTTCTCGAGCTTTGCTGAATCCTAATGATTAATTTTCAAGACATACATGGTTCTTATTTTATTCAGCTTGTCCTGGCAATATATACACAGTTTCACCTCTGTCTTATTAAATCCCTGAGCTGCTGGTTGCTGTAGGCTGGGAATATATAAAGCAAATATGTCTAGCCTCTTGGCCTCTTCTGGGACTCTGCAGCAGTTAGCTGCTCTCAGCCTTAGGACAGACGAACCCTTAGTCTGGTGCAGTACATCTACTCTTACATTAGAAATACTGTTATAAGAACTGGTCTAAATATGCCTCTCTTTCTGCTTTCTTTCCTATAGAACATGGCCTTTTTAATTTGAGTTAAAATCTTGCACCAGAAGGACAATTTTTTGTTTAGGTATACCATTGCCAATGGTTTAACATGCAAAACGTTATTCTCTGACAAAAACTACATTTGTTACCAATCTCACTCTGTTTCCTTGTGTGTAATCTCAGCTCCAGAAGTGTTGCATGGATACGTGGGCAAAAATAGGAGGAGTAGGAAGGGAATAATGGTTGTAAAATATTTCAGAAAAATGTTAGTTTATCATAAAACTGAAAGGGATACTGCTGGAGGAGGTGGCCGGTGTGTGCTTTGAGTCAAGCTAGTGCCCTGCCTTCAGTGCCAGAAGAGCCTTGGCCGGCTCCACGCCGTGGCTCCTTTCTGTTTGGAAATCACTGCATCCACAGCAGTACCTGTTGGGGCCATTACGTCCCTGTGCCCCTTGGGCAGGCGTCCTTGTCCCTGTCCGGTTGGCTGGGTCTGCTGAAAAGCAATACGCACACCAAATGGCTCCACAGGTCACAGAGATCCTCATTGATGTCCATGGCCTCAGGTATTCCTGAGGAAAGAGATAAGTGCCAGACCTACTGAAAGGGTTTCTGTACTGAGATTTGTACAAATAGCACAACCACACTTTTCTCTACCTCTTACACATCCGTAATGCACATTACCTAAAAGCTGCAAGTAATATAAGCACTTGACAGGTACCTGTAATTGTAGCCAAGACGTGATCTGTAAGAGTGCTGTGGTTGTATTTCTTTGCATACTACAGGCTGCAACATAATCCAGCAGATAACGAAGGATGAGGGCAAACGAGCACTTTGAATAAGTGGCGGCGTCCGTCACTTGCAAGCCTCTACCGCCTGGCATTGAGCCGAACCTGGAGTATGTTCTGAGCCACTGTGGCACACTTCTTATGCGTTATGGCAGGGACCAGAAGAAAAATATGATCGTGTGAGATTCCCTAGGCCCTTTTGGGAGGTCTGGATTATATGCATGGGTAGAAGTACCCCATACGACAAATAGCGAGAGGGAAGGAGGGAGGCAGTGCGTTCTAGTAAATAAGAATTAAACGGGACCTGGGCTTTCAGCCGGGCTCCTCTGCTGACTCGCCAGATGATCATGAGCACATTTCAGTTTTTTACACCAGTCTGCATCAGAAAACAATAGTTGAGAGCTGTCTTAAAATCTGGCTTTTCCCTTTATAGCAAAGTAAGTTTGAATACAGCTAAACCCAACCAACGCCCGAGCCAGAGAGCATATCCCTTTTTTGGAAATACATCATTTTACCTGCAATTAAGCGAAGCTGTAGTGCTCAGGGTAGTACAGGCCACAGGCAGCTTAAAGTGTGGCTGGTGGGCAGGGAAGGCATTTGAAGCAAAGCCCCACTGTGAACGCAGCAGGGGCTGGGAGCAGGCTGCTCTGGAGCTGGCTGCACTGCTGAATTTCTGCCTAATGCCCAGCCTGGGCTTTTTGGACCTTCACAATGGTGCCACAGTTCCCTGTCACTATGGAAACTGGTTTTTGAAAAGGCGCTAGTTTAAAAAAGTGAATTGAAACCGAAACTTGTGCTTTGTCTTCATCCCTGGCTCTGGGGTTCCCCTGGGAACAGGGGAAGGCTCCTGGAGGCTGGCCTGGCTTCCTCAAAACCCAAACTCGGGTTCCCCCTCGTGAGAGAGCCACAGCTGAATCAGCAGCTGATTTTTCCACAGATATGGGCAGAAGCCACAAGAGCTGTTAAGTCATCAGGAAAGACCCCCCAAAAGAGCTCGAGAGGAACCAAAAGCAGTGTACAGCTCAGACAGGTTCATCTGAGAGTGTTAAACAAATTCAGGAGACATTTCTTTAAATTACTTTGTTCTTTACAGCCTTGCCAAAGCTTAGATATGGGAACAAACACTACTGTGTGGTTACTGAAGGAACAGGACAACAGTATGGGGGGGGCTTTCCCCTGTCTATGTGCTCGGCGTACCTGACTACTGCCAGGCCTTTCACAGTCTAATTCGAACCCAGCAGAGATGAGGGTAACCAAAAGGGTTTTTCTTTCTATGTGTGGGCTATAAAAAGGTCCTTATTGAAAATGGCTTTGTCTTGGAGCCTACAGTTCGGACTTAGCTGTGTTCATAATGCTCTGGATAAGTCATGCTTGGCTCCAGTGAGCCAGCTGTGAGAAAAAAACCCTGGCATTTCAGGCCTCTCGCTGCAAAAATCACACAAGAGACCTGCACGTGGGTGCTGGTCCCAGACTAGAGCTGGTGGCACAGTCCTCATTTTAATGGAAGTATCATGAGAGCAGCATTAGGGAAGCACACCTGAATCTTGACACTAACACTGTTACCTGGGAATTGCAAAGCACTTGCAACCTGTATTTTCAGCCCTGGAGGTATCACTGGAACCTAAAAGCCCTTTGCAGAGGCTCAGTGAGGACAGGCACTTCTCTCCTTGCCATTCCTGCTCCTTTCCTGATTTCATCACTGTGCTCAGGTAACTCTCTGTGGGGCTCTGCTGAACTAAAAAGAAAAAACTGGGGGCTGGAGAAGTCCAGGAGGGGGACTGAGGAGGAGCAACCTGGGGTGGAGAAAGGAGGGAGGGAGGTTTTTGAGCTAACTTTGGCACTAGAGGAAATTCTCACTTAACTACCTTTCTGGGATGAGTTCAGGAAGACCTATGAAGGGCATACCCCACTTGCAGCCCTTACAGACACCTAATTAGCAGGTGCCAGGGTCCAGGATGTGATTCAGAGTAATTAATTTCCCTATACAACTGGCAGAAGGAAGTGAAGACTCCACCAGGGAAGACCCAGAAAGCCAAGTAATTATAAAGAGCTGGAAAGACAAGGCACAGTGTTTCCTTCTCTCTCTGAAATTTCAGCACCCAAACCCCACTCCCTCATCATGTCCTGAAACAATAAATTCATGTTTAGGAGACAGAAATGGAGGAACAGAAACATTACAGCCCCATACAGTACTGACCCAGTAAAAACAGTAGAAGTAAGCAGCTGGGCTTGCTTTTTCCAACAAACTAAATTCTGCTCCATTATCATGTGGCCATGCTGGATTGCTTGGACCTCTCAAGCCTTTTCACCATCCCTTCCCGCCTGCTGTGTCAGCATCTTGCCATGGAGCCCATAGCTCTGCAAAGAACCTGCAAGAAGCCTGGGGAGAACCATCCAAGGCCAATGCACCATCTCCAGGGGCAAGCGGGAACCTGTATGACATGGTTGGGGACTGCTGGAGAGGATGAATCCAGTGGTGGGAAGGGCTTTCTTAGCCCCAGGTGCCCCCCAGGAACCCTTAGACCAAAGGCACAAGCCAACAGCTACCAGCCCATGTAAGGGAACCTTTGCAGGACCCTTCCGCTCGCATTTATTTTTGGTCTGTTTTACTTTCTCTCCCTTAGGGTTTTCTCTTTTCCTGGGCATGCTGTCAGGCCCTGGGCACTTTGCCAGCAGTGCAGTTCAGCATTGCTGGTCATGCCATGCCCCTGCCTCAGAACTTCTGCTCCCAGCATCATTGCTCCAGTCTCCTCCAGTCAGAAGTACACAGTGGCAGTTTTCAACAAGCAAATGCACCCACGCAGCCATCCCCAGTGACGCTCATTGCTCATTCTCATCAGAAGCATGTTTGGAAAAGAGAAGTGAGGCAGGATCCACGTCCGGCTCCTCTCAGAAACTATCAGTATGCCAACGTATCAGCTTAGGATAGCTACTAGCATTGCTCTCTTACCTGGAATAGCACTTTTTTGTCTATGAATGTCCTAGATGCGGCAGTACACAATCTCGGGAGGAGCTCCTTTTCCAGCCATGCTGACCCTGTGCTTCACCTGTTTTAAGTTGCTAAGCTGGAAGTCATAGCCTTGAATTTGGGCCAGCATTTCTTCACCATAAATATCTGTGATAGCAGCCTCAAAGACAATGATTTTCCCCTACCACCCTTAGTGGTTTTTTAACATTTCAGCATGCTACTGAGCCATTAGACTTCAAAGTACTTCAGCGTTTGTGGTTCCCACATCTGCACAGGGAGGACAAATGCTGCAAATAGAGGGCATGAGTCCCCTGATGGGAAGGGGAGACGCTGGCACTAGTGCCAGTCCTTTCCACCTGGTGCACCAAGGCTTTACCACAGCTGCCAAGAGCAGAGAGGGAAGGCAAGAGGAGATTTTAGGTTAAGCAGCAGTGTGATAGCACCAGGCTGGCACAATGAGGCTGCTAGGCTGCCCCCCAACCCACCGCACACTCCTGGGGCATCAGGTAGAGGAAGGACAGCCACCTCATGTTTACCCCCGTAAAGGCTCTGTCCCAGGAATATGGGGATGTGAGGTAATTCAATCATTATTTTTTGTTCTTGCAAGTATGGAAATATTTTAAGCTCATTCGGGACTCTTTTCAGCTCCTCCACAGGTATACCTTAAAAATGTCCAAGCTTCAGACATTTGCCTATGGGCAAGATACCGAGGAACATTAGAAATAAGATCAGAAGTAGGCAAAGCTGACATTAACTGATGTCTCTGGAAAACAATTTCAGGCCCTGAGAAACATAAAAATCTGGCTACCGGTGGTTCCCTTCTTAGGGTGGCTGTCTCTGACAGCCTTACCAGAAGATTGCTTTTTAACAAGCAGTTTTCATTTTAGGAAAGAATACAACAGTTGTGTCTTGCTTACTGGACCACAGCCAGTCTGTGTGATCTCAGTTGCCCTTCTGCTTGTCCTGTGCCTCACCTTATGCAAGATTTAGATGGTTAAACTATCTAAACTAGAATTTTTATTTAGACTATTGAAGATTTTTAGCTAAAGAAGAAAAATTATTTTCCAGAGGAAGATCTGGATGGTGCCTACAAATTCCTGTCCCTCTTACTAACCAGCTGTAGGAGGCAAGTCATTTAAAATCCCTATTTTGGCAGCTGAGAGTTAGGTAGCATTTAGGAACTGAAATCTAAGACAATTATTCAGAAAGCATGTTAGACTGCACTCCAAAGCCACTCTTATTGATCAAGTAAATAATGTGTCCTTGCAGTTATCATCTTCAGTATTTCTGCTAAGCACAGAGCTAAGTTGACTTTCTCCTAATCTTTCTTCCATAGGGCAAAAAGAAGTGCAAATAGAAGATAATGAAGATCAGCCTTTAGGAGAAGTCCAAAGTGCTTCTCTCCACTATTATCAGTGTTGTCATATCAGATAAATAGTTTTAAATTTTTCCTGTTTGGCACAGAGGAAGCTCTGTTTGTCACCTGAGTTCATGTAGCCTCTGAGACAGGGTCAGCAAGTGGCCAAAGCATAATGGACAATAAATCCAGCATAAATAACTGAATCTGGATTTAGATCAAGAGGCGAATTACAAATGTTTGAGAAGCTTGAAGAAGAGATTTGAAACTTATCTTCATTGCTAAAAATAGGTTTAAAATTTCTTTAAAGCTTTTTTAGTTTTTAAAACTTCTGGATAGTTAACATTCATTTGTTTTCCTGAGGTGGAAACAGTCAGAAGACGACAGTATGGTTTTGCTGTGAAGTAAACGTGCTGAGATCAGCTCACATGTCTGCCCAGAACTGCTGACTTTAGGGTACACTGCTAAGTGCCTGCTTTTCATCTCCTGATAACTCATGTGTGTTCATGCTGCTGCTGTGAAAAAATACAGCTCTTTTAGCAGTTAAGGCTAACTTTGTAGTCACATGAGAGCATGGTATACTTTACAGCAGGATGGTGCACTAACGCTAATGTTTTGGTTTGAGTAATTAATGGGAACAAGGATTTGCTTCAACTTGAGCTGGAATTTTTATGTTTTTACTACACTTGGTCACAGATGGCTGCTTTCTAGCAGGACCATATAAACTGGGCAGCAAAAGTCCCTTCAGCTCAAGCCTCTCCTCCAAGGCTGGATATTGCAGTGCATCTGATAATGTTGAAAAGTGGAATCGCAAAAGGATTAGGAAACTTTGAGCTCTGTGAGACATGTACATGTGATCACTTGCAAAGAGTCTTCTTATCAGGGAAACACTGGAAGGACTTATTCATTGCTGCCAGTGGCAGAGTCCATAATTGCTGCCATGCAAGCAAACAGCACTGGGGTTGATAGAAACAGCCAAGGGTCAGTCCTTCCTTTTGCATTAATGTTCTGCCTCCTGTAACATTATCAGACAAGGAAATGATTACAGAATATTGCACTTGTACAGGTATATGTGCTGTTACGCCTCAGCAGAATGAGAGGCGTAGCTGGGAGCGGGGAGGGGGGCAGACACTAAACTTGCACTTACATTATCTGGATTTAAGTCTCAGTTCTGCCACAAACCGCCTGTTTGTCTCTCACCATCTGTCTCTTGCTGGGTGCATGAGCAAGGCACAGTGCAACCTGTGCTGTGGTTGGTGTTTCTAAGTACTGCTGTAATAAATGTAGTATAGACTTTTACTTTCCAGTGTCGTGCCTACAAGAGTTTGCATTTCTGCATCAATATCATTAGTGTGATGAAGCTAGCTGAAATAACAACAGAAACACACAGTAAAACAGGTGTTCTTTATTTCAAGTCCTTGACCTGTGCCTATTAAAGCATTTACAGAAGGTCTGATTTGCAGCCTATTCAAGTTAATGAAAGTCTGTGCATTCTCCTCCATGGGCTTCAGATCAAGCGCAATGAAATTAATTACAGAAACAATTTGCAGGAAAGAAACAATAAAAAGAAAAGCATAGTACTGAGGATGCAAAAGAGAATAGTGGCAACAAAGCTTAATCACTCAGAACTGCTTAAAGGCTGTTTTAGTTAAATGATCAAAAGTGTTGATGTAATTATTGTGAATATGATGACAGGAAAATTAGATTTTTAATATAAAAATTATTAGATTAGATTAGATTAGACCACTACACACTGACTTTTGAATAACTGCATATAATTGACTTTATAGCAATAAACTGACCAAGAGAGTGTCCAACCTGTTGATAAGAATAGGGCTGTAAGCAAAGATGTAAAGATGGGACAGCCTTGCAAAGGTACAGGTAATTTGACTGCTCTGGTCTAAGGCAGTGGCTTCAGAAGATACAATATTTGGCAGCAATATCAGTTAGCGATGTTTTCCTTCCCAGCTCCTGGGGTTGCTCCATTTGCCCCCTTGCTCCTGCCTGCCCTCGTGCCAGCACAGACCTTGGTACAGCCTTTCCATGAATCACACGGGGAAGCTGACCCGCTTTCAAACAGGCACACACAGAGACAAGCAAACATATTTTGCTAGGTTATTTTTTAACCCAGGTTGCCCCCCCGATCTGGCTCAGAGCATGGGCTTTCGAGCACTGGTGTTGACACCAGCTCCAGGATAGCACAAGGTGAGGAGAGACAGGATGGCTGGGACAGGCATGGGGCAGGGGCTGGTGGGGCAGCCCTGAGGTGCCAGCCAGCCATCAGCATTTCAAGTCAACTTCTCCTTTGCTAAGGGGTCCACAAAGCTTTCACGTGATCTAAAGATCACCAGAAATACCCATCCTTGGATTTCCGTTTGTTTGTTTGTTTTAATGCAGTCAAATGGTGTTTCTACAGTAACCATTTGCTTAAAAAACTGTTTAACCTTGTAGGAAGTGATGGAGTGTTGATTACTCATTCACTGAAATTCAGGAGTCTGAGTATAAATTCTCCTTGCACTCCCATTCCTAGCATGTCATTATTCCAGTTAGGAGAGTGTTTAAGATATTTAAATGATCTCCCATTCAGCTACATGTATGAGAAAATGCATTCACTCAGTACAATAATGCAATTGTGCCTTTCCTCTCAGATGGCAAAAGAGGGTTGTTGGAGCCATTTTGAGAAACAGTAACTGAAAAGCAAAGGCAGTCAGACAGATTGGGCATGAGAAAACATAAAATCAAATAGCAAACGTGTGAAAAAGCCCCTCTGCATGCACGGACAGCGGAGAACAAAGCTAGCAAAGCAACCTGTGTGAGATGAGAAACCGCATCACTCCACCAACTAGAGAAATATGTCAATTTGGGTTGACTCTCTTTCAAACTGACCAAGAAAACAGAGCATGAGCGGACCGATGCTCTTCTGACTTTCATTGATGCAAATCAGGAGCAACTATGCTCAAGCAACTCATTTCAGCACAGGTACACTAAAGTAAAAATTATTTAAGTGAAAAAAAGGTTCAGGCCCAAAAGAATAGGTGCAAAGCCTGGCAGTCAGCCCTTGCACTTTGTAATAGCCATAACATTTTTGTGGCGCTGATCTAAAAAAAAAACAAAGTCCCAGCAACAATTATTCACAGCACAGACACTGGGACATTTACTATACAGCCAAAAGATCAGCAGCAGAGGAAGTCTATGTTTAACCAAAGAGAAGAAAAAGACATTTTTACAGTTGTTTATGTTTATTTGTTCTATAAATATTGAGACAGGATTCCTTTTTGGCCAGTCTGAGGATCCAATTAATTTGTTTTTCAGTTTCATTTTTGTGACTATAAGTTCAGAGGTGACTTAGGGTTGCAATACGCAGCGACCACAGCTGCTAAAAATAGACTGCAATAACGTAATATATACAACAGTGTTTAACCACCACATTCCCCTATACCTCAGCTCTTTGAAGTCCCTATACTTAGGTAGACTCGTGTATTTGGAGGCATGTAAACCTGCTGTGGTTGTGAATTACCATGTCCAGAGTGACATGGGGAAGGAGATAAGATGAAAACAGCATGTCCAAGAGGCATCCTGAGCTGCTGAACAGGCACATGGCTGAACGCTGCCCTGTTCCATAGGGATGGGTGGGGAAATGTTTTCCCTTGGGAAAGCTATGGTTTCAGCCTTTTCAGTGTTGCATGGCACTGATTCAACTGCAAACAATTATTAAAACAGCAGGCTCTAAAATCAAGACAGAAAAGAAAGAAGAGGGTGTGACAGGAATCAGAACGATGTGATTTTGATGGATTTTTTCTTGCGAAGTTGCAAGCCTAGAAATAAATCTTACAAAGCAAAGTAAAAATTCTCCCCTTTCCAATAGTGGGCAGTGGCCATTTTTATCCTTAAAATTTTCAGACCATCAAGTATGAAACAGCTTTGAAGAAGAACTATTAACTCAGTGGTGGAAGTAACCTCACCTAAGCTCTTGAAGCCGGGGCTGTGTTATACTGGGTTTGCCCCACCTTGCTGGGCCAGGGGAGCTCGAAGCGAGGTCTGCAATGGGAGCCCCAGGCAGAGGGCAGTGCATCAGTGCCCGGGGAGCAGCGCAGCGAGCAGCCTGGGACCTTTCCAGCTCGGCTGGCAGTGGCAGAGCCAATGTTTTGCCCACTCCCTGCTGCTCTCCTCTGGGTAACTGAGCTAAAGACATGGCCTGGCTGGGGCAGGAGAACAGCCACTAAGCCAGGATGTTGGGCCAAGAGCGACAGGACAGCTACAAGAAGTGGGGATAAGGCTGGAGGGAGCCAGGCAAGGGTTAAAATAGTGGGGGTGGAGATGTTTAATCTTGCACATGTGTCAAAGTAGCTGCAGGAGAGGCCAAAGCCAGGCCAATTAATGGGACCCGCTGCCTCAGAAGCTACTTTCTGATATTGCAACTAGGAGCAGTTTCGTGACTGGCAAGCAAAGGTCTGGGTGACATTATCCCACCTAATGACACAATTTATACCATTCTGCTTGGCATGTTCTCTTTCTCAGATCAGGAAAAGAAGAGGCTTTCGTAAGAAAAGCATAAAGGGTTTGGGTTTGTGCAAAGAAAGGCAACATTTGTAACCTGGAAGGATGCCAGCCAGTAGGGTGGGGATGCAGCAGAGATCTCTGCCATTAATGGTCTTCTCTCAGTTTTTTCAAGTGGTGCCTACCTGAAGTTACTTGTCCAAGTAACTTCATTGGTAAAATCAACAGCAGTGCAGCAGGTAGCCTGTGCTTCCTTCCTCTCTGACAGTCACCATCCTCCTCATCACTGGGGGAGAGGCAGAAATTTCTTGGCTGATGGAGGGGAGGCCAATGGGGTGACACTATCTGGCAGCCCGCCAGTATGGCAGGACAAATATCACGAGAAGGGCCAGGCTCTGCAACTCAAGAAGTGAGCAATGCAATATCTGTCACGATCTGCCATGGCAGGACTTTAGTTTCTTAGGTGCCTGTAGTTAGGGTCTTAATTTTGTATTTAGGGTCTTTAATTTTGTGCTTATGGCACAAATTTGGCATTCATGCAATACTGCAGGTGACTGGCTGACATCCTTTCTTCAGCCCCTCTTTCCTGGCACTTTTCTCACCTCTCTCTTCATCCCAGCTCCGGCCCTGGCTCTGCTAGTGCTCCAGTGATCCCACGGGATCTCAGAGCAGCTGCTGACAAGGGGATGGAGATGCCTCACATATGGGGAAAATGTAGCCTTACCTAGATATGACATATCTGACATAATATCCCATTTCTCCTAGACAGCCCTTCATTCCCATCTGTGTTTCCAGCGACTGTCACCTAAGCCATTCCTGCCATATCACTTCCTGCATGCAGGGGTATTTGCGTGAGGCGTGTTTGTAAGACCACATTGTGTGATGTGTTTGCGCTCTGGATTAGTTTAAAGGAACTGCAGTATAACCTGCAAGACAGTTTCCCAGCTGGTAAATTGTGTTTAAACAGCGAAAAACAAATACATTTTCTTATTGCTCCCGTCTTTTTACGTCTGGTTGCTTAGCATTGTTCCTATCTCGTGTCCACTTTGCAGTGCTTCAGCAAGATTGCCAAACAAATTGGCCAAAAATCAATTTAACAGAGATCAGAAAAAAAAAATCCAAATGAGATATAACAGTCACTGATGGGATATGCAGACATATCAATTTGGCAGCTAGTCAAACTCCTCAGAGCCATCAGTCATGCTCATTAAATGTCAGAGTTGTGAATTTGCCCCGGGCATTATTAGCAAAGGCTTGAACATGGCCCAGCTTGGTTGAAAGAGATTTCTCTCCCCCAGATTTCAGGTAAATAGATGAATGAGAAGAGATGTCAATAGCAACTCCATACCCCAGTTTTAGCTCCAGAACCAGATTTCTGTGCCACAAAGCCAGGTTGTAAACTTTTCCTTTTATTCCAAATAAAGATAAATCTTTTCCCTAAGTATTTACAGGTACTTCTCAAGCAGAGGTTCCCAATCCATACAGATTTGAACTTAAATGTCAGTAAAACTGGTACCAAGTTTTGATTTGATAATGTTCCTTTATACAGCAATGTAAACATTTACATAGACACATTTGCCTCAAATCTTTTCCCCTACACTGCAAAAATGATAGGGTTTCTAAGTGGGTTTAGGTGGGTTTTTTTGACATGGCAGATTCAAGAAGCAGCAAATTTTCTGTAAACACTCAAACTTGGAAGGAAAGATGCTGCCATTACTGGGTTTTGTTTTCTTTAATATCACAGCAGCTCATGTATTATATGACAACCGCCAGGAGGTGACATAAAACTGAAGACAAATAGGGTGAGCCAGAGAAAATCAAATTCTTCTAGAGGTCAGCAAAGAGAGAGCAACATCTCCCTTCCCTGCTAGCGCTGCTGAGCAGTGCAGGAGAGGGCATGGCCAGCACCAGAGAGCTCCCCGGCCCTATTAAGTTTCTCTGCTCTGCACATCAGGAGGTTCTTGCTGCCTTAGGTTCAAAAAGCATAAATTAGAAGACCCAGTGGCTTTCTCTTTTGTGTAGGCTTGGGAAAATTTTGGGACAAGAGTTTATACTGAGCAGACATCAGGAAGGTTGTCTTTTTGCACCTGACAGGGGCCTCGACAATGATAGGATTTAAGCCAGGTATTATTCAGATGACTCTACAGAAATCAGTGAGGTCTCCCACCGACTAACTGGTTACCCAGTGTGGCCTATGTTGTGAAACACACACTTGGCTAAGAGCTTTGCCTCACTAAGGACCTTGGGATTTGACCTTTAATTTTGAATGTGTGGCTGTATAAACAAGCCATCTCAATTTGTCTGCGCTGTGCTCGTCACAAAAACCATTCACATAGAAAGGACCTGGAGGTAAGTAGCAGGCAGAGGCCATTCTTATAACACCCAAGCCTGGTGATTTCTCTGAGGCTAAAGAGACCTCCTTATCTTACCACAAAGGTGGAGAGCTGCCCAGCTTTATATCTAGGGCCCTAAGTGCTCTGCAGGTCCCTCCATAGGCGAGCCTTTGCCTGGGATCTTCATATATCTGGGCATTTAGAAAAACATTCAAGAGTCAAGTGTTCCCCTGTTTAAGAGCTACTACTGCTTCTGGAGTGCAGTATTACTGCTGCATTAGGTAAGAGTCGCCATCAGTGTTCTGACTAATGCTGCCTGCTTCTATCATATTTCAAAACATGCAAACACATCTGTGGCCTTTGCTCCCAGCAGCAGTGTTGTGTGGCCCTGAATGGAGACGGGGAGACTGGCTGGCGGGAGGGGACCTACAGACCAGCTAAACCATCCGCTACTGGACAAGTAAATCAGGAGGTTTCTTAAGAGTGAAAAGTCTATGTCAGACACTACATTTCTCCAGCACCGGACCCAACAGGGATAAATATCCTTCATTCCACTGCTCAAATGCGGCAGCACCTTCCGGAGGAAGTGGCATTTATTAAGCAAATGCTAAGTAGCATTTGCAATGTATATGAGACTCTCATTCCAGATACTATTTACCAGAAAGGAGGGTATCGATTCTCCACCTCTAGCATGCTAATTCTCAATAAAGAGTTAAAATTGTGCCTGCAACCTCAAATTCTGCAGCTATTTGCACCTTGTTGTTGGGTCAGCAGTTTGCCTGATAAAGGAGCCCTGACCTCCTCACCAAGATATCCAAAGATATCTTCAGACGGTTTTGGGCTTGTTTACCAAAAACCAGAAGTGCAGAAACCCACACAAGGAGGCAGCCTGGGAATACAGGCCAAAAAAGATGTAACATGGTGGAGGCCTCTGACTACCAATAAGGGAGTACTTGTCTTGACTCATAACTTCGCAATGCCCCTCAACCATTTGAAACCCCAACCAAAGGATGTCTCCTTTGAGTGACATGAATCTTGCTGAATCTATGATTCAGTGCCATAGCTGCGCTGCTTCCTGCAATCCCTCTGATGCTGAAGAAAATTACTTCCCTATTATCTTTACTGTTAAAGCCTGGATTTCCTGTACAGGGGAAGTCCTCATGTAAAAAGCAGGAAAAATACTTTAAAGAAGGAGGAGAATGTGCTCAGATTGTGAAGCAGCTGATCTAAAGGCAGCGAGACCCTTAGGGAACCCTGGGCCACAATAGTTAACATTTGAGGCAGGAAATGATGGTTTATTTAACTAACTGAACTGAAAACGGCCAGGGAATTTATACAAGGGAAATGGAATTACTAAGAGCAGCATTTAGCTAAGACAGACATGAAGGCTAAAACTCCTACAATCGTGGGAAATTCGGAGAGATATTTGACATCTCTAAGTGGAAGTGGCCTTGCTTTGTCATTCATCTAAAAGACAGATCAGGTGGGCAAGGGATCCCCTGCAGGGTGTTCCTGCTTGCTCATCAACACGGCTTCTTGCAGTGTCTGCTGCTTCTCTGCAGTTTCCCTTCCAGCCACAGACCTGCCTTGAAGTTTCTGAGGTATAACAGCACAATTCTGCAACTAGGCTATTCTGCTCCTAATATGCATGTTTTTTCAAATGCTTCAGTAAAAATACTTTTGAACACATTTGCTAGTTAAAAAGGACCTTTCTGTTCAAATAATGGTGTTTTTTCAGAGGTTTTCTTCACTCTTCTTAGCAATATGCAGTAAACACTGGGATTTTTCGCTTTCTGTGGCTTCTGTGAATGATACCCAGGAGTTTGACTTTGCTAGAGGACCTGGCTACAGACACCAAGCTGAGAGGAGAAAACCTCTCTAAGTCAGACAACTTTAGTAACAGCAAAGGAAATGGAGAGAATGGCACAGCATGAAAGCATTCACTATTCATCAATTGATACCCAGGGGAAAAAATCTGTGAGCAGTTTTTGGGTTTCACAAACCAAATCTGACTTTGCCAGAGCCTGGCTGGTCTCAAAGCAGAGATCCTGCAGGTGACGTGCTTGATCTATGATCTCCCCCATTCTTGCCCATCAGGGACATTCCCCATGGCCCAGGTTTCTCTCCAGCATGTCCCTCCCCCTCCTCTCTCCAGCCCTGCTGAGAGCCAAGGAGTCAGTGTTTCGAGACTGGAATCCATTGTCCCAGCTGCACTTGAGCCCATTTAACAGGGAAAATGGCAGGTAGCTGTCCTTCTGCAGAGCAGTGTGACCTTAACCTCCTTCCCCAGCCCGCTGGGAGAGCAGAGTTCAATGAACAACAGTCTGGCTGCGCTGCTGAAAGCCGTGGCCTTAGGGGAACTAACTTGTTGTTGTTGATAGGTTTGCTTCCAGCCGAATGCTTCCCGGCTGGCTTCATTGTGCAATTGTACAAATCCTGATGCCAGCACAAATAAGGGGCGATGGAAAAGCCAGCGATGCAGGCAGAGCAGAGGTTTCTTATCTCAGCAGCTGTGCTGGCTTAGGCCATCCACAAACACTTGTAGGATGCCTGCTCCAAGAAAAGCTTGATGCAACCATGCAACCTGTGACACGATTATTCAGACTCTCCTGCAATTCTGCACAGATCCTAGCATGGGCTTGCTCCTCCCTGTACTGCACTTTGCTCCATTTCTGTGTGCTGCATGCTTTTTAAATATTCACGCGGCACTATCTGGAGGAGAGTGCTTCAAAGGGGAATGAGTCTATAACACCAAATCATCTCCTGCTGAGCACCACCAAATCATCTCAACCTTGGACAATCAATCAACTGATTTTGTGTTATTTATGTTGCCCTAAAGGCTACATTTCAAAACCTGAAATGTATGGATTGGAAAAACTGACAACAATTCATTCTGCTCAAGCTGTTTAATAACGCTGCACAGACCTTGTTTGAAAAGCTTACTTTCAAGGGAGGGAATTTAACCAACTTCCAGACCAACTTTCTCCTCAGTTACAGTGAACAAAAAGTCTTCAAAATATTTAGAATCTGATTTAAGCTAACAAGTCAAGGAAGTAAGTGTTAAAACTCAAACTCCTCCTTGACGCTCTATTTGTAGTTCATCCAGTGGTAATGAGCCAGATTCTTGCCTAGTATAAATGGGCATAAATCCACTTAAGCCATGCAAGAATGTTGATTTATGCTTGCTACAAATCTGACCTTTATTTCAGTATTTCATGGTAAGCTCCAATCCTCTTTGCACTGCTCATTTATTGGAATGGAATTAGATTTACCAAGGTATGCTCTGACAAAATGGATTGCTTTTCCCTTAAATTTTTGTGCCAGGGATAAAATGGTGGTCTATTTCAATGCAGAACTGTTAATAAGATAGTTTTGTTGAAGGGAAGTCAGAAATTATAGTATCATTCATTACAATGCTGCATGTTTTTTATTTCTCACAGTTACACCAAATAAGTACAATATACTCCACAAATTGCAACCTCCTTCTAGGAAATCTGAGATAAATCTGCAGAATGGAGGTTGAAATAAGTTTAGCTAACAAGCAATTGCATAAAAGCTTAAATATATGAAACCAAATGATTTGCTGAGATTGTTTTGGAATTAATATACCCTTATGTTTGCTTAACTGAAACTACATTGCTCCAAATGACCTTATGTTTTATTTCTAAGTCCACAATCCCTGCACTGAGGCTCAGCACACTGCACAAAGCCAGAATTACCAGAAGATGATAATCAAGAATTTATTTTATTAGATTTAAATATAAGACTCTCGATTTTTGACTATGCTAACTGCATAGTAAATACAGCTTATCACTGCAGAGAACCATGCTGAGAAAATTGTGTGTGAGATTACACTACTGTGAAGTGCTCAATATGGGGGCTACACTCAAAAAACAGAGCTCACATAGGAGGCAGCAGCCTGTTTGCTAAATTCTGTTTCACATAGGTAACATCTTACACTGCTATTTTCAGTCTGCACTAGCTTTTGATTAGCTTCCTGATGATGACTGAAGTGTTAGTTTGCATTGAATTGTTTACAACCTGGCCACCAGGTAAAGACTTCTCCTCTAACGTGACAGTACCCCATAGGGATTTGACATAGATACATTAAGGTTGGTGCGGATGACGTATCAATGGCAATGTACAAGTGTGAAATTATCAAGAAACAACAAGAAGGGGCAAAGGAATGGTATGTGCAGCTTCTGAAGGCACCCGGGTCTGGAAAACCAAGGGCTGCCTCCTGGGTGGATCTCAGACTTACACTGGAGGCAGTTTTTCTCTAGCCCTGACTCCTAGACGAACCTCAGATCTATAGTGGAGGTAGCTTGTCTGCAGCTGTGTCTCTTAAGTGGACCTTGGACCTATGCTGTAGCTTTGTCTTCAGCCCCATCTCCCGGGTGGACCTTGGACCTATGTTGCAGCCTTGTTTCAAGCTTTGTCTCTGGTCCCATCTCCTGCTACTCCTGGATGGCCCCTGGACCTGATTCATTAACTTTGCCTTCTTTGGGACTGTTGATGGCCCCTGTTACCAGTACCTAGGTCTGCGTGCCACGTTTAGGGACAGCACCCAGTCAGTGAAGGCACTGCCTGTGATGGGTCACCCTCAGCTCCTGGCTTGCACCACAGAGTCCTGTTGAGGCTACATGGCCACACACATCTCCATCCTTATACATATGAAAGAAGGAGTGAGAGCAGTCTGTGAGAGAAAGTATGCATGAAATTAGTTTAAAATAAAATACACTTCCCCTTCTACGTGGTTTTGCATTGAACTTTGCTACGTTAGCTGAACATAAGCGAAGCAAACACTCAAGATAACTCTGATCTGATAGAGGTGCAGGGGTTCTTGTGTCCTTGATTCTGGAGGTTGTTCCCTGATAGTATGCAAAAGAGATTGGATTTGTTAATCTTGGAGGGTCGGGAGTACTGGATAATCTGGGCATGAGTTTCTTCAAGGCAGGGAGAGGATGAGATGAAGAGGTGCAACAGGTAGAGAAGCAAGAGTTTCAAGAAACAGCTCATTTTAGGTTGCTTTCATTTGGCGGCTTATTATATTGTTTTTATTTCCATGTGTAATATAGTAGAGATCTGTAAAAACAGCTGGGAGCCTAACTTTCAGAAATGCCATAGCCCCAAAAAATGAAGCAGATCTTCAAATCAGGCTCTCAGCACTGTTTGGGAAATAAATCCAAATATTTCTCTAAGTCTTTGAAAAGAAGATGCTTTGGCTCCAGAGTGATATGAGAAAATGTACAATCCAGTTGATCTGCTTCAGATGCCACAACCATCTGCAACTGCATGTGGCAAACACACATTTCTCAGCTTTGCAGGCACATATGATTATGAAGAGCTTCTAATACTTTCCGTAAAATAGATAAACCTTTGGTATGCTCTTTTTGTTGTTTACTTATCTCTCAGCAGCATTCTGTGGAAAGATCTCCTCCTGGAAGGCTCGGGGGAGGGCGGGGGGGGCTCTGCTGAGCCTCTCAGCGCAAGAAGACATTGTGTACAAAAGTGCCTGAGAAGCAGCCAACATGAACAACAACGGCTGGCACCAGGAAAGGGTCACAGATGCTTGTCTGAACATGCCGTGGTGCAGTGCCTCCACACAGCGTAGGCTCCAGCTGCTGCTGTACTAAAGACACGACCGCCATCTGCTGTCATAGACCCAGCCTGAACCAGGGAGCGCGAACAAGGAGTCCCAGTCCCGCAGAAGGCCCCATCTCCCCTGCCCACCAGCGACTCCCAGTCTCGCAGAAGACCCCACCTCCCCCTGCCCACCAGCGACTCCCAGTCCCGCAGAAGGCCCCATCTCCCCTGCCCACCAGCGACTCCCAGTCCCGCAGAAGGCCCCATCTCCCCTGCCCACCAGCGACTCCCAGTCCCGCAGAAGGCCCCATCTCCCCTGCCCACCAGCGACTCCCAGTCCCGCAGAAGGCCCCATCTCCCCCTGCCCACCAGCGACTCCCAGTCCCGCAGAAGGCCCCATCTCCCCCTGCCCACCAGCGACTCCCAGTCCCGCAGAAGGCCCCATCTCCCCCTGCCCACCAGCCACTCCCATGGGCTGGCGCCTTAATTTCTCAACTTCGACTTTTCATTTCTAGCATCGCTCTCAATCCTTATAGCTTATTTACTTCTTTGCTCCCAGGTAGAAAGAACAAATTCCTGTTACCGCTCATATGAGCTGGCGTGCAGATGAGCAGCTGGCCATGACACTGCACTACGTCCTGGGGATGCCGCCCGCCATGTGAGAAGGGGACGGAGAGCGACTCCTAGTCAAAGTAACTATACCGCCAGTACGTATGCATATAACGCTGTACGTACATGTGTGCTCACAGCTGCTCAATAGTGCTATTGCTTTCTACGCACCTGAAATACCATTTTCTCAGTGTTTATATTCCATGCAAATACTTAGTCTCTTAGTTGGGAGCTCGGATGAAACGCAGACGGGGCTTTGGTTCAGAGTAGTTTCTAGGGCAGAGAGCTTGCCAGCACTGAATGATGCATCTGCTGGAAACGGCTCGCTGAACTGGGGCAGCTGTCTGTCAGACCAGGTTTTCTTATCTGGGTTGCCCTCCCCAGAGGCTCACGTTTCTCCAGCAATCCAAATTAGTCTAATCCCATCATGGAGGAAAGCCCTTATTGCTTTGCAGCCTGTCTTACATGTGTTGTTTAATTTCTATAATATCTGGGCACTATGGCCGCTGTTCAATGTTTAAATACTGCTTTTTCGTGTTTACTGTGACGGTGGGTTTTTTCCATTGCCTTCTTTTCAGCAACTTTGGAAAGGAGGTTATTCTTGTAAAATAGTCCTTTGCATCTTATTTTCATAATTCTTATTAATACATTGCTTGCTTAAATAGTTCAACCTAGTCTATATATCCTTATAGCACATATTATAGAGGGGGTTTTTTGTCTATTTCCCATATGCTTATCTTTTTGGATTTTTGACATGTTTAAGCAACAGGCACTTTCAAGATACTTTAGCTAACTAAACTATTGAATAAGCTAAACAGCTAAATTAAATATAAGTACTTTCTTTTTTCCCATTCTTAATCTTCTTTCTTCACTGGTTAAGGGAACACTTTGCAAATACAGCTATTCCACCAGCTGGTGTTATTCAGTATCATTATCCTTATGTTCTGGCAGACCTACTTTTTGTTCATGTTGTGGGTTTTTTTCATGAAGATGTTCCTATTTTCATCACCTGGTAGGTGATCCACAGGGCCCAGTTCTTCACCCTTGTGATACAGTTCACCCATTGACTTTAGGGTGCACTGAATACTCACAGGCAGTCACGGAGTGCTACACGACTAACTGCTTGGTGGGGTGCAAATGCATTTGTTTGCACTTATCTCTGGACCAGAAAGTTTCATAGCCTTTGTTTAAAGCATGAAGCTGAAAATTGTCCTGAAAAATCCAAGGCAGTTACGTGAAATAAATTTTAAAGACTAGGGAAGTTTATTTCTTGGCATCTTAGGTTTGTTTCTGCCCCCAGTGTACAGCAATGTAAAAGTGATATTTTGTGATTGCTCTGGATTTGAAATATATGCATTTTAGATGACTGATAATTTTAGATCACATACAGAGGAATTCACATTTTCTGAATTTAGTTTGTCTAGCTTGCATTCCTGTGTTAGGAAGCTGTACCCCTTCCATGACCAGCTGAGCCATTAAACAATGAGCTGCTCAAGTTAAACCTCTCCCTCCATTGACACATTTAAGTACCTAGAAAATAAATTAGTATCAGTGAGATTACTTTGTCTAGAATAAATCATGTCAAACAAGTTCATTTCCAGCTCTGGTTAGGTAATTCTGCTCCTGTGTATAGCAGAAAAGCCACAGATGCCAGATATTGTGGTTTTAGAAAGACTTCTAACACTGTCTCACACAACCATCTGTCTCACAAGCAAGTCACAGAAAAACACGAATGGATGAGTACACAACTGGATGTAAACTGGACCCAGAGAATATTTAGCAAGAGTATGTTGTTAACTTGGCTGGATGCATCAAGCAGAATTCTGCAGGAGTATCTTCATAGCACCAATTTGATATTTTCATTAAATAATTTGGATGGCAGAACAGACAACTTGCTTACCCAACCCACTGGCTGGGAGGGGCAGGAAGTGTTGGAGGATAGGGCTAGGATCTCAGTGAATTGGCAAAGTACAGTTGGGGGAAAGAAAGTGTTTCAGAGGACATGCTTTCGCTCTCTGCAGAATTATCAACATCACAAATGCAGGTTGTGGAATTTGTGGTCTGATAGCATCACTGTATAAACGGACTTGGTGGTTAGCACAGATCACAAACCAAACAGGAGTCAGCCACGCCACTACAAAAAGGCAAAGAGCACTGGGGGCTATATAAAAAGGAATATTTTTTTGCCAGGCAAATGAAGCTATTCTTCTGTTATGCTTGGGGCTAGTAAACCTTCAGTTGGAGTATTGTATTCTGCTTTGGCTAGAATAGAGAATTAGAGGTTTTATGAGGAAACATTGGAGGAATTGGAGTGGTTTGTCCTAGAGAAAGGGGAGACCGGGGGGTGGGGGGGAGGTAGGGAGGGCTAAATATGTGCACTGGATTTCTAAGGGAGAGGGCAATAAACTCATCTCATCTGCTGAAAAGGCTCAGTGGGCAACAGAGATCTGGGTTAGATGTTAGAAATAGCTTTCTCATGGTGCAGATAAAAAAAAAACAGCAAGAGAGATTACTATGGGGTATGACAGCCTTGGTTTTTGAGTTTTCAGGCACAGATTGGACAAGTGTCTATCAGAAATTACCTAAACATAATTGATCCTGCTTTTTGGGCAGGAGGAAGGAGACAATTCCCATCCCTGGTTTTTTTATATTCCTGTTTGGAGCTAAAGGTCATAATTTAGACACCTAAGTTAGATGTCTAAACTATACATTGTCAATACCAGCTAATTATCATCCCAAGACTCTTGCTTCCCATTTCTGTTTAATATACCATTAGGAAAAAAATCTTAGTGCTTAATAATTCAAATCAGAAGCAGCTATAAAGTAGGCTGGCACCATGCTATGCAAACTTGATTTGTTCAAACTTGTGTTTTCCAAGCCCTAGGCTTCTTTTGAGCACATACTGCCAGCTCTGCTTATGTCTAAACAGCTTATGATCTAGAGACCTGTCTGTTGGACATTAGGATGATCCAGTTCATTTAATAAAGGCCATACTGGAACACCCATTTAACTTACTGCAGAAAGGATGCTGGATGAAAAAGGGCAAGGAAAACCCACACAAATATTACTCATTCAGAAAATGCTAGAACTCAGGCTCTGAACAGCCTTTGATATTTGACCTCTGCAGATGGCCTGTAATTAAGACTCTAATCCTTTAAACACTCAAATGCACTTAACTTAAAGTTAATAGGATTAGTCACATGCCTGAAGTGTGCATGGCTGGAGCGAAAAACTTTTGTTGAGTACAGCTGATTAAAAACTTGCAATGAAGACGCTTTCTGGTGTAACACTGTCTTATATTTTCTAAGTCTTTTCTAAACAGTTCTAGTCCCAAGTAATTTCCTAATGTGAAGATATTTAATAAAAATAAAACTTAACCAAGTTCTTCCTTAAAAAGGTGTACACAAAAAGAATAAATCGATGCTGAACTTTTTCAGAGGCAGAAATTACAGGTTCTTGGGAGATTTGAGAGGAGTCGTTTTGGTTTTCTGGCAGATGTAAGTTTAAATTCACTGACTTTTACAATTCTTTCAAAGCAAGTTTGAGACTAAACATGCACAGAATCAGACAGGTCGGAGAGTTATAAAAAGCGGAAGAAACATTTTCTATCTTGGTTTTTATTTAACAGAAATATCAGTTTGGCTTAAAGGCACAAAAGTTGTTTCTTCTCTTGTTGCTGACAGACTAGCTGTTCTTGGAAATCCTGGCAAACTTGGTCTGGATCAGTTCATCACACTGTAAATGTATGGAAGGATTATGAAGAGTGAACACAATTTGGGAAGTGATTTAAGATACAGGGAGGACAGAGCTGTAGGCATACACGTCACGGAGGTCCCCATGTGTTGTTGCACATCTGCCAGAAAAAGAGACTGGACCACATCAAGGTATTGCGCTGACCTGTAACATATGCGAGATCTGGGTTTAAGTGCCATAGGTGCAATCTGGGAATCCTGAAACAGCTCAGCGTCATTTGCTACTGCCCTACAAAATGCCTGCAGCATACATTTACACAGTGCTATTATTTCTCCCATTGGCCCTAACACAGACATAAATCCCTGCCGCTGAAGGACACGTGATTATCACAGTATTGTCATATACAGGAAAAGGTAACGAGTGTGGTTAAAGGTTTTCAAAAAGTGGCATGCAACAAACAACTGCAATACCATCCCCTGGCCTTGTCGTAACTCCTCTTTTAGATGCAGGGAGCGATTTTCTCCACTCATCTTCAGGATTGCAGTCAGCAGAATAAAGTGCAGTTAGCCAAGTATTCCTGCCAACTCTAACACGGACCAAAGTAAGAAAACATAAAAGCCAAAGAGCAACAATCATCGCTCTGTCAATACTGTTGTTGTTATACAGGAATCTGAGTCATACTAAAAGGCGTCTCAAGGAAGGGAGCAGTAGAGATACAAGAAATTCAAGACGGAGCAGGGAAATTCTGATTAAAGAAGCACCAGAGCAGCGATGGGGTGGCAGATAAGTACCAGAAAATGGCATCATATCCTTCTTGATAGTACCACAGCGGGTAACAGAATGCCAAAAATGAGAGAAAAATTGGTGACCCACTCACTGCCTGTGAAGAGAGACTGACTAGAAAGGCTTAAAATTAAAAAATACTTCAACTGAAAATTTAAAGAAAGTAATAACATGAAGAGGGTAGAAACCAGAAGAGGTGATCTAGGTCTGAGTCAGAAGTAAAAAGTCCGTGCAGTGTCTTATAGAGATGAGAATTAAAAGGGGAAGAGAAAGATTAAGAATTAAAGATTCTTACAGGACAAGGGGTTAAATCAGGACTGTGGCCCAAGAGAAAGCAGTGGGAGATCAGGAGTGTCTACTCTGCACAGATCCGTGCAGAGATACCAGAACAAGCATTACAGAAACAACTTCAGATCTCCTGTAGTTCAAGAACTACAAAAGCCCAGCGAGTTAACTGGTGCAGTGCCTCACTCAAATAAATTGTGCTGTTCCTCCCCTCAATTAAGGCCACACTGGGCGTCTTTACACCAGGTTGCAACGTGGCTTATAGCTACACCCAGAAAGGAATTTCAGATACAGAAAAAATAAAGTGGCGGCAGCAAAGAGGCAAAGGGAGACTGGAAAAGGCAGGAACCTGGAGGAACTGAAGGTGAAGAGTGGTCAAGTAATATCAATGTTAAAGAAGAATTTATGTTAAAGAAGGATAAAATGAAGAAAAAAGCTTCCTTTCAGTGCCCAGGTTTCTGTGCACAGCGGTGTGGAGCAGAGGAATTTTTGTCAGATGAATCTTGGGTAACAGTAACAGGAAAAGAGCTGACAACCAAAGGGAAGAGTCTTCAGTCAGCTGGTGTTCTTGCACAATTTTCCGGGTTGTCAGAGACTTGGAAAAATACTTGATCACACACAGCGTTTTGTTTGGCCACTCCGAAGGTCAGCATTGCTCCTGGGAGCCCTGTTTTATCAGGCGGTATTCACGCGGCCAGGAGCATACTGCTGCTGAAACTGTGACACCCCTAGAAGCCAAGCACCGTTTTTCAAGCCTTGATAAGCCAAGAAAGATCACTCCAGAAACTTAATACATACTCCTCCTTTGCTACAGGGTTTCTGCTTGGCCGCCGTCTCCTCAGCAGCTGAGCTGGCGGCTGGAGCTGACCTCGCAGCGCTCGCTGGGAATGCGAGCGGGACGGGGACAGGTGTGTCGGGGCAACAGCCTCCGGGCAACCGCCCCTCGCCCCACACAGCTTTTCCCCTTCAAAACCCCACAAACCTCATCGTCACCGAAACAGCAAGAGCTACTATTAAAAAAAAAAAGTAGTAATTCATGTTGATTTGCTGACGTGCCTCTATGTCAAGGCCGGGGGGCTGATAACATGTTCCTCTGGGTGAACGCGGTGCGCAACGGCGCGGCCGGGGGAGTCCGAGGGGACAAAACCAGGCATCAGCCCGACAGCTGCTTGCGGAGGGCTGCGGGCAGGGCGGGGGCGGCCCCGGCGGCCCTTATTAGGCCGCCCCCGCCGCGGCCTCGGGCCCCGCCACTCCCCCGGGGCTCACGGTGCGGCGCCGCCGCCGCCACCGGCCGAGGCACGCTCCGCCCCTCCTCCCCCTGCCTTCGCAACGGACGCGTTTCCTGAGGCGAGGCGCTCGTCACAGGGGAAGTGACGCGCGGGCGGTGTGACGCCGGCGCGAGGCGAGGTGATATAAAGGGTAGGCGGCGGCGGCCGGAAGCGAGCGGAGCGGAGCCGAGCGGCGCGGCGCGGCGCGGCGGGGCGGGCGGCGGGCGGGGGCAGGTGGGGGCCGGCCGGCGTCGCCTCTGCCGGGCGGGGAGGAGTAGGGCGACTGCCTCACGCCCCCCTCCCCGAGGCAGCCATGGATTTCCGCAATATTCTCGTGATGGCCTCGGAGCAGCAAGGGCTGAACTCGGTGCCGGTGAGCTCGGGGGTAGCTGGGACTGTTGGGGCGGGGTTGGGGGGGAGAGAAGCGCGAGGCCGGGGCACGGTGACCGTTACAGCCGTTGGGACGGCGGCGCCCTCGGCTGCCCGCGCTCTAGCGGCCCCCGGGGGGCGGTTCCCGGCGGCTCGGGGCTGGGCCGGGTCGTGCGGGGGCCCCGCGCTCCCCTCACGGGGCGTCGAGGCTCTCGCTTGGGCCTCTGCCCCGCGCTTCGGCCCCGCCTGGGAACCGGCCCGAGGAGGCTGGTCTACGGGCCTGGCTAGCACTTGCGGAGCTTGCCCGGCCGGCCCGAGGCCGGGCCTTTCGCCTCGCCGTCCGGAGGTACTCGCTTTTGGGGGCTGGAGAAACGTCTGTGTGCAGGGGGGCGAAGCGGGGCTCCTTCTGTCAACAGGTCTCGGCACACTTCGAGCTGGGAAGGGACAGCCGGGGTTTGCGCCTTCCGGTCGCCAAAAACACCGAGATCCTGAGAGCCAAAACAGTGGTGCAGGGGAAGGCAGTGGTTGTGGTTAAAAGCGGGATAAGTTCTTTTGTTTGCTCTGAAAACAGAAGTCTGCCACGTCTCAAATGTGGGTCGGAGACAATGACAAGTTTTGGATGAATGTGCTGTGTTGTCCAATACCTTTGTATCCATTGCTAAGGAATCGCCTGCAACAGCTATGTGGGGATGACTGGTGAAAGGCATTTGGTTTATTATGAATATTATTCTGAAGTCTGTATTTCAGCAGTTTGTATTTTAACTCAAGCTATCAGTTTTATGTTGATTCAGTATGAACTAACCCACTTACTTGGCTGAATGAAGTCTGGCAGTAGGAAGGGCCTTTTAGGACATTCATATACTGGGTTTCATTCCTTTGGCAGGACCCAAATTACAAGTTGTGTGTGCTTATTTGGATAAAAATATTTTCTCTTTGGTAGCCACCAGCTAGGGAGACACTTTTCCTGTCTTGTCTTGGTAACCAAGTGCCAGAGTTCTGTGTTTGTCTGATTAGCTCGCTTATACTGGTGTAAACGAGAGGGTAGTTGTTTTTAGCATAAACTATAGGAAAAACAGAAAAAGCAGCGTACTCTTTAGTTCTGATGCTACTGAAATGGAGACACTCAAGGATTGAGAGTCTCTTGGTCTCTCTATATCACTAGTAAAACTTTGGTAATGTTCACTAATATTGTGACCAGTTGATAATATGGACCAACCACACAGCAGATGCGCATAATTCATCAGATTCCATCATGTTTTAAAAATTTTCTAAAATATACTCTTTAATATTTAGCCTCATTTAGTTTGTCTCTGACTTTACATAGAAATATGGTTCGTAACATAAATATGAAAATATCAAATATATAAATACTTAAAGATATTTAAATGCCTGTTTTATGACTCTTAAAACAAGCTGTTCCACTAAATTGTCATTGGGTGGTTGTAGTTCTTACTTTAGATGTTTAAAACTTCTTTTTACCTTCTTAGTTTTCTCATGCAGCTTTAATGTACTGTACCACTATTTTTTGTCCCATATTATAAACCATTATGATGATTTGATGAAATATCTGCCATGTTCTATGTTGCAGATGTGATGGTGGAGGGAGGCAATCCTACTCGTGCAATGGATAAAGGAAGGATTAGGATTTGCTTACCTGATTAACTCATGGAGTGAGAGTGCAATTCAAGCCATAGCTGAAGCAGTTTGGTTTCCTGCTGTTGTAGCATGTTAGTGGTACAGCTTTTAACTCTAAAGCTGGCCTTAGTCTCTGAGCAAAAGTGGAGCTCCACTTGGCACTACTTGAGGTCATCTGCAGCTGTTAGGCTTCAAAAGAGGGCCTGTGGAGGTTTTCTGATCAATGGACATCAAAGTGACTCCACTAGATTAAAGCTAGTACATAAAATATGTTCATATAAGAATAAGATAATTAATCTTAAATATTTTTATTAAAAATACCATACAGGCTAATTACAAAATTTACTGGTATGTAAAGTTAACAGGTTTCCAGAAATGTTGGTTCCTGCATTAATCGGCATATCCCCTGAATTTCCCTTTGAGAAGTTTAAAATAAACTTTACAGTGCACTAAACTAAATATTCCATGCCTATTGTAATGAAAAATAGAGTAACATGCACAAGTAGTATATATATGTCAGAAACAAACTATAGAAAAGCTCTATTTAAGAAATAATGTGGCCCTGTATCGTAAAAGAGGGACCTGTATAAAACAGGTATTGCATCATGTCCCTGTAAAAACAGATCGGCTTGTTCATCTCCCTATGGAAATCCAGATTCAAAAGGAACATTGCTGAAATCAGCCTTTCAATGCCCCATTAGTTGCATCAGGTTTTGTTTCTAAATGAAACAGTACATTTATGAACTAGTGTATAAGCTATTAATGGTGTGTTGCTAATAATCTTTATAGCGGTTGTTGAAAAGAGCCCTAGTTTTTCTCACATAATGTTCCATAGGGGCTTCAGTATTGTGTGTGTATATCTTGTTACATGTGTTCATATTAGCAGTTCATTAGATTTCCAATGTGATCTTGCTTTGATCAGACACGATAACCAGTTATGAGATTTGATATTGATTTCAGCAAGATTTAAGTACTTCCTCTGTCACTATTCTTTTTGGTGAAATTGGTATACTCTGTTTTATGTGACATAATGGATGTGGTGAAGCACTTTGAGATGTTTGTATGGAAGATATTCTTAAAAGTATGAAATTGTATTGCTTTTTTTAAAAAAACACTGAGCATAGTTAGAACCAAGTCATTCTTTTATTTCACCTTGTTTCTATTGTCATTAATAATTTATTAGAAATTATAGCTCCCTACTCCTTGTAACTGAGGATGAATCTTTGGTGTACAGAACTTACAGAAAATCTGATACAGAACAGCATTTAACCACAAAGAGGTGACCCAAAACTGAAACAGCTTGTCATCCACGTCAGCACTTGCTAACGTGTCATTTTAAGTCAGGCTGATACATAGTGACCATGAATCGTTACAAAATAGCCTCCAATAAAGTTGACAGGTACAGGTAGCTACCAGAAATTTGGTATTTGCGAAGTAAAACAGTAGCAAAATCCCACAGTTTGTTCCTAGGACCCTGTGTCTTACAGAGCCTGCCCATGAAATCGTAATCTACAAACTATTAAGCGTTTGCCCATAGGCAAGATAAGCCCTGCAAGTGAAATATGGAGAGTGGCTGTGAAGTACAGATTGCTGTCGTAGAATCAGACTCCTATTCGATTGGTTTGTATGCATTTATTACGTGGTTAAAACTATCTCAAAACAGGGCCTAGAAATGCTTTGTATTATATCAGCATCCACACAAGGAGAACTGCAAGGTATGCAATGTAAAAAGTTGGCAGGGGGTGAGGAGGGCTTTTGTTCTCAACTTGACTGAACTTGATAGTTAAGTTCCAGGCGCTTGCAAACACTGACTAAAATGTGTAAAACTTTCAGCTTTTCCTATCCCTGGTTTCTCTTTTTGCATAAGCAGATGAAAACGAGGACTACAGTACCACTACATAAAGGAAAGCATAAATTATGCTTTTAAATTTTTTTTTTACTGTGTGAAGCAACATTTAACAGAAGAATTTTTTCAGCTAATGGTTCAGCTTGGGTGTTGTGACAGCAGTTGCAAAATCTTAAGAAAATTATTTTTGCATTTTTAGGAGTAAAATGTATGACCCTGTTAAATTGGTCTGGGGAGATGAGAACAGTATGAGCTGATAGTTAAAATACTCTTATCAGTAAAGCCTTTCTCTTGGTAGGGGTTTTTAGAACCTGAAGAGAATCAAACAAATTTAAGCATGCTTGGTGACTGCCATTTACTTTGTCATAACTAGATATTGGTAACAGTAGTTGCGAAATACTTTCTTAGAATACATGCATGTCATGCTAACTGCCGAGTGAGCTGCTGGTAACCCCAGCATGGTGTCTGCAGAGCGGACAGTGCTGAGACTGTAGCAGAGGCCTTGGGAGTACAAGCACGGGATGATAGCAGGGACCCCTGGGCAGTTAACACAAATGACCCTGTATCAATTTGGAAAGCTGCCTTTTGAGGAACTAGTGTTAGGGCACTGAGAGAGGAGTGACACAAACAAGGATGTATGTGTGGCTTAACTGGGTGAATGAACCATTAGTGATGTTATCAGAAAGTTATACCCTGAAGAATATTTAGGGGGAAACAGGGACTTCCAGTTGGAGAAGGCTACATGTCTTGATGAATGGTAAGGAAGAATAGGAAAAGTGTTGTAACATTGTACAGGGGTCACAACTTGCTAGTGAAAAACAAGCAAACAAAAAAAAATACCACCCTGTGAGAACCTGTGCAAGTTGCCCATATTGGATAGCACAAGTGGAATTGTCTTTACATTGCATGTGTAAGTCCACAGCAAAAATGATTAGTTGCACAGGTGCTCTACTTGAGTCAGGTTTGGCAGAATTGATCGCTCATATCTTGCATTGCTACCTGTGTAAATATTGATCATCGTTAAAGGCAGTACTACTTCTGTAGATTGTGTCTGGGTCTAGTACTTTGGTCTAGACCTTTTGGGGCTTCATTTGGATGCCACAAAGCTTATAATAATTTTATAAAATCTGTTTGACAGTCCAAGATTAGGCATTTGAATGCTGACATCAAAACAGCTGCAACTGTATCAGGATTGTGTGCCACGTTTTAAAGTCAGTGATTTAAGAGGAAAACCTTGGTTGCAGATTATACAGTTAAACTTGTGACCTGGAGCTTACCTACTGGCCAAGGCTGGCTACTACACCCTGGCACTTTGCATTTAAGGGACAGATGTCTTATATGTATATAAACTATACCTGATATACATCTCTCAAGTCAGTATGCATGTGTGTGAATGTATAGGCACATACAGCCTGGTGGGTTTTTTTTATTTGACATATTAATACCAATCTTTTTAATTAATCTTTTTGTTTTGAGGTATACTTTTCAGAGAAAAATCTGCTTCTTTGTCAGTCATGTAACTTCATATGCTAGATAGCCCACTGAAACAGTTTATTCTGGCTGTAAGTGGAAAACAAATAAGATTTTGCACTGTTATGGACTTTCTACCATACTCTTAAAGTACCATTGGTTAGACTCAGGGAGAGCCAGTTATTGGGTAAGTAGTTATGGGAAGGTTTGCAGAGATGAAGGTAAAAAATGAGAAACCTCAGGAGAAATACTATTCACTAGTAGGAAAAGACTTGTTATTTCCTGAGGGTACACAGTTGACGAAAGGCACTTCCACAGCCTTTACTTTTTCCTTTGGGTAAAGCAGTGCCCACTTTGTGCATCTCACCAGTGTTCAGTTAGAGCTGTCACGCAGTTCTACCCAGAGAAATTATCAGTGTTTACAACTTTAGTGCAGTGTTCTGGGAGCAGCTTGACCTGCTCTCTCCTAAAGGCTAAACGTTTCTGTTTCTCCATTTATTTAACCAACTTGGCAATAGCTATAAAAAGCCAGAATAGGCAGCTGCTGCTTGGATGATAAAGTAGTGACATGCCCCGGCTTATTTTGTCTGGTTTACCTGGAATCTGATGCATGTTCATTTGCACTGTAAGTAAAACACTTTATCAGTGCTTGTGGAATATGTGCATGGTTCAGTGCTTTTAAAAAGACTAAACTTAAGCTGGTTATTTTATGCTATTTCTAAATGAAGGTGAACAAAACTTCTATCAACAATAGTAGTGATTCACAGTACAGAAAATGGGTATTAATTTATGAATCGTTTAGCTATGTTTTCAGTTGTTAGTCAATATCAAGAAATGCTACTGTCCTGGTTTGGGCTGGGATGGGGTTAATTTTCTTTCTAGTAGCTAGTATGGGGCTATGTTTTGGATTTGTGCTGAAAACAGTGTTGATAACACACGGATGTTTTAGTTGTTGCTAAGTAATGTTTACACTAGTCAAGGACTTTTCAGCTTCCCATGCTCTGCTGGGTGCACAAGGAGCTGGGAGGGGGCACAGCCAGGACAGCTGACCCCAACTGGCCAAAGGGCTATTCCATACCCTATGACATCATGCTCAGTATATAAACTGGGGGGAGTTGGCCGGTGGGCAGTGATTGCTGCCCGCAGACTGGCTTTTGTTCCTCTCTTGCTGTTTTCCTTTTCATTACAATTTTTTTCCCCCAATTCTTAAGCTGTTCTTATCTCAACCCACAAGTTTTCTTTCTTTTGCTCTTCTGATTCTCTCCTTCATCCCACTGTGGAAGCAGAGGGTGAGCGAGTGGCTGTGTGGTGCTTAGTTGCTGACTGAAGCTAAACCATGACAGCTACTGATAGGAAGACTTAAGTCTTGAATTTTGCACAATTTGACACATTACTGTGACAGTGAGAAAACAGCATGTCTGTCAAGCTGCTTTACAAACCTGCTCCTGGACAGGACTGATGGTTGTAGTGCAGCAAAAGAAAGCCTGAAAACTGCTTCCCCATCACTAATTCTTTATAAGGCTTCCTAACAGGATAGATCAATCTACATTTGTCCCTGCTGTTTAGCAGTTTTGAAAGGTGCTCCTTAGGCCTAAAACTCTTTCAGAATCATAGAATAATTTAGGTTGGAAAAGACCTGTAAGATCGAGTCCAACCGTATCCTCTGTTTTGAAAATGCTCTGTTTTTAAAAACTCTGTGGAAATTGAATAGTTAAACCAAGTTTTGCCAAATTTGGTTACCAATGGCAAAACATGATATGTTGAACTCCGGGAGTAAGATAATTTACATAGACATTATATTAATATGAGTATACTACAGAGTACCTCAAATTGTTCCTAAGGTACTAATTTGCTTCAACCTTTTTCTGAAAGGATTTTCACTCATAATGTGTGGATTGCTTTGCTTCTCTAATCATTCCAGTTTAGATGGAGTTACTTTGGGCCACTGAGTCATGGACTACATTTGAGCAAAAATTGAGAGGCAGTACTGCATTGTGGTTCAGGTTTCCTGAACAGTTAGGTCTTGGAATACTTTTGGTGTAAACAACACAAAAGCTGGGGAGGGAAGGACCTCAGCTTCCCAGAAGAGAAGGGCCCAGCTCCAGCTATCTTATCCTTTAAATAGTCCTAGCTATGATGATCAGTTCTAATGATTTCAGTTGTAAGTACCAAAAATTGTTCAGAGTTGGAGCTTCTCCAAGTGATAAGGATTTACAAAATCACTTCTCAGATTGTGGTAAACTCTCTTGCGCAGAGGTGAATCTTGGTAAATGAGCTTGACACTAGTAGGTCTTTAATGTGATGAGGCAACATGTCAGGTTGCACTGCTGCAATGTACATGTATGGTGTATCTCTATAAGTTTGTTTTAGTAATTTCAGAAATTACTAAAGGTGACTACAAATAGCTGTTATTGTAGCTGCCCTTCTTGAGGCCAGTTTTGGCTGCATTTTAGAAATGAGTCTCTGAACCTTGCTTCTTAGTGCATGTGTATACAAGATAATGTATGGGTCTGCACATTAGTCATTAAAGTAATCCAGGAATCTGTTTATGTGCTGCTGTTTCAATGAATTAGAAATTAGAACAAAGGCTTCCATTGGGTGATATTGAAATCTATAGGGAGTTATGCTACTAGCTTGCCTGATTATTGCTCCTAAAACATTTGCGTGTAGGTTATCCTTACCAGATATTTTAATTTTTTTAGTTAAGTTTCATAAGGCTATATGAGGATAGGAAGATATTTATGGGAATAATGACTTGTGTAGCTTTTTTTAGTGCTGTTTTTATTTGGGACCGTATTTCACAGCGCTCTCATTTGGTGAGGATCCTAACTTTCCATGTGGAAGATCTTGGTTTAGCTTATAATCTATTGGCTTACTACTGAAATCCCAAAAAACCCCAAACCTCTCAAACAACAAATAGAGTTGCTTTTTTTCCTAAATGTATTCTTCAACTTTCCATCTGCTTCTGGGTTTAACTGGCTTCTACTGTATTTATTTTTGCAAGTGTCCCTGTTCTTCTCATTGCTTTGGTTATCTTCTCTAGTCTGTTGGTGGGAAGAAGATCAAAAAAGTCTGTTTCCATTTTATCATTCTAAAGCCCAATCTGATAATTGGTACCTTTATGAAAGGTAATGTCTGAACAGGTGTAGCACACTAGTGCAAGTGTTTGTTATAGATCTCAGTAAGAAAGGCATTTGGACTCTTAACATATTGATTTAAATAACATTTATTGGAGATAACAAGAGAAGGAAAAAAGGGAATAGCATAGATAACTTTACAACTGTTCAGCTGCCGGAACCCCAAGTTGTACAGGACTGGACAGACATCTAGGCATGGCAAGCTGTGCAAATCCTGTCTGTGTTGAGGATCACCAGCGTTGTAGTCTTTAGAGCTTTTCTAGGATGTTCTTGGAAGTAAACAGCTCTATCATTTTCACTGCCAAGCAAAAGGATGTTATATGAAAACATGCTGCTTCACTTCAAGATATAGAATCTTAGAATAGTTTGGGTTGGAAGGGACCTTTAAAGGTCATCTAGTCCAAACCCCCTGCAGTGAGCAGGGACGTCTTTAACTAGAGCAGGTTGCTCAGAGCCCAGTCCAACCTGACCTTGAATGTTCCCAGGGGTGGGGCATCTACCACCTCTCTGGGCAACCCGTTCCAGTGTTTCACCACCCTCATCGTAAAACATTTCTTCCATGTATCTAGTATGAATCTACCCTCTTTAAAACCATTACCCCTTGTCCTATCACTACAGGCCCTACTAAAAAGTCTGTCCCTGTCTTTCTTGTAAGTCCCCTTTAAGCACTGAAAGGCCCCAATAAGGTCTCCCTGAAGCCTTCTCACATGCAAGTGGTATAATTGCCAGGTGCCAAGTCGGGGCTGCGTATTCTGTCACAGTTGGTCTGCTGAGTTCATCCAGCAGTCTCAAGTGGTAAGGATATTAGAGTGCAGGCCTGCGCCTATTCTTGTTAACTGATATGCAGATCACTAACTCGATGTACAAAAAAAAATAATCTTCTGTTTAAGATCACTGCTGCAGGAACTAAAATCAGTACCACTGGCTTTAGATCAACCTACTAATTATGCTGGTGAAGTCAGTTCCAACTTACTTTTGGAGTAATTCCTTTTTTTAGTTGATTTGTTTATTTTCACTGAATAGGATAGCCTGAAACTCAAATGAGCATCCATAAAAAAGCTGAAAGCCCTAATGGACTGGTAAACCTGCAGTCTGGAACTGAACAGACTCTGGCAGCTTGGGCTGTAGTATGCTTTTGTCTCCTGCTTGGTCAAAGACTAAGACTGAACTGAAATATTTTTATTCCATTACTGATGCAGCTGTTGCGTTCCTTCTCAGTCTAGTGCATTTTACTAATTTCTCTTGGTTTCCCCTACCTGTCTTCTGGTTTACTGTTCATTCCTTCAGAAAGCTGAGTGCACTGTTGTCACGGATGAGTGGAATGCACCTCTCAAAAGAGAGAAGTAGCAATATATTTTATTGAGATAAAATAATAAATTGACAGTTCAATAAGTTTGATGGAATTTAACAAAGTTTTAACAGTGGTTTGACAAGGTTCAATAAGTTTGATGGCAGGGGTCACCTTATTAATTACTGCATGGAAGAAACATACAAAGGAAAATTGAGTTAGAATGATTCACACAGACTGGAGATGCAAAGAGTAAGGAGGACCATCCCATTGAGTTATGAGGCTGAGTGGACCCCCTTGCTTTCTAAACTCCTTTTGGAGCCTAGGTGTAGCTGGATCCAATCTTAGTCTCAGACTTGGTCAACGGTTTATGTCTAATGGAATTATCCATACAATGTTTATAATAATATTGAGTAGCTACATGGATTAGTAATGTTTCATAATATTAATTCAGCATGCTATCAGTCACTTACCGAGGATCTGTCGCAGGTAAGGGATCTCTCAGGTAAGGAATCTCTAACCTTGAGAGGCATCCCTGCTCAAGGGGAGAGTCACCTGGCATGCAGTCCAGCTGCAATTCAGCGAGAGCTCAAATTGGGCCCATCCTGATGGTAATATTTATAGGGGGACGTAGTTGGCTGCTAGTCAATAGTATAGACAAGACAGATGTCTTTGTTTTAGCTCTGGTATCTTGTTCTGTACTTTGGTTATCTTGCACTTTTGGGTTTTGAAACTACCTTTCAAAATATTTAAGACACCTTCACTTGCTTGTACGTGAGCCTAGGGCTTTCTAGCTCGCAAGTTCACTCCAAGGACACGCGGCCTGTTGCACCTTAGTCAGCCTGAACCAAAGTATGGCTAGGAGTCAAGTGTATCCGTCAACTCTCAGCTTCAGTGGTAATTCATTGTTTGTTTATTCTGTGCCATCTCTATGCTTAAAGTCAAGTTCATGATTGCTACGCAACCCCTCAGTTTTAAAAACTTTAAGATTTTTACATTTCTTAACTTTTCTGACATATTTCTTTGGTTTTTTTCAGAAAAGGTACAGTTTGGCTGTTGGTCCTCCCAAAAAGGTTCCAAAAGTCAAGGGTGTAGAGTCTGCAGCAGTGCAAGCATTTCTCAGACGGCAAGAAGAAGAAAAAAGAAAAAAAGGTAACAGTCCAAAATATTTCTTATGGGAGACTTTCCTTGACTCTTTGAGACTTTGTCGCCTTATTCAAAGCTCTTGCCAATACAGCTACACATCTGCTTCTGGAACCTATGCACATAACTGATGCTGAGGGAAAGCCAGGACTAAGTAAGGACTAGGGATGTTTGCGTGCTTTCCTAAGGAGTTAAATGTTAATCAGCTGTGCTAGCATTTACTGTTGGAGATCGAGTAGTAGTTAAGGTGAAGAGATATTGCAAGAAACCGTCTGGACTTTTGGTAACTTAACTTTGAAAAGCTTTATCTGTGTGAAGAAATGGTAAGAGTTCCTGTTGTTGTCTTAATCTAGTGTATCAATACAGTCTGAATTTTAAATTTGTATGGCAGAGGTTTTGTTTGAGCCACAGTTTTTCCACTGTATTATATTTCCTTTAAATAGCCTATAGAATAAACTAATACTGCGCTGCTTCTCATGTTAATGTTTTGTTAAAGGTAACCAAATCTGATGGACCGGATGGCCCAGGGTATTCCTCCTGTCCCGGGCCAGTCATGAGCCTGCTCCTTATCCCTGCTGCCAGGTCCAGCCAGAAGCAAGACTGAGCATGAGTTCCACATAGGCATGCACACACTTGCACTCTGCACAGTCACAGCCCTTGACAATAGAATAACATAGGCAGGGAATGGTACCTTTACAGGCACCCACAGCATGAGTAGCCCAATCCATTTTCTAGGAATTGATGCTTTTCCTGAGTCTTTCTGGTACTTGGCCCCCACTCCCTTGGTCTCTCCAGTATTTGGCGTTCAGACCTCTCATCCTATTTACCAGCTAGTTCAGCCTGAATTTTGTCTGCGGATCACACACAGGCTCAAGATAGAGGGCATACTTATGCAGAAAATAGCTAAAAACAGTTCAGTAAGAATACAGGACAGACTGTGGAGATGGGGCACAGGGCTCTACCAGACAAATGTAGTGACCAGCAGCTTGCTTATCTGTGGCTGGCTGCTTCTGTCTCTCCCTTACACCCCTCTACACACACACTCAGCCTGTTTTCCAATTCTTATCCCTCCAATGCTCTTTGATTCCCTCCCTTTCATCATCTTCCCTTAAACATCTGATAGTAAATTCTGTACAGTCTCAAAATTCTCTTGCTCAGTCTCAGAACTCCTTCCATTACCCAGAGATCCCATAAGTCCTGTACCTCATCATACAGTAATTCTCCTTAGCTTGCATAACGTTCAGGAGAGCTGCTTTGGTTGAATCACCTTAGCGGGTTTTGCAATAGCAGCATTTGACTTAATTGTTCGCCTTTGTTGGAGTAGTTGATTCAGGTGGGTTAGCTTGCCTTGTTTGGCAGACCTCTGACCACTTTCTGGTCTATTCGAATAGCTGTTAGCCAGATATCCTTAAACTACTGTCCTAAATGGTTTTATCAGTTTGGAAGAAATTGAAATAAAAAGTAGTGCTTTTGCATAACTTTCTCCTGGTTTTCTTTTACAGCACTGGAAGAAAGAAGAAAGAAAGAAGAACTCTTGGCTAGACGTATTGAACTGAAACATGACAGAAAAGCAAGAGCTATGGCCTCACGAACAAAGGACAATTTTTATGGCTATAATGGCATTCCTGTTGAAGAGAAGCCTAAAAAGAGGAGGACTTGTGAGAATGTCGCTCAGGCCCCAGAGGCTGAGTATGCAACAGAAGATGAAACTGAGCAACTCGAATACAGTCAGACTGAATCTGAGCATGAGCAAGAAGAATATGAAGAGAAACCATCCAAAGTTGCAGTGAAACCAAAGGCGCCTCCCAAAAGTGCACCAGCACCTCTGAAATTTGCAGAGCTCTTAAGGCTTGCTGAAATAAAACAGTATGAACCAGTAGAAATAAAAGCAGTGAAAAAAGTAGAAGAGAGACCCAGAACAGCAGAAGAATTGAGAGAGAGGGAGTATTTGGGACGCAAAAACAAAAGAGTAGAAATGCATAAGAAAAGTGAGAAGGAGATTAAGAGTACAGGGATATCCAGTTCTTCAAAAAAAGTGACTTCTCAGAAAGAATCTGTAAATGCAAAACTTAACAAAAGCTCAGTAGATAAACATTCCACACCAAAAGGCAGTCTGTCGTCTTCTATGAGTGGTACTGATAAGAAATGCAAAGCACCAGTATTGACTGAAAAACACTCACGGTCATCATCTTCCTCCAGATTTGATCAAATGGAAAAATACTCACAAAATGGCTCCTTAAAAAGCTCTACTGGTAGCAGTCATAGTAAATTACCTGTCAATGGTATTGGAAAGTCTGGCCCAAGCTCTCATGTGCCACCTTCAAAACCAGCAGCCAATGGGGCTCAGAGGCTACCATCTGCTAAAGAATCCAGCCTGAAAAAGTCTGTCCATACAAAATCAGGAAATGCTGCAGCCCTTCAGCATGGAATCAACTCCAATGCAAAACGATCAGGCAGCAGCTTAGGAAAAGGAGGACCTGGACATCCAGGTGGCGGTTCAAGTGCAGGACCTGGGCGATCGAACAGCAATTCTGGCATGGGACCTGGAAGGCCAGGAAGTGGTTTAAGCCCGGGACCTGGGCGACTGGGCAGCAGCTCAGCCGCAGGACCTGGAAGGCCACACAGCAGCTCAAGCCCAGGAGCTGGGCGACTGGGTGGTGGCTCAGGCATGGGACCTGGAAGGCTGGCTGGCAGCTCAAGCACAGGACCTGGGCGACCAGGCGGCAGCTCAAGCACAGGACCTGGGCGACCAGGCAGCAGCTCAAGCACAGGACCTGGGCGACCAGGCGGCAGCTCAAGCACGGGACTTGGGCGACCAGGCAGCAGCTTGGGCACTGGACCAGGAAGGCCAAGCATCAGCACAAACACAGGACCTGGGCGACCAGGCAGCAGCACGGGTACAGGACCAGGAAGGCCAGGAGTCAGCCCAAGCACTGGACCTGGGCGACCAGGCGGCAGCACGGGTACAGGACCAGGAAGGCCAGGAGTCAGCCCAAGCACTGGACCTGGGCGACCGGGCAGCAGCTTGGGAACAGGACCAGGAAGGCCAGGAATCAGTGCAAGCACAGGAGCCAAGCGACCAGGCAGCAGCTTGGGAACAGGACCAGGAAGGCCAGGCATCAGCCCAAGTGCAGGACCTGGGCGACCAGGCAGCGGCTTGGGTACAACTGTAAAACCGAAGTGTACTGTTGTATCGGAAACTATTTCTTCTAAAAACCTAGTCACGAGACCTAGCAATGGACAGATAAATGGAATGAGATCTTTTCAAGGGCATAGACCTGTGTTTCATCCACAAGGTATAAAGTTTTAGAGCAAATAATTTTTTCACTTAGTTTTGTTTCGAATTTTTTATATATGTCTAAGTTGAGGTCATTGAGGGTCTTTGACAATTATAGATGCAATTAGGAAGACTTGGACAAAATACCATATTTGCCTTTTAAAGAGTACATTTAACAGTAGAATGCTTTTTTCTGCTTTGCAACTTTTTATTTATTTTTACCTATGCTCATATTCCTTGAAATACAGGCCTGGGTTGTGAAGTATTATGTGAAAGAAAACTAAGCAGCCTGTGATGGATGTTGGTATACGAATGCTGTTAGAAGGAAAAGAATTGAAGGATTCACTTTCTGCATCACTTAATTATGCCTTGTCTTTAAAATTTCATAGTGTCTTAAGTAACAGATACTTAAAGTGGTACATGAAAATTAAAACCACACAGCAAACCTGTGACTGATATTTAAGTGTTTTGTAAAATTCACCTTATCAGTAAGCAAGCAGTTCTAAAAATGTATTTCTGAACAGTTAACAAGCAGCATGGACTCTAGCAAATAAGTGTCTAGAAAACCTTGAGTAAGAACATAGACTTCTGTCTGGTAGTTTCCTCAGGATGCAGTTGGCGATACTGATATGTAATCTTCTACAGCACAACTTAGAGGTAGTATTTCCTTTTACTGAGTTTCTGAGAATTGCTAGTTAACTTGAGGCAGAAGTTTTCCACCTTGAAGAAGTTTTCCACCAGAGCTGTAAAATGGCTGTGCCCAAGATATAGCAAGGAGAAGTACTGTTAAATTAATGTTATATTAATGTTATTAATTAATGATTTTTTCACTCCTCTGTCATTTAGGTCTTGGAAGACCACCTGTTAGTTACAAGAGACAAATAGAAGATGATGATGATGATGAATATGACTCTGAAATGGATGACTTCATTGAAGATGAAGGGGAACCCCAAGAAGAAATATCAAAACATATTCGGGAAATATTTGGCTATGACCGGAAAAGGTAAGAAAAATGTCAATTTTAAGATACTGCAGAACAAGCAACAGAAATTAATATAGTTCAACAAATAAAAATGTCATAGAAATAGGGGAAGTGCTGGTATCCAAAAATGGTTTTGCATTGCAGAAATTTCACAAGCATTAGAGCTGCTTCTGTGCAGAAGGGACCTTGAATTTTCACAATGCCTGCCATGTTCTTCTGGGGAGCAATAAAATTTGATGCAATAGGACATAGTTGGAGAACAACACAGCTGCTTCAATGTCTCACCTGTGTCATTCATAGCAACTTTTCCCTATTATTGGATGTTAAAATGCTTTCTGTAGCAGTCTGCGGTATTTCAGAATTCATCAAATGTAGCTGCCTGAATACAAACTGCTAAATGCAAGAGTGTTAGCTGTTCTGTAAGAGGATCTAACTTGGTATGACTAGGAACTGCTGGAAAATGAAGGCTCTTATTTGACTTATTTAAATACTTCCCTCTTGTCTGACAATAAGGTATAAGAAGGCAAGCATTTTAAAGGCTTGTAACCTAGATTCTTTCAAAACATTAAAATCTGTGTATGGCAAGGTAATTTTTCTTTCTAACAAGGGATGTGAATTCATAACACAACTGTACATTATCGTGGTTTTTTAGTGTGCTGAAAACTGATATTTAATTTCCAGATACAAAGATGAAAGTGATTATGCCTTACGTTATATGGAGAGCAGCTGGAGAGAGCAACAGAAAGAAGAAGCTAGGAGGTATGCACAGATTTAAACTCAAAAAGTGGGAAGCTTGTTTATTGCCCAAGTCATGGGGCTAAGTTAGAGTGGATATTTGCTACTTTTTATAGCAGAGGTAAATAAGCCTTACTATTTTTTATAAGAAAGCTTAGGTAAAGATGAAACTCAGCCAGCCAGTGGTGAGTACAGTAAATAAATCTTGTATGTTCATTCTCATGTATCACTAAATTTGCTTGGGGAAAAAAAACACACAAAAAACCAAACCAAAACCAACTTATGCCCAAAAATAATCTTTTTTTTAATAATATAAATTTCAGTTGAAATGCTAAACCCTTCAATTTGTCCCAGACATTACAATATTCTGCTAGTTTGAGGACTGGAAGATTTATTTGTGTTTATATACATGTGTTTGTGTGTGTATATTTGTATGTATTAAAAGTACTCTGACAAACTTATGTAATCAGTGATTTATAATATGAAGATTATATTTTCGTATTGGTTTTGACCGTTGGTTTTTGGCCTCTAGACCTGCACAATTCTTATGTTGCTATTATAAAATGTGGTGTTCATAAACTGATTTTCTTTTTGGTTTTAATGGCTGGTGGAACAAGCTTTGTGAAAGTTATAAGAGGTTTTTATAGATAATGGAAAATATTGGAATACACTGAGTTACCAAATTTTTTTGTTCTACTGAATTTTTTATATTGTTATTCAGAAGGTGCCTTGAGCATTGGAAACTTGCATCTTCTTGAAGTTATAGTCAGTGTCCTTATTCCTCCTGGCTCCTGGGGAATAGCTGCAGCTCATGCAAAGCTATAGTCTGTTAAATGGAGTTAGAGGAAACAACTGGAATTTTAGTGATATTGCTATTGACCGAATTTTCTGAAGACCTAGAGTGAAGTTTTGCAGAGCCGAATACCTGGCCAACTTTTAACTACACATGCTAGTATAAAGGAAGGGGAGATAAGAAACTCGAGTAAAACTGAGTTTAAGTATTTTCAATGCTCAGCTACTTTTCGCTGAGAGTTTGGTTAAAAGCATTGTGACCCTTGAAATGAGGAACTTCTTCTAACCAAGCAATCCCACTAAAATTATAGTTAAGTTCTAAGTTGAAATGAAAAATGATGCCTCAAGCCAGAGTTTTATCACATAGATCCTTGATGTGCTTGTTTCTATTCTTAATTTGGATTACTGCAGTTTCCTGAATTCAAGATGACTTTGCCATGCTTGTTTAGATATAAAATCAATTTCAGAGCCTGTACTGGAGCAGTTTAGCCCAGAACAGTTGAATCTTCATTGTCATGTGGTTGAACCTTTTGCATCGAGGTGCATGCTACACTGCCTTATGTTGCTTCATAATGAACTATGGATGTACAAATGCACAATGTACAAACGAGGCAGTAGCTGATCACCAAATAGTAACTTTGCCAAACCCATTCCTAGTATCAAACCAGCAAGGCTATCCAGCCCTTTTTTATTGAAGAGGAGATCAGTGATTGCAGATACTGTTTTAAGTATCACTTTCAACATACTGACTTGCTGTAGTATGTAGTATGTGGAAGTTGAAGAAATTATGCAGGGACATAGCTAGAACATGCTGTATTAGCAGAGTCTCTTCCTCGGGCCTGTTCACCAGAGTCATGGCAGCTAGATAGACTGAGCGTGGAGCAATGTTGTGCTTGTAGCTACGTGAATGGTGCCTCAGGCCAGGAAGTTGCGGCAAAATCTTTTGCTTCTCTACTGTTTGACATATCCATTTTCTCCCTTGCCAATGTAAAAGGTTTAGGTAGCACTCAGCGAAGTTGATGAGTCAGTCCTGCTATGACTTTTATGTAAGAGTTACATTGGCAAGAATTGATGGATGTGTTTCAGCAGCTTCTTTTCGGAAAAAAATGACCTTTCGTATTAAAATCAGTTTTTTTCACAATCTTGATTTTTTTTTAACAAAAGTTTTAAATAATTTTTCTCTCAAAAGATTTGATTCTAATCTAATGATAAAATCTTGATTTATTTTCTAAAGCTGTATTCTTGCTATAATTAAAGAAAATTTATGATTGTTGAACTGATCTAAAATTTTTGCTCAAGTCAGCTGTAATACTTTTAGGATTGCTTTCCTTGGGGGAGGGGTAGAAGTAAAATTTCATGTTTCTTAAGTAGCACTGTGTAAAGGATTTCATCTTATTTGGCAGCTTGAGACTCGGTGTTCAGGAGGACTTAGAAGAATTGAGACGGGAAGAAGAAGAATTAAAACGCAAGAGACAGTCTAAGAAGCTGAGGACACGTTAACTGACTTATGGTGTTGACTTTTGTTCATGTTTCTGCTACCCTCTGCCTCCACACATCTCTTATTCTACTTCAGTTTCCATTTGCTTGTTCGAGGGCAAAAGAATATTTAAAGCGATTAAAGTACTGAAAAGCAAGACTTTAGTTTCACCTAAATAAGATATTTATTTTTAATACTTGCCAGGGTTGGTTTTTTATGAAGAAATTGATGCACTAATGCATATTATTAAGTGGAATAAAATTAATAGATGTTTCCATTGATTAAACCAGTTCAAGATGCCAGCAGAAATATTGACTAGCTATGCACTGACTCAGAACTGTGTGGGCCCATATACCAGTAAACCAATTTTGCATTCACTTGAAAGAAAGGAATAGCATTCTTGTTCCCTGATATTTCTTGAGACTTAGAGACATTGCTTTATATCCTACTCTGTCTCCCAACTTGAACCTCAAAGTATTGAAATGTCATCTTCTGTACGGAAGCAGCTTGGGTGTAAATTCAGCTGTTGCCACAGATGTTCAAAGCAATAAAGTGCTGCATATTTTCTGATTTGAGGACCCATAAAAATAATTTGAACCTCTTTATTTCTAAACAGAAAAGTGCATGTCATTTGCAAATTCTACAGTTATAGATATGGCCAAAAGATTATGTTGGCTTTTGCTGTGTCTAGAATTCCAATGCCAATCTAATTCAGTATGATAAATACACACCCTGAAAACAGGAATTTCTAGTGTTTGTATGTAACTTGTGCTTTTGGGCTCAAGCGTATGCTTGGGAATTCTTTTCCTGCCCTGTAAATCTTCACATTTGTTTAACAGCTTCTGCTGCTTTTACAAATTGTGTATGGTGCACATGTTTTTTCTTGCATTAAACATCCGATGTGTTAAATGATTTAAAATGTGAAGCAGTCATTTATCTAATTAGGTTTACTGTTTAGAAAGCACATCAGAATTAAGTTTTGTTAGAATGTATTTGCAGCTCTTCAGTATTAACAACTTCATGCTAACTAGTTAATACTTGTGATTAATTTCATCGAACCAAAAATCTAAAATGTTATGTATAGCAGGAGAGTTAGTTCAGTTACTTACCTTAATGCCCATATTTGCACATTATTTCTAACTATGCACTTAAAGACTGTTTCTTTCAGTAACTGAATTTGTTTACAATCAGCACAGGGTTCATGTAAGTCTACAGGAGTTGTACTGAGAGTCTGAAGCTCAAATCTGGTGTCGCATCTACTTTGTTTTCCCCAGGTTGCCCTTCAAAGCTCACCAGTATCACTATTCAGCTCTGCCTCAAGCTCCAGGACTCTGATAGTACTTCTGGCTTCAGCTGCTGATGCTCTTATGTTTTAATGCTAGAAGTACTTGGAAAAGTACAAAAAGGGCTTTGGGTGCTTGTTGGGACAGGGGGGGAAGTAAAGGAATAAAAAGGAAAAATTACCTTGTACAAGAAAAACAAAGGAACCTTTCCTATCTGGGGGCTATTCTTAACAGTGTTGCTTCTAGGAAGCCGTTCAGATAGCAACCAGTAAGAAGCAATCTTGGAAGCTGCTGAAGTTTAAACATCTGACTCTTAATGTAAGAAAAAACAGATTGCCTTTTTAAGATGTTTTCTGTCAATGGCATAGCATTTCACTGCCTCAGTAAAACACTGACATGAGTAAGCTATTGGGATAGATTCTATAAACTAATTCAGTATTATCTGACAAGGAGCCCAGATGAAGATACCATCATTGCTCCTCTGTATTTTTAACTTTCTATATTAACTAACAAAAACTGTTTCTGAGTGTATGCACTTGAGACCATGCAAGATAGTGTAACCTCACTGCTTGTCTAGAAGTGTGTTGTATTCACTCTGCTTCATTGGGACCATCTAAAATTTTCTGTTGTAGTTCCTAGAATTATCCATTCAAGACAATGAACACGGGGACCATGATCAAGTTACTGTTTGGGGTTTTTTTTACTTCTTTTTAGCTGGAGAAAAGCTCTAGGTCTGTCTACTCAGACACCTATATCAGCTGTGAGCAACTTCCTGCCTGGCTGGGGGGAAAAAAGTCTCTTACGAAGCAAAAGAAATATATTCATTCAAAATTGGTTCAGTTGGGAATTAAATCTGCATTTCAGATAAATATAGGTGAAATCAAACCTGATTATTTCACCACTTTTGGATTATTTAACCATGCAAGATCAGTTAAATTTCTTAATCTGTAAAGCACTTTGTCATTTGTCTTTTAGATGGTGACTGGAATGTACTCTGCTAGCCTCCCTAAGACACTGTATAACTGTTTCTTCACACAGTGATCATTGCTTACATTTTGCCTATTTCGTATGAAAAATTATTCAAGGACAGATTTGTAATTTTTACAGTCAAGAAGTACTTTCTCATAATTGGCATGGGATGCTAATGGTTTTCAAATTTTGTACAAATGTTTGGGTTTTAATGTGTTTGCATTTGCTGCATATTTGTAAATCGGCTAGGAAGGAACTAAATTTTTTTGTTTTAATTCCTGACCTTGTATCCAAAAACATGTTTACTCTTTTCCAGATTAATAGTATTAATCTAACAAGAGTACTTCCGTATCTGTCCAAAGTGCATCTGAATTTGAGGTCAAGAAAAACTGGAAGAATGCTTATATTGGTTTATGAGACCTGATGTTAAGCTAATGATTTAGTTGTATTTAATGAAATTCTGGTTAGTTTTTTAGATTTTTAATTCACTGTTTGACAATGTGCCTTTTTTACTAAATTGTGTCAAAAAAATAATGAATGTAGGAGTATAAAAAGGTTGGTCGGTTTCTGCTATCTCAGATTCTATATCCTTAAACTTGATAGTGTGAAATGACATACTTTTCATAAAACCCTTCCAGGTCTGGCTTTGATTGCACAATTACAGTAGCTACTTCTTTACTGCTAATGCTAAATCAAATGAAGGGCACTTTCTATTGATGACTACTTTTTGAAAATGTCTTGTATTTACATTTGAGCTGTATTTCACTTTACAGCGATGTCTTTTGGAGGCCAGGGTTTTGCATATCACAGGAAGCCTTAGTGTGCAACTCTGTGCTGTGCTTTAAAATAAAAATCTTTCAAGAAGTATATGAGATCTCTATGGAAATCTGGATTTATTTTTGTGTAAAGCCCAAAATATTGTCCAGGAAAACTAATTTTCTATTTTTTTTTGCATTTTGTAACATAATCTAGTAGCTGATGCATATTTCTAGATATAGCATATTTCTGGAGACCAAAACATGTCAGAAAGAAAATAAATATATGGAGAGACTGGTGTTTAAATTGTGATGAATGTACTTCTATTTATTTTGGTGAGTGGGTGTGATGCAATATTAAAGTGTTAGTGTGTAAATAAGGGTGCTTCTAGTTTTAGCCAATGATTTTTTTCTTTGGGGATATCATTTGTGCACAATGTCTTTTTACACTATGTGACAAATCAGGTTTAAAAACTCGTACATAGCTTAACTGTTTTCTGGTGCTGTCAAGAAAGTGTATACTTTTGCACACACCAAATGCATATAAGTTTTGCAGAGTATGTATACAATAAATTACAGGCATTAAACATTTTACTGCTATTTCTCATTGGTTTACTTTATGGAAGATTTTTCAGAATTTTTGACTGCTGGTTTCCTCTGAGCTGTCACAACAGCATTAGGCTGAATGTTCTCCAAGAATTGTTCTCCTGTTCTCATGCAGCCAGCAAGAATGTATGAAAAAATTAATGGAGTCCCTTAAGCATTCAGAAAAGATCTGAACATCATTGGTGTCTCCTACAGTTTAGTGTATATATACACTAACACACTTGAGTGTACACACTTTATACTTGTGACATAATATATATTTGGAGGTACATGTATTTTTAGAATGATAATATACACAAGTGTGCCAGTTGCCTTTAATCTCTTCCATTTGGAGTGTGGCGTTTCATCCTGCAGTTTCATACACAGCATCTTTCTTGGATTCTCTTATTCCCATGTAAAGAATCTGAACCTCCTCGACTGCTCTCTCCTATGGAACAGCTTATACTTCGACAGGTGGAGGTAAATACCAGGGACTGTTTGATCAGCTAGTGCTGTGACCTGCTTCCAAATAGATTAAAGGAATACACATCAAATTGAGCCCTTCTGCCTTTCCTTTGAAACAGCAATGCTTGCATGCTCTTGTGCTTAAAATTTTTTTTAAAAAAATCACATTGCAAATTAGCATTTAATCAGTGTCCTACAAATACCTGGTTTTGAGGGTATGAAATCCTACCTTGTTTGGAATTACCTTGTATGGAATTCCCTTGAGATTTTTAATGTATCTTAATAGCTGTAATCAGTCATTATTGGTCATTATTTCAAAGCAAATATATTCTGTTCAGGTGGAGGGTGATTCTACATTGAGTTATCTTAATCTAGCCAGTAAAGCTGTACTTCTCTGGAAGCAATAAGATTATTTTACTCAGGTTTCGAAAAAAAAAAAATAATTACAGCTTTCCCTCGTTTGAGGGCAGTTTTTAGTTGTAATTTATTTGAAATAACATTTTAGTTCCACAAGACAGAACTGCAGTTTAGTCACCCCATAGATAGCCTTTTCTTACCACTTGAAATGCATATGGAAACACTTATTTTTCTGTGAGCCGAGGGATCCAAAAAGCCTTTGACATATCATGCTTAACATACTTTGTGGGATGAAATTAAAGACAGAAGAGGTTCCTGAAGTAATGAAACATCTCGCCAGTTTAGTTCTAACTTCTCTGTCCACAACTGATGAATGGTTTTGTTTTCCTGAACTATCTGGTGCTTAATTTGCTTTGGAGATTTTCTCTGTTCAGTTCTTCATGGAAGTCTTGTTTTTTACCTGTATCCTTTTCCCTCCACTGGCAAATTCACAAATTTTTTTTGTATGCTGGATGCAACTTCTGCCCAGTTGCTCAACATTCCTCAGTTGAGGAAAGGCAAGTATCTGATGCCATCTCCTATCGTACTATGTATGTGAAAGTTGATAGCAATTGACAATTCAAAGAGAATAAAGAGCTTCAGTGGGGTTTTTTCTTGTTAAAGGAATGGGCTTGATTCTGACTTGAAAAACACTTGTGTAGTGTTCCAGGTTTTATAGTGCACTCGGAATAACTATGAGAGCATACTTATGCACACGCTGAGTGTAAAAGGGTGTTTTTGAGCGCCTTACATGTGCTTCTCAATGTATTTAACCTCGTTTGTGGACAACTTCATGGGATGTAACTAGCTTCCTTGAATGATACAACTAAGGATATATGATGTTTGTTATGGGTCTGTCCTCAACTCCCTACCATGATAATTCTCCTCCCTGCCAGCTTCTTCCAGCTCTTGTGTTGCATGAATACTTTGTGGTCCCTGAACACATCCAGTATGTCATGCGATTTGTCCAAAGAAGTGGCGTATATGGTAGAGCGCTACACCTGTTGATTGACCTGCTGCTCTGCAATTGATAAAGGACTCTGCTTATCATTATTTTTGCACAGGAGGGGCACTAACATGAGTCAATCCACTTTATCTGGTTCCTGATTTCTATAGAATGTGCAGGAAGTCTGTTTCTGAGACCTCTACTGCGGTGTCAAATGTGACTGTAAATGATGTGTAGACGGGCAGCCCGGTCACATAAGGTGAATCTTCAGAGTTCACGCAGAGTGATGCGCTGTCATTAACAACCCTCTTCCTCCAGCCAAAATGAGTGAACCAGCAAACCCTTTATTAACCTGGCTTCTGTTTGCTAGCTGTGTGTACAAAGGGAACGCAGTGATGGCAGTGTATAGTGTGTGTGATGTGGCCCAGGGCTATGGGGAGCCCTGTTTATGAGCAGCGTGAGAGACGCTGAAACTTGCAGGAAGAATTAACTCCTTTGTGGAAGACTGTTTGCTGCTGTGTGCGGTTGGCAATGAAGTCTGATGTACCTCAATACTGCTGGTTTAAATCCAGCTTTGGTTGGATGGTGCTCTTAAACTGGTAGTTATGACATATAAAATGGTCACAGTGTAGTTCACGCACAGAGGTAACTTACCGGTTGATCAGAACAAAGGTCAGAACACTGAGATAAATAATGCTCTTACTAGTGATATTTCTAGAGCTGAAGCCAGTTTGGGTTTTGTGAGGAAACTTGCTCCTGCCACTTGTGTTGCAGTTGGTCTCCATTTATTCCCCAAACTTCTGAAATATGCTTGAGTGATCATCCCAGATACTGAAGTGCAAATTTTGCCCATAGTATTTAAATATTTATAAGTTCAACTTGTAATTTCCATTCCATTACTCTTAACTTAATTTGGACAACTCGTAGTATTGCATTATTTTCTCCACTGGAGAAAATTATTTGAAACGCTTCCTGAATTGTAGTTTCACGTCATTGAGAACCCTTTCTCTTGGCTTTGCTCTAAGCTAGCACACCTAGAGATACAGGATGCCCACAGGTAAGCAGAAGAATGAGACTAGTATTTAGAGTATGAAAGTTTAAGACAGTAAAAATGGTGCCGTTTTCCTCTTGTGTGGAGCTGAATAAAATTCAAAAGCCACATGCTGTAGAACTAGCTCCATGTTCCATGAGACTGTTATTTTATTTTGCCCCCTCTCAGCATCTGAGAAACAACAGCCTATTTTCTGTACAATTAACCATCTTAACTTTTCTACCAAGTCTCAAAGAAAACATCTCGGTCAGTAAGAAGACCCATACTGCTGGCAAAATGCTATGTTTTTAAATACATAGGATGAGCGGAGAAAGGAGTTGTAATAAGGAGTTGTAATATATGGAGAAAGGAGTTGTAATACAATAAGAGTTGGATGTATTGCTCGATAAATGCCAGCTTGTGGAATTTTCTGTAGCTTATTTGGTAAGAATATATGCAAAATGCTGTGGCCTCATTTGGAAGAGCACAGTGTCACCAGTCACACTGGCTTTACCAGACTATTTGTGTTGAAAGTTGATATGCATTTGAAAGCTTTTCTAGAGCAGAGACAGTGTTTGATAATATATGACTTGATCCTGAAAGCTAAGTTTCATATTTTTACCTCTAGAAATCATATAAACTTAGAATTGACACCAAATCAGAGAGATGTTAGTCAGAACTCTGGCCACTAGACAATCAAATAGAATAAAAGAATGAACCTTTTTGTAGCAGATTAAAATTTAGTATGTCCAGGAAAGGACATCTCATTACTGTCTTGCAACCACCCACGGATGGTGTAAGGCAAGGTGTGTTTATCTTCAAGACTGCATTTAACAGAACACCCTCGCTGCTCATGGACCTATCGGTATCTCTCAATCTGGCTGTGTTCAACTTCAGCACTACCCTGAGTGCTTCTGGGCTGCCTCATACTACTTTGGCTGATTGAAGCGAGTGTGTAAACATACACAGATGAAGTAAATAACTGGCAGAAAGTATCTTCAGAAATGACAGTTGTACTGCTGGCTTCCTTCTTGCTTAATGCTTGGGAAGTGCTGGGCTAGGGAAGTCGAGAGCTAGCTTCAGAAACTGAAATATAGAAAGGAACTTTAGTGCCAAAAGGTAGAGATCAAGTGAGGGGGGGGGAGAGGAACTACTAGAGGACCGGTACAGGGTGGTACATGGGATAGCAAAGCTGTGTTCTGCATGGGCAGAATGTTAGCCTGCTAGCAAGATACTTCATTACCCAGAGATTAGTTGGCATTAGGATCTGTTAATTTAATATGGAGTTATTCATTGCAAAAGACGTTTAGAGCAGATTTTGAGTCAGAGGGCACAGACACAGCTCTGAATTTAAAGGAGAGTTTGAACAGTGAGTACTAAGAAATTTGGATCTGTAGTTTGGGTGCAGGCTTAGTCAAGGGTGACCTCTAAGCCTTGCACAGAAACGGTATTACCACTGTTATTCTTGAGATGATAGTGGTGTGTCACTACCAAGGGTATGTTGTTACTGCTCTGGTTTCTATGATCACTTTGGTTATATATGCACATAGAGATTTTTAAAAGTGTTTCCAAACACCTAACCTACTAATAACTGTAAATATTTATCAGACTTTCCTAGTTGTTTTTACTGTGAAATAGGGAGAAATTACAAATTTAAATGCTTGAGATTAAAAATTTAAAAGGAATGCTGTATTCTCAAACATTAGTCTGTGCTAGGACCTTTGGGAAACAAAATTATTTTCAAATTGTCTCTTAAAAGGGTTTAGATAGAAGTTCATGCGGATCATTCTGTAACAGCTCATTACAGGTTTCGCTATGTTTCCACACTCCAAAAAAGCATGTAGCCACAGAGTCTGTAGGAGGCTGAGGTGAAGGCAGCTGCCATTGCATGTGTCCCATACCAGAGCTCTTGGGGTCCCAGTAAAGCTTTAATTTCCTCTTCCTCCTACCACAAAACTCAGGTTGCCCAGAATACTTCCCCCTGTTTACAGAGGGTCTCTACCACAGTGCCCACCACCCCAGGGAACCCCCGTGTGCAAGGTTATACTGGTGACAGTCCCTGAGACAAACTTCCTCCCTCCCCTCTTCAGGGCCCAGGCTTCTCTGGGCAAGTGGGGTTAGGGACACAGCACCCAACACAGCTGGCCTTGCACGTACAGTCCAGAGTAGGGCCAGGGGCTTGGAGGTGATGTGCTACGTCACTGCTGCTGTTTCACGCCTCCTGTCCTGCAAACACTCCCCTGGAGGTCAGCAGCTTCTGCACAAATATGGGCCTCGAGGAAGGGCAGGACCAAGCAAAGTGAGACCACCAGGAAGGAGGAAAGGCAGCCCTCACCATATCTCCTGTTCACAGAGAGACAGTTCATGGTGAGTTTGGCATCCTACACTATGTCTCACCCATGCAAGAGGTCCCATAACCCTTTCCCACTCGCCCTGGGGTTCACAAAGCCCCAGCTGCCATTTTCTAGGGGCTGAGTTCCAGCCTGGCTATTTCTGCCACTCCCACTGCTGCTGCAGCCATGGGACACTGCCCTCCTAAATGCCAAGCTATGGTTTCTGCTTCTGGACTGCTTTCTGCTCCTGCTGCTGGATACAAGACACTGTCGTGAATCCACGTAGCTGGGATTCTCAAGTGCAAGAAAGACCAATATGTAATGGTCCTGGCATCCTATCGCAGAAAAAGATAAGGTCAGTCTCTCTTCTTTAAGCCAAGTTGTCTGTTAATATCTCCTTCCTGAAACTTAGTTGCATTGAATGTGGACAGCTGGAAACTAAAGTATCTGCTCTGCATTATACATCAGCTCTGTTATGGAGAACATCGTGTCTTCATAAGCAATATTTAAAAATAATCAGGCGCTGATTCATTGAGAAAGCTCAAAGGGCCAGAAACCAGATCCTCATTGTGTGTAAGTTATTGTAAGTCATCTGAACTACAACAACTTATTCTGGCAGAGGGCCTGTGCTGCTGCTTGAAAAAAGCATATCTCAGGTTCTGCCTTGTTAGTGGAGTATGCAGAAACAGCTTAAAAATCTAAAAGTGTTCTTTTAAGAGTTTTGCTAGTGGTATTATGACCTTCTTTTGCATAAAACAGCTAACACCTTTGCAGGGATGCAGATTTATTTTGAACGTGCCTCACAGTACTTCTACTTCAGCATTATTCACAAAATAAAAAACACCCAAAAGGTAATGACCATTGTACAAGTGTTGGCAGAACTTAATTATCGAAGAGGTACTGTGCTTGCTGGGCAAATTATGTGTGACACGTGCTGGAATCTGCAATGCCAATTCTCGAGGGACTGATCTTGTGTGGTCCAGTTTTGTGGCTTTCCTTTGAGGCTGTGGTACTCTCCAGACTGAACACTGAAGTTGTAAGGTCATTCATTACATCACAGACAGCAATTTCAGTACAGAAACAGAATAGCATCCATACACAATACATATGATGGAAAAACTTCATAAAATTTGTTCTAAACCTAATTATGTTCTGCTATGGCTGTATCAACCAGAACCTGTGCTCTTGGTTACGGTCTGCCACAGGCCTCACATCAGTGATGGAGGAAAAAATTGTATGAGCTTTCTTGAGGAGTTCTTACTCCTTGTAGAAACATGCTACTATCATTTTCAGTCTGTTCTGTTTTGATCTGGCAGTTTTCTAGTAAGTTATGGGGATAGGACTGGCATTTGTCTCCATTTACCTAGCTGAACCCACTGTTTTTCACTGAATTGGCCATCAGACTTGCATGGCCCACTTTCCAAAAGGCAGTTTTCTGGTATCTTTACTGTGTGGTAGGGAGGCTTAAAAAGTAAGAGGTAGATTAATGCAGGGAAAGAAGTTAATTCCAGATTTTTATGTACATACTTGTACCTCCATACAGTTGCAAATCAGTTGTCAACACAGAGGGAAGAAATCCCCAAATCCCTATAATATCTGTGTATGGTCTTATAATTGAGATTACTTCTCTGTTATTGCATGCAGCCAGATTACATTCAAAATTCATGTTAGCTTAGTGAGAGAAGAAATAGAAAGGACGGGAGGACAGTAGCTGAGGACTGTCTGGCGCTGTCACACATTAGAAGCTATCTGCTGGAGGAGCATTTGTTCATCTCCCACATGGGCTCCGTAATGTTTGTCTGCAGATTGTATTCTTCCAGCGCAGGAACTGGCAGGCATGCTCCAGGATATGCACCCGCCAAGTGGGTGTCCCAGGAGCAGCGTGTGGGGAACCTGCAAGACCTCTGCTCTCTGGCTGCCACGTGTGGCACACCCTTGCCTGTCGTCTTGAAGAACGCGGCTAAGTGGGCTGCCGGACAGCTGTGAGGTTTTTTTCCACAGATTTCAGCCTTTTTTAGATGCTACGGCCTGGCTGGCAAGTTGGTGTATACCACGACGGGTGGAAATGGCTCCCAGCCGAGAGCTCTTTGCATCCACCTGTCACAGTAACGTCCTGAAGCATTTATTTCACCTCCCACTCGCAGATCCCTTAGAAGGAAAATTTAAAAAGGACTTTTTTGTGGGTTTTTACGGTTCCCCTGAAGAACGCCGGGGACAGCCGCTGCCGCCGAGGCAGCCGCCCTGAGGGATGGCACGACCCCGCGGGAGGGCGCGGCCGCCCCGCGCAAGGGCTGTTGGGAGGCGGCCCCGCCGCGCCCCGCGCCGCAGCTGCCGCCGCCGCCATGGAGTTCTCGGAGGAGGCGCTGAGGAAGCAGCTGGGCAAGGTGCGCGCGCCCGGCTGGGGAGGGGGCGCGCGGGCCCCTCCGGCCGTTGAACCGCCGCGGCGCGGCAGGCGGGGCGGCTGAGGCGCTGGCGGGGCGGCGGAGGAAGGGTTGTGGAAAATTCCGGCTTTTTAGGCGGGGTGGAGGGAACGGAGTGATCATCTGAAGCAGGAGGGGACGGAGCGGGCGGTTGCGGGTGTGCGGCGTGAGAAATGGGGTGCCCGGCGGCTCCCGGTAGGCAAAAGTTCCCGCGAGTCAGAAAATGAGGTGCTGGGAGGGGAAGGGTAGGGCTGAGGGAGTTGTGCGGTTCAGCCGCCCTCCCGTTCCCTTCAGGCAGCGCTGTGCCGTCTTTAATTTCCTGATCATGGCTTGTAAAGGACTTCTGTCCCATTCGGGGTGCAGGATTTACGTTGCCTTACTGCAACTCAGTTTGAAGTTGAGCCACACGTAGTTTCATCCCTGTGGTTCAGGACACAGTAACACGTGTGATGTGCTGCATGCAATTGAAACCTTACTCTGCATGAAGAGTTACTGATTTCCTTGGGGATTTTTTGGTGATGATCCCTGCATTAGTATCTCCACGCTTTAGAAACACTGATTTATTTTTATGGCATCCCTCTGAGGTAAAGACGTTTTAATTTCCATGTGAGAAACTGAGGTATGCGTATTTAAATTTGGGCATGCCAAATAATTTTAGGTGCAAAGTGAGAAAGGTCTGTATCTGACTCGCCTCATAAATCTTCTGGTCTTTAGAAAAGAACAAAATATTTAATAGGAATCCCTCATTTTGCATTATGAATAAGAAGAGGGTCAGCTGGGGAACGATGGCTTTGATTTCACAACCAGATGTGTCAACACTTCTGAAAACGTGTTAAATTGAAGTTGTTTAGACATTCCTAATCTGAGCACCTTTGATTATTTTAATTTTTTCTTTTTTTTTTTTTTTTTTTTTTTTACTGCTTGACTTTGCAGTATCCTGTAAGGTTGAATGTGGAGAAGCTGACTAAAAGGTGTTTCTTTTCAGCAGCTTTGTGTTTTCTTATACAAAGTGGAAAATAGTTGTACCATCCATGTAGCTGTAGTACTGCTGCTGTTTCTGGTGGGTGCCTTACTGAAGAGACTGTAGATTTTAGCTACTACTTTGTGACAAGTATTCCAGTGCAGTGAGCAGCTCTTTAAGCCGTTGTCAGGCCGCAGTTATGTTTGTGTAGGCGAGGGTTCCAGGACAACTCCAGACTTCCTAAAATGAGAAGCAGATGTTCTAATCTAGGAAATGGAAAATATTCTTCATAACTTTAAGATGTGGCAGGATGCAAATCTCTTGGAAGTTCAGATATCGGACTGGCCGGGGACAGTCTAAATGAAGTAGCAGTGGTTCATTCTTGCTGATAATTACTTTCAGATCACATTTCAAGCATCAGTACTTCTGTTAATCTGTGGGCAGGTTTTCTGCAGGCAGGAAAGAGGGATGCATTATTTTGTTTGAATTTTCTCAGCTCTCAAGGACAGCTTAAACATGGAAAAAACTTCCCAAAGGCTAATTACTTACACATTTAATATGTTTGTGGAAATCGACATTTTATGAAACTCTTCTAAAACGTGCAGGTGGATCTGAGCTTTGAGTAGTAACTGCGTCAGTAATAAGATGACTTCTTTTTTCTAAGAGGTTTATTATTTTTATATTGTTTTTAATTATTGTGTGCAGAGGAGACTAAATTTTATTAAGTCTCTGCTCACACAGCTGTAAAGGGGAAGGAATGGTATATAAGGAGTGATGTTCAGAATTTGAGTTCTAATGTAGCAACAGCAGACCTGCAATACCTTTAAAGGTTTTTTTGTATCAAACGTTCTGATAATTTATTTCAGACCAAACCTATTTATAATACTACAAGTAGTTATTACCTTCCCCTTCTTGTGTTTCTACTTTCTCTTTGTTCCTTTTCCCTATGAAATGAAACGAGTAATGATAGAAGCAGCCTTTGAAATGATACTTTTCTGACTACTTTTTTTCTCCTCCCTTCCCAGTATAAGTTCAGAGACCTGACCATAGAAGAACTAAAGAATGTTAACAAGACCTACCCAAACTTCACATTTTCCATGAACACATACAGTAAGAAGTGATACAGTTACTTTGAACTAATTGTGATTCTTACTTGCCATAGATTCAGACTGTCTATAATAGAATCTAAACAGTGTGAATATCTTTCAGTTGTGTTCCTGTCTTTATTTTGACTTGCAGTAAAATTTCTCATGCCATGTGACTATTTTTGAGAGCTCTTCCAAGAATGCATAGATATAAAAACCTAGACGACTCATTCACTAAATTTCATTTTATTTTAACTCTTCAGTAATTATAGAAGATTGATGTTCTTTTAAATTCTTTATATGTAACAGCATTTTTTCCATATCCCATATCAATTCCAAACCCATATTCCATATCAATACATGACTGTATTGAAAGCATTTTGATGTCTTTAGCTTATCAAGTGTAACTTCCAGAATGCCTCAGCCTCACTGAAAGTTCCTACAACACCAGAATTACCCAGGGCAAGGGATTTTCAGACTAGTGATGTGCTTCGTTGTACCAATGCAATTTTCATTAAGATTCCATTAAGAAATTATCTCAAAGGGGGAAGGGGGAACCTTAGTAACATTTTAGCCTTGGTTCTTTCAGGAGCAGTGTATTTGATTTTTAAAGAAAAATTAGCATTGTATATTGGTAGTTGTGGATGGGATTGCCATGCCAGATTCAAAAGGATGTATTATTTTTTTTTTTTTTTAATCACATTTTTAATTTCAGTCTTCAAGGATGGATCCCAGAAGGACCTCCTGAATTTTAGTGGTACTGTTCCAGTGAAATATGGTAAGATACGTCAAATATAATTTCCTTACCAGTTATGAATCTAATTGTAAAATGTGTTGGGTATTGCCTCTTAACAATATACTGTGCAGCTTCTTTAAAGGTGGCTATAAAGGATTTTGCATTAATTGGCAGAAGCCACTTGTACTGCATACACAAGTGCCTTCATGCACTCATAGATGGTGAAATAAGGTGGTATTAGATAAGTCAATTAACTATTAAAAAAATCATGTAGTTTGAGACTGTGTAGTCAAACTCTTTGGTTTTAATGGAGGTTCCATGAACTCTACAAGCCCTCTGCTTTTATAAGCAGTGTCCAAAAATAACTGGTAGGTAATTTTTTATTTTTAACTTAAAGCCTTTGAAGTCCGAGGTAAAGCTCTTAATAAATACCTCTTTGCATCCGTTGTTGAGTCCTAAAATAAGTATGAAATAGGAAGCTGTAAGATTTCTTCGCCTGGAAAAGGGGACATGTTGGCTGATAGAATACCCTGGGAAACAAAACAGCAAAGCTTTATATTAAGAAAGACACAATCGGTAGCACTTCAAGTTGATCCAGACAAGTCTGCTTTTATTAACTAGCCTAAGTAACATAAATACTTTCCAGTGTGAATCTAGAAAGTGATCTGTCAGGCTTTTTTTCTTTGTTATTATGAAGGGATGAAGGGTGACTCACATGCACACACACCTGGTTTTTAGTGCCTCTTCTCAATGCAGAAGTTAGCAATGGCTTTTGTTTTGTGTTGAACAGGTAATTCCTATAACATACCTATTCATCTGTGGATTCTGGATTCTCATCCCTTTGCTCCCCCCATTTGCTTCTTGAAGCCAACTGTGAACATGGGCATTTCAGTGGGAAAGCATGTTGATGCTCATGGCAGGATTTATTTGCCCTACCTGCAAAACTGGAGCCATGTAAGAGGTGGAGTGGCTGGCAGGGGAGGAAAGTATTTGGGAATAAAGCATGGTATCATATAGAGATCAATGGAGAGGAATGGGTAGGGTTCAGGGCTTTTTGTTTTCTGCGTTTTTTGTTAATCTTAAATATGTAATGATTATGCAAAGAGAAGCAGAATGTTATGTCTCTTGAAATCACAGCTTTCAGACTGTCTGAAGCGATTGTAAAGGAAGTTATAAGTGATTGTAAAGAAAATTATTTTAAGCTGAAGAAAAAACAGACTGACTTTGTTATAAAGCAGTATAAGCCTCATGTGGACCCTTTGATACTTTTTCTTTTGTTGCTGTGAATAATGAATAATAATACTTGACCAACTGAGTATCCCTCAAGAAAGTTCAGTGGAAGTCCCTACCTTTTGGGTATGTCTCTTTCAGCAGAACTCTGAAACATTAGCATAGAGATTCAAAAGCCAATGCTGTTGCTAAAAGATTTTATGCACTGTATTAAGTAACTTAAATATTTACTGCCAGGCCAGTAAAAAAGATTTAATGAATGCTAGTTTTCTGAAATGGATGGGATATATTTTTCATTATTGATATGGAAATTCCCAGGCTTTTCTTTACCTTAAGTGTTTATGTAAGTGTTAAGGGTGTCAATATTTATAATTTGATTAAATTTTGTATAGCTATGGTTCTTTATGAAATACTGCAGTTTACAGGCAATATCACTATATGAAATAGCTAGTCAACTGTTTTGTCTTCTGTATTGCTATATTTCAGCCTAAATCAACTGTCATTGGATTAATCAAGGAAATGATTGCAAAATTTGAGGAAGAGCTCCCTTTGTATTCACTGTCATCTTCTGATGCAGCCAGGCAATCAGAACTTCTCTCCTACATTGCACAGATTACTGAAGGTGTGGATGTCTTCATATATTTGTTTGTCATGTTCCTACACAATATCTGTTTTATTTATTGTTATTACTTGATATCACAAAGATGCCTACACAATTTTAATATCTGAATTTTTGGTGTTTGCATGTCCACAGTGTTTGGTATTTTCTCTGTATAATCAAAAGTCCTCTTTTTGAACAGAGAGCTCAGATTCTCTTTATTTGAATAAGCAGCTCTTTTTGCATGTTTGCATTTAAGCCTACTGAAAAATGCAGTAGACTTGGTACTACTCATTTGTTGGACGTTACTGCAGCAAAACTCTATGTGAGATCTTGTGGAAGGGAAATGTGATTTTATTATAAACAAGTTAATTTTACGCAATCACAGCCATTCTTTCTCTCAGATCTCATTCACTCACACTCTCGCATCCACAGTCGCAAGCCCTGAGACCTGTCTGACCGCAATCACTGGTGTGCAACACTGAGGACAAGGAGTGCTGGCTGTTGAGCCCATGTCATGTCTTGTGGGTTCTTCTTGTTCAGTGGTGACAAGCTGATTTCGGACTTGTCTTTTGCACCCTTCAGGAGTGGATGCTATTTGGCATTTTTGCCTCATTACTTTATCTCACCCATTGTAAGTCTCGGGTAAAATTCCTGAATTTCACAGTTCTCATCTTTTCCTTATCTGGGTATTTTATGGCTCCAGTCCTGTTGTTCTTCAACCTGACACATTTTCTTCAGGTCAGTCTTTTCTTCTTTCTTCTTTTAGTGAAATCACAGAAGGTGATCTGTGGCAAGTAGTGCAAACCTTTCCCTTTAACCCTTTTCTGCTGTTTCTTCTGGTAGTTTTGTACACATACATGCTTGTGAGCATGTACCTGTGTGTGCGCACAATACACATTTCTAGTCAATCAATCTTAATGTTTCTGTTACACATCTCTCTGCATTATACCCAGAATGAGAATCGTGTTACCAGTAGCATTGGCTAAGCAACCTCAGATCATTGTATTTTAATAAAATTCTATTTTGCATGTCTTTTCAATATACAAAATATTTTACAAATTTTATGACCGTGGTATATATTCACACCTAACAGTAACAAAGGGAGTATTGTTTGTATGGTCTTAGTGTCTACCTTCTTGATATTGTTATGCTCATATTTTCTACTTAGTGAAAAAACATTCCTATCTAGAGAGGAATATTTGTCTTTTATACCTTGCAAGTTGTGATGAATTTTCTGTGGTCAGGCTTGACTGCTATTTTGAAGAAGTTTATGTAATTTGGTTTAACTCTGGCACAACCATGATCCTTTATGAAGCAGTAATACTTGTATTGATACAGTGCAGAGCAGCACTTAAGTTTGTGGTTTTCTTTTAATTGTAGGAGAGACTGACATGAAATCAAAGAGTAAAATTGGTGGAGGCAAAAAAGAAGGATGTTTTAACAAAATTACTGTTGTTGGAGCTGGAGATCTTGGCATTGCATGTGTGCTAGCAGTTGCAGCAAAGGTACATAATTATTATAAATAACAGACCTGATTAATAGAGAGGCTTCCAATCTAGTTCTTAGTGTCTGACACATAGAAATAACTCAGCAGTTTTAATAGCCATGTCAATGCTTATGTCATTTGCCTGTTCAGTTAACTTATGGACGCACAAAAGTCTTAGTTTCTGCCCTGTGTTCTCAGTCAGCTTTTTAAATACAAAAGATTGAATATTGAATTCACTTATTGTGAAAATCTTTAGTTAAAGGATTCTTGCCTGAGTGGTAGCCTCTTACAATTGGGATCTCTTAGTCCCCTGGAAGAGGACAGTCTGTAGATGGTGTGTACTTCATTATGGCTATATGCTCAGAGACAACAGTAACATCAACATTTATAACTTCCCAGAGATGGTTTTGTGATTTTTTTATTTGTTTGTTTCATAATGCATTATTTTCCAATTAAACTCACTAAACTAAATTCTTTTTCTTGTGATTTGACAGTAATTTTGGTCAGTTATTTTGTTTGTTTTATACACAGTACCACAAACACCAGAATTGGAGGAATACTGGTTTTTATTCCTCACCCCCACAAGAACAAGTTTGGGGTTGTTTTATTGTTGATCTGCATTATTTTTATTCATACAGGGTGCTGCAGACAAGGTGGTTCTTTTGGATCTTTCTGAAGGTGCAGCAAAAGGAGGGACCATGGACTTGGAGATCTTTGCTCTGCCAAATGTGGAGATCAGCAAAGGTATTAAATGTTGCTTCTGGAATGAGAGAGAGTACTGTACTGTGTATGCTTGTGCTCATTTTAATGAGAGCAGGACACATGGGGAGATACAGAGGCTCTGGCATATAGGCCATCTTTTTAAAAATATGTTATCTTTTCTTAGCTTCTTGCTTTTCTTCATCTTTTCAGGGCAAAATTGGGAAAGCAAGGTTCAGCAAAGCTTGCGTCTCATTTATTTCAGGCTTTTTTAACAATTTTGTCCTCGATTAGCTGTGAGTGTGCAATTCAACAGAGTCAATGCCATGTCTCCATAATTAGCGGTGATGGCTACAGTCTTTGATGATCTTAGTCACAGAGGTTGAGGTGATACGGCTCGAAAGCTCTTCCACAGGGAAAGCTGGAACTGAACTGAGCAACTTCCCCATTCTTCCTTGCTTGTCTGTGGTGGTCTTATGCTCCTTGTGCCCTCTGCAAGATGAAATGGGGGGCTTTCTTGTGCTTCTGATGTAATTTATCTTATTTCAGGGACAGGGACTTGTTCTGGTTCCACCAGGCATTTTATCTGCTTATTCTGCACCTGACTTGCCTGCTCTACATCCTTTGATCTTATCTTACAGGTTTTACTGCTAGCACATTTTTTCCTGAACCCTTGTTGTGCAACTGTACCACAAATCTCTGTTTGTGCCTTTGTGGTTGCCTATTACATATTTGCATTTAGCTGTGGTACAAAAAGCTTGTATGATGTTGCTGCCTATGCTATTAGTGGTGTTACAATATTACAGAATGCTTATACACTGTCACCTGTTATTTTAGTATGCTTATATCTAGGTTTGGGGCAAGCTGGTATTAATTATATCCTCCTTAGTATGCTTCCAATTTATCACTGCACTAGGCCTCTGCTTTGGCTTCAGCTGGTTCCAGAAGTGGTGTGACAGTCAAATTACCTTGTTTCTGTGTCCAAGCTGATCACCTGTATGGTGCTTGGATATTCAGAGTTATGCACTCAAGGCAGCTTTGACTTACGAATTTCAGCAGCAAATGTAGTTGTCTGTTTTCTTGGGCTAATAAATACATGTCTTTTACCTGAGTTAATAAATAGACTTTTGGAACAGTTTTTATGGTTGTCTACATGTCCCTGATTGAGCTATAAGACCAAAAATTACAGAAGCCTCAGATAAAGGAGTAGAAGTCTTTCTCCTTCTTTAAAAATCGGAATAAAAATGAAGGAACCTTTTCATGGATGTATTTTTTTTTTTCTCTCTTGCCAAGAAAACTTGGAGAAGCTTATCTGTCAACCCCATCTAGATGTTTTCTGGTCTCTGTTCTGTAAACTTGGACAAATTGCAGTCTGCCTTCTGTGTTTGTGAACTATGAAACAGGAACAGTAGTTCTGTGGGAAAGCTGTGTTTTACAGGTGCCATGGAAGTGTCCCAAATTCCATATTGGGGGGGATATGGGGAGAGACAGGAGGGGAAGAATCCCTAACTAAGCTGGATGCTGCAGTTCAGTCCTTAGGACGGCTCTTTGTTTTGCATCCAAAACTTGATAGAATGACATAAATTTTTAAAATGTATTTTCTTTATTTTCAGATTTTTCTGCTTCAGCTGATTCAAAAGTTGTGGTACTTACAGTTAATTCTCTAGGTAATTCTCAGACTTATCTTGATGTCATACAAAGCAATGTGGATATGTTCAGAGGAATTATCCCAGCGATATCACACTACAGTCAGAACACTGTTCTCCTTGTTGCTTCTCATCCAGGTATGTTGGTACTTTGTCTAATGTTCTGTCCCTCAGCTGGCTTTCTCTTTGGCCTGTTTTAAAAATACGTTACTGCCGAATACACCCACTTAGTCAAAATTTTTTGCTACTCTGAAAAATGTTTTCCTTTTCAGCTTTGAGCAGGACACTGTCTTTGAGGGTTTTTTCTTTACTGTTACCGAGATAAAAGAAAATAGTGTACTTTGTTTTGTATAAAAGGTATGTATTTCTGTATGTTTCTGTATGTAGTTTCCACCTGACTGTATCTACAAGATTAGCATCCATTGGCTGTTGTCTTCTCAGTTGTGAGTTTTATGTATATGTTTCTCCTGTGCAGTAAGGACAGATGCATGTGTGTTATGTGCCATATGATCAGACTCACAGACTACTAATATACATAATGTCATGTTGATAGTAAATATTGCAGCTATGTTTTGGTGGAAAGTTTAAATCTGTTGGGTCAGTGATACTGCGAACTAAGACAGAGCAAAAAGACTACTTAAAAGGGAAAGAAGTATGTGTGACCCTCTCTGTCCTGTAAACGCACTGAAGACAGCCTTTTTCTATTTCTCCAGTGCGTCTTAGCCTTCCTATCATTTAGAGCTGTGGAGGTGGAGAAAAGAGTGCTTGCCAAATGAAAATAAATTAAACACTGGCTGAATTAAATTTAGAAGCATGTGAGATTTTTGGTAGAGGGAAGCATGGTGACTCATTCTGAAGTTTCACTTGACTTCTCTTACAACTTTACTAGGGCTGTGAGTTTTCTTCTCCCCGCCTGACTTGGTGTTTTAGGTTGAAATAAACTACTGATATGTTCTTACATGCTTACACCTTTTCTAAAGTAAACAACTTGGTCCTGAGTTTTTCATAATTGTGATTCGTAGTTTGCAGTTGTGTTGAATTTTGAGTGGTCCTTCATTGTCAACATATTTTTCTTTCATATATAGTTGAAGTAATGACATATGTGTCATGGAAGCTGAGTGCGTTTCCCAAAAGCAGAGTTATTGGAGTAGGTGCCAACCTAGATACTGAGAGATTTCAGTATATACTGACAAACCTTTTGAAAGCACCGGTGCTGGCAAAAGATGCTTGGATTGTTGGTGAACAAGGGGAAGACAAAGGTAAAGTGATACTTTATTATCACTATGAGTATATAATGTCCTGGCAGTGCTGAAGTAATTGAGTAATGAGAATAACTGAGAAAAGTAATGAAGGTAGTCATGAGCAGGGTGATAGATTTTCATAATAATGGTTCTAAATAATACAATTTTGATGTGTGCCCGGGACTGTAGACCTGGAGTGGTAGTAAAAGTATTTGACATTCATCACAGGAAAAAAAAAATAAATTCTCAAATGCTTTTTATTTGGTATAACAATTTATGTTAGAGGTACAGAAAGGGGAAGGAAATGTGGTATAATATATGGTAGGTTACCGCTAATGGAAGAATTATTCTGTAATATATGTAAATATGTAAAATACAGAATCCATCTTTAACGCTTGGACTCGACGATCTAACGGTTGGACTTGATGATCTTAAGGGTCTTTTCCAACCTAAATGATTGAGTGATTGTGTGATTAATATGTAAATATTATTACTTCATTTTTAAGTGAGTGTCTCTGGCCAGGTGGTACTGTAGAGTTTATTTCAGCAGTCCAGGGAATGTTAGAAGGTCATCAACTACATTTGGGTTGTTGTGGGGAAAGGAAAGTTTGAAAATTTTTTTTTAATTATTTTTTTTTTCCTTCTCCCCACCTTATCTGGTACTTATTTTAGTCACTGTTTAGATATGCATTTAAATGTTGGTTGTTTCTATTTAGTACCATCATGGACCAGTTGTAATTTAGTTGCAAATCAAACGGAAGCAATGGCTGCTTGTAACTCAAGGGAAAAGGTGGCTAACAGGTAATGCCATTATAATCTTAAATTTTTTTCTTCAATATTTAGGCATTTGATTTTTGCAGAGTTTTTTCCTTCAGCTCTTTATGAAGAGGAGGAATTTTGCTCTAAATTGTTCACACATTGAGTTTATAGGAAATCGTAGGCCTGAGTGTTATTCACTTTGATATGTGTATATGCCCACTGTTCTCCTGAAGTTCTCAAGAATGTTGTGCCTGTGACGATCTAAGGACAAGAAAAGCTTTGTAGAATATACACTAGAATATTAGAGCTGCCAGTTCGATTGTGTGTGTTAGAAAAAAAAAAAAAGTAGACAAGCCTTCTGGCACACTTTTCTCAGAGCTTGTGTGGAAGCAGTTTACTTCAAAGCAAAGTACGTTTGGATCAATTTACCTGATTTAATTAGCCACATATCAGTTACACCTCTTGACAGAAAAGAGAATTGTTACTAATGTGGGTAAAATATGCATAAAGAAATTCTTTAAAGCAATTCTTAATTCCCTTCTCTTGTTTTTGAAAACAGAGAATCATGGTTTTATAGTACACTTTACCTGATATGGTACACTTAATCTGTCTTTTTGGTTTTACATATAAACCAAAATAGGAATAATTAAAACCTAAACATCATGGTTTTTCTCCTTTTCCTGGTTTATATAGAGCTATGGAAGTTCTAAAGGGAAAAGGTCAGAGATCTTGGTCTGTTGGGCTCTCAGTTGCTGATTTGACTGACAGTATACTGAAAGATAAAAGAAAGATTCATTCTGTATCCACTCTGGCAAAGGTAAATGTGTTATTAATACCTTTTGGTTGGCACTGTAATTATATGATTTATACTGGATATGACCATTAATTTTAGCAGCACAGACATCTCACTTAAAGTAACTGTTCTGAAGTAGCGCTACTTCCGTTACTTTCTTCCACGTCAGCTTTCAATTCTAGTCCAAAAATGAGCAAAAAATCAATTGTTGTGTTAATTTGAAAACAATATTAAAAGTGGATTATTATCCCAAAAATACAAGAGCCAGAGGGAAAATATGTTCAACGTTGCTGACCAGCTCCCCCGGAATACCTGGATTTGGCAAATGAAGAGAAATGTGCGTGTCGCAGTTTCCGAGTGCGCAGTATTGAATGTAGATTTTTGCAGGGGCCAAAAGAGTTCAGTGTCTTTTATGGAAGTATAAAATGCATTTTCTGCCAGTATTTTATCTGACCAGGTTTGAAACAGCTGCTTTTTTACTCCTTGATACTTTATATTGGGGAGAGGATCATGAAGCTATATTTAACTTAAAATTGTAGACTGAACCTTGTTTAAAGTTTATCCTAAGAGGCTTCATTAATGCATTAAGTCATTTCAAATGAGGAAGAAAACCCATGTAGAAACATTTACTGGTCACTTGTATTTACAGGCTTTTGAAGGGTGATTTGCATGTCCCAGTGCAGAGAAATTGAGCAGGCTGCTTATTGTATCAAGTACAGGCATACACGTAATTTCCTCCTTAGGTTTTCAAGTAAAGTTTTTAATCGTTTATGAACTAAATGCAGATATAGAGGAGTGACAAGTCTCTTAAACTGCTGAGTAACTACAGAATGTAAATTTTCCCATACAGATCCTAAAAATAAACAAAATCTACGGTATAAACTTGAATTATAGGGATATCAGTTTAATAAAGTCTCTCTCAGAATGAATATGGGATTAGTACTTGAAAAACATTCCCTGGATAGCTCGCTCTGGCTGCATTTTTGAATTTGTTTTGTTCAGTCCTAAAACAACTAATGATACTGTACTGTCAAGTGTCCCTGCTTGTTCTACCTAAGAAACTGGTTAAACGGTGCTTTGTAGTATAAGCTTTGCCTGCATTATAGAGGTCTGATATATCTATATTGGGGAAACTCCTCCAGGTGTGGCATGGTTCAAGATTTTTTTATCTGTACAGTAATATTTAACAGTTTCTATACCGCAACCCATTGCACAGGATCTAAAATAACTGGAATTTGATCTATACAAAACATGCCATGTGATGGAATAGCCTTGCTTAATTAAAATAATCAAGTTATTTTGTGTAGTTCCATGCTTGAGACAGAGCAGAAATAAGTAACTGTGTGACAGTCATCTTTGTGTGTTGTTTCAGGGATGTTGCAATATAAACAGTGAAGTATTCGTAAGTCTACCGTGTATTCTTGGAACCAATGGAGTGATTGAAATGGTCAAACTAGAAAATGATCCACTAGTGCAAGAGAAACTGCAAAGCAGTGCAGGATCAATTCATGACCTTCAGCAGCAACTGAAACTGTAAGCAAGTGCAAGGGAAGCCACAGTGTCTGCTCACAAAAGTCAGAGATTTGCTAGGCAGAAAGGGTTGCTACAGTTTATATCTATGTAAAACAAGGTTTTTTTTACTTTACTTTCAGAAAGTGCTTTCTCAGTTTTGGTTTAAATTATTTAATACTGTACTGCACAGTAATTTCTTATTTGAAAAGTGCACTTTTGGTAGCCAAAATGAGGAGGGTAATGTGCAAGAATGTTTTACCTAAATTCAGGTGGCTTTTGCCTGTGGTTTGTTGTTGCTAATTACAGCCTGACTCTTGGGTTATTCTTAGCTCTTTGCACCTCATTAGGACACAGTCTAGGAGAACAGCTTACCCAGCTCTGCAGAAACTCCAGTGTGTAGAGCCAACTAGAACTCTTCCTCCTGGTTTTTACGTGCTGCATCAGGGGCTTGTCTAGAATATGGTCACACTCCAGCTCTTCAGGGCACTGGGGGATGCAGTTTGGTAGCTCGATCTTTCATGCCTATCACAGATGTTTTTATGTCCGTGGACTCCTGCTTATTCCTAAGGGGAAAAAAGCTAAAAGCATGACGTTAGCAATATCCTTCAAACCTGAAGTGTTGGATATGAATTCCTGTTGTATGTTTACTGGTGTTTACTGAGACTTTCTGGTCATGACTTGTTTGCTCTTTTTTTGTAAGGACATTCAGAGCGCTAAAGCTTCTGCAGTTCTCGGTACATCCATGCCACACTCTTATCCTGTGCAGCGTTGGAATAGGTGCTCTTCCTGAAAGGGAGGAACAGGGGGTGGGCTTCAAATAAAGAATAAAATCTGGCAGTTAAGTAATGCAGAAGTATCTGCAAGTTCAGGCCTTGATCCAAAGCCAGCTGATGTCACTAAGCTTTACATCAGCCTGAGGAGAATACAGCTACTTGAGAAGGCAACAGAACCTGTAACCCTCTTCAGAGGAGGCCACGGATGTGGTGAAAAAGCAGGATGTGGATTTTTAGATACCTTAAAAACACCTGCTTTTTGATTTAATGGGTTTTGGGGGGTTCTGAACTCTTGATTCATTGCACTGGTACAAGACTATATTCATCCCAATTATACCTCAGCATCACGATGCAGGCAGAGGAGATGCAGGCTCCACTCCTGCTGTGTGCACTGTAAGAATGTCATTCCACGTTTACATTTTGAGGTGTGACTGGTTAAATATTGATGAAGCTTTCTAAGCAGAAGGAGGATATGGGTCAGAGCAAAAGATTTATTCCTTTGTGCCTTCCGTTTATATCTCACAAAGAGCCAGACTTACAAGGAGTTCTTAGTTTATATTGATCTCAGAATTAAGATAAAAATAGAAAGGATTTTTTTTTCCAGATTTTTTTTTTTTCATGGAATACTTACATTTCCTTCTTTGTGGTCATCAGTGATAGGACAAAATTAGTGATTGCTGCAGGTGACTAACTTTGCTGCTACATTAAAAAAAAGCACCCAACACTATGGCTGGACTTTGGGGTTGGTTTTTTGTTTTTCTCTTTCTTTGGAAAAAAACAGCATAAAATTATGGTTTTACATTGTTCTTCAAGGCATTGTTTAATCTGTTGAGCATTTATCCTCATGTGAATAGTCCACTTAGGCGGTTTTTATTAATAGTTTTAACCATAAAAAGCTGCAAACTCTTCCAGGGATGCCTTTTAGCTTGATGCTTATGTTATAAAATAACAAATCTTGGCTATTTAGAAGAAATGTCACTCTCGTGTTTGCGTTGTAGTCCTTGAAAAATAACCAAAGCACGGCAGCTCGGTCAGCGTGCTGGGAAATGGCACTCTACGTTCATGGGAAATTAATTCCCCAAAACACTTGTTAACAATAAACTGCACTACAAAGAATTTTTAGACGTTCTGTGAAGTGTTTCTGATACACAAAGTACTGCGGTACAGCGTGGCGGCTCTGAGGGGTGTCTGCAGGCAGGATGGGAAGCGGCTGCCAGCTGCTGTCGGGGGAGCTCCCGGTGGGGAGCCCTGCCCGAGGCACCCGCGCCTCCGGCACCGGGCGCTGGGCTCTGCCAGACGGCACAGGGTCGGCCCGGCGGGGGCGCAGCTCTCCTCTCCGCACACCGCCCCGCCGCCTACACGGCACCGGCCCTCGCCCTCTCGCGGAAGTGTCGTCACGGCCGAGCGGAAGCGGGCGTCGCTGCCGGAAGCGGGCGCGCGCGGCCGCTTCCTGTTTTTATGTAGGGGCGGGGAGGCGCGGCCGGGCCGGGCCGGTGCGTGGCGGCAGCGGCGGCGGCACCGGGAGCGGAGGAGGGGCCGGCCGCCATGGCGGTCTCCGAGAGCCAGCTCAAGAAAATGCTCGCCAAGGTAATGGTGCGGCCGGGGGCACCGGGAGCCCCTTCCCCTCCCCGTCGGCCCGGCTGGGTGGCTGCGGGCCGCCCCTGCCCTCCGCCTGCCCTGGTGCGGCGGCGGTGGCCTCTGGGCCGAGGCTGCGGCAGCCTCAGCGAGGGGCCGGGCGGAGGGGAGCGGTGTCCTGCCCGCGGCCTGGTGCGGGCCGCCCGCGTGCGCTCGGCGCCTGGCGTGGGCCGGAGCGGGGGCCCCGTGTCTCCTTCAGCCTCGGCGCTGGCCCCCGGGAGCGGTCGGCTCCCCTTTCCCTTTTCCCTCCTCGCGGGCAGTCGCCAGCCGGCGGCTTTGTCCCGGGCCGGCAGCCTGGCGGGAGCTCCTGGGGCAGTCGTGCCGATGGCTGGGCGAAGCAGTGATAGAAAAGTTGTGTCTGGCCACCTGGAGACTGTAGATGGAGGTCGTTTGTAAAGGGAAGTATGGTGCACCAAAATGTAAAATATTTCGTTATTTGTAGTCCTCCGAAACTTTAGTTTTGGGTTAGGGTATCGCTGGTAAAAGCTGAACAGAAACTATTTGCCTGGCTGAGGCTGTCGTGCATCGAAGTGTCTCAGAGCTGCGGTGTGGGTTGTTGGGTCGTATAGTGTCATTTGCACTCACTGGTTAAATGAAGGTGGAAGGCAAGTTCAACTTCATTGGCTAGGGTAGGCGTGAGGTTTTTTATCACCTTTGTTTAAGGAAACAAGAAAACCTCTTAGAAGGCAAATTATTAATCACTGAATCGTACAAAGCCATGTGTAGTTGTGCTATTCTTCAGGTGAAAACTGGGCTTTGTCCAGCAGCTTGAAATGAAAACCCCTAAGCCTGAATACTTGGGGGGAGTTATGGTTTTGTTTGGGGGGATCTTTTTACCAACATTTAATAATCATATTTGTACAATTTTAAAATTAAATACCATAGGCAAGGATCTGATCAAAACTGAAGAAACCTTATAAAGGGTCTTTCTCCTGCATGGAATCATAAGCAAAGTTTTTTATCAGCTTGAAAATGAGTGCTGAATACTAACTCGGTGTCAGCAAATGAGATAATGTATATATTTGTATACACCTGTCTTCCCTGAAGAAATTATTGCCATGCCACAGAAGAAACAGAATTTAAGGTAGTCCCCTGTCCTCTTTCCCCCACACTCACCCATTTTATACCCCCAATGCCATCTGACTTTCTGTAGGTAGGTTCAAAGTGCAATGCACTTAATAGCTGAGGAAAAATGAAGTTACTATTTCGCTACTTCATATTTATTTTTCAAAAATAGTTATACTTTCTGTTCTGTAGAGGAAAGCTTAGTGATATTTTCCATATTGCATAATTCAGTGTGTGAGATAGCAAAAGGCTTAAGCCCTAGTTTGGGTGAACATACGCACTTAATTTAACTTCAGGTATTTACCTGCTGTCTGATCTTGAAAAGCTTCATCTCTCTGTGATCTTTTCCTGATATGTAAAATGAGGAGGATGCATTTGCCATCTGAGAATGGAGGAGGAAAAAAAAAGTTTAGAAATAATTCAAATTAATCAGTTTTAGTTACCTTTGTAGAAATCACTAGGATCTTATATTTTCCGAAGAGATTTTGACATTTCTTGGAAATGCTCAACTACTTACTGTATGAACACAGGAAAATATTGTCTTGTAATATTCTAATACTCCTTAGAATGGAAAAGAGAAATAAGCACCGTAGAATATACTTTGTGATTTAAATAATAAAAAATTTTAGAAAAGCCATCATTCTCATTAGGAAAAACTTCTTCATATGTCATTTTAATAGACAGAACTTTGGTCTTCTGTAGTTATCTGGATCCAAGTACTGAAATTAATAGCTGATGTAGCACTTAATTTTGCTTGTGGCTGTACCTGGAATCTTACAAGCTTATTTCTACTAAGTAAGTAATTATTCATCACTTGGCATAAAAACTATTTGCAGCAATACTCTTTTTCTTAGTTTTAAGAGACATATGAAAACATTTTTTAATTTTCAGGTGTTAGACCCAATTTTTAAAAGCACCCCAGTAACCAAATATAGGTTTTATCAACCCTATCAACCACCACGTACCAGACTCCCAGCATGTCTGCTGAGCAGGCAGGCGTTGTTTTATCTGTTCCTTGACTAAACTGGCTTGAGAGACTCTTGTGCCAGAAGTGGAGTTAAATCCTGACTCTGAATCCTTGTGCTTGTTAGGAGCTTCTGTGAGTGGAAGCCAATTCTTTTTTTAATAGTGATTATGCCAATCTTCTTGAGTCTATATCCTGTACCATAAGATACGTTCCTATAAAAAGGCCCCCTCTTACTTTTTAAAGTCGCTAGTGACATGCTCTCATTCGTGCTGTAGTAACATGTTCAGTGATGTGGGTATGTACTGCCAGGCTCTGGCTGGCCTAGCTGAAATTTCACAGACTTCTGTCTCCATGTTCTAGCAATGCCTGTTAGCTATTTCTCACTTCTTCTAGGTGTTGGCGAAGGAGGGAGGAATGTACTCAAATGCTAGCAAAGTTGTCTCCTCTGTCGAGCCCCTCCTGCATGCTCCCAATCCTGCACCTACTTTCTAGAGGAGGCTGAGATGTGTTGCTGCAGCCCTCCCATCAAAACAGCTTCCAGGGGCTGCCCTGACCCTCTGGCTGATTGGCCTCTATGCTGCTGCCTCCCTGCACACGCAGGCATCCCTGCTGGAGGGGTTGCTTTTCTTTCCCACAGACCAGTGTTTTGCAGACTGACAGTATGGCCGTTTTGCCCTTGGTCATTTCAGGAAGATAAGTCACAGCATCCCCCAAAGCGCAGGTGCTTTTTGTAGACTGAGGTGGCGTTATGGGAAGTGGCATGGTGTGTTCATCTCTGCTCATTAAATAAGAGTTATGCCCAGGAGTAGCATCCTTGTCAATCTCTGTAGATAATAGGAAGAAGAATTAGTTTCTAAGCTTCACAACTTATGAGTGTTTGTTGGAGCAAAGGTGACCTTTAGCTGTGCACCACACTTTGCTCTTGGATAACATCTGAATTAATTTGTTCAGATGCTGTTAACATCTGCGTGCTTTGGGTATTGGACGTTTCATTGTGTTGGGCCCTTTGTCTTCCTGCCATGATTGAATGAAAGGATGCTGGCTGTTTATGTTCCTTAAGACATCTGAAGATTATACTTTGTTTCATTTTTTAAAATTTTATTACAATGAAAACATTGTCAAGAGACATTGTTAGCTTTCTTTTTAACGATAGTTATCAGGAGGAATGGCTACAAGGTTAAAGAGCTGCGCCACCTGGTGAACCAGCTGTCTGTTGCCACAGAGCATCTCCTTTGTTGGCTGTGGATTGTAGTTCTGAGACTGTTAAATTCTGTAGTAGTGTATCTGTGTTTTACAGGTCCTCTGTGCTGCGAGTTACTCCCTGCTCCTGATAAAAGGAGGAGGGTGAAACCAGCATTATTACTGACAATGTCATGCCTTGAGCTGTCTGCTTTCTAGTTGATAAATACATGAAAATACTGATCAATGATTAGTAAATGCTGTGATGCTTTGAAAAGTGCTATGAAAGATACCTGTGAGGTTCAGATCCTGGATACCTGTGTATCAGGAATGTTCAAAACGTCACTGTATTTGTTTGGAGATGCGTTTTTTAAGATTCGCATATATCTCTCAGATACTGTTGGTTATGGTAGAACATGAATGAAAATGCAATAGCTTTCCCCAAATCACTTGATGAATGGACCCTTATTTAAGACTAAAAGCATCTTAACGCCTTGTTAAAGTTTGGTAAGTTATATAGGCAGTGTTCAGTTAAGTAATATAGAGAAATAAATTCTTATTCCAAAATAAGAGTGGAGAAGAATGTCCATATATCAGTGTAAACTCTCATAAATGCAGTCTATTGGGTAAAATAAAACCAAATTAAATTACACTGAAAATTTAATCTCTAAAGTCATTCTTTCTCTTTTGTTTTCCAGTATAAGTATAGAGACCTAACTGTACAGGAGACGACCAGTGTTATTACTCAGTATAAGGACCTCAAACCTGTCATGGATTCTTATGGTTAGTCTGTGCATGAGAAAATTTTTGTTATTGAATTGTTGATGGTTTAGATATATTTGGTAGTTTTTGTGGGAAGCAAGGAGATTAAAACTAGAAAACATAATTTGAGTTTTTCTTCTTGATCTTTGACATCCATACTTCCTTAGAAACACAGACAGTTATTTTCTAAAATAACCTTTCTATATTACTGAGTCTATCTAACCTGCCAAGAAGTGTTGCATTTTTCACAGCTTAACTTTTAGTTAATTGCTCAGTGATATCATATCAGTTGGTGTCCTGAGATTGCTAGTATCTTACAAATTCAGCTTTGCTGTCATACAAAAATATTTTTAAAGTTCTATGTAGAAAGAACTGTGAATTAATGAACAAATACTTAATTAAAAGTAATTGTGGCAATCCTTAAGAGCATGAAGAAAACATAGTCAAGTATATAGAAAATTGGTATTTTGTAAGTAAAAAGTATATAGTAAATTGTGGTTTTGTAACGTAAATTAACAATGACAATCACTGTTTGTTAGCTGTTTTAAAGGCTCTGACTAAATTTGAGTGCTTTAAATGAAGATGATATCTGGGGTCAGCTCCAGAGGCTGAGGGCATGATTTTGCAAGATACAGTGAGCCAGCATAGCTGCTGAGGTCATCCTCCTTCTGATCACCTTTTTTTAACTGTCACCTGTGGGATTCCTCTGTGAGCTGATTTATATTACTAATACATCATCAGAGACTTTATAGTCTTCTGCTTTCTAAATTCTAAATCTGGATTGAGAAGTATTAAGAAGGGGCATGGACAGGTAGAGGATAAATTAGTTTTAACTTGAATAGCTGCAAGCTAGCAGCTGGCACAGAAATAAAAATTCATCCAGTGACTGGAGAATCAAAAACAATAGTGAAAGGGCTGTGGTTGGAATAGAAAGTTTGCATAACGATAGCAATCAGAATTCCAGATAGCTTTGAGTTGTAGCAAGAAGCCCATTTGTGTTTCCTTACTCTTTCTAAGCTGCCTCAGAAAGGCTGAGCACAGAACCACTTACAGATAATTGATACTATTTGGAGCAGTGAAATGAGCAACAAGAACATGGTTACATTGCTGTTGAGATAATTTTCAGGTTTATATTAATAATTAAATATATACCCCCATTTAAGTCTTAACATATTTTACCTGCCTTTGCAGAACATTAGCACCAAAGGAATTGTACGCAATAAGCTACATTTGAAGTATGACTAGAAACTTTCGGGTGAAATTAGGAAAATAAAAGCTTTATTACCAGAAGTTGATTTGTTCAGCCAAGAATGATCTATTGGATTGAAAGGATGGGAAAACTAAATACAGCAACTCAGTAAATTAAGGTCAGGGTTCCTGTGCAGTTTGTGAACTAAGACTAAGATATGGCAGTGAGTCAAGTGCTAGGCATTTTTTCCTCTTCAGTATATTATTGTTTGGTTAAATTACCTTTACTGATTATCTAATAAATGCCTATGGCCCAGTAATTTTCAGTATTCTTGCCAACCTGTTTGTTTGGAGAAAGCATAAGGAATTCTTTGTAATCCTAAAATTACAGTTGTTTTTTAAATTAAGTCTGAGTTCAGATTATCTTTGCAGCAATTTGTATGACTTGCAGTTTGTATGGTTCCAGCATGTTTTACTTGGTCTCTGAATGAGGAAACAGTTTTATTTGCAGTGAAGGTAGTTTCACAATAATTAGTCATTAATTTCTCAGAAATACATTATTCATAAGAAGTTACCTGACTCTAGGCAATCATTTGCTAGTCCACAAATGTGCAAGAGCAGAACCTTTCAAGCTGAGTTTATATATGTGTAACATCTGAAAACTTATGCTAATAAATAGATGGGGTATAACCTGAACAGAGATTAATGTAGCAAATATGTTTGTTTTAAACATACTGTTTGTTCCCTTCCAGTTTTTAACGATGGCTCATCTAGGGAGTTGATGAGCCTCAGTGGAACCATTCCTGTGCCTTACAGAGGTATGAATTTATTATCATCACCACCATTATTTTCCCAAATTACATGAAAAACTGTTTAGATTTGTCCTGGTTCTACTTCGGTGATCACTATCTTCTTGAAATCCTTTACTTGTCCAAAGTATAATGTTTTAAAGAAATTGTTCCCTATTTTTGCTGTGGAATAAAATTTTAATGTTGAGCATTGCTTCTTTGGTCTTGTACAGCTCTGTAACATCTCTTTTCTTTCAATACTGCATGTTTTTCAAGCTTCTCAATTGAATGAGGGTTGCAAACCATTTATTGCTGCAGCTAACGATAATTCAGATTAGTGTCTAGTAATGTTGCATTGTAGAACAAACAAGATAACGTATTAGTGGTAAATTATAATTGTAAATCAAAGTTAAATTGTTCTGAAAAATGTTGCGTTCATAGCCATATTGTGAGCTCTTTGTTGAATGTTATTAGTAGATTTTGGCTTTGGCTTCTGACTGTGCAGTTGAATTTACTGGGTTTAGGAGATTTTTATAAATCTGGATACAAGAGGACAGTTAGAGAGTTGGAGTAACTTTTAAAGTCTTTCAAAATATCTTTTCTAGGTAACACGTACAATATCCCAATTTGCTTGTGGCTGCTGGACACCTACCCTTTCAACCCCCCAATTTGTTTTGTTAAACCCACTAGCTCTATGACAATAAAAACTGGGAAGCATGTTGATGCAAATGGAAAGATATACCTTCCTTATCTGCATGAGTGGAAATATGTAAGTATAGGGAACTTGAAATCCTCAAATTGCTCAGTTCTGAATTCCTTTAGTTACAGTTTGTCTGATTAAACAGTGCAGCATATGCGTCCTTCCCTGGCAGGATGCTGATGTGAAGATCTGTGAGCTAGGAATATTTACGGTAGGGAAATTATAAATTCTGTGAAACATCTCTGGGCTGAATTAATCCCTGTGTCTAAAATGGACTTGTATGAGCACTTGGACTTCTTTATGTAGACAGTGCTGGAGCTTTGAGTACATGGATATATTTGCTTTACCAATAAATACAGGCATTGAGCAGTGCAGGCCTCACAGAAGTTTTGACCAAAGCATGGGCTTGTAAACAAGATAAACTGTGCTGACAAGGTCAGAAGAATGGTACAGGATGCATAGTTCTGTAGAAAGTGATTAACAGGAATAAATTTATTAAGCATGGGTGGTAGTTAAGCGCTTGCATGGTAATAGTGGAAAATGACTGCCCAGATAAGGATGTAGGCCTTGCACAAGCAAGAGGATGATCTAAGGTACAGTTGACACAGAATTGATTCAGTTTGAGAGGTTGGTAAAAATAAGTGGATTATAGAGCTAAGAAAATTTGGAAATAGGATATTTAATCTTGTGCTGCATTCATGATGCTTGTCCTTATTTTGACAAAATGAAATCATGCCTATATTAAATGTAGTTATAAACTGAGAAGCCTAGTTTAGCCATATTTAAAGGAGGTTTGTGCCACTCCTTAGTGGGTTAGAATATTTTTTTCTCTTGAGCCATTCTGAACCTGAGCAAACACTATATGCTGTATGAAATTTAAATGTCTGAAAACGTAGTGATCTGTGCTTTTTTCATGTTGGAGAGTAGATTTAAGTTTTTAAAAATTATCATAATCTGTCATTGCACAGTCATCTTCAGTCATTTATTGCCCTGCAGTTGATATGGAACCATGTATTATCCAGTTTATTCTGAGTGTAAACACTACTGCAGCTGTATTTTGCTATACTGTTTTGAATACCAGCTGTCTGGGTTTGGAATCTGTAAAGAAACCCATAAAGGAAGTTAAATATGCATATATATATATATATATATATATAAAATATGCATATATATATATATATATATATAAAAACACAAATGAAAGGATGGCTTTTGAGAGCTGATGGATTGGTACTGTTTTGTTATTATAGTCAGTTAAACTGCCTGTTAATGAAATCAACAACTTGTGATTTGTTCACCCTCACAGCCCCAGTCAGACTTGCTAGAACTGATTCAGGTCATGATTGTTGTGTTTGGTGAGGAACCTCCAGTCTTTTCTCGGCCTACCGCTTCATCAAGCTACCCACCATACCAGGCAACAGGCCCACCAACTAGTAAGTGGTCATGGCTACTAATTTCTACAAATACTCATATTAATATTCCAGAGTGTATTGTTGCTCTGCATAGTTTGTCAACAAATGATGTATTCTACTCTAGAATTACTTTCTGTATTGCTGGCTAATGAATTCACCTGTGCTGTACTTGACCTTTTTGAACTATGTTGGAAGAATGTGTGTGTGTTTTCGACTTTTGGAAGGGAGGGAAAAATCAAGTATGTATTTTAAAAAAAAAAAAAAAAACCAAAAAAAACACACGCGCACACACACACCCCCCCCAAAGCTCCTCAAAACAACCAGTAACCTGTCAACATTCAGAGATAACCTTAAAAAGAGATTATTCAGATAACTGTCTTTGTATCTTAATTTTTTTTTATTCTGATAATACAAGTCCATCTATGAAGTTTCCTGCAACCATTGATTTAATAAGCAAAAGCATACTGCTTGTGTTTTCTGTGCCCACACTCCTGTTTGGTTTGGGTTTGGTTTTTTTTTTACCAATTTTTAATAGTTGCTGGCTGAATATGAAAAAAACCTGCCTTGTGATTTTTCATTCTTCTGTGTTGATTTGGTACTCTGACTTAGTACTCATTTTGTTGCAAAAATTCTCAAGACTTTTTAAAGTCTTTATTTAAACTTCTGGAGGCATCTTATTTTAAAGACTGGGCATAGGTGGGTGGGGCAAAAAGGGGAAGTGGGAAACAGAAAATCCTAGAAATTCTTCCAAAAGGAGACTGCATTGGGTGGAAAAAAACCCCAGTGGAGTAGACCTGCTCAAGTCGAAGACTGGGGCAGGAGGGGAGGGGAGGCAGATTAGCTGCAGGTTGTTTATTATAACAGTATATTATAACAGTTCTACATTAATTTAATGGTAGAGTAGCTGTATTTGGGGTTATATGTTTTTGGGCTATATGTTTATTTTTAAGGCTGTGTCTGTTTTCTATTGAAATACAGCTTTCATCAGATCATAGTGTTACATCTGAAAAGCTGAAGTACTATTCATTACAATTTCCAGTGGAAACCATTTTTAACAAGGTCTTAGGTTCTTAACAGGTGAGAAAAGGGGTAGCTAACATAAATGGGACCATTAGAGATAGTTGGCTAAAGGTAAGTGTTTGGGACTTTTTAGCTCGTCCAGCGCTAGCCTGCCTATAAGAGCAGTAGTTGATTCTACTGTTCTGATTTTCCAAGAACAGCGGGTGCCAGTACAAGTATAGTTTTAGTAGAGACTGTGACCTGTATTGTGCTTTAAGGACCATCAGCTCTTGTAGTCACTCAGTGCTAGCATAGCTGAAGTAATTTTAGTGGAAATGTTTCAGGATTTTCACATTGTTAATAGCTACTTAGTTTTATTAGTGTAGTCTGTTTTTCCTTATTTTACATTTAGGTTTGGGTTTTTTTAAGTTCTAGATACACTTTCTAAGTAGAGATGAAGCCCTCTTCAGAAATTGAATAATTTGAAAGCATTCAAAGGTGAAAATAGCTCGGCTTTTTTTTTTTTTTTAAAAAAAAAGCTATTTGATGTAATATTCCTAAAATTACTAGAAATGTGGAATAACTATATTCAAAACATAATTTTTATAATAGAATTGTCAGATTTCCAAGAAGAAACTTAAAATTGCTAGGACTCTTAAAGCCTTAGACGTTAATATGTGCTGATAAAAATTTTTTAAAGTATAACTTCTAAATGGCAGAAACTACTGGATAAGAATGTGATTGGATTGTTAAACAGCTAATCACCTGTTATGAAGTCTAGCTACTCTGAAAGTACTTAAATGGTACACTCTTTATTTAGTGAGTAGAGAACAATGGCTACATTGGAAAGGTTATTTTCTTTTTTCAGCTATTATATAAAAAATGGAGACGGCTCTTCAGGTGTGTCATCGTTAATAACATGCTGTTTTTTTGAGTTCCCTAGCTGCAGATACTTTTTCTTATATATCCACATTTTACTTAGTACAACTACTCATTATGGATTTTTAAATCTATATCAATTTTTATCCATGCAGTGGTTAGTTTAAAGTAATGATTAAGAAAAAAATAAATATGTAGTGAAAGGTGTTCTAGCCAGTTGTTCTAAGGAATGTGTAATTGACTTCAACTACAGTTCTTGTACTCTCCCTCCAAACAAAATGCTCTTGAAAATATTTTAACCAAAGTTGATAGGTAGAGGTAGAATCTTCAGAAATGTAAAATTTGCCTGCATTTTGTGAAAATGTGCTTAGATAGAGAAAGGAAATTCTAACTGGTCGATACATGGAGGGAAGGTAAGCTGCAGTTTAGTTCTTTACATGTTTTGAGGGGAAGCAGCTGCCTTGGTCCTTTGGCACAGAGATAGCTCACAACATCTGCATGTATCCTCTTGCCAAGCTGCACAAGAGCAGCATGGAAGATGTCTGGGAGCGTTGTGAGATGTGATGGTGTTAGAGGATGAAGGGTACATGTTACTGAGGGGTTTTGGCCATAGAATGACTTCTCTTACTCTTGTTGTTTCATTGTGTTATACTGTATTCATTGTTCAATAATATTTCGAAAAGCATCTAACTGCAGCATAAGTAAATCTCACTAGTGTGATCTTTAATATATATTAAACTTCTGAGAAGTAAAAATATACAAAATCATTATTTTATTTAGCTTCCTATCTGCCGGGCATTCCAGGCGGAATATCTACCTATCCAGCAGGAAGCACTCCAAACCCAAGGTAGGAATCCCTTTAAACCATCATCATTTACATAATAGACAGTTTCACTGAATAGTATCTAGTCTTAGTTGTATTTTCTTATGGTATATTTGTCATATAATTATGTCATGTTAGCAGGTTTTTTTAGAAGTGAGGACTGAATTCTTGTCAATAGCCAAAAGAAAGTTTGAGAAAGGTTTAGCTTTCTTAGTGTTGCTTGCTTCAAATAGAATATATTTGAATGATAAATATATTTTGAAAATTATTACCTAACTCCCAGATGTTATCTTGCTTCACTCATATATCAGGTTAGTTTTTATAAGGTTGATATGTTTACCTGATATAGAAAGAAATGTACCCCTACAAGTTGGGTTTTTTAATTAGTGTTGTTAGTATTGTTTGGGGTAATTAGCAACTCAAAACATTGAACAAAACGATTGCTGGATTAATACAAGCCTTGACTCCAGCATAAATGTGGGCTTAATTCAGAGCACTCTAAGAGAATTTGAAAGGCACAAAATTATTTCAAAAGCTTTTTAGTAATATAAACCAAGACTTTAAGTATATTATATAATAGTTTGGAATATAGCTTTTCCAGAAGACTTGCAATTCTGTCTTAGCAAATAGTAAGATGCTAATTGCTGCCTCCTAGCGTGTACCTACATTTTTTCACATCATAATTAATTATTTTTATTATTAATATCCTTATGTCCTGATTTTGTCTTAGGAGCATATGAGGAGTTGCTGTAGTATATAACATTTTGATTAAAAAAATTTTAAAAACCCTGTAAGCGTTAGGAAGGTGGGGTGTTATGTTTTAAGAAGTGAAAAATGGGGATTTTGATAAGTTCTTATGGCAAGTTTTTTCCTCCTAAATAAGTTTCTTTAAAATGCTCTTAATGTTTTTACAAAAATGGATAATAGAAGAACTATTTTATAATTTATGAATGAACAGGAGGGTTTTAAGAACTATTAAATTTGCAATTAAAAAAATATCTGGAGAGGCACAGAATATGCTTATTTTATATTTTACATGTTTTCTTGGACCATTTGGTTTACTTATAGCCATGGTTAATACTCTGCTGTATGCAGGTGTTTGTTAGTCTAGTACTAATTTGAGGCCTTGTTTCAGTTGGTAGTAAATGTATTTTAGAAAGGTATTGTAGACTGTCATGTTATGTGTCATCTCACAATTGTTTCAGTGAACAAATGCATACTTCTGCTTTCCTTCATCCTTCAGAGCAGGGCCGAGAACTTCTGGAGGAGTTTCATCTTGCAACCATATTTTGCACAACATTTTTATGTTTACATAAAGCAGTTCAACAGTCATCTTGTTGACTATTCTTGTATTAAAAATTATTACATTGCAATTGCTGTTTGTGAGTTTGTAGCTAGAATAATTTCTTTTGTATGTTTTTGGGTTTTCTTATGGCAAGTTAGAAATTGCATGGCAAGATTAAGAGATTGAAGGTAATTTGGAATGATCCAAATGCTTGACCAGGCAATAACTAGATAAGGTTTCACATAAAATGGTATTTTCTTAAATCATACAAGTAAATAAATTTTGAAAGACGTTAATGTGAACAGGAAAAGAGAAAAAGTATAACTTGGCCTGCAATTTAAACATTTTGTTATGTAAACAATTGTTTAATATGGTGATGTAAAGATAATATACATGGATTATATTTTACAAACAGTTACATAACATTAGTATATCTTTCTTTGTCGAAGCAGCTACCCAAACTATTCTTATCCGGGTGGTGTTCCGTTTCCAGCAACCACTAGTGTTCAGTACTACCCTTCTCAGCCTCCTGTGACTACTGTTGGTGAGTAGCTTTGAAAGGATTTCTCTGAAGTGAAGCTTCCCTCTATAACTGATATGTACAGAAAAAAAATGGAAAAAGGAATGTATTGTTCTTAATCTGACCTTCTAAAGTATAGATCTTCAATTTAAAAAGTTATTCAAAGGAAGAATAAAATACATTTTATGTCCTTCGCCTTATATTTTATTCAGTCAAGAACTTGATAAATTCCTGGGTTTGTGCAATGCGTTGTGTGTGCTCTGTGAATATTTTGAAGAACACTGCGTGTAACTACCTTAAGTTTTTTTTCCTCACCCTTTAACTGTAGGTGACTTTTGATTGTCTGCGTTGCTCTGTTCATGGTCGTCGTTTATAAAGATGCTTTTGTCCTCATTTAATCATCTACTAGACTCACTTTATTTACTCTTTATTTATACTTTCTTTACTCCAAAAGTCGTAGCTATCTAAAGCAGAGGTTTCCAATGTGTTTGGAATGAGCTTTATTTTTACTGAGTTTCTTCTCCAGCCTCTTCACTTCTTAATGGTCCCTACTTGTTACTTCCTTCTTTCTTCCCTTCAGCAGCAAGATCTAGGATATTAACATGTATCTTTTCCCAGTCTGCTGCTCCGTCTCCCTGTGCTGGCAAAATACACTAGCTTGGTTTCTGCTCTGCACCTCACTTTTAGTGTAACAGATTGGGAACCTGTGATAAAGGTCATCCAGTTAAGTAGGAAGTTGGTACAGCACCTTTCCAACTGGATGATAGTCCTTCTGGAGCAGTTTTATGGTAAGGATGTAGACTCTTTTGTGACCTTGTTCAGAGTATCAATCATTTGTAGTCTCTTGCACCATAATTTAAAAGTGCATCTATAGGTTCTTCATTTAATGTGTGAACTCCCAGTTATTTATACAGACGCTTTCCTCCAGAACTGTGTGTATTTTGAAATTTTCATTCACACAAATGGGGACAAAGCAAGTTCACAGCTTGGCAAAGGAAGATAGATGCTTTATTCTTAAACAGATACTTTACTCTTAAAATATTTGAGGAGTTGTTCTGTTGTGACAGAATTTGGAAAAAACAGGTAAGTTGTATGTTGTATTCTTCTGTGCCTGATCCCATTCTTTGCGTCCACGTTCTTTCAGCCTTCTGAATTAGAAAAGTCTTTTCTGAAAAGTTGTTGGCCGTTTCAGTGGTCATCTCCACTCTGAGGTGATGTGTGTCTATCATGCACACTGCAAGAAAGCTGCTGTCCCACTTAAGTAGCTCAAACAGTACTCAATGTTGGGGGGCTGTAGTTGGGTCCTTGAGAATTGATGATCTCCGCTGGCTCTTGTGTAGGGAGGTGATAAGAACCTTTCTAGGGAACGTCAGCTTTCTGCAGCATCTTTCTCAAACAGATCCAGTTCTGCTTTTATGAGGTAGAGAGTTAATTTAAAATATAGATATGTCCTATTTAATTTCTTTCCCTCATTTTCATCCCCAGTGAAGATGAACAAAGGTGGAATATCTGCCAAATATCATAGAAGGCTCTTCAAGTCCTGAGTTATATCATCTGATACCATGTTGTAATGTCAGATTTTGTAGTGGCAATTTAACACTAGACTGATTCATTTGATGCAGCTAGGTAAAAGTCATACACCTGTTATACATGGTTTCTCTCTTGTGCCAAATTAAATGCAAACATGTCTCTTTAATCATCCACTGTATTTACAGTACTGTTTGATTTTTTTTACAGTACAGTATTGGGTTTTTTTCTTTCAACTGCAGATGTTTATTTCCTATACAAATTGTTTGGCTATGGTTTATTGTGATAGTTTATTTAGGAGCATATCAGGTGCTACAACTTTAGAGGTTTTGGTGGGTGGTGGTGGGGTGTTTCCTGTGGTGAGCTTAGTTTGAATTGAATGAAAATACTCATTCAGAGTAGCTTAAGTTTTTAATAATAGCTGGTTTTTCAGATAGTCCGTCAGGCTTTTTCTTTCTGTACAATCATCTGCCATTAATTACCTTTCTGGTGCAGTTACTAGTTTGTTGATTCTGTAAGGTCACTTCTGAAACCAGACTCTGCCTGGTAAAGGTTAAGGGTTTCAGTGCTCTGTGGATTTAATGGCTATGTGCCATAAAATCTTCCCCAAGTTGGGCTAATCATGGAAGTGACAGAAGATGCTAAGGGTTCATGCTCTTTAAGAAGATACATAAAATTTAATTGAGCTGTATTAAAATGATCTTTTATATGTTCAAAGACCTCTTTCCTATCTGTTTGCACTTCTGTGAGAACTTTCATTGTGTTAGGTGTATTGTGATTTTATTTTTTTCTCCGTCCTACTTTACTGTTAAAGTCAGCCTTGTATAAAATTTCCCAGAGTGAGATTTAAAAAAAGTAGAATTGATGGCTGGTTCTGACTTTGTGTTTGAGAATAATTCATTATGGAAAGTAAACAGTAACTGAAATCATGCTAATGCTATTCTTGAAGTGAAATTGGACCGTTTTGATTTGGAACATGTATATTTACAATTGTCTGCCTTAAACAGGAAGTCCTAAACAGTGAATAAACTCTTTGTCCCAGATGGTTTGACTGACTTCATTTAAGTTTTACTTCTCAGTGTAGAAGGTACTGTCCTTTTCTCCTTTTCATAAGAAGCAGCAATGATGAATTCCTGGGTTTGTGTGTGTGGCACCATTTGACAGCTTCCGTTGCTGATTCTAATATAGTTAACCAAATATTGAAAATTATCTTGTTGACTGGCAACAGGGTGAATTGCTTAAGGCAGAACATTAAATCAGATCAAGTGTTGGGGCATTCATATTTTCATAAGGCTATCTTTGCACCAGTTGATTGGTCATTCAATCTCTTTTTTTCCAATAGTAATTAGTTTATTTTTTAAAAATTACACATATTATGGTGCAATTTGTGTGTAAGTAAAGTGCTCACATTAGTAATTATCAAAATCTGATATTTTCTTAATTTCAGAAGAATTTGTGGGATTAGTAAGTGTGATGTGCATCTTCCCATAGTTCCTCTCATGTCATTTGCGTAGCTTTATTCTTCCAGATATCTGGGTTGGTGTAGGTTTTGTGGACTGGAACAGAGTAAAAGGCACAGGGAAGAGATATGAATTTATGCAGTCTTGTTCTGTTAGCAGCAGAAGTTAAAAAAATCCTCTGGATGTTTTAAGGATTCCGAGGTGTGCAGTCTTGTCCACAACAGTTTGCATTTGTTAGTATAACAATACCAACAGGCACTTCAAAGAGGTTTGTTGGTTTTTTTTTTAATTATGATGAGACCCTAACAGAAAAGTACTGATTTTTCCATTCAGATGCTTGCTTTTAAAAGCAGAGTTTAGATTTTTAAACTGTGTTCTGGATTGCTGCTGATTATTAGGAAGATATCCAGCCTACCCCAAAAACACTGTAATGCCGAAATTTCACTGAACAGCCCACCCTTTTCCTGAATAACTGTAGTAAAATTACTGCGATCTTATTTCTGGCTAATAGTAGTTTAGTTATTAAGTACTATCAATAACATATTCAAAAATATATTTATCACTTTATCTCAGTGTAACTTACTCTAAAAATACTGATCTTTGAACTACTGTGTTTAAATGACAAAATTAATGTATAGTTTGAGTTGCTTGTTTGCTTTTGCTTCTTCTGAGGGCCTGTGATTATTAAGAAAGGTGAAGAGGTTGATTGGATTTCACCTGAGACACTTTTCTGAACTTTTGGAAAGAAAAACAAAAGATATGCTAACGGTTTTGTCTTTAGCTACGTAAGATTAATGAGAGCCTTGATGAATATTTTTTGACTTTGTAATTTTTTGAGATCTAGGGTACTGGGAAATATGATGTATGTAATGCCGTAACAACTTCAGGGTTTTGATAACTGTGTCTCTGGATAAAAAGATACTCTGGTAACATTTCTTTTTGAAAATTTTATTTCCAGTTACAAAACTTCAAATCTCTCTACATTTCATCCATAAAAGTTGGAAAGTTTAGGCACAAAACCTGCTATAATTCTTGCTTTATTAGTAGTTGTTACGATCCAATTGAAATTTCACTGATCTAAAAGGTGTGAGGCACAAGCATGGGGAAACGGTGACATTCTAGTTTTTCTCATAGAAGAATGGTCAAAGTGATTTGTGATAAAAATGGATACAATTCTGCAACCCATAGCCACTTTACATTCTCTAGAGCAATCCAAGTTTCCTGGTCTGCAGGTACACAACACTTCCTGTGACAGACATAAAGGATTTACTGTTCTATTTTAAAAAGTGTTAGCGACAGACTCTTGAAATTAGGTAATGTCATTGAAAGGCTGATTTGCAAAAGCAGTAGTAATATTCAGGCTTAAATGTGAAAGCCTCTAGTGCTTCAGAGGGAGAGGGACTAATGAAATATATTAAAGAATGTATTTTCTTCTGTTATATTTTCTAGTATTGCTGCATTGAAATGTGATTTAATAAACTGAAATTACAAGTTGTACCTAGCAATTAAAACAATCAAAAAAGGTAGTAACCTCAGTAGTTGTAACTCAGTTACATAGCAGCCTCTTTGCTGTTTAACTTAAACATCGATCATTTATAGAAGCTAGTTATATAACACTAGAACAATATTGGTTAGTAGTTTGTTTCACTACTACTAAAATCACTACCCTGAGTTTCTGGGCACGATGGACCAAGTGAAACTGGCAAATTAGTATACCTGCAATCAAATTGTATGTCATCATCTTTGTCTTACACTTACCTAAATTAGCTATGCTTGCTTTTGTTAGAATCAAATTGTATAACTAATTCCACAGAATCTCTGTACGCTTGACTAATACTCTTTACTCAACTAATGTTAAAGAAGTATTTTATCTAGAGGTAATTTTTACAGGTTCTTCATGGGTGCCATTACCTAATTTTATAAACCATGCTCCCCCCCCACCCCACTCCAATTACAGTACCATCCTGCAGAAGTTTAAAAAAATAAATGGTAGGCCCAGTGTAACACTGAACATGTACCTAAAAGACTGCCATCTGATTTTAGTCTGCTACAATGTATCTATAAACCATATGCTAATATGCTTGATTAGCATTTCTCTCTGCTTTATAATCTTTTAATAAATGTTGCTTGTTAAATGACCTCAATAACAAATGTTCTATATTAATCCTGATTGTTTCACTGTCCTCCCATACCTGCCCTAGGATAGCTGAATGATAATAGTTGAGAAACTAATTGGAAAGACTAGATTATATTGTAGCTTTTTAATCACTTGATACCATCCAATAATTTGTCACTTAAACCCTGCTATTAAATCTTCGTAAATATAAAAAGGCAGCAGTTAAGATCTTTTTCATTGAAATTATTTTTGTTAGCTTAGTGTTTATCTGTTTTTATTAATCTTGAAAAAAAACAAAACCCAATAGTAATTGGCAAGCCTCAAGATAGACTACCTATAGGCAAATTCACTGTCTCAAGCCAGCCGTCACATGAATTGTGGTTGAATACATGTATCCATTAATTCCTGTAGAGTTTACCAGAAATTTATTCTTCTTTTAAAGACCCAGACTAACAACATTGGTAGAATTCAGGGGAAATGGCCAGCCCATTTTTAAATTAAAGGAAGATTGTGGATATGGCAATAGTAAAGTGAATGAACGGATGCATACTCTTAAATTTGCTGGTGTACATCTTAATGTGTTTTATGTTGCTGTGGTCTCTTCACTGCTTCTGAAAATTATTATGGAAAAGAGTTTATTTTACTGTCTCATATGCTAAAGTACATACAGCAAGTTAGTTTCTTTTCAGACTGGCTTTATACTGAAGGCAGTGCAGAACACAGTTAATTTTATGCTTGTGAATTTTCTTGTGTAGGACCCAGTAGAGATGGAACTATCAGTGAGGATACCATTCGAGCTTCCCTTATTTCGGCAGTCAGTGATAAACTGAGATGGCGGATGAAAGAAGAAATGGATCGTGCACAGGCTGAACTCAATGCCTTGAAACGGACAGAAGAGGACCTGAAGAAAGGACACCAGAAACTGGAAGAGATGGTAACTCGCCTGGATCAGGAAGTGGTGAGCTGAGATGAAACACTGCTCTGTATCTGAGTATTCCTAGTAGTGAACAGAAGCATGTAATTAATTTATTATTAAGCATGATAGAAATATCAAAGCTTCCAGTGTATTGCTTTTTAAATATATAGTCTCTTTCCAAATTGAGGTGCATGTGTTCAGACTGAAGCAAGTCAGAAATAGCAGTGACCGTAAGATGCATTGTCCTGCATGTAATTACAAAAGTCATTGTTCAGTAGTAGAGGAACAGTGTTATTTTTCTCCATCCTCCCTGTGAAAGATGTCAGTGGTGTGAGATTGTTTCATAATTGTGTCTCAGTTTCTGGATAATAATGTGTAACAGCAGCACTGGAGAACATTTCAGTGTCTTAGTGCAGGGACACTGATTTTAGTCACAGCCTCCTTGTATAACCTGCAGACTTTTCTTTTCCCAGACAAGAGCCTCTCCTCCTCAGTACACTCAGAAATTCCTGCAGTTTTTCACTAAGGCCTGACATCTTCTGCTTAGTCCATCTGCTCCTTGCGTTACTGCTCAGGAGTAAGATGTGCCCACTTTGAATGTAGTGTGTAATTCTAGTCTTTCCTGTCTTGGAAAGAAAGGACATAATAGAACCGCAGACGTTTGATGCAAAGGCAAGAAGGATGATCCAGCATATCAGACAGCTTCCATATAAGACATGACTAAGCTAGGACTTCAGTCTGGAAAAAAGACAGTGGGGACAGAGACAGTGGAATATGATAATGGTCTGTAGGCTTTGAGTGATGTGGGGAAGAACACAGTGGTGTACAGTCTCTTCCAGTGTGTTAGCTGTGGGACATCAAAAATATCAGGAGGCAAATTCAGAAGTAGCAAAAGGCAGTACTTCTCATACAGATGCAGTTAAATTATAGTTACCATTAGTGGATAAAGCCAGCATATTTTGTTTCCTGTCAATGCAGTTAAGTGTTTGTGTGATCCATACTCAGCAAACTTGTATAGGAACTTAGTGCAAAAGACACGTCCAAAGAAAATAATTATTTTGGCTTTGCTTTTCTTTAGCTGGTTTAAATGGTTATTTTTCCTTATGTGGCACCTTCAAAATACTTAAAGACTGTTAGCTTGCCTTCTCTACAGTTACAAATTGGTAATGGATTGACATTATCTAAAACAGTCTTTACTTTTTTAAAATGAAAGAATCTGAAATCTATAGATTGGTAGCTCTTTCTTTTGTAAAAATCATAATAGAGATGAGTAGAGAAGTAAAGAATCAACTGCCATGTCTAAAAATCTTTCATCTTGACAGTTGTATCACAAGAAGACATTCAGCTCTTGAGACCTAAGAAATAAATAAACATCTTAATTGTTTTTAGGCTGAAGTTGACAAGAACATTGAACTTCTCAAGAAGAAGGATGAGGAGCTCAGTTCTGCCTTAGAGAAAATGGAAAATCAGTCAGAAAATAATGACATAGATGAAGTTATTATTCCTACGGCACCACTTTACAAGCAGATCCTGAACTTATATGCAGAGGAAAATGCAATTGAAGACACCATTTTCTATCTTGGGGAAGCATTGAGACGTGGAGTGATAGATCTAGATGTCTTTTTAAAGGTAAGGCGTGCATTTTAAATGTGTTTAAATACTTTGAACTCTCTTGTTCAGCTAATAAGCTGAACAAGCTAAACAATCTTAGTGATTTCTTCACTGAAGAGGATCCTGTAAGAACATGAATACTTAGATGTTGAAACACAAGTTTTAAAAGAGTAATTTCAGAATTAAGATAGAAGACCAATTTTAAAAGCATTATAGATATGAAGTCATTTATCATTAGACAGGTGCAACAGTGTCAACATAAGCTTTCCATTGAGCTTGCATCCTAATTCTGGAGAAACTAACTTCAAGGGTGATTGGAGTATTCAAACAGCTTTTCACTTGCAGGCTATGGATGCCTCTGCTGAGGCAGCCAGTGGAGTGTTAGAATCATAGGGGAAAAAAAAGGCCAGCTAGTTTTGTGTCTCTAGCAGAGACCTTCTTAGACAATTTGGTCCCTTTCTTTGCTGTCCTTAATGCTAAAAGTTTTCATAATGTCTGATCTAATAACCTTCCTTTATTTTGAACTTATGTGCATGGTGATGGCACATGAAATAAAAACAGATCTGTTGTTATTTTGAAAAGATTAAAAACACTTTTTAACGTGGAATAAAACCACACAAAATGTGTATGTCAGAGTAATTAATGTTGCCATTGGATCTGGAAAGATTAGTGCGCAGAAGTATTAATAGTCTGTACTGGGGCCACTGCGTAACAAGAGTTACTAGTCCTTCCTTTTTCTAACAGTTGAAGTTCCCTCCAAGTTACCACTTAAGCTTTGCTTTTAACATCCAGTGTACAATGCACTATGTGGAGACATATTATTTCCTTCTTAGGTAGCTTGCTAGTTCTGTTTATCTACTGTTAAAAGCACTGTTGTCTGCCCCATGGGAAGTGCATTAGTCTGTACACCTTGGAATACATATTACTACTTTTCTCTTTGATAAGAATATGTGCAGAGTTAATAATTAAAATCACAAAAAATATACTCTAGTGATTGCATTTGGTAGCCATCCGCAAGTCATTTTAAGCCAAGAAAATGCCATTTAGTAGACTCTAATGCATTTAGTGTTTCCAAAAAACTAACATCCTGTTTGGGTCATGGAATGTGTCATGCTTTGAAAATTTGTATTGCAGTATAATTAAGATTATATCAAAAGTTTCCCAATAGCCAGCTGTTCTTATTCTTTCTTTCTGCAGCATGTACGTCTTCTGTCTCGCAAGCAGTTCCAGCTGAGAGCATTAATGCAGAAAGCAAGGAAGACTGCTGGACTCAGTGATCTCTACTAAATTCTCAGACTTTAACTGGGAAGTTAGATTTCCTTATGAAGCAGCCATTCTCTTGATATTTCTCTTAATCAGTAGGTGCCCAGAATAAGTTATTACATCATTCAAGTGTAAGATATTTTGAATCAATAATATATTTTCTTTTTGGTAAAGACTAGCTTTTATTAATGCACTTTCTATCTCCTGTAATCTTTGTGCTGGTGGACTTAACGCTGAATAAAACTTGTTGCATACTTTCTTCCTCTACAGAACTGTGTACGATGTGCTTTCTTTACAAACAGGCCTGGCTTATGCAGTGTCAGCTTAACCATACTTTCACTTTACTTGTGAGATTCGGAAGACATTTCAGTGTCCCAGACTGGAAAAATACTGATACTTTCACGTATCAGTGTAACTAACCTTTGTTATGACCAATGAAAGCTGGAAAGGCCCTGTTGTTTGACCTAGCTGTTAGCATCCAAGGATTGTTTTCTTGAAGTGAGCTTAGTAACCATCATACTGACTTGCCTATTCTACCATCAGATCGTGGTCATACCTTATGGTGCCTTAAGCAGCCTGATGTATATTGCATTTTTCCACTAGAAATGCTAGGAAAAAGAAAGGCTGCTACCTTTGGTGTTGCCGCTACCTGCCAGGCAGAAAAGGCTACACACCAGAATGCCACAGGAAGCATGGGTTCTGGCTGTGTTAGCTGGGACAGAGCTCATATTGACAAGCCTGGTGGTTAAACACTGCACTGTCTGCAAAAGAGGGTATGTTGTACAGAACACCTCCCAACATGAATGCTGTAGGGATTCATGGTGCTGCTCTTGTTGCCTCTGCTTCCTCCATTTGCTTTTGTAGGCTGCCTCAGCAAAGCTAGCTTGAAAACCAAAGTTTCTTGGTCTCAGTACAGTAATCAGTGTGGCTCAAAACTGAACATTTGTCTTAAGGCTTTTCATGTTACCATTGGATCTGAAGAGACTGGAGTTCATATTAAAAAGCTGGGTGAGACTTCATGTAGTAAAAATTGTAAGTAAGTCCTGTGGATCTTCTGAAAGCTTTGAAAATGGCTTCATGTCATCATCCTGTCATCTGCATAAAACACTGTTGCTATGTGCTTCTCTTTTGAGGTGCTATTTTGGTCATGTGGATATAAGAAAGCAGTAGAGTAGCTACAGCTTTTCCTTTGTTACTGAAGTTGCTTCACGAGCACTTCACCTTATTCTAAAATACTTTGTTCTGAGAAGTATCACTAGCTGCAGTTGATATTAAAAATCTGCTCTGGACTTAATCAGGGGATCTGTTTCCATTCTTAAGCTATGTGCTGTGCCTAATGTTAGAAAAAGCTAAGAATAAGGCCTATCCCTCTTCATTGTAATGAGGTATATTGTTTTAAAATATTAGTGACAGAGATGGTTAATTCTTCCTTATCTAACTTACTGTGGGCTTTGAGGAATAACTTTGGTCATTGTTTCTATGCATGGCTGCTATTCCAGAGGAGATGCTTTTCTGTGCTTGGCAGCAAGTTGACTTTTTGTGGATGTCAAATACTTGATGGGGAGAGATTTCTTTCTACATGCATTTTTGTGCATACAGGTGAGGAAGACACTTCCTTTGTTGCATTGCTTCTCCACTCCCCCAACATAATGTCAATAGAGCCTGTTTCTTTGCATTAAGACGGGAATCAAGTTTAACTTCCAAGTATTTAAATACTGTTACCGGTTTTTTCATTCCTACCTTGAGCCTGTTAGAAAGTTCACTACATAAATATCTGGAGCCTACAGAGTAGCTGCACGCATAACATTATTACACAGGGGAGGTTTGAGCTAGTGTGACTGAAGAAACAGAATTGTTTGATTTAGATGGTGCAAGTGGAGCTGCATTTTGGAGACAAAGCCCTATAAAGAAAAAGGAGACAGAAGTAACAGTTTGTGGTTTTATTTGGTGTTGGAGCTGGTACTACAGTTGGACAGTCACTGTCTTGTTGCATACAGAAACCCTAACATTTTTTTAAATGTGCTCAGGAGACAAACTTACAACTAGGCTGATACAGTACACAAAAATAAGGTGTTCTCAAAAAAGTATACACAAAAATTCCAAAGCAGTGTTAGGAAAATACATTTGGACCTACCAACAGTGAAATATTTAAGCTATTCAGCCAGCAGAGGTTGGTCAATTGGCTTGACAATCCTTTAACTGCAAGAAAATAGTCTTTGGTTTCACATTGTATAATAATTACTTATTGTTCTGAACCAACATTAAACAAGATGAGGAAAAGGCAAAGGGTTTTTTTTCTAGGCAGTGCTGCTTTGAATGCTGGATTTCTGTCACACCATTTCACTGTACAAGACTGACTAGGTTATCTAGCTCTGGCTAAGAACATGGGTGTCTGAACAGGAAAAAAACTCTAGAATAGCTTCCTAATGCTATCTTCAGGAAACTCATTTGTTCAGATTTGAGCTTTTTGTGTGTTCTAGTTGAGATACATACATTGAAAGATTTGACCTACTTGGAAAGTGCAACATAAGACAAACCACTAAACCCGTTAAACTGCAAAGAGTGAACTGCTTGAGCAGATTTAAAACTGTAGTTCCTTCTGGATTCCCCAGAGTGTATCTGCACTCTTTCTTAATTTGTCCTCTTCCTCAGGTTTTAGGATCATCTTCACTACATCAGTGATGCCACTATTGCCCAGTACACAAGGAACACTTAGGAAGACGTCTTCTTTTATTCCATGCATGCCCTGAAAAGTAGGTAAGGATAGTTAGGCTAGAATTAGTGTATGTCTGTATTTTATAGAATATCCTATCAGTAAAACTCAACTAAATTTAGTTGAAATTAAACTAGGAAGTTATCACTGTTCTTCAGAATTCCCAAGGTTTTTAGTTCAGTAAGACATTAGCAAAAAGGGGCTGCTCACCTTAACAATTGTAGAGATCGGGTGCACTCTTCTCAAATTCTTCATGATAGTTTCAGCTAGATCTGCCACAGAAAGGCCTATAGCCCATGATGTGTACCCCTTCAGTTTGATGACTTCATAGGCACTGCAGAGATAAAGTTACTCATTAAAAAAAAAGTACCATGAACTGAAATATTTGCAGTTTGTAAGAAGGGCTTTTGGAGGTGCCTTAATCAATTTGGAGACATCAGAAGCTTGACTGATTTGCTGACTGGACTGAAATGAACTCAGCAGTGAAGAGTTCTATTTGCATTTTACACTACTCCCCAGAGTTATACGGGAAACTTGGAAGTTAAAGCACTCCCCTAATTTAAAGTTCACTAGCCATGAAAAGGTTAACTCTGCCAAATCTACATTACTCCTTAAAATATTATTTCAAGTTCTATTATGTCTGCATCTTGACATTTGTTTTGGGCTACTATGGTATTTATGAAACCAGATATGGATACTGCAGTTCAGAGGTACCATAGCTCTTCATCATTTGTTCTCATGTTATTTAAAAAAAAAAAAAAATCAGTATTTACCTGTCCACCACCTGCTTATGGATCTCCTTCCAGTGTTCCTTGTCTGCATCAGTTCCCAAGTCTGGATGAAGAGCCTTCAGGGAGACGCCAGCAACATTCACTCCACTCCAGACAGGTACTGGGAGTTGCACACAGATTAATTATCTCACAAGAAAACTTAGTTTTGTCCTCCTCAAGTTAACACTTAACATAAGATCTAGTTGGATTAATCTGCAACACACATGTCACTATGATTTAGGTATGACTTTAAATATAGCATGACCTATGAGGCCAATCTAAATTGCAGGTTGAGAACCTAGGACCATATAAACATCTTTCTTTATACGTTATGTCACAACATTTGACTATACCTTTATTGAAGCAAAACACCTGGGCAACATGAATTAAAATGACAATAACTGTATTTTGCAAAGGTTTCTCAAAATAAGAATTTATTCCAAATGAGTCCTCCTGAGCGTCAGGAAGCAGACAGTACTGCTCTGGTGCTGCTAGAGAAAGTACAGGTTAAGTAAAGAGAAAGTTGCTCTTTCTCCTGTCCTCTAGACTTGCTTCTGCACTTCAATTCTTATATATAGTTCTTGAAGTAATCAAGAGACACCAGTAGACAACTGAGTGACTACCAGCAGGTCTAGTACAGATCTTTGGGAGTCCCTTGCAGAGAACTTTACCCTCTTGCTTCTTCAGTTTGGTTTTTTTTTTTTTTTTGAGAGTTATGGGAACAACTTAGCCTAGAAATTTTTAGCCTCCTCAGGTTACAGTAATGACCTTTTCCAAGCAGAGTAACTCAGGTCAAATATAGATCATCTAGGGTTACTCTATGCAGCAGAAGATTTAAAGCAGGACTTGAGTTCTTAAGGTGCTGCAGTGCAAAGGTTTTTGAGCAACATTTTGCTGTAGCTTTTGGAGATGTTTCTTGCAAACAAACAATCAGAAAAAGTTCTGTGTAACAGCCAACCAGATTTCACCCTTACCACTGGAATCTCCATGCTCTCCAACAATCCAGCCATGGCAGCTCAGAGGATGGATGCCCAGTCTTTCTCCCATGAGGTGGCGGAAACGGGCAGAATCCAGATTGCAGCCACTACCAATAACACGGTGTTTAGGAAAGCCACTGATCTTCCAGGCCACATAGGTCAAAATATCCACTGTAAGTAGAACAGGGAGGATAACAAGTGCCACTCATGAGCAGTTTGATAACTAGGAGGGCATATTCCATTAATCTGTAAGGATTTTATCTGCATGCTAGTTATGTGGAATAGAGCATAAAGTAATGCCCATCGCCAGGCCCTGCAGTGGGCTAACATAATGACTGTTCTAAAGGCAGAACTGAGAGGCTGTTTATGCTACACATGCAATTATCAGTGCCCCTTACTGTGCCCTATGCTAAAGATCACTTAAAAGGCAACTGAAGACCCAAGTTGGAGGCAACTTGGTTTATTTCCCAGAGGACCAGCTTGCTGAGTGTGAAGAGGGAAGATGACACTTCTTGCTATGTGGTTATGTGGCAGAAGTATTTTCTAAAAGCCTATGCTTGGTCATATTAGTATACTAATGCCACCTTACTGAAGAAAACACTATTCTCTAAGCCAAATCCTCTTGTTAGGGCAACACAAGACAAACCTGGGTTTGAGACAATAAGCAGCTTGCAGTCGGGACTGTATTTAACAACATTGGGAATGATGAATTTGAAGATATTCACATTGCGCTGGACCAAGTTAAGGCGGCTCTCTCCTTCTTGCTGACGGGCACCAGCAGTGACAATGACCAGCTTGGAGTGTGCAGTCACACTGTAATCTGCAGACAAAAGGCAGTGTCAAACATGACCTCTTTCTACATGTGGTTCAGAACAGGAGTTCAGCTCCTTTTAGTATTGATATCTAAAATTCTCAAGTTTGAGGGTGCTGAAATTCTCCTGGTAATTGTTAACCTACACTTTGCTTCTATAGAAAGTTAAGTTTTCTTTTAAGACTGTGGTTCATTGCCACAAGTGGCAACCTTAAGGCTGCATTAACAAAACCTTAATGTAGAATTGGGGAGTGGTATTACATACTTCTCAGGCACAGATTAGTATGGGGTAGCTGTCGGGATAGCATCCAGTGCAAGTGCTGTGTAGGAGAGAAAGAAGGCTCTGCCCTCATAACCTACTACCTGTGGACACTGGAGCTGCACGTTAACTAAGGTATGAGATGGCTAGCATTTGCCCTAGTCAGGTTACCACTAAACTTTAAGCTGTCAGACATTTATGGCCAAGAAGTAAGCAGTAACACATTCAGGGACTAACTGGCTGTGAAACAAAATTCTCAAAGGTGCAGGAGTACTTAAAAAATTCATCTTTCTATACTGAGTGATGAACTTTGGAACAGAGGATTCCTAGTTGGACCAGCCTTAACAAGGCATAAGAAACTGAATGTCAGCTGAGCAGAAGTGAAGTGAGCTTTCCTCCTAACAATTAGGATGACAAGCTAAGTGCTAGACTTGGATGACCAGTTTGGGATCTGAAGTGGCTATCTCCATTTGGAAATAACGAGCACATTAAGAGCCAACTACTTGCCTTTGCCAGAGACGATCTTTGGTGTTCTAAGGAAGAGGCTGCCATGCTGGAGATCTAGCATCTCTCCTCTGAGCTTGTCTTCCACAACATCAACAAGAGCAAGTTCATCAGCTAAGTCCTATGAGAGACCAAGATTAAATGGTAGGTTTATTGCCTCTTTGAGCAAACTACCCAAACTGTGAAGTTACAATTATTTTAAAAGCAGTGATCTATCTAAGCAATTTTGCTTATCTGTATCACTTTACTTGTTCAAGCAGAGTACTTAAATTCGTTTCCTGGGATATCCACTTTATTGAGTTAGTTTTGTACTTTTCATATCCACATTCTGCGTGGAATAGTTGTACAATTTAGTATGACAATGATGAAGAATAATTTAACAGCTGTTCATAAACAACCTATTTTACAGTTAAGAAAAGCCAGTCTGATGTTAAACACAGCATTTTCAATAATAATGCAATGCAGAGGACAAGTCATTCAGAGTGTCTAGGACCACTTTTTCCAGTACACACTGCAAAGAAGTATTCCATCACACTCTCTGCTTCAGACAAAATGACACCTCAGTTCTTAGAAGGGATTCTGCAAGTCATTCAAAGGTAAATGCAGCTCTTAAGTCAAAATGATACATGGAGCATGTTCTGTCTGATACTGGGATAAACTTGGTTTACAAGAACTACAGCTATTTGTTCTCTGTCAATAGCTTGAAGGTTGCTGCTTCATTTCAGGCCTAAAGAAAAGAATGGACAACCAAAAGCTCATCTTCTGTGCTAGCCCAATTAGTCTAATAAGGTAGATTACTTTTTGCCCCTCTTTTAGGCCTCAGGTAGTCACAACTGTGCTGCTTCATCCCAAACTCAACGCTTACCTTCATCAGGATGCTGATAGCACAGGCCATTCCAACTGCACCCACACCAACCACACTGATCTTATTGTGGGCATGACCCTGCTCCTGTTTGTGGACATTGTGGATGAGCTGATCCTTGAGAGACATGGTGCACTGCTGCAAGGAAAGCACAGATTATTTCTCCAGGCTTTGGAGCTTTTACTGACACCAGAATATTTGTATCAACCAAGACAGACTTTATTCCACGATGATAAGAAAATGGATATAAATCACATGCCTAAAACATCTGGCAGTACTGCCTGTATGCACCAAAATTATTAACTAACTGAATTATTTATGACAATGCACTGTTTAAGCTTGCTATGGCTTTCCCTCAAATACACCCTGAGAACCATTGATTATATAGCTTGGTGGCACTCCAGCAGCATTATCAGAACGTTCTAAATGATCATCCATATTACATTTAGATAAAGGAAGCCATTTTAGTACTTCTAAGCACAGCACATTCTGGCAATCTCCATTCTACTGCCCTGAAAAACTGGTACTCTGTGCCCTGAAGCCTTTCCAGAGCTGAAGCTGTACAACAGTTAGGCAAGCCCTTCTTAAACACAGTGTGATCCTCAAAATCAACTTTATGGATTTGTTTTAAAGTGAAACTGCATAGTTTTGAATTAAGATGTCTACAGTCTGCTGTTACCATCTCTCCTACCCTCAATATTTTTAGCTACCAGCTGCATGGCAGCCTGGTTATATGGGTTCTCATCTGACAGCCACAGGTGTACTGAAATGCCACGATGGCAGAGTATTGTGCTTTCACCCCAGGGTCCCTGCAGAAGTCGACACCAAGCTTTCCCAGGTAGTGCTGCACTGGCAGCAGCACAGCTTCTGCTTGTGCTCTCTTGCCTGAAGAGCCTGAAGCAGGGGCAGCCTTGCAGATGAATGCAAGTATAGGCACAATATGATTCTGAAGTTAGTACTGAACAGGCAGCAACTTGTTCAGAGCAGTAAAGGCCAAGCAGTGTTCGCCGAGCAGGTAAAGACTGAGTTGGGGGGGAGGGGGAGACGGGGGAGGGACAGGAAGCCAACAGTGCCCATATTTAGGAAAAGTTAACCAAGATACGTCAGTCTTCATTTGCAGAAGTCTCCTGAAGTGTGGCCTAGTACAGTGCACGCTCTCTCCATGTGCCAAGTTCTCCCTTTGCACTGTAAGAACTTTAATGTGCAGGGCTGGCGAGGAGCTCAAACATTTCTCAGTTACACTTAATACTCAAAATTTTTGTTTTTAGAGCGCTATTCCCCTGAAAGAAGCAGGTTAGGGGAGAGCCAGTAGCCGAGGTGGTATATTAATGCTTTATTTCAAACGCAGCCCTAAGCCCATCCTCACAGCCCTTTGCAGGGTCACTCTCAGCACCCTTCCCAACAGGCAGGTCCCTGGGGGCCACACGCACTTTTCCACCCATTAGGGGAAGATGATTCACACAGGCTAAACGAGCCGGGGGGGGGGGGAGGGAGATGGCGGGGCAATGCAGCGCGCCGCAGACTCGAGGAGGGGGGGTGTTGGGTATGGAAATCACGCCGGTTGCACAAGACCGCCGAGCAGGGTGTGGTGCCTCTCCACACCACACCCAACCCGGCGCCTGGCTGAAGTCCAGGGCTGTGCCGGCTACCTCCTCAGCCGGGGGAACTCGGGCGAGCAGGCGGCCCCGAGCGGAGTAAAGTCCGCTCGGGGCCGCCTGCTCGACCGAGTCCCCGGGGGGCTGGCAGCCAGCAGCACCCGCATCCCCCATTCCTCCCACTCCCCACCACAAGCACCCCCCCAACCCGCGAAGCCGATGGCACCTACCGAGCGTCCTCAGTCAAACGCGGCGGCGGCGGCTGTAGCGGCGGGGTGGGGAGGCGGCCGCCGCCTTAAGTAGGGGCTGGGAGGCTGACGTGCGGCGGGCGGGCCGCGGTGGTGGAGACGTGCCCGCCGACACGTCGGGGTGGAGAGGAGGGGGAAGTTGTACCGGGCCGGCGTGGGGGGGAGGGGGTGAGGCGAGGCGGGCGGGAACGTTCGGCCCGTAGCGGTCGGGAGCGCGAGGGGAGCTTGAGGCGGGCGGGAACGTTCGGCCTGTAACAGTCGGGAGCGTGAGGGGAGCTTGAGGCGGGCGGGAATGTTGGGCCCGTAAGGGTCGGCAGCGTGAGGGAAGTTTGAGGCGGGCGCGGAGGAGCTCAGCCCCCGCCGGGGCCCCGCACCCCCTCTGGGGGCTGTTGAGCGGGCCCGTCTCAAGCCTGAGGCGGAGGGGGGCTGCCGGGCTCGCCTCGCTGCGGCTCTGTGTCGCGCCGGTGGTGCATCCGCGTCCTGGTGCGGGGAGTCATGTCGTCAGGGAAGGTTTCCCTCCTGTTCTTAACTGGGATGGGTGAAAGTGATTTAAAACGTTAGCTCCCAAGGGCGGGGAAGATGCCCAATGCGTGCACAGCCAGTACACGACCAGCAAGCGGTGCCGGCTCTGGAGAGTTAAGGGGAGTTGAAGGTGCTCCTGCCCTCGTTTGCCGGCCGCACCGTCGCCGCCCGGGCACTGTCTCCTCCGGGGAGCCGCGGCCAGCACCGCCGCCAGCAGCCAGCCTCCTCATCACCAGCAGAAGCTGTTTGGGTTTATGGCCGTAGTTCCGGATGGAGCTTCTTGTCTGTTGGCTAGAAACCTGCTTCTAATTTTCATCTAAATCTGTAGATGTTTGGGTTTTTGTTACAGACATCCTTCTCTGGCGTTTACTTCCCCTTTCCGTGTATTTACATATCCAATTCCCACTTATTTGTTGTGTTCTTAAGTTATGTAAGGTAAACCTTTTCAGTCCTGCATGATGCAAGCTGTGCCCTGGTCATTGGGACGTCCTTTCTGCAGGACTCTTTCAGTTTGAATGCTTTTCTCTTGAGAGATGCTGCCGTGTGGAGTGTTTTAGACAGTCTTCTCAGTGGTGCCTCAAACAGAAACTAATTTTTCCTGTCATTACTGGACTCACGCTTGTCTTTTTCCACAGTCACGCCACACTGTCAGCTCCCTATCACCCTGTGGCTGGTTAGTAAAACCAAGTCCTCCTCCTCTTCATTTATTTCTTGCTAGGATACTAACAAAGAGCAAAAATTATTTTTATTATTTCCTGGATGCCTGAAGTTTCAATTTTATACTATGCTACAGGGTTTTCCCACAAAACTGGCTTTTAGTAAACCCATGCTACCTTTTATACCTTTATTCATTTAATTTCATGTTTGTAGGTAAGCTTTCCTTCACAAGTTTTCCTGAGGAACTGCACAGTTATCAAAAGCACAGCCCAAACCACTTCCACCATGGCTCACTTCTTAAATACTTGCTGTTCTCTGGTCCTGTGGCAATGCCTCCAAGTCAGTGAATTTACTTAAAATCTTTGCACCTGGATTTGTGGTTTACTGTGTGTTGGGATTCTGGGATTGAGAATGTCTGGTTCCTCCAGCGGGAGCACAGTAGACTTTCTGAGTTTGCTCGCCAGCTGGCTGTCTTAATTTATTATCTTGTATCCATTTCTCCCTTCTACCCTTCCTCTTAGGCATCCTGTCTTTACCCTATGGATTAACATGTTCATCCTTAATGAAAATCAGGGAAGCATTCATTTAATCTTGTGTGAGTAGCTGGGTTACCTTTATTTTCCCATTCTTGTTTTACAGGGATCCTTTTTTCTTCTGTTTTTTTGTTGTTGGGAGTTTTTGTTTTGTTTTGTTTTTAATTTGTTGTACCTGCTTTACCTTTGTGATGTTTGTCTTAGTTTCCTTTTGGGATTCTAACTCTAGCTGATTTTTGGCAATATCTATTTGTGGCTTCTAGTATGTACTTGACTTCCTTTTTGAGGTGCTTATCTTGCTATGGCAGAAGGCCTTCCTTACTAATTAGCCCCTTTTCTTCCTCTACCCCTACCAGCCTTTCCATCTCTGTTTTGTCTGGGATGTCTTTTCTCTCTTCTAAAGTCGCTTTATATAGTTTACCTCTTAGTCACTAGAGTTAGCCAATTTACAAATTAGGAGGTTGTCATGGAGGTTGCGATCTCTCCACAACCTCATCCCCCTCACTGTACATGCAAGCATAAAACATGGCCCTTGGTCATGCTAGACCAGAGCAGATGGTGTGAAGGTGGGTATATCTCATCACACCTAAGGCTCGTACTCGTCTACCAAACCCTGCTTTACAACTGAAGGAATTTTCTGCTGCTGTTGAAGGCACACTAACACCTTGTCACAGACCATCCCAGTGACAATTCCCTTCTGCTGTGGTGATCTGACGGGAATAGTAGCCCAAAGCCTCATCATTTCTTTGACAGTCCATTGGCAAAACGAAACAAAAAACACAGGTGAGAAGACATCTAAAAATGCTTGAAACACAGAATAAGGAGACTTGCATGAAACAAGCCAGAAAAATACACAATTTTGGTTCTTACTATAAAGACTAGCCCTTCTACCAAAGGAGGTTAAATATAATGACCTATCGGTTGCAAAACTAGATATGCTTTGTTCCTTGCTGCTGCTTGAGAAATGAGTGATGCTTGTGAGATGTGTCATATCAGAGGAGACTGGTAGCTAAGGAAGGGAAAGTGCAGGTAGATGCTGAGTAGGCCTAATGCCGCATGAATGCAGAATAAAAGGAAACCGTATAATGTAGTTCTGTTGTTCTGCATTATGCTGGGTTCACTGAGCCTCTTGTTCTATCAGAAGTCTCAAGGATGGATTAGGAAGTTTAGTTCTGCATCCCAGGAGTCTGTATTTACAGTGGCTTTATATGAATGGGACTAAACATCTCATCCAGAGTCTGGGTTCCAGACATCTGGCAGGACAGAAAATTAACATTTGACAGGAATGAAGATGAAGAAGAAATATTTTCTCCCTATAAAAATTTTTGCTTCTGAAGAGTTTAAATGTAAGATAAGAGGCTTCTAAGACAAGACTGGCTGGATAGATTAATGATCATTTTAAAAATATGTAACTAATGTAGAGCAAGTGGTATTTTACTACTGTCATGGTGAGACCAAGGCCCCTAAGAGAAGAATGCTTGTATTATAAGATTGTTCTTATCCTGTGGCTCAGACAAAATAAAATTGGACATGGCTTTCAGGGTATAAGTTCCAATAAAATCTTCACTTGCTTGTGTTTGTGTTGCTCATTACTGAGAACAGAACCAAGACCAAATCTCTGTTATAAATAACATACAAGGCATCAGGTTGTCCTTAGCTGTCTGGTGCCTATTCAGATACCAGAGGTCCTACCTTTAGTAGAGTAGGCCAAAGCAAGCTAACTAGGATGTTTCAAAACCATCCTTGTCCCAAAATGTCCTCAATGATGATAAGCAGATCAGAAGCCTTGTTTTGTAAAAAAATAGTGTCAGCTTTTAATATGCCAGTGTTAATTCACCTGCGTTACAAAACTGAGAAGGCTGCGACTGCCAAATTTTTCCTTTTATGTGTCCTTTGTGATCTTAGTAGCAGCAGTAGATGCTTGGGAGGAAGGCAGTCATCTGGCATGATTGACATTGATTTTTCTGCCTCAGAGAGCTTCAATCAGAGAAGGCTCAGAGCAACACAAACAGAAAGGAGTGAGCAAATTAAGGGCATTTTTCTTGCACTTGGAAGATGGAGGCCAGGTCTGTTTTGATTTCTTTTAAGTGATTGACTTTGATTGTAGGGATAGGGCCAACTTTCCTCACTTGTATACATAAGGAGTTTTATTCTTCCTGTTCTTTTTCTGCTGCTGCCTTTCATCGTGGTGGTGTTGATAGAGTGATGGGAATGTTTGAAATATGACAGGGTCTCTCCGGGGAAGCTTGGCTCTTCCTCAGCCTGCTTGCCCTCTTTTCCATATTAGCTTTCACAGATTAAACATGAAAAATAAAGCAATAGAAGTTGCTGAATGTGGAAACATTTATATTTTTATTCTAAGAGTTAGAAGCAGAGCCTTTCCACTGGCCTCAGGTAGCATTTGATCAGGCTTTGGTCGATAACAGAAGGAAACGATGCCACATTCTTATTAAACAATGTGTTTGTCTTTAAACTATGAGATACCAATTAAACCTTTATCACAAAAATAAAGTCCAGAGACAGTTATACAAGGTGAGTTCAATGTGTGCATCTCGCTATTTTCAAGGAAACACTTACAAAGTGTTAGTAAATTTCTCTCCATTTTGCTAATATGCAAGAAGTTTTACATGGTGATATTTAATTTCTACACTTGCCATTTGCTCAGGTCCTGGCTCATGACAGACTAAGTCAAATCTATAGTGCTGCTGGGGTGAATAATGACAGCAAACCATGACCTGCACGTATTTGTTGTATGAGCTACAGCTCAGCTAGGAGGTTAGCAGTAACCTAAAGCCACCGTTGATGCTGACCGACCCTGGAAAGGTCAGTGGAATCTCTCCGCTCTACGTGAGATTTGAGGTCTAATTTGCCCCTAAAAATCGGAAGTGTTATTCTCAGCATGATCAGTCCTGCTTTTGCTCTGACATCAAGGGCTTTGCTTTCATATGATGACAGTGTGTGAGGGAAAGGCCTGGCACTAGACATAGCTACATCATGTTCCAGTCCTGTCTTTCCCTTTGATTTATTCTGAGGCCTGAACAACTTCTTCCAGCTTTAATGGCTTCATTTCTCCTTTGTAAAATGGGAAGGGTCTTAGCATCTACCAACCTGATGGTGGTACTGTAGGGATTAGTTAATTATGAAACACTTCAGCTTCGTAAAGCAAAATGAAAATGATGGAGGTTCTTTACCTAAGCCAGAGAGGCCTGGACCCCAAAATGGAGTAGCTTGGCACCAAAAATTTGGTATACTCTGCTAAATTGTCAACATCAGAAAAGCTCCCAGAGCCAGAATTCTTGCAATTTTGAAATACTTATCAAGGTAAGATACAGGAGGTTGGTTCATACTCCATAAAAATCCATATTTTGTGTTCTTCAAATTCGGACGGTATAGCCACATCAAACCATTTGAACTGATCTCCTAAGAAAACTAAAAGCTAAAAGACAAGTTTCACCTTGGCTTGCACTAACAGGCATCTCTGCACATAACTGATTAGCCATGGTCCATACACCTCCGGGTCCCTCTTCTTGGCTGCTTCCATGCATGTGTGTTATGGTAAGGACACTGGTATTGCAAAGATCCAGTGCTTTTGCTGCTTCACACCCTCTTTTTGTTTGCACTGTCATTGTGGGGGAGGGACTAGCTGATGCAATTCTCATTTCCGGGTATTTATACATATGTGTTTCTACAACCTATTTTTAAATGTGCACCAGGGTAATATGTATGGAGACCTGTGTAAATAATTGTCAATTTCTGAAGATCCCACACTTCCACAATGCCCTTTTGTCAGATGTATGTTTTTGATGGCAAACTGTTTTCTAGCTGACATGTTTCAATACGCAGAACTTCCAAGTTACACCAGTTTTTCTTTTCCCCTTAAAAGGTTGGTTATGTTTGCAAGTGCAACAGCAATGGATTATGCATTCAGTATAAAGCTAGGTAAAACTGTATTTCTTGCAATGATTTTCTCAATACAAAGCTAAAGAAAACTGTATTTCTTGCAATAGCTTCCTAAATCATCACTCTAGGTAGCTGGACTAAGCAGAATGCATGATACTGTCTTGCTTCTCTAAGGAAATTAATTTACTCATGGAAGCATGAGTCACCGTGCAGGATTCTCCAAGCCAAACCCATTCCCTTGATGCAACTCTGAATACTTACTCATTTACTTAGGAACTGCAGGAAATTGGATGCTCAGACAAATCACGTGGTCAGAGAGTGATGGAAAGGCACTCCGTGGGCAGGGGCCGCTATTCAGGCTTCCCCTAACAAAGTCACAAAGATATCTCAGCCAGTTCAGCACCTACTTCCTGTTGACTGTCAGGAGGAGTGTAATCATTAATGCATCCTTCTAAACTGGCAGCAGCAGAACTATTACTGTTATCTAACTTGTTCTTGAGTGCCTGACAGGTTGCAGTAAGTGGAGACTTTCTATAAATTACAGTAAGGAGCTGGAGGGATATGAGAGGAGAGCTGCAGACTGCTGCCACTGCTACTTGCCAATTCAAGAGGGCAGGCAGGTTCAGCAGCAAAAGGTCAGAGGCATGTCCCTGCACTCCATCTAGAGCAGAGACGCCCTTGCCCTTATTTTAATATTCATATTAATTCTGCAGCTGTCAGTTTTGATTTCCCCAGGATCCCTTCTCAGCACATCACATGCCAACAAGCTGGTTAGCTCAGGGTAAAGAGCTACAGAGTCCTGCAAAGACAAGTTTTTACTGATTCAGGCCATTTGGAACACAGTACATTTAACAACACAATATTGCCTCCCCTACAGGGGGAGATACTTTTCTAGCATTTCAGACCTTACATATCTGGTTGACCCTTTGTGTATTCAAAATGGTTATGTATTCCATCCCATCCAAAAATCACTGTGGCCAAACTTTCATTTCTGTGAATCAAAATTCCAAGTTACATTGCTGGAAAGTCAGCGTCCTATGGTTGAGAAGTTACTGGGCCATACAACCACTGTAGAAAGCTGGGAGTACATCTCAACATTACAGACACACAGACTTGGTGGAGGAACTTCCTGTCCTGCCTGCTCTACAGAAACAGTGCACAAGAAAGATGTGGATTCATCCCTTTATCTCTTTCATCCGTTTAGGAGACAGGACCGTCACAGCTGGGACTCTGCAAAAGGAAGCTCTCACTTTAGCAGCATAAAGTTACAGGGTCAAGGAAGTCCTAGACATTGGAAATAGTTTGGTCTGTGTTTTCACGAAGGACACACTTCAGCATGCAGGGTACCTCTCTTCGAAGCTTTCACTGAAGACATCAGTGCTATAAAGCGTAACTTTTACAGCTCCTGACATTTTGGGGAGCTTGTAACATATAGGTTAGTTTCTGTAGCTCTTTGTGGGTCCTGGTGAATAAAACCCACTTCTATGCCTGGAGTGGAGTGGGAAAGCCAGAGATCAAGAGATAATCACATTCTGGTTTTGCAGTCTCCTTTTAGAGCCTGGATGCCACAACAGCCTCACAATCTATCCCACATGTTGGTGTTCTCAGGTAATGCCCAGTGAATACGGAAAATGCATGTGCCTACAGATGACTATGTTCCTTGGAGAAGGAGGATGAAGTTTAACTTGCAGTTCAACAAGCCTAGCGATAGAATGGAAGTACGCAACCAGCTGCTCTCATTTCAGTCCCCACACTTCAGCCACACCTGAGGCTCTTTAAAAGAGCTGCAGCTGGGCTGGCTCAGCCCTAAGATAGCAGTCCTAAGGGGTGACTTTGGCTTGTGTTGCAGGGTTGAACTTTGCTGTTCTCAGATGGGAAAAGTAACTTGACTGTTTCTGCACAAGGTATTCTTTTAGATCTTTGTTTCTGTGGTGGTGGTTATTGGCAGCTCTGTGGGTGAACACAGAGCCCTGGCAGGGGGACACGACTGTGAAAGGCAGGTACTGTCCTGAGAGGTTACCGGGCAGAGTTTAAAAATACCATTTATATCATATGTACTGCCAGCAGAATGTGCTGCTGGAGTGGATGTGGAGCTATCCCCCAGGGGAAAGCTGTTGCCTTATCTCTTTGAAGGTTCTGCTCCCTGGGCTTTTTAATTTTGTTCTGTTTAATTTTATTTTATAAGCAGAAGGTAGCCAAGGGAAAGAAAGACACACTCTTTTTCCTTAATGACCAAGTTCTCCTAGGTTGTACTGTTAGGGATTTATACCATCATCTAGATGTGCTGTAGCTGTATGTTAGTTGGCCACGGTGGGCGTTCTGTGGTCTGTGCTTTCCCCAAGCTTGCGGGTTGGTGCTGGAGACCTCATCCTGCTCACAGCAAAGCTAGATATGAGCCCTGAAGTCACATGTAGGTTCAAAGTGTGGCTTGGCAGGAAGAGATGGGTGATTTCTAATCCTTTTCAAGGAACAATTTTTTTGTGGTCTTAATTTTCTTCCATTCCTTTTAAGTGCCCGCATTTCTTAATTGAAATGCAATAAACTGCACCGCAACTCAGTACCAAAGGTCTAAACTGTGGCAGTGATTCCAAAGGAAAATAAAAGTGGATAGAGAGAGGTGCAGCCTGCATTGCTAACGTGCAATAGTCTTTTGACTCAGCTTGATTATGCAGCCATAGTGAAATCATGAATATACTTCAAGCAGATACCAAGCTCAACATTTCTGTTGGGAGCACAGCTTCACAGTGCAGGCATTGTATAGACACATAGCAAAGAGCTCATCAACTAAAGAGGCAGAACAAAACAGGGAAGTGAAAGGGGAAGCAGAGAAAGGCAGAATGATTGACAAATATGCTACTTGTCTTAGTATGCTGTGTTTTTCAAGAACATTATATGAATACTGACCCTTATCTCTATCAATTAATTCTGTTTTCTTATTTACTCTCAAATTTTAAATAGAAAATTAAAGGTTGCTTCTTGCCTATGGACTGCCAATGATTATAACTTTTACAGTGCTGTGCTAAGTGTGGAGTTTCTGGCTTGTGGACCCTGTGTTCCCGTATTTGGATGAAATTGCACAAATGTTTAGCAAACATTTGCAGGGCATGGCCTTGTTGTTTTGCAAACTATGTTGAGTCTCGTTTAAGGAGGTGGATGTTACCAAAGGGAACAAGCACCTGACTTTTAGCTCCTGTGGGGGGAATCCTGATACTTGCAGAATCTGTTGATTCTCTAGCTTGGGCTGTATAATAAGAGGAACAGTAGGCTTGTGTCCTGGGTGGTAAATGTGAGGTATGCCATTTCTTACTGGCTATCTCCAGTCTTGTGTTGTTTTTCTCATAACTTTATCCTTATTCAGTTGTATCCCTAGACCCTATGCAGTTCTGGCCTTAAGAGGCAATATCTCAGTGCAGGTACCCTTTTAAAAGATGCCAATATGATGAAAATATGAGGTGCTGGGAGATAGTGTCATGGATTGTGTGTGTGTGAGCACATGTGCACAAGAGCTGGATTTCTGGAGGCTGGGTCTCCTGAATGCTTCACCCCCAGTATATTCTCCATATCTTTTTTGCTAGCTGTACATCGTTTCTGCTTTATACATTCTATAGTCTATGCAGGTTTCATTGTGTGTTTGTGGAAGATCTTTGATATTTAATGCTGTGATGTCAGAAGGGAAAAGATACCAGCATGCTTTATCTTTTGCTCACTGTGTGAGGGCAGACAATTTTTGGAGTGGCAACAGGGATGTGCAGTCCCCTTGGTCTGTGTTAACTCCTTGCCACATGACAAGCCTTCGGACTGGCTGCTGGGGCAGTGGGGCTCACCCATCGCCTCACTCTTGGTCTCTGGACTGGAATGTTTGCAGACAGGGCGGTGCCAGTTTGGTGGAAGAATGTCAGAATTTGTGAGAGACAGGACAGACCAGAGCCCAGGTCTCTGACTGCCAGGAAGCGACGTGGTGCATTTACGTGTTCAAACAGAAGGAATTAGGTCTGTTGCTTTCTTTGTGGAGTATCGTTCTGTGTTTGGCTGCTAACCCAGTGTTCCTTCATTTTTAATCTCATCAACTGTTTGTGCCCCCAGAGTGGCACAATAACGAAAAGAAATCTGTTTCACTTTGAAACTTCTGGAGCTAAGTAGTATTTCTATCTCCAGGTTTGGTCTCAAGAAGTGAAGGCACTTGAAGGCTGAGGGTGCCCAATAAATTTTGGAAAGTTCGGGATTAATGATATGTTCTTATTATTTTTCCTGTTTGTATATGTTTAGCTGTAATGTTGAACATACGTTCCTTGGGTAATAATCTGTCTTGCATCCTCTTTTAAAAATACACTCCCTTGCAACAACAACGTCTGGAGATTTGGAGTCAGTAGGGTATTAGGTTACAGAGAGAATTAAAATAATAATTAAAAAAATCTCTGTAACATTTCATACCTCTTAGGCAAAGGTTACTGAGGGCCAGTTAGTTCAGTGCATGACCTCTGTAAGAGTTCTTAGGCATATAAGAGTAGCCAAAAATAGCTCCTTGGAAGGTCAGGGAAGGCGTCTTTTCTGCATGTGGATAGCTTTGCATTTCTGACCTGAAACATCTATATGTCTTATAGTAAGCAAGCAAGAATGGATGGAAAGAAAATAGAATACCAAAATGGACTTGGAGGGCAGCCAGGGCCTGTGTAACATGTTCCTTATTCATATCAGCCTGTACAAGCTACTGCCAGCTTTGGAGATTTTTCCGTACGTGAAATGGAGAAAACCTTAATTAACTTATAAACCGTGCTTCAAAGACAGCCTAGCCAAATAAAGGCTGGACTCAAACTGTCAATAGATGAACAACAGCAAGAGGGACCCTTATGTTTTAAAATTGAGCCATAGGTTCACATCCAAGTGATTTTAAGCTTCTGACTGACCCCAGAGTCTGAAAGAAATTTCAGCTTGTCAGACCGAATGTTCTCTTTCTTTTGATATCTGCATGCTGAGATGGAGTTTACGAGAAGCTTTTATAGCAAATCCTGAAGTCAGAGTCACTGCAGAACACTTTAATTATTGAATAGGCAGGAGCTAATGTGAGAGGGAAAGGCGCTCTGTTTCTCTGCATAATAATCTCCCCCCCGCCCCTTCCTGCCCAAATCCCCTTGGTTAATCAGGTTATCTTTGCCCTATTTCTCTCAGGGAGCAAGCAGAATGCAGCGTTGCTAGAAATGGAGGAAGGGAAGGAGGAGAAGGGCATGCTGAAAGCAAGAGTGGGTTGAGGATGCTCCAGAAATGAAAGCTTCGCTTTGGCAGAGTTCCCAAGATCACAGCAGGATGCCTTCGGGCTGTGGGATGTCTCTGTGACCTGTCACGCTTGCTGACATGCATGATCTCGCATCCCAGGCCATGTGCCAAAGGACAGTGAAGGGAGCTTGCCTGTCTGCGCTCCACCTGGAGGCATTGGTGGCCTCTGCGGCCAACAGCTCCCTCCCCAAACACCCACTCAGCCTGTTTCAGCTAAGAGACCCTAGGAGAGAGGAACTGATGGCCCTGAGGGAACACACTGCCTGACATTTGCCTGAAGTGCAGTGGTTAATTCTGTGGGGGCCAGTGTGTGTGTGCATGCACATACACACACACAGAGCTGTATGTGCTGTATGCTCTTGTGCAGTCATGCAGCCTTTAGTTCTTGCTGTACTCATCCTCTTGGACATGTGGCTGCAAGCCACAGAAAAATAGCACAGATGGACCCACCAAAGTAAAATGCAGCTATGAGAAGCAGGGAGCCAGCACACACACAGGCAGCACTGCTGACCTGTGTGCTGGTGAATCTAAGTTTCCTTTAAGTCTTGTGATCCTGGAATTTAGCTCTGAGCATGCTGAGGTTTGGGGGGTTCTTCATATGGGTGCATGCCTTGGAAATGCTCTTATCTCGAATTATAATGGACAATACCAGACTGGGAGACTGAGGTCCAAACCTCTTTTGTGATCAGTGTCTAAACCCAAATCTTGCAGCTTGAAACCATTCCTGAAATGTGAAAAATTGCTTGTTCTGAGGTCTGGGTCTGGGCAAGCTTAGGAGAATAGGGTAAGTATTGATAGGAGAATTAAGTGCAGTGACTTGGGTGATTTTGGGAGCATGGCAAATAATTCAGAAGGATGTAGATCTGCATCTGCATTCTGTGTTTTGGGGTTGAATTTATCCAAAAGCTCAAAACCAAACCTTTCTAGACCAAATAATGAAGCTTCAGGGAGTTTATATGTAACCCTGCTTCTCTAACGCTCTGATCAATTGAATCAATTCAGGCTCAGGATGAATTGAATATCAGCCTATGCTTGTGTTTCAGTTTTGCCGGGAAGAGCCAAGCCACACAAGCATTGCCTAATTCAGTCTTGTGTGCTGGCTTCTTTGCTTGGATCATGCTGCATTGTTCCTTTGAGACACATGTATTAGAAGAGATTTTTAGCACCCCTCTTTGTTAACAGTATGGATCAGGAATATTTTTGTAGCTCAAAGCCAGGTGAATGCTAAGTCATTCTTCCAAAAGCATAAGCATCAGCAAATGCAGACCTGAGCTAGTAAATCCTGGAGTTGTGACATGATTTTACATGTTCCCCAGCACAGAGCAGAGCTAACTGGATGGCCACAGACTCCTGTTCCTGCAAGAATGAAGACAGGCAGGAAATGAACCACTGGAAACCATTCCTTGGCAGGAGAGAGCTGTGGAAAAAGCAAGGTGTAGCAAGACCTGGGCTGTTGCAGAGCTAGGCCTTGCAGGTGCCTATAAGCTACATGGGGATCCTGGATGCCTTGTTCCCACTGTGCAATGCTCACTGGCAAGCATACGTTGCAGTGCGTGCCCAGAACTTGCTGATGCCCCAACATAGTGTGCTGCCATGGCCTGGTTGCTCGTTGCTGTAAGACGCTGGCCAGTGCTGTTTGTTACGGCAGCTTTGCTGTGCTTGGGCCTCCTCTGTGCAATCCTTCTTTGCAGCAGCAAAGTGCAGGAAGACTGAGTTGCTCCACAGAGCTGCTGTTCGGTTTAACTGCAGTAGGCAGGAGGGAATGGTCACAGCATCCCCCGCCTCGCGAGAGTGACAGTCGGTTGTTTCTGCGTGAGGAAGTGAGGGGAGAGAGCTGAGCTGTGTGATGAGTGGCTTTGGTTCAAATCTGTACTAGGTAGGAGTCTGCCTTGCCAGCCTGTGCGTGGGAGTGCTGTCGGGGCAGATGGTTAGCAGCCCTGCTGCTGCAGGTTTAGCCGGCTCATGGGGAGCTGCCAGTTTTGTGCAGGGAGGAGGGCATCCTGCCTTTGGGAGGAGGAGAACGGTGCACTATGTGGTAGCCTGGAGGCTCACCCAAACACAGAGCAGTCTACATCTGACTTGAAGGCGGAGCGACAGCATGATCTGAAGAGCAGATCTCATAAGTGGTTTGCAGGTTAACAGGAGGCTTTTTCTATGCCTCTCTGATACTGCCAGGTAAAAAGCTGTTAGTTTCACAAATACATACATAAATCTCCTCTTCTCCCTAACCTTCCCCAAACTAGACTTAGGCTCCCAGAGTTATGTGACTGGCTTAAAAATTCTGAATTTACCATCTGGTGTACTTCTAATTGTCTTTCTGTTTTCCAAAACCTTAATTCCTGTTTTCAAGCTGCTTTTTTTATAAGCCAGGAACTATTGGGTTTTGTTTGTTTGTTAACAAAGCCCCAGGACTCCAGAAAGTGGAGCTTTAAGGAAACCTGGAGCGATTGCTCAAATCTAGTAGCACTGAAAGGAAGCTGAGAGGCAAAAAGCTTAGCTGAGAAGGTGGCCACAAGGCAAGGCTGAAACAGTGGCTCCATTGTTTGACTTTTGCTGTAGCTGGTGGATATGGCTGCATGTCCCAGGGAGTTGCATATTATAAATACATGACTCATGGTGTGCACAGCAATCAAGTAATGAGGTAATTACTGGACCAGTGGGAGAGGCGTGCAAGCAGTATAAGTTGTTAAATAATTAAAAAAAAAAAAAAACTACTAAAATTCGAAGTTCAGAACTCTGCTCCTATGATCTGGTTTTAGATGAGAAAGAAATAGGAAGTTTAGAGATGAAGAATCTTGAGAATACCTGCCTCAGTTTTAATTGCTGATGGTGATTTTGATAGGGCCAGTGGCTATACTAACTTCTGCTCCCAAACAGTTAAGTTTTTAACCATTTAAATTATTAGGCATCTAATGCATTGAAGGTCTGATTCTGCAGAAAGTACTGGTACAAAAGATCCATTAAAGTCAGGGCATTAAAAAACCCCAATCTTTGGAAACCTTGATATGACAGCATGGGGTGAATTTCGCCCACAGAGTTCTGCACAAGTCCCATAGGGCTGGAGCTCCTTGACTAATGGAAATAGGATAATTCTAATCTAAAATCTCTCATCCTTTCCCATACTGTTCTGCTGAACATATGACATGGAATTTGGGGAGTGAGGAATAAAATGTTAGGATTTTAAAATTTAACATATATTAACGTCTCCACTCTTATGTGCCATTTGAGGTATCCTACAGAGATCAGGTTCTTGGAAGTTGCATACTTCATGTCTGGACAGCCAGTACTTCCTCTAAATACAGACTTGTTAAGCTGTTGCACAGTGTTTCTTTGAAGTTTATTGTCCCTGGATTGACTTAATCTGTCTGGAAACCTTGAGCAGAGCAATAAACTATTTATTTCATATAGAGTCTTGAATGTAGGTGTGTGAGAAAGTTTGGTAATGCTTAATATTGGCTGACACATTAAATAGTTTGTTGCATTTCTAGTACTTAAGGATGCAAGTGGCTTGCTTGTGATAAAGCAGCTTTGAGAAATTATTTACGTGCAAAGTGGAGACAAACTGCTTTTCATATGATTTGTATCCTTTTGAGGATATAGCACCTTCTAGTTTCTCTGAAACAAGCATAATCACCACTATCTTCTTTGATAAAGAAATGTGAAAAAGACAACTCGTTTTCAGAAAGTATTAATGGCCTGCCCAAGTTACTTGAAAATGCCTGTTAGTCTCAGCCTTGTAACTGGACTAAAGATGTCATTAAAGGCCTGCTGTAAAAATGGTTGCGCAAGGCCCTTAATAGGGAAATTAGTTTGAACTTTGTGCTGATGCAATTTCCTGATTCTATGTAACTTGCTGTTATTACATGCAAATAAATAAAGGGGAGGAAAAAACAACATATCCAAAAGTAAGGTCAACCGTTGGACTCTGGACTGCTTGATGTAGTGGCTGCAAACATGCAAAAAATATTTCAGGGTTATAAAAGATTTGCCTTCGCAGTTATTCTATGAACTGTATACACCTAATGAGCCTGAGGACTATTCTGGGAGATGCTCAGAAAGGTTACCATCCATGAAGCAGTGGCACTTCCACTAGGGCTCATTCCATAGTCAACCAAGAGAAGTTGTTCCGTGGATTCATCCTCTGGAAGAGCTGAAATTGGTCTCTCTTCTTCTTGGATGGGTTTTCAACCATTGTGGGTTTGGACACCCTTAGAGATGTGTGTGTGGATCCTTGTGCTACAAATAGAAGATAAGCTTGCTTTACCTGAGACTTCTTGTACATCTCTTACAATTAACCTGTGGACCTTCAGTGGTCACAGACATGACTCTTCTGCAGCCATGGTTTTATCTTGCATGAGAATGAGAAGGAGCCCAGCTTTGACAAGATGAAGTTAGCCTTTGTCAGTATCCTTCCTACTGCTCATCTCATCCACTCCATCTGCTATCGGGTATCCTTAAGTATGATGCTGGAAGTCAGCAACAATTTAAAAAAAAATTAGCCAATGTCTCTGGGACATCTTGCTGAAAAACAAACCTCTGTCAGTGACCTAGATCCAGTGAAGTTTTGAATTATTTAGATCACATCTTGCAGATAATACAGAAAACTTGTGTTTGGGAGAATGCTCTCAATTTTAGGTTGAATTAGGTAATCCTTTCTTTTCTTTATAAAGTTTGCTGACTAGGGACAGCTGAAGGGCTGTCTTTGACCACTGGTACTGCCCTTTTGATTACATAAATGTTCTTAACAGTTGATGGTAATCTTGGGAAATGACACATCTAAAATGTTACCCTGTTTGGTTTTTTTTTTTTCCTCATGCTGCTGTTTGGCAGATGCAGATTCCAAAACAGCTGTACAGGTTAGGTGTGCAGCTGGCAAGGTTTGGGCCCTGTGCTACCCAGTTAGGCTCTTGCCTAGCGAAGTCAGTAGGAGGGATGGCCCTAGGGCTGGATTTTTAAAGAACCAGTAAGTATTTTAATCCTGCTGCATCCAGTGGGAGTTAGATGTGCAAATACTTGGTTATCAACTGTACCAGATAGGTGAGGGAGCTGCATACAGAGCTTGTGGCTCTAGCTCACAGTGTTGCTGTCTGGACATGCCATAGGGGTCTCACTGCCACCGGTACCCGTAGGCCTCCTGCAAAGCATGCACTGCTGCAGCATGGCATTTCCTTACACCTAGTCCGTTAAAAAGGACGGAGCTATCATCATGTTAGTGAGCTGAAAACGAGTAATATGAAATATTTGTCCAGTTTATTAATGTGAGTTACTGCAGCTAGTCCAATGCTTCCTGGTGCTGCTGTAGGAACAAATTCAGGCAGGAGCTTGCCCTGTTGCTGCTGGGAAGAGAAAGCAGAAAGGGGGCTGAGCAGTGAAGCCTTGGAGTTTGGAGCCTGGCATTTGTTTTGAGCTCATCCTTTAAATGAATTAAAGACATTTCTTCATCTGGCAGTAGTGCTTGGCATTGAGATTTACACAGGACTGTGACCAGCTGTGTCTTCATTAACAAGCTGTGTGCAATAAATGGGGTCAGATATTGAGCAAACAGTTGATGCTAAGGACCTGACATCCGCTTTGTATGTGTGCTGGAGGCTTTACTTCTGGCTAACTCTAGTCGTGTGGACTGACACCCATTAGCAATTGGAGTTCATCCCTGGTTTAGTTGCGGACCAGGGAAATCTGCTTGCATGCTCTGAGACTGCCTCATCATCTGAAACAAAGCTCAGTAACCAAGAACACTTGGGAGATTTTGCTTTAATAGTTTGTTCATGATGTGAATAAAATGCTGATATAGCTTCACCTGGTACCCAGGAGCTCCGAGCTGTGTTGTGTAACACAGCAATATGTGCTTTAGTGGTGTCTAATTATAGCATCAGATTCTGATTTCAGATAGCTCGATATTTATTATTTAAAAGGGCGGTATATTTGGAGGAGAGTAATAATGAAATAACTTGAACTTGAAACTTGAATTTAGGCAGTAGTGTGAGCGCAGAAGCAGCAAAGCTGCCTTACTAGCAGACTGTCCCTCTAGCCTGTGCACTGATGGGCAGCCTTTCTTGCTGGCGCCAAGCGATCGCCGCCTGTGCAGGAAGTGGAGCAGTGTTGCATAAAGGGAAGAGACAACTGTGAGTCAGGGCTGGAGGGGAGAGACGTTCTTGCAGGGGCAGAGCACAAAATGTCAGCGTTTGAATGTAGAGCTTCTGGGCATGGCCGTGCTGTGTCCTGTAGGATTAAATAGGAGTCTGACTAGGACAGAAACAAAACTTGATTGCTGCTTCTGCTCAGTTTTGTGAGCTTTTTTCCTTCATTTCTGTGAGTTTTCCTGTGGTGGAAAAAGCATTGGGTAGTCCTACTGAGAGACATGTAGCATGATGCTCCTCCCATCCCATGAGCTGCAGTTTAACCACGGATTGAACCAAGTTGACAGGAAATCAGCCACTGTATTGTAACATGCAGCTTCTCTATCCGATAATTCTTCTAGTGGAAGATTTCCTGGTACAGTCAGGTTTACTGCTATTGAGACTCCCACATCCGATGCTTCTGTGGACAAAGATTTCTTTGAGCAGCAGAACAGTTAGAGCCCTCACACCTGCTGGCGGGGACCTGGTTCTGGCTGTCTGATGCCAGTTGCAGCCTGTCTTGAGAGCACCAAGCCTCCAAAGCTGCCCTTGCCAGAGCCAAATCCAAACCGGTAACAGGCTGCAAAAGGTGCTGTTAGGTGTTGTGGTGTCTTGCTGCCTACGTGCGCTGCAGATACCTCAGGAGCGGGGGCTGCATACGTGAGAGCCTGTGCTGCAGAGCTCCAGCTGCACCCTGCAGAGATGCAGGCGAGGGACTGTGTGTCAGGTCAGCGTTGCTCACTCTTCTGCTTGCGTGCCTGCCTCCCTAGGAATACGCTATTTCTGAATGTAGGACAGTGCTTCATAAGCCTGTGTCATTACTTGCTTGGGTACAGCAAACAGCTGCAGGGCAGAGGGGCCTGGTTTTGCACTTGGATGGCATGATGTGGTAAACTTCCTGAGAAGTAGCTCTGTGCAGTGAGAGGGTTTTTTTCTGGCTGGTCTCAGTGTGGTCAAACAGTTAGTGGTCCCCATGGAGACTGGACTGAGCCTTTAGGTCACCTCTGCTTCCATCCCAGGTGGCAGAGAAACTAGCTGTCTCTTCTGTGTCCCCTCCCAGGCTTTGTACATCGAGACAAAGAGCCCAAGATACAGAGTCTGGGGGTTGGCAATGCTTTGTCCCAGCTCTCATCCAGCTTGGGCATGACAGGGAGCTCTCAGGGAGGGGTCCTGTGCGAGGCTGCATTGGAAAGTGGCCTTGGAAACCAGGCTGCCCGCACTTAATGGGTGTGGGGGTTAGGGATCAAGGCCAGGCTCTGCCAACCATGCTGCCAAAGCACTTGTCCAGCCTCATGGTTCCCCCAGGGCTGGTAGCCCTGCGGCTGTGTTCCCATCCCAGTCCCACAAAAGGGAATTGCTTCTGCAGGAAGGCTGGGGGAGCAGAGAGGTGACAGAGCAGCTATTTCTCTTTGTTTGCTGCTAAAGCAGAGTAAGAACTAGATGTCACTACCTAGATGACTGTCGCAGTACTTATCCAAGCAGGGGCTGGGAATCACCAGCACCAGTGAATTTGGAGCTGGTAAGGGAATGGACAGTGTTTGGGGGGGGAGGAGGGTTGTTTGTTTTGTGCTCCCCACATGCTTTGGTATGAAGGGTGCTTGGCAGTGAGTCAGCCTGTCAGTGGTGTGGCTTGGTGTGTCTGGGGAGTGAGGTTCGAACCTGCTGTCAATGGAGTCTTTCCTCACGAGAGAGAGAGATCAGCACCAAGGAAACTGCTGGCAGTCTCTGACTGCTTTCCAGCCGGGAAGTGCCTTGGGCTGTCTGTGACCTGGGATCCATCCCCCTTTGTAGACCTAAAGGGGGATTGTCTGTCTTCTGTCACGTAAGGTCTAGAAATTGTGACTAATAAGTTTGAATGACATGAAGTGCTTTGGGGGGGAGCATGATGAAGAGGAGGGATTTTCCCCCCCCAGGGAAAAATGCTGTCCCTGGGGAAATATGGATCTTAAATACCTGGATAGAGATCCCCATTACTTTAGCTGAATAGGGCCTAATTTAAGGATTGGATCACAGCTCTGACAGCTGGTTCTTGTTCTGGTTTATCATGCTAGTGTGTTGGTGTTTACTCAGTCTAAAGTAGTGCTTATCACCTGAGAATGGTTATCACAAAATCTAGTAGTAACTCCGGGGTTCATCTTTGGACTGTTGTATATGTTTGCTTTTGTTAAGATAAGTGGAGGAGCTGTGCCCAAGGGAGTGGCAAGCCACGAAGAAAGACTGTTTCATTTCTGCAGCACCCAGGATCCCTGTCCAAGACTGAAGTCCCTAAGGAAGCGCTCCACTGTCTGCTGTAAAACAGCACAAGCCAGTTTGGGAGCTAGTGACAGAATCTGACATAGGGAAAGTGGCATTTTGGTGAACTGGAGTTAGCCAGAGGGCTGGAGAGGAGAATATCTCATCTCTCCTGTGTTTTCAGTAGCTGCCAGTGTGCTTTTGATCAACGTAAATTCTAAATTATGGCAGGACCCCTACTGGAAGTGCATTTGGAGTCCAACTGAGCTCTTTCTTTCTTGTCCCTTTCTTGAGGGACTGCTCTCTTTCCTCATAACTGCCTGCTTGCTGTGCACATCTGTCCCATGCAGAACAGTGTCATGCTCAGCCACTCAGCATGTAAAACCTAGAGAGATCCCCTTTTCTTCTTAGATATAAGAGGTACTAGTGAGACAGACAAGCCTTGGGAGTCTGAGTGAGCTCATTCCTTATGGGTGGTCTTTATCAGGCGTTCTTTTAGTTTGGTAGTTGGCCTTTGCTGTGACTCCTTAAATGACTAATGAGATCTCTGTCGTCTTAATTCCACCATTTTCACACCAACAACCACACTCCTGCAATTCTTGTTGCTTGGAATCACGGCAGGGCATGCACAAGCCAGGCTTTATGGAGCGATTTGGTCGCCTGAAGGGTGAGGAAGGCAGCAAGCCTTTGAGGGTGTAATTTCCTGAGCTCAGCAGGGCTGCAGGGCAAAAGGAAGCATTCTGCTTTTGGGGACACAATGTCTCCATACAGAGCATGTTGAGGGTACCTAGGTGCCCGTGCTGCACTGCTGTAAAGCATTTTTCATAGTGACCTACTTTGTGTGGCCTGTTCTTGCAGAACAGGATGCTTGGTGCTTACCAGCTGGGATATCTGCTGTCTGGTTCTGGCTGTGCAATCTTTGCACTCTGAGTGCGCACCCAGCAAAACCAACCAGCCTGATAGCAGCATCCTTCCTTGTCCCTCACTCCTGCTGTTGCACTTGATGATCAGCTTGTGGCCGGAAGGGGAGGAGAGCGCGGTGGCTGCGTAGGTAGCAGGCAGGGGAGCTGTGCCCAGGCTCAGGAGTTGTCAGTTAGGAAGCACGTGGCTTTACAACTCGGCGCTTATTTCCTTAACATACTATCTGCAGAAGTCGGGCAAAGGTAGAAATGGTGGGGGCGCTTACAGGGAAGTGGCTACTGTGGGGCTGTTGCATCTGAATTGTCAATTCTGGTCATGGGACATGCCATATGTCAAAGTTGTTATCAATGCTCTTTTATCTGGATCAGCCCATCAGCTGTAGGCGTAGAGGCTGCAGGTTAGGTCAGGGAGGAAGTGAACATTCTGTTGTGATTCATGTGACAGGCTGGAAGTCCTACCTGAGGCCAGCACTCCTTGTGCAGTACCTAGAAAGAGGCAGCTCCTGCCCCAGGAAGTCTAGTCATCTCTGGCCAATTCCCAAAGTGTTTGGGTCTCGTCTTTTTAACAGAAGCTTAAGCTTGGGCATGCTCAAATCCTCCCCTCTTTTCTCTGCAATTTACAATCCAGGTCCTATTGAGGTGATGCAGACTGGTAGTTGCAGGGTAGAAAAGGGAGGATATGAGTGTTGCCAAGAGCAGGACAACACTTTCTCTTATGGTTTAGGGGGTGAAATGCACAGCTGTGGGTGCATGTAGATTGTGTTGGCAGCTGAGTCCTGGGGAGGTTATACAGAAGGGATCTAGGATTCCCAGGCTACCAGGTGCTTGGGGATGCTGTCAAAGTGTGGTGAAGACAGTGTTGTGTCAAAGAGGTGATGGGCAGTCATTTGGGTGAGCACAAAGGGCAGGAGCTTGCTGATGGGGGGAGGTACATGGAAGTGGGGGATATCAGCAGCGCTCGAGAATACTGCACCCAGCAGAAGCAATGATAATAAAGTGATGCTTTTTCATGTCGTGCCTGTGAATGAACTCTGGTTGGAAGGGGATGGAGTGGGGCTGTGCGGATGCTGATGCTCTAGAGAACAAAACTGTCCAGGTTTAGCTGGTGTTTAGAGGAGGGACTGCCTTTCAAAGCTTCAGACTTAATTTGTGGTTTGTGAGGGCTGTGGGTGAGATAATAACAAAGCAATCTCGTTAAAGGGGATCTTAGCAGGCAGGGAGGACAGGGTCTCTGTAAGTCCAGGACACTTTTTCCCTGGGGGTATGCTGACAGCTGAACTACTGGAGTAGTTTGGCTTTACCAGGATGAAGGGTGCATGGACTTTTGTTGCAGGGGGAAGACCAGAGGGCTGTCAGGTTTTGGAGGGGATGGGGACGTTCATTGTGTGGGAAACACAGCAGCTGAGGGCACGTGGACTGGGAAAATGCCAGCAAAGAGCCCCAGCCTCGGCTTCATTCCTCAAGGCGTCTTTCACATCACTGTTGTGGCACTCTGCCACCTGGCTGTGATCCTAAAGCTGCCTGGAGGGCAGAATAAAGGTGAACTGGCACTGTGTGGCCTGGTGGGAAGTGGGGGTGCAAACATACGGACCTCCCTCTGTGAGCGAGCTGGGGCTGCCCGCAGGGTGCTCGCTGCCCACGGCTCGCTGCCCAGGGGCTGGACGCACGGAGGCGTTGGGCTCTGGTCCATGCCCTCTAACAGGCACTGCGCTCTCCGGCCAAACTGCTCCTTCAGTCTGATCAACCGCTCTGGCTGCACCTTGCACCTTTGGGTCTTGTCTCTTCCATGGTAGAGAGTGCAAAAGAGCCCCAATATGCTATCCTCTGTCTAGGATGTTATTGAGGAGAGCGGTGAATTCTCTTGCTCGCAGTGTTACAGACAAGAACTTGTATATCTTTTTGGGGTGATGATGCATTTGGAGGTAGCTGAGGGGAAATGCAGTGTCCTGAAAAAGATCCAGGAGATTGGATTAGGTAATTTAATGGTTCCCCAGGCTTTAAACTCTACTGCAGGAGCACATCTGCTATTAGTTATCAGGCTTTATGGAGGATCGATGTTAGACACTGATGTCTGATCACTATCCAAACTGAAGTGGCTGTGTTCTGTTTAGATCGAGCTCCAGCTCTTGCTGCAAGGTAAGGGAGAGCTTGGAAAGAGGTTCAGAATACTGTGGCTCACACACTGAAACTGTGTTGCAATACAAAGGCCCCAAAGCCACTTAATATCCTGCCGGCAGATAGCAGGCATGCTTGGGTAGGCTCTTCTCTTAAGAAAGTGAAACAGGATGGATAATGGAAAACTGGATCATAAGCTTTCTTGTGGTCACCTCCCCTGCTTATACAAGCGACTTTCTCGATAAAGCAGCTGTTTGATAGCAGTTTTGGCAAAGCATAAGGTAAGCTTTCTAGCTAATAACAATGCTTCATGATAGAAGTTGTAAGGATGTAGTTACAGTATAAATAAGGGAAAATAGTTGTAGCTGTAAAAAAAGCATGTTAAACAAAGGGGTGGTGGGGACAGTCACCCATGTGGGAAAGCACAGGACCTTGGTCAGTGCTTTGTCACACTGGGAAGCTGAAGATCATTGCTTAAAGAGCTACTCTTGTGAGCGTGCAAGAAACTACTTGTAGGAATGGCTCCAGTGGAAAGATGTCGCTTCCCATCCTTGACTGGGGTAGAGCTCTTGTTGAGAGAGAAGTAGCCCAGCCTTTTTTGTGGTGCATCTGAGTATTTTCATCTACTGAAATTCAGCCCACAAATAAGCTGAGCCAGACTTGTGTTAACATCTGCTTTAAGTTATCCTTTCTCCATTACTAGCAAAGCTTGGATTTGAATGGCTGACAAAGCAGCCTGTGCAGCTCTCCTGAACCAACAGCTGCTAGATCAATATATGGAACAAGCAGAGTACTAATCCCTGGAGACTTAAACTGGCTTTTATATGATCAGGAACAGAGGCACAGTAGCACTAGTAATGGTGTAGATTCCCTGTGCAGCAGAAAGAGTTCTCGACCCCTAAAAATGAAATAATTTGACAGTAACTGTATTGTAACCCTTTTGCTCCTGACCTCTTCTACCAGTATGAAGGAACAGCTGAGCTAGCGCTATACACAGCTCTCAATTTAGACCTGAATGGAGCCTGTTTGGGATTTAATTGAACATCAGAAAACACAGCCTAAGCATTAGAGAAGACTTGACTTTAGAATTCAGTAGGGTTTATTCTACAAATCTTAGATCAATGCCAATGATACAAGTTTTATGAATTCTCATTAAAAATACAAGTCAGTATAAAGATTCCAATAGTAATATAATGCATGATGATTCAGTTTCAAAACTTAAGGAATGAACCTGGATTTTGGACCATGCTACAGAAAAGGGGAACACAATGTAGAAGAAAATATTTAGTTTACCTCCCTTACTTTAGGAGGGGCCTGTGCCTTATTGCCACAATACCTGAAAAAGCAGTATGAAGTGCATAGCAGCCTTGCCTGTACAGTCTCTAGGCAAAACTTGAATTTAGTATCATAGTCCTCTTTCTCTCCCCCCCCCCCCCCCCCAGTTCTGTTAATTAAGGTACATTTTGATAGCCTGATATCGCTATAATAATTTAAAGCTATTGCAACACCATCCCCCATAATGATTATAAACAACAGTCCTTTGAACTGTAAAATCCTCTTGTGATGCACTGAAACTTTTCCACCATGCTAACCATTTTGCCCGGTGTTTCCAGGAACACTAAATACTGATTCAAATCAAAGGTGAATTAGTTCCATATTCAAAACTCTCCTGTCTATGATTTTTTTTTTTAATGAAGTCTCAGCGCAGTCTAATACTCAAATGCGTTGTTCATAGCTTCAGGCACAGTTAGAATATGAATCAGACATATTTTCTTCAACCTAGCCTTCTGATATGATGAAAGGTGTTACAGCTTTCACTAAACAGTTGAAATTTGGCCACAGAATTGCTAGATCCCATGCTTTGGAGTGGGGGAGAACAAAACTACCCTTTCTTTCTGGGAGCTGCCTGCACTTACAAGAGGATTAGGCTTAATAAAGCCATACCCTAAGCCAATTTTTAGAGAAACAGTTTATTTATCACAAGAGGTAACTCTTGACAAGATGTGCACCTCATCCCCCAAATGCTGTATATACATCTGTTTATTCCTAGTGACATTTTCACCCTGTCAAAAATAATGGGCGTCTCTCTTGTTGAGCCCAGTCATTTCTTGTAGCAGAACCACATAAACATCACAGAGCAGGTATCATGCATCTATCTGCAAAAGCAGACAGGGAAGCTAGGCTTAACAATATGCATACATTTCCAAACAGAATTTCGGTGCAGACAGTGATGCTTAACTGAAACTCAGCTTTTACCAAAATATTAGCAGAATACAAAAATCCAAAAACACTGGGTAAAAAGAAGCTTATGACTTCCACGCATCAGTTAAAGAAAAACCCCCTCTTGCATAAATGGAGCAGCAGCACAGAACAAGCACAGACTTGGCTATACAAATACATCTTTTCTTCTGTAGGAATTTGCAAGAATTCTCCACCCAGCATCATACTATCATGTTTTAGCATCATACCAATGGTGGCAAAATCTAGTATTAAGCCATCATGCAGGCGAATGGGAATTTCTTCTGCTGTACTGAACACTGCTGTGCTTGCTTTGAATACGTATTGTCACTCTGATTTGTCTTTGTAGTAAATGCATCTTACACTCTTAACAGTCACATTTAGTCAGAAGTAAAAAAGTTCAGTAGCCCATACTGGGCTTTAGTACAGTCAAGATGACAACAAAATACAAGGATGTTGTTAAACTGCATATATTATAGAAAACAGGTTTACTTTGCATTTAAGTCACATTTAATACAAGACAAGTTGGTCTGAAACTATGAACTGGTTCTATTTGGAACAAAGTATGGCACAGATTCCCAATATCTATGGACATTGTGTAAATAACACATTTTTCTCTTTGCAATGATTATCAATTCGCCAAAAATAGTGTAACAGTCAAAAGGGAAGAGTGAAGGAAAACACATTTAAAAGAAGAAATAAAAAATGTCTAACAATTGAAAATAAATGACTTCTTTTGTAAGAAACTTTATTTAATTTCATTTTTAAAAATGCATTCTCTCCTCAGAATAAATGCCACCTTAAAAAAAAAATTGCAGTAGCACACACTTGCACCCAAAGGAAAACATGCAAAACTGATGGCTGAAAAAATTCTGCATAAAAATCCAAGACTTCAGGCAAAAGTTTGCCCCCATGTGCCTTTAGGGACCCCAGACCATAAACAGCTTTCAGTGCAACGTCTCTTGCTTCCAATTGGTGGGGAAACATATGGCAGAAGTTTGTCTTCTGACAGCTACACTCTCCCAGATGTCTGAAGCAAAAAACAGTCTCAGCTATATTTTAAAATATCATTGTTAAACTGTTGCAGAAAGTACAAACAGAATTCAATAAAATGTCAGAATCCAGTGAAGAAAAACTTTTGAGTTCTACCCTGTGCCATACACTTTTAAAAAAAAATTAGACAGAAAAACAGATTTTAGTAATACACCCTCTTTAAATTTTTTATTTCTGAAAGCAGCTCTTTATGCAAATCAAAAGCAGTTCCTGAGTAACTGCAGTAAACAGTGTCTTTTAAATATTTTTGCGCCTCAGCTCTTCTGTTTTGGTTCTTCCTTGTTTTTCTCCCTAGTTTTCAAGTTTAATCTCAGTTCTTTTTCAAAAATGTGCAAGTTCAGTTAGCATCGTTTCCAGAAGTCCACAGCTTGCAGGTCTTCCTGCAACAACTATAAGATCTGCACATATGCTAGGTTGTACTCCTATACCTATTGCAGATTTTGCTCTCAAACCTGTACAGCATGCATTTTCACGTCTTCTTCAGCATACGCCGGGACTGCCATGTATGGAACTTATTGTAGGCCGTCTGCAGCATCTCTTCTATATGACTTATCAACTGAAACATTAAGAAGGAAAAAAAAAATGTCCCAGCTACTGGAAAACAGATCCCCTCCCCTCCCTTTGATCAGATACTCAGTTGGATTCTTCCTTTTATTCACTAAGAGTAATCCCACTAAAATCAGAGAGATATGCCAGATCAAGAGAGAAAGGACCTTGAGGCTCTACTGCAAACTATCTGTAGAGGGAGCAGTTCAGAGAGCTGCTAAGCTGAGAAGGTCACAGGGAAGTGACACTTCATTGTGGTGTCTGTTCCAGTATTACTCTGACACTTCAAGTCTGACATGGTGGGAGACAGTTTTGAAGTTGCTGCAGTTTTACTTCATGGTGGAAGTGAAAAATGAAACATTACTTCCCATTTTTGTTGTCTCACTTGGGTATTTTCAAATTATAGTTCTTGACAGTTTCTGGTATTATTCAGCAAGTTATACAGGGACAGAAGACATGCTTAACTGTGTACCCAACTTCCCTCTGCCCATTTCCTAGTTAACAAAAAACTTAAAATGCCCTAGGATGAGAAGTAACAAAGCTACCATCCTCTGATAATTACAATTCAAATTATTAACATGCACCCATGTAATTAAAAAGTATTTTCTCCTTACATTTGTGCTTAAATACTGTCTCCGAATCTTTTCTTGGAATGGGCAGAGCTTTGTAACCTGAAATCTTTCCAAATTGCTCCTCATTTTCACAACCTGAGAGACACAGAAACCAATATTATAATCACTTGCACAGAAGTTTCATTTCCTTTAACAAATTGTTCTCCAAGAAAACACCTTGTAACTAATTCTGGGGGCTACTTTAAGTATGTATAGTTTGAGGAAGAAAACTTACTAAAATATCAGTCTCTAACAATTCTCGAGCACGTATTTATTTTTGAGGCAAGTGCTGTATGACTGAAAGTGCATTGTGCCACTGTGGTAATTTTTACTTTGTCAGTAAATACTATAGATAAGATATTCACAAAAACATATTTTTTTGCTTCAAGCAAAGACCGTACCATGGATTTTCAGGCCATGTTTTGCAGCAGAAAATCCAACATATCTGAATGCAAATTTTTATCTTTGTGATCCATGTGAGGTCAAAAGAAAGAACAGCAACAGAAAAACTGTAACAATCATATACCTGGTTGTAGATAGACATCTCTTCTTGAAGGCTTTTGTTCTAAAAAGCAGTGTATGTTTTGAAGCTATGACTGAGTGATTTTGCAATGGATAGAAGAATAAGGAAAAATTTCTTGTAACTGTCACTGCAGAGGTTATGTCCAAGAGCTGGGAAGGGGGGGGGGGGGCTTTAGTTGGTGTGTGTTAAATTGGCAGTGAGAAATCTGCAGCTGGAATATAGCTGACCACGCTGTTTGGGACTAGCCTACAGCAACTGCTCCTGAAGGGTGCTAAAAAGCATGCAGGGACAAGGATGATTTTAACCAATAGCAACAGCAGAATTGCTGAAAAAAGTAATGTCTTACATTGTTTTGTGACCCTTCAGTTCTAGGGATGAATAAGTGCTGCACTGATTTAAAGCATGTGTATTAGTTCTATACTTCAAGTTAATGACAGTCATTCTATACCACAATCTGGCCACATCATAACCAGGGCCACACTAGGAAGCTCTGCCTTACCTTTTCTTCTAGGAATGGCGTGTTAACAGGAAAGCAGGACCAGAAGTGTCGTAGCAGTTCCCCTACTGCCACGTACAAGTGTTTTAGTTCAGACTGAACGTCATTTGGCACCATCTCTGCAACAGGAAAAAGATTCTGTCACATCGCTCAAAACTGTCATATGAAAAATGAGAATGTAAAGCTAATGAAGGAGTTCAGCAATATACATTTCTACTAGAGTCACGGAAAGGTTGGCTGGGAGGGAACGCTGAGGTGCCTTACACCTGAAGTAAGACTATGCGCAGTATTAGATCAGGTCAGCCACTATTTATGGCTATATACTTGGAAACTTGTATATTATATAGGGAGACCTATGCCAGGCAAAGAATGGACACCAAATTTAATCCAGGATTAGAAGCAGTATATTTGTATTGTTCTAACAGTGTGGCAGTACTGCTTCTAGGACCAGCACCTTGTTCTCTTCACAGCACAGTGCTAAATACCGTGTGGTGGATAGTGCAAGCTTTTCCCTCTCTCTTACATTGACAATGAGGATACGGTCATGGCATGTGGAAGATGAAAAATCTAGGCAGGAACAGTGAACTGTATCCCAGATACTCTTAAAGAAGAAAGGGCGACAGGGTTCAAGAACAGGGAAGGAACCACAGTCATAAAAACCAAAGACAAAAAGCACAAGCAGTCATTAAGGATGACAGGAGCACAGTGAACTGAACTGAACAGTGAATAGCAAACTCTAGGATGAGGCTGTTTGGGAAGAAAAAAAAAAGTGGTGGTCAGGCTCAAAGAAGTGGAGCGTAGCACCCAGTATGTCAACTGGGATGGGTAAGAAAGCCTCACTACTGCTTGCTGACTCCTTTTCTTTCAGTACCATAAAGAACTCATGCTTGCTTTTTTCAGCTATCTGAATTAGTTTCTGCTGCTCTTCAGACCAAGTAACACAAGTTAAACTGGAAAACTCTTATAAACCCTGCCTTGTGAGAACAGGGATTCATCTGCTGTGACACTAAAGAGAAAGGAACTCAAACTGGCAGGAATGGGACAACAGGGAAATGGGTGGTTGAATGGAGATGTGAGAAGGAGGGGTTGTCTGTTTTGCCCTTGCAGTCTACAAGAAAGTTGTCCTTTTTCACAGCAAGCTGTGGATCTTAAATGCAGGGTGCAAAAAACCTAGTTCCAGACAATTATCTAGGCCTCTCCTCCTTAGAGCTTTCCCAGAGTATGCCTTTATTTTCTAAAATCCAGGGGGGAAAAAAAAAAATCAGAAAAGAGTAATGCTGACCAAGCAAAACCCCTTATCTGTAAGAGGACTTAGTATCAAGTGCATCCTTCATCACTTGCTCTGTAAAATTTTCTCTCATTCACTTGCCTCAGCACTGGTATAGCCAGTACCACCCTCGTGGTGTGGCTGGGTTGTTGCTTTTGTATTGTTGCTGTAACCCAGTCTTACTCCAGCTACATGTTTCCATAGTTTCCTTTATCACTGTAACAAATTCTAAGAGGAAGATGAAACAGCAAGCCAGGTACTGCTGTATAATGCAATAAGATAAGATTAAAGTATTATACATCCTAAATCCTTACGGTTTATGGCTTGCTGTGTTCCACCCTGCATAAGTGCTCCTCCAGGTGACAGGACTGCAATAGTGCTAGTAGCATCACCACTTGAAAGAACCTGAAGGGAGAGAGTGAACAAATATTTCAGATCACTTTTTCCAACAAAATCTTTTTAAAATAAGTTGTATTTGAACTCCAATGGCAAAGATACAGTTGAGCAGATACAATGAAAGTTCTGGTGAAGAGTCTGCTCTTCTCCAGAATTAGACACAGTGCCTTTAAGGGCTATAGCTCATGTTTTCAGCGAAAGCTCTCCAATTAATTACAGACAGACAAACCTTTTCTTTACCTAGTATGTGAACTGGCTGTGTAGCTACTTTGAAATAAGACAGAGAATTACTATACAGAAATGTGACACATTCACAGTTGTGGCTGCTTTACTTGAGGCCAAATCTAGGTTTACTAAGAGAGGAAGTTCAGATGCTGCCTGGGGAGATTGGCTACATGGCTATGCTGCCCTCCAGTTGCCAGGACAGAGCTTCTGCGCAGCCCACAGCGAGATCTACATCCTACCTAAGTGCATTTAGGAGCTAAAGACCCGTTCAGTTATAAACCTGCTTACTATGACCTCCTTAGACCATTACATCCTAATTTCAGGGAGTGGGATCAATAATATTGGCCTGTGCTTCATGTTGCATGACTGTCCTGCTTATCTACTTTATACCTTTACCGTTTCCTCAAAAGAACATGGTAACAGTAGAATATAACTCTGAATATCAGCAATAACTCAGTTTCCTATTGTTCAGATTTTAAACACAATAGCTCAAAAGGTATCGCCTAAAGTTGTAAAACAAATTGAATAACATAAAACTATTGGAGATAATTGAGTTTACCCTGAAAAATTAAAATTCCAGTAGACATGAGACACAAAATTGTATAGAAAGCAAGGTGCTAACATCAAGAAGGGAATTTTGAGTATTCTTCCATACCTGAGTTAGTTTGGGTACATATGCTTCCATTTCTTGCCTAATACTATGAAAAGAATTAATTATATCCTGACTGGTTGCATATTGCTGTGATTGAATTGGAGTTGGACCATGATAATACCTGTGAGGTGAGAAAATGAAAGAGAAAAGTGTATTAGTAGGAATGTTGGTAAAAGAGAGGCCAAAGTCAGTGGACAGTTCTTCAAATGTTTCCAATTTTAGATGCTTTGCAGCTGTTGACACTACTATCTAAATTTTATTTATTGACAAACTAAAATACACTGCCACATGGGAAGAGGTTGGGTTTGGGATGGTATGGCAGCAAAATAAGAGAACTTCTGTTGTTGAATCTGTGAGTGTCATTTTGCTAATGAAAAGCTATCTGTGCTGCCTAGTTCCGGGAATATCATTAGAATGGAAGAATTCACACCACTTTAAATTGAAACTAAGCTAAATGAAGTTGGGTGCACACTCAGAACTGTTCTCTTTCCTGTGGTATCACTTAAGTTACATCTATGGTTCTCAAACTCAAAAGTCTAGAAAACAAGAGGACTATTACGAGAAAAATACTAGACCAGTGAGCAGTCCAAACTATCCCGATTGCGCTTTTTTTTTTGCCTGGGAGTGGATTTTCCTTGGAATCGTATATATTTTCACATGTAACACATACATTTTTCCACTGTAAGCTGCAAGAAAGTGCTGAACTGTGAATACAGGTCTGTTAGACTTTGACAGAAATTACATGTCAAAGCCCTTCAAGTAGGCTTACAGAGACTTAACTTGCTGAAAAGCAAGATGAAATCAAAATACAAATTTAAATGGGAATTACTTGGAAGTTGGTTTATGAAGGAGTTCATATTAGGTTTCTAAACTTAGCCTAAATACACTTGAGTGTGGCACAAGTAGACTAAATCAGCTGATTCTGTGCAGGCTGTGATGAGAGACCTGTCAGATTTAATATGCTGAAATAGCCATACATATTTTGTTAACTTACCTATCAGACTTCTTTAAGTTTAGTGCAATAGTTTTAATGCTATTATTCTTTGCTAAATCTTCATATTCAATGGACTCCTGCAGTTTCACCTAAAATAAGCCAAATAATTATACACATTACTAATGAGGACACAATTCGATGCATCTAGTGCTTTTTTCCAGTTCACTGAGTTTGAGCAGAAGGGTTACTAAAACCTTAAAGAAAGTGAAAGTGTGGAATGGTTCACATCTACCCTCCAGAGGAAGCGGTGCCCAATATTGTTTAAAGTGTGCAATTTGGAAGTCTTGGCACCACCACTTTTTCTGCAGATTCTGGCCAAAACTTGCAGTCCCTACCCCTTCCAAAAAGTGCTCTGCTATATGTAGATCATTCTCTGTGTTCTCTATTTATGTCCATCTATCTCCAGATTAGCAGAAATAGTAATGATTTAATGTCTGGCATGCAAGAGTGTAAGACTAAAACCATAATAGTTACCCAAGCAATTTGGTGACAGTAGAGCTAGAGCATTAGCAGAGGTAACAGCACAGTGATATTAGGTTTGTACAATGAGAAAACTACTTTTGAAGTCTCCTACTCTCATGCTACTCTTTCACTCCTCTTTTCATCACATTTATTCTAGTCCTGGTATATCATTTACTCCCCAGTAAAAAATGCAGCTTTCAGGAAAGTAAAAGCTGTTGACTACCTCAACATTTAACAACATGTGTATTCTACAACCTTTTCTCACAATATACACAGGTTTTATGAGTATATTTGTGGGTCCCCTTGGCATTTTCTGTTTAGGCTGTCAACTCTAGCAAGCGTATTCAATTCAGTTTTGTAGCAATTACAGTACTCTTCTACTTTGTGATCTGCTATGGTTAGTCTAAAACAGGCTGTTGTCCTGTATTTCAGTGCACCAGGCATCACTACGCTTTCAGTTTAACCTCACTTCAGCTTCTGACCTTAAGTGCCAGTTTAATTATCCCCTCTACAAACAATACACTCGATAGATTAATATTGGTGCTTGAACACCAATATCCCTTTCAGATGGATGTTCTCTAGAAGTTTTCAGGCATTTGGAAAAAAAAAAAAGTAGGGGGGGAGGGTGGGCAAAAATAGAACTGCAGTGAATGAAAAGAACCAGATTTCTGGGTCCAATCAGAAGCATGTTGGAAATTTTTTACTTTCATTGGGCACCACTGAAAAGATAAACAGAACAATACTTCAAGGTGTAACACATTTGTGTTTACTAACAGAGGTACAAAGCTTCTTAAAGGCCCTCAGGTTCTTATTCTATATACTTCTACGCAAAGCTAAATTAGTATCACCTCAGGTGCGTCATAAAACAAGTAAGGAACCTTCAGCAATCTTTTGAGAGACAGAGCTGCCAGTTCCATTCAAATAGAATTGCATCAGCTAACTTTATACCTTTTTCATTGGTGGTTGAAAGAAATCTGAATCCCTGGAGTTTCCATCTGTACTGCTGGTCTCACTGTAATGGTCGTTTTGTGCTTCTCTTAAAATAGAGAAACAGCATTAAGAAGAATTCATCTCACAGGAAACTTAAGATACAAGCTAGAGACAAAGTAAATATATCTGTTTCAAAAATTTTATATGCATGTTCACATACTGTATATCAACTTTTTTCCCCTTATGTCTTCATTTCTAGAAGTTGATCTAGATGGAATCAACTCTTCAAATAACCCTGTTTCTCAAGGGGGAAATTCAACAGCAGGGGAGGGTGCTTCTTCCTCTCTTCAGAAATAGTAGCATGCCCACAATGCAAGTGGGACACAGCAAAATCACACCTAAATTAGAAACAGTTTGCATACACGCTTATGCCAACCAGGTATTAGCAGAGCTATGGGAGCCCTGAGACACTACTGTTTCAGAATGAGAGCTATTGTTTTAGACTGGATATTAGGAAATTTTACTTCACTGAAAGGGTTATCAAGCATTGGAACAGGCTGCCTAGGGAAGTGGTTGAGTCGCCATCCCTGGAAGTATTTAAAAGACGTTTGGATGAGGTGCTTATGGACATGGTGTAGTGGTGGTCTTGGTAGTGTTAGGTTTACGGTTGGACTCGATGATCTTAAAGGTCTTTTCCAACCTATACGATTCTGTCTCTTTCTGAACTGAGAAACAGAAACACATTACCCAGAAGGGATTGTTTAAGGTCCACTGTTCAATTTGGGTATGACAGAAGAACAGGAGGGAGCACAGCTACACAGAAGAAAGTATTTAGTTAAGATCTCTCACAGGTAAGGTCTGTAGGATTCGGGGAGAGTGGTTGTCTATAAACCAGTTGTAAAGCAGACTTCACATCAAACCCATTTCATGCCTCTTGAAGAGGTTTCATTTGTGAAGTTTACTGTAAATACATGTAACCAGCTGATAACATTTTTTTTTGGTCAGGGGCAGGGTACTGCACTGGAGGAATCTTTCATCTGATCCACCCATGCCACACTGTTCTTTTGCTTCCTCATTTACTTACATCCATGCACCCCACTACAAGAAGCCCCAGCAGACCTGCTCCTGGAAGGCAGGCAATAGGAATTCCCTGCACCAGACCTCACCTCCACACAGCAAACAGAATACTACTTCTGCAGCCTTCACCAGGGCTAGAGAACTAAGGCAGAAACATTCTTTCCTTTTTAATCTGCTTTGTATGACAACAACTCAGCTAAAAATAGCATTTGTCATCTCAGACAGCTCTGAAGAACTTTTATAAAGTAAAATGCAACCTAAAGGTATTTTAATTTCTAGAGCAAAATACTTATTCGCAAAAATTAAAAGAAAAGGTTGGATTAATAACTGAAGATGTATTTTTCGTTTTGGAAAATCCTTAACATATGTTACAAAAAAGCTTTCACACAACATTGAAACTTACTGTTTCCTGAGGCCAGCTGCAAGGACCATGGCACTATGATGATTAAAGCGTTTTATAATGGCAGCATTGCTACTTTCTCTAGCGGATTTTGAGGCGTTTGATGTAGAGGCCACAGAAGCAACACCATAGCCCTACAAAGAAAACAACATTAGCTACCTCCTGCCCCAAAACCAGAAGGACGATTCTCTGTTTTCCATTCAGTCAGGAAGCCTGCATGCCACCTCCTCTGAACTTTACTGAGCAATACTGCGTCATCATCTGAAGCAGTATTTTCCTGCCTTCCTGCCACCATCACTTTATGTACTGTGAAAAGTCTCCATAGACTATTTTATTCTGCTAACACTTGGCAGTTTAGAGGTGTCTGAGAGAAGAAAAAAATTCTTAAACAGATAGTTTTATAAGACCGTGATCCAAGTAAAAACAGAACTAGCTTAAAAAAAATTTAAGGATCATCTGCACAAAACAGACAGGCATTGATGGCAAGTAAGAGCAAGCAATTGTTTTACTGAACTCTTTCTAACATCTTGTAGGACACCAGCAGCCCACAGGCTAAATGACACCTGTCAGGAGGATGTGATACCACTAGGAATTCAAAAAACCTCAAGCCTTAATTTTGGCAGTGTTCCCCAGTTACCAGTTGGCTGAAGGCAACTCACTTTACCCCATGCTTGGTTTCATGCTTGCAGTTAACCAGCCTCAAAAGCAAACTAGGGCAGTTTGCACAGCACTTCAAACATACCTATCCTAAACTCCTAGTCCAGTTTCAGACTGGTAGCTTTGTACAACTCTTACAAAAAAAAAACCAACACCCCAGCTTAGAAATGCAGCATCATTATTAATTACAACTCAAAAGTTTAAGTTAAATCAATGGCAGAAAAGTACATCTAAGTTATTTCCCATTATGGTGAAATATATTCACATTTCACATTTATAACAATTGTTTTAATTTGTACTTGGAGGCAGGTAACAGTTCAAGTTAGTCATATATTTAGCAAAACACAGTATTTAAAGCTAAACACAGAAAACTGTATAAAGTGTCCTTAAAATTAAGCTGAATCGAACAAATAGCAATGTTCAAAGTGAGAACAAATGCAAAGACTTCTTCCTGTTTTGTGCTACTCTTCTGTACATTGTCACAGCTTCTAAAAGGTAGGAAGAAACCAGAGAGTCCATTTTAGACAAAAAAGCCATCCAAGTGAAATAATAATTCTTTAAAAAAAGAGAAGTCCTGCTTTTATACCCAGCACACTAAGGCAGACAGACAGGTCCACAGGCACAGTCTCCATTTCTTTACACACATACAACTGTATAAATGTTGACTACCCAACCATTGCAACAGCCTAGTAAGTGATGCGTTTTACAATTAGCATTTGTAGTTATTTTAACAGGAGAAGGACCCACTTTCTCCTTAAATGAAACTAAGGGGGGGGTGGTTTGGTTTTTTTGGCCAACTACTTACTTCATCTAATGTTTTATCTTCCAAAGCTGTTAAATCTATCAGAGGGTTTTTTACTCCTTGAGACACCATTGTTTTTAACCCTGTATGAAACAAAGACAAAACCATGAAAAACTGTATCTAAACAAATAGAAATAATTGTGGTATTGTTAGATTATATTTAACCTTTAAAAGGAGAAGACAAAGGTTCTGCAGATGCCCAAGTATCACTGTGACTAAAACTTTCAACCCTTTTCAAAGTTCCATTTAAAATAAGCCATAAACTTGGAAAGTTATTGTAAAAGATCGTCCTACTAATTAGCGCAGTTTTTATCAACTTCTACATATCGCTGAATGCTGTTTGGTAAAAAAAAATTGAAGATGCAGTTATATTAGTTGTATTAGTGGGAACTGGGAAGCCTTAATTGTGTGTTTCTTCTAATTTTGGCACTGTTTTGCTACCCTGTCTTGGGTAGAATGGTAATTTATATCTGGTGATAGCTTTTACTTGTGAAGGGTTGTGGATTCCTAATAGAATGCTTTCATTAGTCAGAATACGTATTAAGGAGTGGCGTTAAGCGATCTCAACTCTCCACATTTCTGTACCATCACAAACCTACCTCAAAAGTTCAATAAAAACTTAAGTCAGATAATATTTTAAGATTTCACATTAAAAAGGTTGACAGACAACAGGGATGGCAACTCCTCTGGAAAATCTTAAACAGGATCCATATTTGTCTGTTACTAAAAACTGATCTATAACAAAACGATAACTGTTATAAATTGTGCACATACCACAAAATGAAGCCTTATGTAAAAAAAATTATTCCATAGTAACTGATGGCAGAGCATAATCAATCTAGGATGATAGCACATTATGGAATTTATCACAGATTTACTGTTGCATTAGTTGCAATAAAGAGTACTTCTAGTGCTACCACTTTCCAAAGGCTAATTTGTTTCAAGAAATGCACTCACTACCAAACATGCTAAGAATAAGCCAATAGTTAACTTCCAATGACAATCTGTAGCTTTCACTTTACAGTTTGACAAACAAGATGCCTAGTAAATGGACATAAGAAAACTTTTGCCTTCAGCTTTGCTAGGTTTACTAGATATACCTCTTGACTGTTGTGCTCTATGATATAGCTAAGACTGTAGCAGCCTACTGCAGTAACAAAGTCAAAAAGCTTACCTTTTTCATCCAGTTTGGCACATTCCGCAAAGAGGTCTTTTGAGCCTGTATTGAGCCTGTCCCGATGGAAATAATGAGACTGAAAAAATCGTGTCCAGAATTCTCTCTCGGTCATGTTATGTGGAACATTTTCTGCATATTTCATTTTTACTGTGAACAAAAACCATAATTATTACAAACTGTTCTGCAAATCCTAATATGGTATTTTATGTTAAAATTTCCTTGCTTGCTTCCATGCTTTCTGTCTAATGCTGTCTTCATTCACGCCGATTAAATGTAAGAGAATGCAGTAGTTAAGCATAAGCAAACAGGTACTCTTTTATGCCCTGCAATGCTAGCTAATGCTTTGAAAAGAAATGCACGTAACAGCGGTCCGAATACTGTAATTTCAATTGCAAACACAAGTGTGATTTGCCAGAGTTCTAATTATTCTCAGAATGGATCTAGTCTCTTTAACTTAGGACCAAAACGAACCAGTGTCAGTGTTCAATACAGTGCATGCAGTTCAATCCAATGATGGAAATCAGATTCTTTTCCTCCCAAAGGTGATTTCATGAAAAATAACAAGTATGAAATGCTGAGTAGGAGAGTATCATGGGAACCAAATATCTACTCACAATTTAAAAAAAGAAAAAAATAATCAATGCAACAAGTTAAAATGTTTTCATTTAGCAAAATCAAGTTTTCATTTCAAAAGCATTTTTTAACACATGCTTCTTCCCATCCCTCAAACAAGGCAGGGAAAATCATCCAGAAGACTGAAGATATGGTCCCTTATGCTTCCAGGCTCAGACTAACATTCTAGTTTTCCCACAGTAAGACAGTAAAAAACAAATCTTAAATGCATGTATTTGTTATGTAAAGCAGTATTCTTACCTGCAGGATATGTTCGAAATATGGATTCAATGATATCTGAAGTCAAATTATACCTCAGACCATTGCAGCCATCTGTTTGAGGCCGTACATCAGCCTAAGACAAAGCATACAGGGAGGAAAAAGTCGTGTCTGAATACCTTCTGTAACTGGAGAAGGAAAAAAGCTAGCATCTTGCAATCAAATTCTGCTGCAGATAAAATAATCTTCTTCCTCCAATAATCCATAGCATATTTGATCATAAATAAGTATTTTTAGAATGAGAAATAAAAGAGCATGCATTAATTATTCTACATGCCACTTAAGGGATGATTCCACAAGTAGACTGTAAGCTTTAGAAGATGAAAAGCAAAGACCACTCCATCAGTCAAAAGAAGGTATGCTTAGTTTAATATATCCTTGTTTCAAAGTAAAAATAGGCAATATTTACTATATATGTCTAATCTTTTGTTGTTCATTCAACAATTCAGCTAGTGAATAACCAGTGATGATAATGAAGTGACAAAAATGGATTTATGGCTCTTACGCCTTATTTCCTTATACACTAAAAGCATCTCAGTATAACTGATAAATGATATTGAATTTAAAAATTGAGGGTAAGCCTTAGTCAGAACTTGCAAGTTAGGTGTCAGTGATCTCTTTAGAAAGCTCTGGAGCAAGCAAGCGCTCAGTCTAATTCTCAGTAACAGGAAAAAGTACATGGTTGCATGTACTGCCTTCTTTTCTTCCTTTTCCTGTACACCTAAACTTTAGGTTTTGTACCACCTTCTTCCTAGAGAAACACTTATTCTGAGCACAGACAGATAGTTATTTTAACTTCAACTAGGACACAAAAATATCTGAAGTTTTCTTCTTCACAAATGCAGAGTACACAAACACGACCAGTTATTTTAAGAAAGCTTCAGTTTTGAAGGTTTGGGGTGTTTGTTGTTGTTGTGGTTTTTGTTTGTTTTGGGGTTTTTTTTAAATGTTAAGGTGTAAGAATAATGCGAGACAGGAAATCAGAGCAATTAAGTTCATTTGGTAACTGATTCAGGTGTTTCTAGGGGGAAAAAACAAGCGTTTGTACAGCAGCTAAGTCATAAAACAACTCCCACCTCCTCTTTCCCTCCCAAACCCTTGATGTGTGCACAGTCATTACAAAGGTGGAAGTGGGATTCCAGCTAAAGAGTCAATCTGTATGAATTTTGTTGCAGAAGGAGAAACATGTCTCTCTGGGAGGAATCTGAAGATTGTGCCTAGATTACTTTTAGGCTGCATTGAGATTACTGAAGCATGGTTTCTACAAATGGGTAACATAACTGAAAGTTGGGGAAAGATATAGAACGAGCTTTCAGATATACAAGTAGTTCAAGTAGCTGAAAGCAAGTAGTGGTTAAAAAAAACTGGGGAGGGAATAAAACCTTTTGTGTGGAAAGTCTCTGCAGCTTCATTTATGCATGTCAATGCTGCAACAGATACTCTTTGTAACTTACTGAGTTAATACGCTGTAATCTAGTGACTAAGTTCACCATTATTCCTGTTTTACAGAAGGCAGAGCAGCAGTATAAACAACATCTGCCTACTGTCAATTTAAAGTTCAAATTGAGCATCTTAAACTGACAAAATTTTGAGGTTGCAGGCTTGTGTAAAACCTTTACTTTTTTGCAATAGTCTAACTAACATGCAGAGAGACGTTAAGTTGAGGAACCAGGGAAGAACAACATTAAAGTATATGGGAATAAAGTACATAAGCAGAACTCTCTCTTTCCCCAATTTTTTTGCTCTAAAATCCTTTAAGTTAGAGGTTCAACATACCAGAAATGCTGCAGAGATGCCCACATCCTGCTTACTAGGTGCTGCAGAATTATCCCCTGCATTCAGGCTTAAACGGTTGGCCCAGAATTCTTCAGCACTGATTACTTGGCTCACAACAAGGTCTTTATAGAGCTGAAACAAAACAGGATCTTCTTGCAGCATTCTGGTAAAAGAATGTATTGAATAGAATTGAAATGCTGCAGAATAAATCACTAGGATTTCCACAACTAACATGAGTTCATAAAATGAACAGAAACCAACTTTTCTTTCAAAATGCTGTGCATTTCTTAACAAGATTGTGTAAACAACCAATCTTAATAGCTATATTTGTCTCAAAAGACTTAAGGACGGACTAAAAAATGTTTAAGGAATAGCATCAAATGCTAGAAGACAGTAATGCCCATGAAAAAGTTAATGTGGAATTAATGTCTTGTCCTAAAATATTCTATGGTGCTCTTGTGTCTTTGCACGTCCAGGACTGGAGTCTCCTGAACTGTAAAAGCACAAGGAATTTTCTTGAACTTCCATAACAAAGGTCTTGTGGGGGAAAAAAAGGAGATTTCAGCACTATCCAATTCTTGTTTAAGATCTTAAAATTCAGTAGCTACAGGTCTCTGTTCTAGTGCAAGAGTACAGATTACAAAATATGCATGGGATAAGATACCTTAAAACATGCATTACCCCGAGTTGTTTGTTCATTTACGTTTCTGTTGGTGACAGTAGGATCTTCATCACTTAACTATCACATGCAGCACAAGTGCTACAGAAACATGCAGTGTCACCATTTCCACCAGGGAATAATGTTTATGAAAGTTATCATCCAAATATCAAGTATCACCCTTACTATCTAAAATGCAAAGGATATATGCACCTGAAACTTCAGTTAATTCATGTTTAAGCAGCTTTTCATACAGCTGTGTAGCAAATCTGAAACCCACTAGGCTATTTTCAGGGAAGCGCGCATGCATGTTCACAATCAGCCAATAACCTCAACAATCTTTAGCATGTACCTCAGGGTCTTGATCATTTGCAAACAAACAAAAAAATAGGAATCTTATGAATACATAGTACGTGGTCTAGGGAAGAACATGGATAAACTGCAATCTGGACTGAATTAAAGTCTGTAGCTACTTTAAGGATGAAGTAGGATGAGGTGGAAGTGAAAACTTTGTGGCAGGACATCCCTATTATGTTTTAAACACCAAAGTTTTTCCAGTTTTTCTTGTTGGTACAAATATGGATTAGTGGCAATTCTTACAAATCAGTGCAGCAGGAAGCAGTCTGTCACTAATTATTTCATTAGAACTTGGAATTTTGGTACACACCTGACCCCCACATATCAATAAATGGAGGAAGCGCCGCAGGGACTCTGGATGTAGTACCTTTCCAGAACAGGTTGAAACTTTTTTGCTTCATCTGTTGCAAATTAAGCTAATGAAGCCCCATCACTAGACTTGGACTTCTAATCATCAAAAGAACAGACTGTGACTGAGTATGTGCAGAGATTCTGGCTTTTCTGTAACTAGAAAAGCTCTTAATGCTGCATGGCATAATACTGTAAAACTCCATTTAAGGATACAAATATTCAGAGCTAAGACTGCCCATGTACTCAGTAGTAATACTGTTAAAAATAAGGCACATAACAAAGAAACTAGTATGGCAATAGTGCCAAAGCAGTCTGCACTGCTGTAGACCCTAGTGGTTGCTGCAGTACTGGAACCAGTTAATCCTGGATGTGCCAGAGCTCCAGCACAAGGGCTCTTGCTCTTCTGCTGGAAAATCTCCTTGTAAAGATCTGATCTGCCCAATGAGTCAATGCTCCTATGTTTTGAAAAATCTAGCTTTAACTTACCTAAGTTCAAAACTAGAACAGTCTTTGGAAATGGAAGCTAGTATATACAGGATTCACAGCAGATCCTAGAATTAAGTGCAACTCATCTGGGGAGATGCAGAGAAGGGTGCTCTATGGCCACAAGGACTGGTTTAACACAAACATTTTAAAGGAACGGAAGCATATCTTAAAAGTTCTTTTGGGAAAAGGACTTAGGTCCTGAACATCTTCTCAAAACATTTTTTAGAATAAACATCCCGTATGCCAAACAAGCAATTTAGTAGAGTATATAAAATACCAGGACAGAAGATTTGAGGGGGGAGAGGTTATACAGGGAGGGAAGGGAAAGGAAAAAAAAAAATAAATCACAAATCAAGGAAGGAGGGAACTTCTGGAAAAGAAAAAAAATAATCTTTCAAGCAGCTTTTCTAACTGATAAATATAATCTTAAGAAGACTAAAGAGACAGACTGCCAGTTGGGTGCTTTCATCTCATAGCCATGGATGACAAACACTGGGTGGCAGCTGGGCTGGCTGCCTTTGCACCTCAAGAACATGTCACTGAGAACACAAGTATAGTCTCAGCACGTTACAGTTACGTAAGTCTCAAGGAACTGCCTCTAAATTGAAAGTGGAGAGATTTTTACTAGGGAAACAAATGCCGTATCGCTAACGATGTTGCAATAAAAACAACTGTTAGCAGAAATACACTATAGTTATGTAACAATTTAAAAAAAACAAAAAAACTTTAAGGCTCCTTTCCCTTTACCTGTTTTTCTCCTCAAGTTCTTTATTAGCTTTCCTTTTGAACTTGGGCAACAGTTGTTGAAGAAGATCCTTTACCGCATCTCGCTCCTTCACTGCTGTGCTTTCATTGGAGAAGTGGAAGTTGGTTGTGTCCCCTGCATGCAATACTAGCTGAAGCTGAATTTTAGCTTTACCTTCTGGACTGATTTTCTGACCTAGATTACACAGAGAGTATTAATTAGCAACAGACAGTAAGCTTATACAAGAAACTCTCCTCCCTAGAGTATTTGCTTATAAGCAGTTATCCTCATCATCCAATTAAATACCATTATCCTGTGTGTGAATTCCAGCCACAAAAGTGGAACAGACAGTCTTCCCCTTAAATTAGTTTGAACCCTGCACCTTGTTCTCTCTAAGACTCAAGACATGGACACCAGTAGCCTATTGCTCAGTATCCTTCAGCTACTGCTCAGGAGCCCTGATTCATCTTTGCATTCCCCACGTCCTCCATTAGAAAACTGCTGCAAATTATTGTCATCACCTGGACACTTTAACCTCGTACCAATCCAGGCTGCTGCTAAAAGGTGACAACCTCATTCCCCCTTTCCACTTCTTCCTGCTGCCTTTCTTGTACTAGTGTTAGCGTTTGTGCAGCAAGCTGAACCAAGGAACTGATGCACTGAAAAGTAACCCCCTTTTGTTTTTCCAGCTGGACCAGTTCCCACAGAAGAAAAGTGGTAAGAAAGCAGATGCAGGGTGGGGTAACAGCATGTCTGTTGACAGCAAAGGTATGCTGGTTTCAAGTGGAGCGGTAAGCATGTTTAGCCATTAGTACTCCCAAAGTCGATCACCAATGCCTCCAAGGTGCTATTACACCCTCATGACTCATAAGAAAAACCTAACTCCTGCTTCCTTTCTCGTAACCAGAGGGAGCAGAGGCTAGAACAACTATGTTTATGGACTGTTGTGCTATATTGACTTCAGTGTAGCACTGCAAATGGCACTAACCTAACTCTGAATCTTACCCCTTTCTCCAGGGGTAAGGAACAGGGGGACAGGAACCAGATGTCACCACTAAATCGTCATCTCTATTACAAATTTACAAATACCCCCCCTTTTTTTTATTTCAGATGACAAAAAAGAGCATCTTTCATCTAAGTTAAGAAGATTTCAATGCCTTTACATGTAAATATTTAAAATATAAGCTGCTTAAGTGTAAGTAAATAGCTAAATAAAACCTTCACAAAGTTGATTATTATAGGTGAGCAGAGCTTTTAAACTCCTTATCACATTCGTATTTAAGAAAACAGCATATTTGTTCTGATTCATCACACACACTTTTGATCATGCTGCAGTACTTGTATGTGACTTTAAACAGCAATAATCACTAAACCTTTACCAAGTGATGCATACAACTCTCTTTTTATTCCTTCTTTGGCATTACAGCACATGGAATATGAGCACATAATAATTGGAGCCAGAAAGGCAGCATGCTATAGACATTTACTGTTCAGTTTTGACTTGCAAGTACTCTGCTACTGCAACAGCAAACGCTTATTCGGAATGTTACCAGTTAGGGCAAACTACAGAAGCTAGCACTTCTGAAGCTATGGTCTGTTGGATGAAAATAAAACAGCGAGGTTCATTTTATATGAAAATTGAAACAGCTTTAGATGCATAGTTTAACAGATGACATGCCAGATAGTTTCTGTGTTAGACCCTGAAAATCCTATACTCTTCCTCAACCCTCCTCCCACCCTTCCCTCCACAGGCATATGGCGTAGATTATTTTTGTGTTCAATTTATTGCAGAAGTTTATCAAAAGTCAATAGTAAATGCAGTATAACTTAAACATCTGAAGACTACAGAAGTTCTGCAGTAGCATCCTTAATAAACTGGCGATACTTCACCATGGTCCTGTCTCTGCTGCTACATAGAATAACCTAGTCAAAGCTCCAGACCCTTGCAACCTTCCTAACTTACCTACTACCGTTTTATGGCAAATAAGCTTTGGGTTGTATTTAAATGTTTATCAAAATACTGCTTACCAAAGCTGGAATAGGAAAAGTGTTCACTTACATTTTATGTCTGCATACATATGGCTGACTGTGAATCGGTCTTTGCCTTCAGGTGCCCATGCTATCCTTTCAGCCATAAGGTAGAGAGCTCCATCCTGCTTCTTCTGACGTACCTTCTTTACAATCAGTAACACTTCTTCAGATGACGTTGCCATTGTGGCTATAAGGAGCTATTAAAAACATACAGTTGAGCTGATTAGTATAATTATTTTTGCTGTAACTCCTTCACTACTCCTATCTATATTACAACCCACATTTACTCGTTAATGCCTACATAATTTTTGAAACATCCCAGATAAACATGCTCCCCTCTGTCAGTGCAATCAGCAAATTTATTTAACCAAAATACTGCCAGCTACCTAAATAATTCATCTAATTATATTGCTGATACTGCTTTTGCCCCAGTAAAAGACCTGCAAATCTTATATTTAAACTGATAACCAAATTTTCCTGTTTTAATGTTCAGAAGAATACTAAAGCTAAGCAATGACATAAATTCCAAATCTCCTCTGGCATTTGGCAGCAATTCCCTTCTTCAGTGTGAATGGCAGATGTTAAGTCATTTCAGAAAAGGGAAGGATACAAGGTATGTGAAAAATCATGGATTTTTTCAGTTCTCTGTGCTAAAGACCAGGTAGCCCAGTTACACTCCTGTTCTTCTCGTGGTGGGTTTTGCCCAAGGCTTGAACAATGTTTTGTACACTTGATTCCAGCTGGCCAGTTTCCTATCCCTCTCCCCGAAAGTCCGAGGGACCTACTTAAACACAATGGTAATTTTGTCACCAGTCTCACATCAACAAGCCTTTTGATACTTGCTGCATTCTTCTGCCCAGCAGTCACTATCATTCCTCTCTACAGGTTTGCCCTACAGCCTTAAATTTCCCAAGAGATTAAGGATACCGCAAGTATGACTACGTTCTATTAACATACTGTCATATACCTATCAGAAAATTATGTCTTTGGTATGCTTGCTGTAAATGTTTAGTCTGTCCAATTGCTGTATTTTGTACATCATAAACTTTACTATTGATACATAAAACAGTATTTTCAAATGGTGATATGCGTGTTTCATGTGCTTTAGAATACCTGTAATATTTGCTGGGGCCTGCATCAAACTTCAAACAGCAACCTGCATCAGCTATCGTACTACTAGTAGCTATCACAAAATGATAATTCTAAGCATTTAAATTCACATACTTTTTTTTTTTCTTTAAAAAAACAGCAGCAAGATAGGTTATTTCACTCTGACAATCTGGACAGTAGCACAGCATTCTCTTCAGCAAAAGTCTTACAAACCCATCTCCAAAATGAGTTAAGTAAAATACTAAATGGAAAAACTTAATGGCAAAAGGGCTCTGCACTTAAGCTTTGCTCCCTCATCGTTTCAGCCATCCAAAGCTTTGCCAAAGACTTCAGTGATGCTGAGCTGAACGTGGGGTTTCACATCAGCACCACTGCAGCAGTCATTAGAACACGCTGTGCCACGTTCAGAGCAGCCCTGCTAATACCTCTCTCTCAAAGAAAACTGCATGGCATGATTTCAGGACCGTTTCCTAGCATAATCCATTACAGTCTCCCCAGCAGCATTATTCTCTTTCAGTGCTATTTGCACTACCATTTTATGTAGAGTTTCCTGTTGCAGGTCTGTAGTCTCTCATCAGCACCTTATCCTTACCGGAAAAAGGCAGCTGGCCACAGACTCTAATAGACTAGAAACCTCAACATATGCAAGACAGGATTTTGACTTTTTTCTCCCTTTGTTACTTTACAGTCCTTCAAGGTCATTATTATCCAATGCAGTAGAGACAAAGCCACAGAACGCAAAGGAATTAAACCTGTACTGAACAGAAAAAAAAAGGAAAGTATTTCCATAGTCAGGCTCATTCTGATGCAAGTTGCTTTGCTTTTCTACCATCCTATTTCACCCACCTACAACCAGTCTTTCAACTACGGAAGAAAATGATCAGCAGCTAGCAAATTCTCCTTTACAACCACGGCACTTCTAGCACAGTACCCTGCAGCGTGCAATCTGTGAACGCACAATTATCCCACAAGTGGCACATTCTACCTTTTGGGAGGGTGAACGCACTGGCTCAGTGTTGTTCTTATTTATGTCATTGCTGTGCTTCCTTTTTCATGCAGTAATTTATGGTGGCAGTAGGATGATACAACTCACAAGCACAGTAAGCATTACCCAAAATGGAGAAAACCCCGAGCTGCCTTTTGAACGGTACATCAGAAAGAATAAAAAAATATTAATAATCAGGATTTAGGAAAGTTACCGTCTTTCACTAATGAAAACAAGATGGCTTCTTGTTACAGAAGTACAGGAAAAATTCTAAAACAGAAATTTCACCTAGCTGCTAGAAAAGCATGAGGACGGTCTCCTACCCACTGCAGAGGGGAAGGCTGTGTCCTTGCTAAGCACACATAGCACACCAGTCCTTTTCTTTTTGGACACTTAAGGCTTACTATGCAGAATGGTGAGAGCCATCAATGATCTATTCACGCCTGCCCAAATCTCATAACCTCTCTACATTTAACAACTGAAGTTTCCAGGAATCAGTGCTGTGTATGATGACACTACTACTCAAAGGGGCAAGAACTGCAACATGTGTATGGAGAAATTCTGTTATTTTACATCTTTAAGTGGCAATTTTAATCTGCTGCTAAAAGAAGCAGTATTAGAGTTCTTCAGATACAAATTTTGGAAGACAGACCTCTCTCTGGTTTAAGTATCTTCAAGAATAGGAAGGTCAGACACAGTTTATTTTAAATTCTCCAGCAGTAGAGCTTTTGAAGTGATGGTTAATAGTCTGAAAAGCACTTGTATCAATCTGTAGCCCCAACCCATGGGGTATGACATCATCAAGCCTGTCTTGAAGATGTTAATTTCAGCTGCAGTTTACAACTGGCCAGGTCTATCAGGAAGCTTCAGTGTTGGCATAAAACAAACAAAAAAAAGGTCCTGTTTGCTTATCCACCTATAACCCCTCCCCTCCTAGCTTTGTGGGAGTGAATGCAGCTTCTGGAAATACCATCAAATTCCAACAGCAATCATTCCTCTAACGCAGCAACCCTTCCTAACCACTTTTATAACCAGATACCTCTCTTCTCTGTTCCTTACAACACCTGTTCTGAATGCTCTCCATTACCAGCATTCCACTCCAGTCTCTTCCCATGTGGTTTCGTCGAGTTCTGAGCAGAAATAAAGGAAACCTTTACACATTTTAATAATCCTGACTTGGTCAGGGTAGGCATGGGCTGGCAGGTGAGCGCTGACAGCTTTGATGCAGGCCTGGCTGCTAGGTTTCCACTCACAGCAGAATATCTACGCTAATGGCCCGGACTGAACCGCAGTGGCAGGGCATGGAGCCGGGCCCCGACGGTTCAGCCGCACAGCCCAGGGACCTCTGGGTGGGGCCGGGAGCGGGCAGAGCTGCACCCCGAGGGGCAGCAGCGGACCTGTCAGAGGAATACAGCTCAGCAGAACGGGGAGCTGCGAGAAGTGCCATTTGTCCTGGACACCGGCGAGCACAACAGCGAGCTGAAGGAACCCACGGTCTGCACCCCTGAGCCCGCCTGAAGGGTCAATCCGGCATTCTTCCACCGTTCGCATCACCGGCGCTTCGTGTAGCGTTTCTGCCTGCGGCGAAACGGCCCCAGGGACGCCCCGTACGGCCCCGGCAGGGCACTGGTGGGGGGGTCTGTCCGACGTCTGGCGTCCCCGGCAGAAGGTGGCCGCGGCCCGGGAAGGCGGTGCGGAGGCACCTCTTTGTCTCTCGCCCGCAGCCGCGACCAAGCGCTCGGGTGAAGCCCAGTGCCCCCCGGCCGCGATCCCGCCGGCGCAGCGCTGCCATCTTCCCGCCGCCCCCCTCCCCGGGGAGCGCTGACCGGCGGCTGCCGCCGCGCCTCTCGGTCCCTTCCTTCACGGCATACCCGGCCCCGCCAGGCCGCCGCCGTTAAGCGGCCGCCGGCGCCGCGGCTAGGAGCGGGCAGGGAGGAAGAGCGGGAGGCCAAAGGCCGCCGCGGCACCGGCGCGACGCCGGGCCCGCCGCAGCGCTCCTCGGCAGGCGCTGCCCCGCCGCACCCGGGAGGGAAGCGCCAGGGACGGGGCAGCGCGGCCGGGAGGCGGATCGGGCCCCGCTGCCCCTCACACACACACCACACGCACGCACGCAGAGTGCCCGGCGCCGCCGCCTCCCCGTCCCCCGCGCCGGCGGGCTCCTTACCGTGCGGGCGGTGGCGGGGACCTGCTCCGGGCCGGCGTGCTGGCTGCTGCCGGCGGGCCGCGCGGGAGGGGCCCGGGGCGGGAGCGGGCGCTACGGGGGTCGGGCCGCCGCCGGGGCCATGGGGCGGGCAGGGGCGGGCACGTGACCGGAACAAGCCGCGGGGCGCTGGGAGGGCGGGGGAGGGGGAAGGAGCCCGCCTCACGTGACAGGGGAACGGACCGCCACGGCGCGTCCCTGCCGTCACGTGGCGCGGGCCGTCTCCCCCTCCCACCGCCCTCCCCGCTCACGTGACGGGCCCTCCCCCGTCGCCATGACAGTAGCGGGCGGAGGGGGGAGTGACGGGGCAGTAAGCCGCGCCGCCGACCCCCCCCCCCTCCCCGCCGCGCCCGGCCCTCCCCGTCCCCCGCCGTCACCCGGCCCCGCGGGACGCGGGCCCCGCTCGTCCCCCGCCATCGGCCCCGGCGGCCCCGCTGCTCCGCTCCCAGGTCGGCGGCGCCGCCGCCACCGCGCTGCGGGGGAGGGGCCTCCCCTCGGCAACGGCCCGCGGCGGGAGGGGGCGCCGCGCGTCAGCGTCACGTGGCCAGGGCAGGCGGGCGCACGTGACGCAGCTTCCTCCCGCGCGGGCGCGCCCGGCGTGACGCAGCACGGAGTGGCCGCACGCCCGCGCCCCGCCCCGCCCGCGGGTCACGTGCCGCGCTGTTTGGGGGCGGTGCCGCGAGCGCGCGAGCGAGCGAGCGCGCGGGGACTGCGGGTGAGGGGGCCGGGCCGGGCCGGGCCGCGCCGCGCCGCTTGGCCGTGCGTCTGGCCGAGACGGGGCGGCGCCTTCCCCGCCGGCCGGGGGCTGCGCCGCGGCCCCCCGGCGGGGCTCGCCGCCGGGGAGCTCGGTGCCTGGCCGCGGTGGGTGCCTGCGGGAGGGGAGGCCGGCTCGGCCCCGCCCCAGGGAGTCGCTGCCGTCCCCGTGACTTCCTGTGTCCTGGTTCCCGGCCGGTGGCCCGTCCAGCTCTCGCCGCCGCCGCTTTCGGAGCGCTGGTGCGGGCGTTGCCTCGTGCCCGTGCTGGTGAAGCGCAGCGCCGGTGTGGGGGCCGGCGTGAGGCGAGCGGGAAGCGTTCGTTCCCCGGCGCCGGCGTTGCTCCTCCGCGCCCGGCGGGGCTCGGTCTGCGGGGCGTGGCTGGGCCAGCAGCGTCCCCCGCCCGCCTGCTTCCCGCGGACAGCGGCTTCCGAAGGAGTTGGGGGGTTCTTCTGAGCTTTTGGGATACTTTGCTTTACTCCGTGTATCCGAGAGAAAGTAAGATGGGTTTGTAGTTCTTTCCTCAAGCTGGAGGCTGGCAAGCGGGCAGCGTGTGTTCAGAGGTAGGTCAGACGCCGAGGCGGTTGCCGGTTTCCGAGAGCAGAGCTCCACGAAAGGACTTAAAATCTCAGGCTTGCTTTGTTTGATCGAGGTTATCTGTGACCTTCCTCACGACAGAGCGTGTAAAACGGGCGTTAGGGTGTCTGTCTGGACTGAATAATCCAGAACAAAACAGTCCTTTTTTAGTCATCAGAGACGTTTTCAAATCCCATAATTTAAGATTCTTAAGACGTTTCTGAGAGTCTTGAAGAAATAATTTTCAGTCTCTCTGCTAAATGCGTATCTTCCCTTTTCCTAGTGCCTGGTGAGAGTAAGCATTCCCTTTTCTTGTAAGGAAGTGTAAGGTTTCACATACTAGTATTTCTGGGAGGAGGTTATTTAATTTATGGGATTGCATACTAAAAGTTGTTTAGAAATTCAAAGGCTTGAGTATGAAGTGTAACAAGGGTTTTTTTTAAGCAACATAGAGGTCTAAACTTTAAAAATTCCTCAACAAGAGGTTCTTTTAAACTATGTGCTGTTTAGGAAAAATATGAGAGGTTGCAGCTTCAATAACTATTTAATTCTTGGTTCTCGCTCTGTGTTATCTATCTTGTGTGCTGGGAAGGAGGTACTGTGGAAAGGATAGTTTATACATGTTTATGTGTAGTTGTATTAAAAATGCACAAATGCAGGTAATTCTAAATTTGGTATCAGTCGAGGATAATACGCCTTAAATTTAGTTTGGGGGGAGAAGATAATGTAGGTATAAAATGCTGATGCTAAATGTTTTCCTTGAGAAAATTAGTTTAAAATCAAGGGTGCATGTTGTGGGGGGAAGTGCGTTTTACCATAAAACAAGGCTTTTTCTATAGGTAGACAGAACTTGTTTCATAGGTGGATGTAAATATATCTTACAGCTACAATTTAAATATTTCTAAGGTTGGTATCTGATAGGTTAAGTTTTCTGAAATGAACTTCAACAAAAACTTCCTGTAAATGAAGCAGGGGTCTAATTTTGGAGCCCTTGGGCCTTTTTGGCAAACTGAAACCTGATGCTGTTTGAACGGGAAGACGTTCTGTGTTTCTTTAAACACAGAAAAACAGATGTAATACTAAAAAGTGAACTAATCAAGAACTTTATTTTTGGCAGGTACAGCTAAAAGCTGAAATTGTAATGCACCCATGAATGAATAGTGCTTTTCTTGTACATCAATGGCCTCTGTGCCAATAATTCCAGACTCTTACAACCATGTGTTGGCAGAGTTTGAATGTTTGGATCCATTGCTTTCTGCACTCAGGCTGGATTCTAGTCGTCTGAAGGTGAGTTTGTGGTGTTTGGATTTTTTTGTTTGGTCTGGGTTTTTTTTGTTTTGGTGGGTTTTTTGTTGTTTTTTTTTTTTTTTTTAATTCAAATAGTGACCTTATTTGGTTTATTATTTGATTAACCCACAGGATTCATCTTGTTCTTTTTGGGTGTGTGCATGCTAGCTTATGGGGGGCAACACTTTGGGAAGAAGTAGCGAAGATAAAGGATCCTGTTATTCTGTGTGTGTGTTTTCTTAATGTAACTGTGGGGTAAATAATACAGCCTGACAGGGTTGCTGTCTTCTACTGATTGCTACAATCGCAGAGAGTGCTGTTCTAGTATCTTTGATGACTGTGCTGCCAGTGTTGCAGGGGTGGTACACACAGCTGGCAAACAATGAAGTCTTTAAAAAATAACATAATAATGCAAGAAAAAGATACTGTTGTAGTACTTACTAGCAGCCATGTTATGCATTATGATTTTTATTCCTTCAGTGTACATGTATAGCTGTGTCGAAGAGATGGCTAGCTCTAGGCAGTTCAGGAGGAGGACTGAACCTTATACAGAAAGACGGTTGGAAGCAAAGACTTTTTCTCACTCATAAGGTAAAGAATTCTATACAAAAACTTCCAGGGAAAATGGGACTGGGAAAGAGACATTGTTTCAAGTTAATTTTTTATTATGAGTCAACAGGCATTTTCAGCTTGCCGAATTGCCCAAATAAGGTGGAAATTTTGGACTGCTCTATGTAAAAAAGGTTGTGGTACTGGACTATATCCCCAGAGTGTGTGGTGTAACAGATTTAATGAGGTGTGAAAGAAATGACTTGTTGAGAGGGTCAGACCTTTGTTTTTCAAATTCTTACTTTTAACAGCAGCAACAAAGTCACCTGAATATTTAAGACTTAGAAGAAAACTTTGAATATGAAACTAGAGCAACTCACATGTAGATAACTACCAATGTTTGGATGTCCAAACTATGAACTACCTGGATAAGCAAAGACAAGATAGGCTGGCTTGCTTTTGCTGAAAGAGGTCATGGAACAGGGATTGCTGTTTCTATAGTCAGATGCTATTTCCTGGGAGCCACTGCTGCTCCTGTTGTAACGTGAATGCAGCCATTTTAAAGTTGGGAGCATCTCCCTTAGTTCTGGCAAAACAGCTTCTATAGGTGCGAAGACAGGAGACTGATTTCTGTGTTTTCCAAATCAGAGAATGAACTGCATTCATTTCTCTTGATGCTGTCATGTTGTTGTCAGCTGCATCTTTTTAGAGTAAACTCAGTGTTTGCAAACAAAACCCAAACAAACAAGAAAAACCCACATCACAACAAAGCTGTTGACTTTGGTTGTGAATCTGGTTTATATCTTAGAGATAAAAGTTGTGTAGTGGTAAAGGCAGTACAAGAACAACTTTTACCTGCGATTACTCCCATACTTGCTTTCAGGAAGGTGCCATTTCCTGGGTTGCCTGTTGTTTACATGATGAAGACTATGTTGCTGTCGCCACCAGGTGAGTGATGTACTTACAAACCTAAATTCTAGATACATTTTTTTAAGTAGCTTCTAAGTTTCAGACTTGGACATCTGCTGAGAACTTGGAGGGGGGCAGGGAATTAACTGTTACAGGCCCCTACAGAATAATTCCCTGCACAGACAGTTTGCTTAACTTTTTTTCTGGAATAATTGTTCCAGAATAAGTATTATTTCTGTAACAGAAAATCTGTGGGAGAGCTAATGCATAAAGTGAAGTTATGATGATAAATGTCTTCCTGAGACCTTTCAGCATCAAAAGAAATACCTTCATTAACTTGGCAGAGTGAGATTGGTAGTTAATACCACTTACATTGTTTGAAATCCATTTAAATGCTTATTTTTCTGCATCCTTACTGGCAATTCCAGTAAATGCGAGAGTAGCCTTCTAAAGCTGCTGATACATTGTAGTACAAGGAAGGACACTTATTCTTCAGCATTAAGAATGTGACACTTCTTGAAAGCATGCAACCTCAAACACAACCAGCTCCGAGATGTACTACTTCGCTTAGATTTTCTGTTTCTTTGGAGTAATGCATCTTTATCAATGATAAAACATTAGAAGACTTATTCTCAAATTGTATTTTCTTTTCTGATTGTTGTAGCCAAGGTCTTGTAGTAGTCTGGGAGCTGAATCAGGAACGTCGTGGGAAGCCAGAACGGATTTATGTTTCCTCTGAGCATAAGGGCAGAAAAGTCACAGCTCTATGCTGGGATACAGCTGCCCTTCGTGTTTTTGTAGGAGATCATGTGGGAAAAGTATCAGCCATCAAGATTAACACATCAAAACAAGGGAAGGTAAAATGTTGCATACTTTGTCTGAGATGAAGAGGTTCCCAGGGGATGATGTGTGGAATTTTTTTGTTTATTTTAGTAAAGCAGAACAGAGGAAACTTGTCAGCTGATGAAGTTCTGGTAGCTTTGACTGTTGGGATGAAGAACATGTCTCTTGAGACAACAGTAGAAATCCTAACCCGTGAACTTCCCTCACCCCCTTTTTTAGCTATTTTAGTAATGCAATATAAAAATGCTTTCAAATGTACAGAATTAAAAACTGGCCGAGCTTCTTCCCTGGGCTTTGATACTTGTAAATTCCAAGAGGTCTTGGTGTTTCTGAGCCTATTGGATTCCTTAGACTCCAGCTACAGGTTCAGCTGTGTGTTTTAGTTCTCAGCTCAGCTGTTGGTCTGAGAAAGGGCAATCCCAGGCTCTGATTTTGCTTGTCTTTGTCTCGATACTCTTATTCTTAAAGATGTGGATCAGTTAAAATAAGCGGTAGGTGGATGTCAAGCTTACATCCATTATGTTTTGTGCAAAGGGCATGCAAATTAATGATACCAGCCTGCTTTCTAGGCCTTGAGTGTTCTTTAAGTTTTACCATTACTAGGTCCTTTCCTTCTCCTTTTAATCTGTAAGAACGAGCACAGCCTGGAAATAGGTGTGTTCCTCCAGGTCCTTTCTAGCCCTCACGAAAGATTTTGATGGAAAATTGACTTAAAAGTAGCAAGACTATTGCATTTAAAGAAAGAGCAAAAAAATTCAACTGTGGAAAAAGAGGGAAAAGGAGAGGAGAGAAGGGCAAGGCCCATGGAATATGTGTCTGCTCATGCCTGTTAAAGGAATTGGACTATTGAATCTCTCATGTAATGCACTTTGTTTGAGGTAGGGAATTGACACATTCCTAACAAAAAAAAAGGGCTTTAAACTGTCAAAAATGGTGACTGTCTGCTCAGAAAATTTGAGTACAGTTCCCAGTAGTTTCTTATGAATAAGGGATCTGTCTATGACTTTGTTCTGCCACCCATGCAAACTGAGACACTTGTATAATAAATAGTATTTGGATAATTTGCTGCAGAGTAATAGAGAAAGTGAGTTTATGTAAACCACCTAAATCCAATGGAAGATTTTTTTGTATCAAGTAATCCCTCAGGTCTGTCTCCATAAAACTTTTGCTGGCTGAAAGTACTGGTGAGAGAGAATTGACAAAAGCACAAAGCTTACAAGAGCAAGAATAAAACCCCCTCTTAATGTTAAACACCCCACCCCACCCCCCCCCCCTTATAAAAAAATGGCAGGATGCTACAGAGATACGATTTTTTTTTTTTTTCTTAAACCTTCATAATGATTTTGGGAAAAGGAGGATTTAGACTTTTATGCCTCTTAAGCATTCAAGGTTTATTTTATAAGGGAGGGAGAAGAAAGGAACTGCTTTGTCTTATGCTGTGTGTTTATAGCATACATGAGTCTTTTCTGAATTTTGTGATTTTAACTTAATGAAATAGTCTTTGCTTTGAACTGAGGCCCTGTATGCTTGCTTTCTTTTTTTCTTTTTAACTGTAGGCTGCTGCTGCTTTTGTGATGTTTCCTGTTCAAATTATAACCACCGTAGATTCTCGGGTTGTTCAGCTTGATTATTTGGATGGAAGACTGCTGATATCTTCACTTACACGCACTTATTTGTGTGATACCGAGAGGTAAGTTATGTTTTACTTGTAAAATATTGGACTTTACAGAGTCACACAGTTTCTGAAGTGACTTCTGGAGATCTAGTCCAATTTTACTGCTCAAAGCAGAGTCGGGTAGAGTAGATTGTACGGGACTGTGTCCAGTTAGGTTTTGAGCCATCTCCAAGGATGGAGGCTCCACAAGCTCTGTGGGCAACATTTTCCAGTGGTTCACCACCCTCACAATAACAGAGCTTTTTGTTATGTTGAAATAGAATTTCCTGTATTTCCATTTGTGCCCATTGCCTCTTGTCCTTTCACTGGGCACCACTGAGAGTAGTCTGGCTCTGTCATCTTTACTCCCTCATCAGGTATTTATACACATGGGATCAGATGAGCTCCACCCCGAGCCTTCTCTGTTCCAGGCTGACCAGCCCAGCTCTTTCAGCCTCTTCTTGTAAGACAGGTGCTGCAATCCCTTAGTCATCTTTGTGGCCCATTGCTGGACTTGCTCCAGTATGTCTGTGTCTCTCTTGTACTGGGGAGCCTGGAACCGGACCCAGCACTCCAGATACGTCTCACTAGTGCCAAGAAGAGGGGAAGGATCACTTCCCTTAACCTGCTGGCAGCACTCTTCCTAATGCAGCACAGGAGGCTTTTGGCCTTCTTTGCCAAAAGGGCGCATTGCTGGCTCATGGTCAGCTGCTTGTTCACCAGGACCCCCAGGCCCTTCTCTACAAAGCTGCTTTCCAGCCAGTTGGCCTATCCTGGTGCCTGGGGTTATTCCTCCCCCAGTGCAGGACTTTGCATTTCTCCATGTCTGTTTATCTAGCCCATGCTTCCTCAGTTTCTCTGTGAAGATGTTAGGAGGGGCAGTGTCAAAAGCCTTACTGAAGCCAAGATAAACAACACCCACTGCTCTCCTCTCATCTATCAAGCCAGTCACTCTGTTGTAGGGGGCTATAAACATGATTTCCCTTTCATAAATCCATGTTGACTATTCATAATCACTGTCTTTATCTTTCATGTGATTGGAAATGCTTTCTGGGATCATTTGCACCATCACCTTCCCATCACCAGGTTGATTGACTGGTTCTGCTGAAAAAAAAAAAAGAAAAACCTTCATGATCTGTGCATTTGTTTAAACTAATAAATATTTCTGCACCCTGTCTTTTATAAACTTTATGCAGGCTTTATAATATGCATTACAGATTTTTTTTTAAGCACCAAAACCAATTCAGCAACTCAGATTTAGTATTTTTATTCTTCAAGAACAACATAAAATTAATTAGAGTCTTTATTAATGCTGCCTTAACAAGTATGTTTTTTCCACTAGAGAGAAGTTCTGGAAAATTGGTAACAAAGAAAGAGATGGAGAATTTGGAGCATGTTTCTTCCCTGCTGGAAAAAACAGCGGGAATCAGCAGCCATTAATATATTGTGCACGACCTGGCTCAAGGATGTGGGAGGTGAACTTTGATGGGGAAGTGCAAAGCACACATCAGTTCAAGCAGCTGCTCTCATCACCGCCTCTCCCTGTTGTTACTCTCAGGTAGAAGCATGAGTGTTATTGGTGATAAACTTGCTTGGGACTTCTAGACTAACTGAAAAGAACTGCCTTAATACTGACAAGATTAAATAATATCCTAATGCAGTCAAGATTAATCCTAGCTGTCATCTTAATACGTTTTCCTCTAATAACGGAAACCAGCATCTGAGTTATCAAAAATGCCAAAGCCTTGATTCTGCAGGTATGTCTGTGTGACTACTGCAACGAATGCTGCTGTCATAAGACTATGTTTGTTTAAGCAGCCTTGTATTTCCAGGGTTAAGAATACTATATTAAGGAAGTGATATTGTTGTAGTTACACTTGTAACGGATACTTAAATTAAATTATGGATAATTTTACTTTACAGGCTGGATCCTCATTATACTAGTTCCAGCTGCTCTCCACAATCTTTATCTTTCCCCAAGCTACTGTATTTGACGTGAGTATTTGTCAGCGTAGCTTCTTGTTGATAAAGTAGACTTAAAAATAAAAAGTTGTATATTCTCCTAATTTATATTATCAATTTCATCTTTTTGCATAAGACTTTTCCAAGTATCACACTAAACAACTCACTTCTCGCTTGCTGTACTTAAGCCAATGCTATCCCTGCATTTTTTACAGTGACTACCACAATTAACTGTTGCACTGTTAATGTCTGCTTTGCTTGCAGTGAGCACTATGTTATGACCTGGACAGAAAGAGGCATTTATATTTTTCTTCCCCAAAGTGTTCAAGTCTTGCTCTGGAGTGAAGTAAAAGGTAAACTAAGAATCTTTGCTTTGTAATATTGTCTGTTATGTCTGTCACTTCTGAAGTTCTTGCCTAACATGGAGCCTTTTCAGACTCAATTTCTGCAGCTGGATTGCAGAACATTGATCAAAAAACTGTTTTTCCTTGTCATCTGTCAGGGATATCCTTGAATATTAACCCTCTCCCCACCTCCTCCAGCCACCCCCTCCCTCCATACTTCTGAAAACATGCTTGAGAAACAAAATGTGGTGTAGAGTGAATCTTAAAATACAGTAATCAAATAGTGAGAGGTAATAACCTATAGTATTAGTGAGGTAAAACCTGCAGTATCCTTTCCCCATTTCTGTTTATTCATGATTATTGTCAGGTGTCCTATGAAGGATAATCTGGCAGCTGAAAGCTTAAAATCTGTTTTTTCTAACACCTGTCTAAATTGGAGCCAGGGAATGTACTTATTTGGCAGATGAGTGAGGCCTCATAAATGGTTTTGGGAGTATGGCTTTAGGCATAGTCCTAGAACAGTTAGTCGTTGTCAGTCAGTCTTTTCCTTCCCCTTCTCTCCCCACCCTTTTGGTGTTAAGTTTGCAATGCCTTTGTCATGGAGTGTTTGCATGTAGCGTAACTATTTCATTTGAAAACTGCAGAAAGGTCAAGGTGTTTTTCCACTAGTAAATGTTTTCCTTCTGTTTCAAGGCTAACAGTGATGTATTTCTCATCTTTATCAGTCTTTAGTTTTTCATCCCCCTTCAGAGGAAAAGGAAACTTTTCAGTAACTTTAGTGCACTTTTTGAATGCTTTCTAGAAATGCAACTCTGGAAAGTTTTGATACTTGTAACTGTGCTTTATACTTGTTAGATGCCAGCTTACCACTCTTCAGTGTTGGTGTTCCCCATGCCACTCGTGCTACAGTGTATTAGCCTTTTGCAGGCATTTGCAGTCAGATGGGCAATATGTTTTCACCTTCTTTCAGGAACAGAAAGGAATGTTGACTAACGATTTCAGTCCTTTAGATATTTCTGTGCATCTGGTTTTGCAGATATTCAGGATATTGCAGTTTACAAAAGTGAGTTGTTCTGTCTGCATACAAATGGAAAAGTTGTGCACCTCTCCCTTCTGCTGGTAGACCGCTGCGTGGAGCGTCTGATAAGAAGAGGGTTCTGGACACTTGCTGCCAGGGTCTGTTGTCTCTTCCAAAATTCAGTCATTTCTTGCAGAGTAAGTAAATACCTCTTTGTAAATGTGCAATGCAACTTCACACTGTTTCCTGTCCTTTCCATTAAGTTCCATAGGTTTCTCAGATTCATGTTCTCGGAGTTTTTAAAAAGTCTTATGTACATACTTTTAGGATGGAAATTAGCCTGCATATATGGTAACTTTTTCTTTTCACATGTGCATTAGAAATAATAATGTTTCTGTTTCACTGTGTACTTTTAGGCAAGAAAAAATTTGCCTCTAGACAAGCTGGAGCACTTGAAGTCTCAGCTGGATGCCTCAACCCAACAAGATCTTGTTGTGCAGCTGGAAGAACTAATTTCAAAGTTGGAACCTCTAGATTCTGCGTGCAGCAGTAGAAGGAGCAGTATTTCATCTCATGTAAGTGTATTGGTAGTGCCAAAAATGTTACCTGCAGATTTTATCTTTATGGCTTAAAATCACCTCGTTGCTCACTTAGAAGATGAGGCTTTCATTTTTACTATGTCTACTATAGCTGATAATGCTACTTTCTAAAATTAGGTGGGGTAGAGAAGTATGAAATACTGCTACTTGCATTCTTTAAGCTCTTAGACCTCTGCCTTTTTTCCAATATTATTTTGTGGCTAATGGTTGAGATGTGGACAAAGATTGATATGAAGAAGGCTTTCTCCACAGCTGAGTTTAGTGTCTTAACATGCTTCACTAAAGGTCATCTTGATTGTGACTGTCGTTTCATGTGGTGAAAGCTGAATGTCTGAATGCTCAGAACTATCCTAGTCCTGTTTAAAAAATTGTCTCACTCTATCAAGCTTAAACAGAAAACTCTAAGGAAAAAAAATCAAAGCATATTTCTAATATTCTTTTGCATGTACAGCTGCTTGGTATTGCCTTGGCTTCCCAGCAGCTTTTCAAGAAAGGGGAACTATTTCATAGTTAATACAGTATCAGCTGCTGCTTTCACTCTAACAGTGTTTAAAAAACAAAGTAATGTAAATTCCATCTTGATGTGGTAGACAAGTTTTTTTCATTATCAAATGGGAAAGTAAATTACATAGACTTACCATGAGCAAAAGAATGTACATGTATCCTGAAACTAAATAATTTTGTAGGGTCCATAATTGTGCTAGCTGGGTATGGTTAACCAGCAAAAAGAATACGGACTCTTGGGTACACAGGTACAAAGGGGTGAAGTGCCAGTCACGGATGCAGGACTAAAGCAGAGATGGTTTTTGTCTTGTACCAAGTACACCAGTTATTCTGCAGGCTGCTTTCCTAAAAGCAATTGCAGCATATACATCTTTATAAAGTCACTGGACTGCACACTTATTGGCATGTGTGTACTTTTACATTCTGGATATGTCAAAAATACGCTGTTATATAGGGCTTTTCCAAACAGTGAATTAGGAAGTGCTGTTGAGGTTATTTGTGTGGGTATGGTTGTTTGAGTTCATTGCAGGAAGTTTAACAAGGAAGTACAACTTGCACATCTGACTCCTCTCCCTTGTCTGACAGGAAAGCTTCAGTGTCTTAGACTCCGGAATATATCGTGTTATCAGTCGAAGAGGCAGTCAGTCAGATGAAGATTCATGTTCTCTCCACAGTCAAACGTTCTCAGAAGATGAGAGACTTAAAGAATTTCCTGCCCACCAGGAAGATGAGCAAGTAGAACTTGGTAATATTTCTTAAGGAAAATATGTTTTGGATGCAATTTTTATTTATTCTACAAGAATTCGATTGGGTTGGCTCTGTGTTGTTATTTCCCACTATCAAGTTATCCATGATTAAATCCTCTAATTTGCTCAATGGGAACACAGTCACCCCACCTTCCAGTCAAACTCCTTCTTGAAACATTGGGGTGAAATGCTGGCTCCACAGAAATCCAAGCTTAAAAACAAACACAACCCAGAGAAACAAAACAAAAGGTCCAGAGGGCTTTTACCAAGCTAGGACTTCACTCAAATTTCCACCCCCCGCTCCTCTCTGTGCAATTCAGCATTAATGCTAAGATTTTCTCAGCTAACTATGCCAGTGTTAATTGAGCTTCAAATGAGATTTGTTTGCTGATGCTATCCTTCCAGTAATATTAGTTCCAGGAAATAATATCTTAATCTTGGCTCTGGCTTTTATATTTCTTCAGGGAAAACAGTAGGCTTACTGTAAGTGTTCTTAACTTTCTTGCATGGTTTCATATGTAAGGGAGATCATCTCTTACATGTGTATACATTAGCATAGGGATGATAGAATTGTTATTAGCTAACATTTAGACCATCCAGGGAGCTTTTTTTATTTTCTAACAAATACCTGTCACTGGGCAAAAGCTAGAGTGAGATAATAATGGGTCTGGGTTCTCTGCTCTGGTTGGGATTGGGAGAGGGGATGCAGAAACCGAGGATGATGAGGAGCTGCCTTAGTTCCATGTATGGTAGAGAGGCTTTCCAATAAGAAAGCGGCTCTCTAGATTTTGCAGAGAGTAGATGCCAGTTGAGGATGGAGAGAATTTGGGTGCTTTGTTGGGGGAGAACCACAATGGGGAGGGAGAGTATAGGAATTAGTATTTACTCCCCTACTTGTTAGTAGTATTATCCTGCTGACAAAGCTACATGCTGCTTGTAGCACTTACGTTTACATTTGCCTCTTTACCTACATCACCATAAAAACAACAGGTGAGAAAACTTGGAAGGAAGTGTATCATTTCCGATATTAAAACTCTAAAATGAAGGGACACAGTTTTTGAATGTCAGAAGATAGAAAAGTTCTATCTGTTCAACAAGAGATAATAAATTTTCTGATTATTTCAAAGTAGAGAATTTCTAGATGCTTCTTGAAGCATGTGTACTTAATTGGGTATTTAAGAGAAATGGACTTAGTGTTTCCCTGTTCACATTTACGTAAGATGTCATAAGTTTTTAGGTTTCTAATCTGCATAAGGAACAAAAGCAGCCTTATTTACAAGCAATCTTAAAATCATTTGTGACCTTTAGGTACTATCTAGAGAGACTGTGGATTCTGATGGTAGAATTTCTGTAACAGCATGGCATCTTTTCCTGTCAACAGTGCACATGGTGCCGACTGTTGCAAAATGCAGTGTCATCCTTACTTAAAAGGATCCTTTTTGTCTCATTTACATCACTTAATGATACAGTGTTGTACCAGGAAATTATTAATCAGGGATATAAGAGTGAGAAGGGAAATAGTCAGTGATTCTATATTTCCTGTGATTCTTATCAAAAGCCAGAGAGCTATGGGTTCAATTATGTTTTGAAGTCCCTTCAAATAAAAGGGTGATTTATACCTTAACCATGGCTTATGCATCTCTGTATGTTCATAGCTGATTTAGGTTTTAGGAAATCAGGCAATGTGAATGGATGTGTGCCACAATACTTAATTTTTCTAGATGTTTAGTAACTGTCAGTGGATTAAACCAAGATTTTGTCCCCTAAATGGGCTGTAAGTCTACTTTTAGAAGATAGTTTTCATACAGTTGTTGATTGTCATTTACCTTGTTATAGAGCCAAAAGACTATTAGCAAAGCAGACATACCAGGTTCAAAGTCAGTAATAAAATGGCCCCTGAAATCAAATAGCACTTTTTTGGCTCTCCACATTCTTGAATATTAAGTATGAAAATACCCCATGCAGGTTATCCCATTAATTAATTAGTGACTTGCAGTTTGTTTCACTGTTCCATTTTTGCCAGGCCACTGTTTCATGACTCTTTATTTCAATTCCATTTGTTAGACAATGTATCTCATGCATCTGTGACGGTTGAGGCTGACCGGAATGAGACATTTCTCCCATTCAGTATTCCTTTGTCATTTCGTTCCCCATCTCCTCTCGTCTCTCTCCAAGCTGTCAAAGAAAGGTAAAACTTGCAGCAGGTTCACTCATCCATTACATCTTTCCCTTTTCTGTCCTCTGAATTTGTAGCATTGTCTGGTTCAGTTCATGCTCTGTTCTGTAAAAATGTAACATCTGAACTGAAACACTGGAGATGCAGTCAAGTTTGCTAGACAATTTAAAGCTTCTATCTTGACTCTAATGAAGGTATGAAGAGCTGCTGTTAACTTCAGTGGAGCCAAGATTTCAACCTTAGTTTTTAAATGGCAAAGAATGTTTAAATGTTTAAGAATGTTTAACATTACCCTGTAACTGTGGTTGTGGTTTGTATTCAAAACAAACTTAACTGAATACCGTTTTGGGATTTTGGTTTTCTGGTACTTAGATTTCTGAAGAACAAGTGAATGCTTCCTGTGTTGCTTGGGGACAAATATTAAAATATTCAAAGCGTGCTAGATATTGCTGAAACACACTTGCAAAGTATACCATGTGGTCTGCCATCTCCTCCCCCACACCTTTCAGTGAATCTAATCAATTCCCCAAGTGTTTATGGAATAATGGTAGCTTATACCTGGTGCAAATAAATATGGTAGTGTCCGTTTTATGCAGAAATCAAATTGCTATTTTAAAACTTGCTTTAAAAAATGGAGAGGACAAATATAAAGGAGATGGTGTTAAATACATAATTTAAAATTTGAAAAAAAAAAAAAGACATATGTTAGTTTTTTAGCTAAAATGTTGCTGGCCCATAACGATGGTCTGAAAAATTGTGTAGCCCTCCCTTGATCGCTTAGGTATGTGAATTATATCCTGCAACAAAAAATTGTGGCTGATATCAATAGTGTGAGGATCTCAGAATAACCTTCAGAAATACATGCAATGCTTTGAATTCTGTCTAAACTGTAAGCAGTTTTTAGGACTTCACTAGTAATAAGTGTTTCTACTAATAATGACAACTGAATTTTCAAGTATTCACTATATTCAATTTATAATTAAATAAAATACTATCATACTTACAGTTAATTTTTAAAAGTTTACCTTCAATCCTGGTACATGTTAAAGTCCAATTGTTTTGCTGCATTTGAATCCTTTCTCTATTCTGCAGCAACCTTCAACTTTTGCTATACCTCGGTATAGTAAAAGATGCCATATTCTCTGGCAAGCAAGTAAAAGTGCTTTTTTCTTTTTTCTTGATGCTCTTAAACTAGTTCTTGGCCAGAAAGCAAGAAGCTGATTTTTCTGTTCAACTTTTGATGACATATTTCTCTAGATGGCAGTGGTAGAAAAAATTGGGTTTTGGTATGTTCACTGGGCTTTCTCTTGAATAAGATATCTGAAGGGATAGGGATGTGAAAAGGTGATGATGTGAAAAGGACGTTTTTAGTGAGCTTTGTAATCTGAAGAATTAATTTGGAGTATTGTAAAACTGTTTCTTACCACCAAGAGGGACATAATTTCCTAATTATGCTTTCCGTTTATAAGCTTTAAAATGCAGTGTAGCCAATCTGCATTTATTTGCATATATGTCAAAATCTAAGCGCTAATGTTAGTATATGATCCTGTTTCTCCAGCAGCAAAAAACCCAAGTCTTAAATACTTCAGGTTTTTATTCTGTGCTGGAAATATGGACCACGATTGAAGTATGAATTTTGAGCAGCTTCTTAGTGATTTTTGTTCTTGTTGCTCATCGCTGCTCTCATCCTTTTCTCAAGAGTTCTTCAGATTACAAAATTTTCTGAAATCATGGTTTGAATGGAAAAAAAGTGCTTGATTTGTTTGGTTTTGAACTTCCAATTTTAAATGTTTGAACTTCTGAATCCTAGTGTTTCCAGCTTTGTACGCAAAACTACTGAAAAGATTGGCACGCTTCATATAAGTCCTGATACTAGAGGGAGGCAAGAAGCAAAGGATGACGACCAGCTGCAGGAGCTGACTGTTAATCTGGTAGCATCTCCCCAGGAAGAGAAAGAGTGAGTGCAAAATCACGTTTTCTTAGCAACTGCATTTGCTGGGGATTCTGAGGATAGCAACCTAAAGGAAAAACTACCGTTTCAAGTAGGATGGTGAGCTCGGTGTTAGGTTTTTCCAGCTGCTTTCATTACTATGGTGGGTTTCACTGGTTCTCCCTGACTCCATTCCTACAAGCTGATTAGACAATGAACACTTCTGGGTAGTGGAGCATGCAGTCTCCACTGTGCTGTAATAACTGAAGAGCAAGAACGTAGTGTATTACGCTACATGAGAATTGCTGATCTGTGATGCTTGTTGTAGTTATGGACATGAGTCCAACAGTTCATTTCCTGTGGTTTCTGAGTGGGGAGTAAACACTTTTATCTCCCTAAAAACTTTTTTTTTTTTTAAATAATGGTAGCTATAAAACATTGAACTTCTTTAATGGTTGTCCATTTAATAGAGAGCTAAGTTATTTCATATTCCAGTGATTTGCTAACTTACCATTTCGGGCTAACTTTCATATAGTGGCACGATACTGATTTTTATTCAGTACCTTCAGAAATTTACTGTAGTTGGAGTACAAGCCATTATAGAAGGCCACAAAAATAGTATCATCGGTTCCTCTTCATGCCCAATTCATCCATAATGTCTGTTGAGCTGTTCCTTCTTTAGAAACGAAAGCTTTGTATTTTTTTAGTAAAGGAATTAATGTTGTTTCCTTACAAATTTCCTCAAATTTGTGAGGAAATCTTCACTTAAATTATTAAAGATAATACTTCAGATAAGACTTGAAATTAATGTATTTTTCTAGGTTAGAACCACAGAGCTCCCAGCTTCCAGAGGAGGACCATCTAAGAGATCTCAAGGCTGCAACAGCAGAAGCTATGTAAGCAGGGAAACTTTTTAATGTATAGATATATTGGGCTTTGGTAGAAAAATGATTGATTTTTTTAAAAAATTACTTTAAAAAAAAAAATTCATTACATACATGTAAGACTAATGCTGTAAATGTCTATTAACATAACCTGAAAGGATCTCATTTGGTTAATGATTTGTTTCCCCTATTTAAAACCAAGCAAAACCCATTAAAAGCTTATTTAGGTGCTCCAGCATTATTCTTTTGTCCTAACTACAAGCATAGTTTTTAAAAAACAAACAAACAAACCCAAACAAACAAAACCACCTAACAAACAAAAATCCATTCTGAAAGAAATCTTGAGGAACTCAGAATGTACTAATATCAAATGTAGACAGCCTAAGTAGCCTAAATTCTGTTTGATGCACTCAAAAACACAAAAAACAACAACCAACTGTAAATCAAGTTTAGGAATATACTTTGAGTTACAGAAAGCATATATAATACTTCACTTGTGGCATCTTATAACTGTCAAGCAACTTAGCAAACTTCTTTTTTATGCTACAGAGCTAAACTCCAAGATCCCCTGGTTTTGTTAGAACCCCAGTGTATGAGAAGGGTTTTACAGGAATGGCTTATCTATCTAGAAGAAAAGTTCGGCAGCAAAGAGCATTCTGCTTCCTCTATTAAGAAAAGCAAGACTGTGTGTCCTGAAGAAGAGAATGCAGTCCTGGAGGAAGACCTACGACTGGATCTAACTGATGGAGACCCAGCAGACAAAGAACAGAGTGGTATCTTGGAAGACTGCACTGAAAAGGAAAATACTGATGAAACTTGTGTAAGCAAACCCATGTGTGAAAATAGTACTGATTTGAAGGGACCTTTGGACTGCTGCTTTCAAGTGTCTTCTCCTTGTGTCATAGAACCGGATATTCAGAAAGATCTCGTTGAGTTGACAACACTGTGTTTTGAGCTGTGTGTATTTTCTTGTGGAAATGGTGAGGTAGAGGAGAGCTTTGATGGAAGTCTACCACTAGCAGCTTTGTGGACCTTGGCTTGTAGGTTTATGCGAAGCTACTTCTTTCTTTTGGATTTAAAAAGACTAAAGCAGTGTATTATAACCATGTATGCAACCAGTCCTAATGTATGGGAAACATACATCGCAGGATTGAAAGGTAACTAATGAAAATTTTATTACTAGTAAACTGACAGTAGGACTGTTTGGGAGAAGAAAAAAAAAAGCTTGAAGACACTCCCATTTGTGTCTGCAAATTTTCCTTCTGCAGGTGTAGTGTGGGAGGGTGAGGATGGTTGGTGTGTGGGAGTTTATGTTCTGTTTTGGGGTTGTTTGGTTGTTTGTTTTTCCCCCAAAGGCTAACTTATGAAGAACTGCTGGCTCCTTGGAGAGACTGTTCCTCCCGTCCCCCCACTTTGCAATTCTGAACTTTTTAATTTATATGGAGCTTGTTGGTTGAACACTGTAGTGATTACAGACCAGATCTATTAAAAAAAAAAAAACATGTGCTTCAAAGAGCAAAAGCGTCTTAATTAGAATCATATGTCTATAGAAACAAGGCAAAAGCTAGGGGAGGGGCTTCAGTATTTGCACTGGAAATGGAAGATTTGACTTGTAGAGAAATGTGGTTAATGTGAAACAGAACTGAGTGGAATAGATGGTTCCATGCAAATGAGTGGCTTGTGATCACATGAGACTTCCTTTTTCCACAGAAATCCTTTCTGATCTTTTTGATGCCTCTTTAGCCTTACTGAACCAAAGCTTCCTGATTATATTGGAAAACAGAACTTCATCTGTTCTCTGCATTCAGCTTCTGCTTTATGCATTTCTTTTAAGAGTGAATTAAAGTCTTAGCATTGATTTGGCACCAACAGAGAGCAGTCAAACAACAGAATCTTGCTTTGAGGGTTGGTATCTGGTATTTGGGTTTTTGGGAATCTGTTCACTATTTGGATTCTGAGAGCCCTAGAACTAAAAGTTATGCATGCGTTCCCAGTTTGTCCTCAGTTGGACTGCACTCGTGCCTGTAGATTAATACTCGCATTTTATCAGGATGAAGGTTCGTGTTGAATTCTGCATTCTGTGAAGTCAGTGTCCAAGCTGAAGTTTTTATTTATTAATAGAAGCAAATTGTACTATATGAAAACTGATGCAGATCTGCATTATGTTCAGCAAGCCATATGTCCTGCAATGGGCTATCTTTTTTGACATGAGAGAAAAATTGCCTCCTCGGAAGTCTAAAGAAAAGTAAAATATATCAAGAATCTTATTCTATGCCTTAATTGTATCATTTTATAACTGTAATTTGCTATAAGCACAGATTAATGATGTTGACTTCTATGAAATGAATAAGTAGAATCTGTTCACTTGTTACTACTGTTAGCTAGAGAGTTCCATGAAAGTAGTGGTAACTTTTGTCCTTATGCTTAACAACAGCCGTGTGTGTATTAAGAAAAAAACCTCGCCCATATCTTGTAACTTGTGCGCTGATTTATTTCAGAACTAACTTGTCACAGTCCAGTGGCTTTAGCAATGGAAAATGAAGATATGTTGAAAATACTGAAACAGCTGCATGACCTGGGGCCTTGGGATGATAGCCCGCTGTTACTGGTACATGCTCAAAGGTTTGTAGCCAAGTCCTTTTTTTCTCTTCTTCAGTGTTGTGAACTTGCTAGCAGGAATTGGTTCACTTAACATTTCATGAAGCTTTCTGGGAGTCTTTAAAAGAGATCACCTTTCAGTACTATCTTGAACTTGCAAGAGATCTTGGAAAAACAATAATTTTGCTGTTTGGTACTGGAAATAGTTTTTATCCTCTCTCTCCAGGCTTTATGAAAAATTTGGGGAAACAGCTCTTCGGCCCTTGATCAAGTTCCACCCCTCTATTTTGCCTTCTGATATCAAACAGCTTTGCAGGAATGATCCAGCTCACTTTTTAGCATATTTAGATAGTCTGGTGAAATCAAAGCCAGAGGATAAAAGGTAAAGGGAATATAGAATCTTTTTCATCTGTCTGCTCTCTTCATCATGTAGCTGTGTGTGGGGGTTTTTTGTTTTGGTTTTTGGGGACGCTTTTACTGTTTCTGTATCTATCTGCTTGATGTTCTTTAGCATTAGATTCCAGCTCATTTTCCAGTTTTAGTTGGTCTCTCAGACTGTGATTTTTTTGTTAGATTAGATGTTAGTTTTAACAGGGTTTTTCTAAATACTACTTTCAATGGAACTGACTATTTTTTTTCCTGTGCCTGTCATTCAGTATACCAAGGTTAGACAGCATTTAAAAAAAAAAAAAAAAAAGCTGGGGGAACCCAGCCTACAAAGTTTATGGTTTTCTGTGGTCCCCTCAGTTTCTAGAAACATAAATCATTTTAGGCTTTTATATATTTAATTTTACATCTATATGTTGGGTGGGTTTTTTCCTGCGCACAATCTCTACTTCTCCATATCTGGTATGTTTAAAACTGGTATTTTTTTTCTGTGTGTTTTGTTTTCTAGGTCATCTCTCCTTAGATCTCTTCTGCAGCCCGAATCTGTACGACTGGATTGGTTGTGCTTGGCAGTTTCTCATGATGCACCACAAAGAGCAAATACAGTGGATGTGGAAGGAAATCCCAGGTAAAGTAGGGTTCACCCAAGGTCCTGAGTGCAGCAAAAAGTTTTAATTGGTCTGTAGGCTTTTGGCTTAGATTTTGTATGACAGTTCGGGTGTCACTGAATCCTTTGAGCATTTTGCATATTGCAGAGTTCAGCAGAAGCAACCAAAGGATTAAATAACTTTATCTGTAATGCTTTTCAGAGTCACTGCTCTACTGAGACTCCACAGTATTTCATTTGTTTTTCCTTCTCTGTTTTCATATACCTGCCTTTCTTGTAGAGAGAACATAACGTTCTGAAGAAAACCATTTAGGCTCTAAAACTGAATTTCTCATCTTCTAGGCCACGATCGCATTTGTTTACTTGGGGCTACAGCCAGCTCATTCTGCTTTTGATTAAACTCCCAGCTGATTTTGTTACAAAAGAGAAGATGGCTGACATCTGTAAATCACATGGGTAAGAAGATGACTTGGGAATTCTTGATACTTGGTTAGTTGGTATTCTGACCTCAAAAAGATACAAATGAAAACCACCCATCTGCTCCTTAATTGGACAGGTTTTATTTAAAAACCTTTCCTGTTTTGAGGATGAATATTGCATGTCCAATTTAATGTACCAAATACCCCTTTTGGCTAAGGGGTATTCCCCATGTCCCTACTCTGCAGTGATTTCTGGCATTCAAGAAATTCTGTTGCTTCTGTCTTCACTGATATTTAAATGAGCATTTCATTATTGTTGACTTTAGTTTAGACTGAGTATTTGATTCCTGGAAATCTTTACTCTCTTATTCAAGATTTTGGCCCGGATATCTTTTTCTCTGTCTGGAGCTGGATAGAAGAATAGAAGCCTTTACTAATATTGCTCATTTGGATGATTTGAGCCTGTTGAATGGAGAAGATGGTTAGTGACTCTTAAGCTGTGTAAACATAATTCTGTAATATAGGAACTGCCCTGATTATATACGGACTCAGTTTGTCCAAAGTAGAGTTGAACTTTTATTTTTTGAAGTGTTTTGTAGCACTGTGTGTAATGCAGCATATTTGAAACGCATAAATGGGTGTTACACTCTTGTATCTTCACACTGTGCTTTGTGAAGTCAGTTGTACTAGAAAATGCTTAAAAGTTCAAGAATGTAGAGCTGTTTATCAGTTGGGAGTAAAAGCTAAACTTGGAGTTGTAGATAGAGGAATAGCTAGCCTCCCTGCACAGCACAAAACTCCCCCCACTACATGTGCACACGCACAAAGTTACGACGAGCAAAGCATTGTATCACGTGGCAGAACTTAGAAGAAAATTCCCAGTAGCCCTAAGATGGACAAAACAATTCTTTGTCTGTTGACGTAATCCAAAGCCTTAAATACTGAACTATTGTGAAGCTTTGTGCGTAGCTCACCACTGAATCTTTACATTGAGTCAGTCAAGGCAGTACACTTCTGTACACAATTTCCTTGTTGATAATGCTTGGTTTTCTTAAATCTTCACAGAGAAAAATAGAACAGCTAGCTTCCCTTTTAAGTACAGATATTTTTAAAATAGTAGGCTTAGAATAATCCTTGTTTTACAATAATGTAACAAACGCATTTTACATCTAGGTTGCATTCCAGAGACCACAGAAGAATGGAAGTTTCTTCTGCATCTTGCACAAAATCACAGCACAGCTTTCCACCACCATGGCCCACAGAACGGAAATGCTGTCAGCAATGGCAGCCCAAGCTGCCCAGACTGCATCACTGTGGAAAATGTAGCTCTCTTACTGGCAAAGGCCATTGGCCCAAATCGTGCCTTGCCTCTCTTGCAGGAGTGTGGCTTGACACTAGAATTGTCTGAGAGATTTACTGGTGTCTGTGAGATACTGAGAATTGCTGAGAAAAGGCAAAGGTAAGATGACATGTCAACAGAAGATCTATGTATGCACCCTGATCTTTTTGGTGCTTGAAACTTTCTTTTCAGTTAACAAAAAAATAAAATACTTCACATTTTTACCTCGGATTTTAAACTCAGCTGAAAGCTTTTCTATTATTTAAGAGCTATGTATTGTGCAATATAGGCATTTTTAAATGGAAAGTGAAGAAACAGGAAATCATACATTAAAGATGTATGTGAAGGAGATTCTCTGAAGGAGATACATGTCTTGCTGAGTCCTGTACAGACTCTGATCTCACCTATCCCTTCCAGAGAATGCATGCATGGTGATGTCATGATGTTACTTCTGAAATACAATCACATGTTTGACAAACTTTTATTTAAAAAGCAAACCAAAACTCTGTTGTTCTTTCTGTTGTTAGCTTTTCTTACTGTTTGAATTTTCCCCCTCCCCTTTGCTTTAATTGCAGAGCGCTGATTCAGTCCATGTTGGAAAGATGCGACCGGTTTTTGTGGTCTCAGCAAGCATAGAAAACAACTTGGAAAACTTTGGGAACATTTTTTACTGTAATGATTGTATATTAAAGTGCCTCTTAAACTTAACAGGCTCTTAAAGAAATGAACTCCTGTCTAAAATTTCAATTATATTGAGCCAGTCTCTATCTGGCAGGTGTCTGACTGGGAACTGTTGATGGTTCTTCCCTATTCCTTTGGAGATGAGTTTTGAACTCTAGAACTTAAAACAATCCAGTATTTATCTTGAAATTAAGCTCCCAGATTTCTGAGATGAAAATTCCTGAATTTATTTTCCGAACTTATATGACTTAAGTGTTAAGGATATGAGCCCTTAAGTATTAAATTATGGTGTATAAAATTTTTTGTTTGTTTGCAAACATGAGAAGCCATTCCTGAGAAATACTGTTTAATATTGTTTAAAACTTGTTTAATTTTCCTGTAAATGACATTGACTTTTTCAAGTTACTGTAAAAGTGCTTGTTGTGATACCTTTTTTTTTTTCTCTTAAATTATATGGACTGGTGTTGCCCATTTGAAATGCATTAATTGAGCCAAGTCTTAAAATGGGAGGGAAATACTTTTCAGGAGTGGATTAATGGTTAAGAATGCTTATTAACAGAAGAACTTGTTAAATGAACTCACTGTTAAACTATAAGCATGGTATTTCTAAATTGCCCATATCTATTTGTGCAACATGACTATAGACATCAGTTGTGATATTTCAACAAACCTCAGGGCAGTGGAATTAGAATCATAGAATCATTTAGGTTGGAAAAGACCCTTAAGATCAAGTCCAACCATTAACCTAGTACTGCCAAGTCCACTACTAAACCACATCCACTACAAGCACCACATCTACATGGCTTTTAAAAACCTTTTTTTAAAGATTGGTTCTATCATTTCCCAAAGTAGCCTAATTTACACCTTCAGTGTTATAAGCCACAAATTAGCTCTCTTTTAAATGACCTAAGCAATAACCTCTCTTTCAGCAGTTGCCCTCAGAGGGTTTGGATCAACTTGAGAAGCACCACAATCTAAAGTTGACATTGTTAAGCAGAGCAATGCAAGACAGCTGCTCGTTACTATTCAAAAATAACAACACCTATACTGCAGTGGTGCTCCTTGTGCCATTAAACAGAGTGCTGGAAAGGAAGCAAGCCATTTTACAGAGCCGTTGCCTGAAGAGAATATACTTGCACTTGGAGTCTGAGGCCGGAAGAATGCACCCGGTCTGTCCTTCACGTAGACTAATAGTACTAACAGGCAATAACAGTACTGCCCTGTCATAAGTGAAAAGCATGCCTGAAAGTCACTTGATACAAGCATTCATGCAGAAAATAATAACCAAACCAAAGACACTAACAAGTTCATATCTTATCATCAGCCACCAGCCTCTCAACCTTCATCTTTTTGGACCAACCATCATTGACTAGCACCATCGCTAGTAGCAGAATAACATAACTTGCTTTGAAGGAGCACTAGTGGTGCCGCAAAGCCTGGTTGGTTGTCTCTCCTGTAGGAATCGGTAATCAAGGCAGAAAAAGCAGCAGTCGTCTGTCTTGAAGGATTTGAGAGTTATTTTACAGTAAGATTGTGTACAATGGAAAGAGTCCAAAAGACACCTTTATGATACACAAGAATAAAGAATTGGCGCTGATGAGGATCAGTTAAGGGTGAGGATGAAAAACACAACATCCTACGAAAACATTCCTTAGCATCAGAGAATCGTTTAGGTTGGAAAAGACCTTTCAGATCATCAAGCCCAACCGTTAACCTAGCACTGCCAAGCCCACCACTAAGCCACATCCCTAAGCACCACATCTACATGGCTTGTAAATACCTCCAGGGATGGTGACTCAACTGCTTTCCTGGACAGCCTGTTCCAATGCTTGATAACCCTTTCAGTGAAGAAATTTTTCCTAATATCCAATCTAAACCTCCCCTGGTGCAACTTGAGGTCGTTTCCTCTCATCCTATCACTTGTTACCTGGGAGAAGAGACTGACACCCACCTCGCTACAACCTCCTTTCAAGTAGTTGTAGAGAGCGATAAGGTCTCCCCTCAGACTCCTTTTCTCCAGGCTAAACAACCCCAGTTCCCTCAGCTGCTCCTCATAGGACCTTCACCAGCTTTGTTGCCCTTCCTTGGACACGCTCCAGCACCTCCATGTCCTCCTTGTAGTGAGGGGCCCAAAACTGAACACCATATTCGAGGTGCGGCCTCACCAGGGCCGAGTACAGGGGCAAGATCACTGCCCTAGTCCTGCTGGCCACACTATTCCTGATACAAGCCAGGATGCTATTGGCCTTCTTGGCCACCTGGGCACACTGCTGGCTCATATTCAGCCACCTGTCAACCAACACCCCCAGGTCCTTTTCCACCAGGCAGCTTTCCAGACGCTCTTCCCCAAGCCTGTACCATTGCATGAGGTTGTTGTGACCCAAGTGCAGGACCTGTCACTTAACCTTGCTGAACCTCATACAACTGGCCTCAGCCCACCGATCCAGCCTGTCCAGATGCCTCTGCAGAGCCTTCCTACCTGCCAGCAGATCAACACTCCCACCCTGTTTGGTGTCATCTGCAAACTTACTGAGGGTGCACTCGATCCCTTCGTCCAGATCATTGATAAAGATATTAAACAGAACTGGCCCCAAAACTCAGCCCTGGGCAACACCACTTGTGACCAGCCACCAACTGGATTTATCTCCATTCACCACCACTCTTTGGGCCTGGCCATCCAGCCAGTTTTTTTACCCAGCGAAGAGTGCACCTGTCCAAGCCATGAGCAGCCAGTTTCTCCAGCAGAATGCTGGGGGAAACAGTGTCTGTCAAAGGCTTTACTAAAGTCCAGGTAAACTTTGGTAATTCCACAATGAATTTTGACATTTTGGAAAGTGAGAGGACTGCATATCTTATTTTAATAATCCTTTTAAAAGCTGAAGGTTTAGATAAGTATTTTTAGATGGATGCTGTCAAGAAATAAGTCTTTTTAAATATCTACTAGAATATGAAGATTCATAAAATCACTTGGATTTTATTTCTCATTTACAGAACTATGCTTTGTACCAGCACTCCTTCTGCACTTAATATATCTTTGAACAAGTTTCTTTTTAGGCTTCTAGTTTTGGCCTTCTTCACTGTCAGACTTTCACATTTTTAGCAGAAGGAAAAAGCATCTGGTCAATAGTTGATTTTCACAAATGTCATTTAAACAAAAAATTAATGCATGCATTGGAATTAAATTTTAGTAAAATCCATAATTTTGTCATGAAAAGACTTGAAAATATTTCTTTATAAAGCATCTTTTTATGTAGTCTTGCAGCATTTGTAGCGCTGTAAAATAATGCTTTTATTTTCATCAAAATAGAACTTAGTAATACAACTTTCAGAGTTTTGAGAGGTGCAGTCTATTTCACCTCAATTGCAAGAAAGACTTTATCGTGGAGGGTTGGTTACTTCACTAGAGGAAATGAAGTTACAGGGAGACAATTAGTTGCAGGCTTTCATCTATTAAGTGTTGCTTGTGGAAAAGCCAATACAGAACTACTTCTAAAAAAGAAAACTTTAAATCTTTTGGGGCTTAGATTTTGACATTGGAAACAGCACAGATCCTTCTATCAGGAACACCCCATGCTCTTACAGTAAGACTTGGAATAGATGCCAGGCACCTGCAGTGTGTGGTGAGGTTACACAAATCAGATGGTGTTGGTGCCTGTTCTCTTCCCTGCCAAATGAGTATGCTGCTACCTCAGTGGCTGTTGGGCTTAACTAACTCCGTTTCATACAGTGTGTGAATGTAGGACAGCTTTAGCTGAGTACTCGTGTTGCCCTCCTTAAAGTTGGCTGGCTTTCCAAGAATGTACCTGGCTTATATCTGTATGTAATGGTTCTACTTTATTTGCCCTGTGTATTTTGTGTACACAGCAGTCTCTTTCTGACTTGTGTGGGGGTTTTGTACACTTGGTTAACTTTGAGTGAGGGCTGGGGCTTTTTTTTTTTTTTTTTTTTTTTTTTTTCAATAAATCATAACTTTCAATTCAGAGCTCTTTTTTTTTAATTTTGTGTCAGAACGGTCATATAGTTAACATACTGGGAAGCATTTGTTCAAATTTGGTGTCTAAAGTGAGCTTGTGTTGATGATTTCAACTAACTTGGCTGTCAATAAAGAGTTAGATTTTACTCTCTGAAGAAGAGTTGGAAAATCACCGTTTCTGATTCTTGATACACATGTTTTCAGCTCATATGGGTAAGGTGAAGGGACTGTGAAATGAAATGGTCTTCTGTTTAGAAGTTAGAGTTGTACAGAGCAATGCCTCATCCTAAAGCTACAGCCCCTGCCAGCTCTTGTCAGCCAGCTAAGCATACACCACTGAGAGTTTAAGCCAGCCTGTGCTGGAGCAGATGAGCTGCAGCTCCTCTCTGGTTTTGGTGATGGACTGTTGGTGGAGGGGACCCTTGAAAAGCAGAGATAAATAAAGGGGGCTTTGCCTGGAGCAATTTTAGATAGAAGCTGTGTTGGTTTTGTTGTTTGGTCGCCCCCCCCCCCAAAAATATCTAAAAGCCTCATCCCTGCCTCAAAACATTATTCCACTGTTAGAATCATCATCAAAACCTATGGGGAAATAAATTTTATTTAAGATTAACATCTGCATATGCAATCTGGTTCTTGAAGAGGGACCAAGTTTGCAGTCATTCTACACATCTATAAGCCTGAGGCCAGTGCTAGTAAATATTCTACACAGCAGCATGGCAAAACTCCTGAAGTGAATTATTGCCTGTGTAAACTTCGATAAGGTCCTATTACTTCCCAGAATAAGGAATAACTGCATCTATTATTGTGCCTGAGCTGGGAATTCACCTTGTCCCCTTTCTCAATCTGAGACTTAACTTAGATTGCAAAATGCCCATGTTGCGGAATGTTTACAGAATGTAGCTTGCATTTGTAGATATTTAGAATTAAAGGGCAACCAGTTTGAGGTTGCTTTTTATCTTAGTTATATCAGAATGTACATACCCAACAAATGTCTCCCAGGGGCCCCTATATGTGTTATGTTTACCCAGCGTACACATACAGCCCATGTTTTAGTGCTAGGCCAGAAAGGAATATTCCATTCAAACCCTTCTGCATGCTCAGAGGCAGCTTGCCTGTTTCTGTTGCAAAAGCAACAGTTTTGGCTGCAGCTTGTTCCTGTGGGCCAAGGGCTGTGACCCAGAAAGCAGGCCAAGAGGATACGGGAAAGCAGTGCTCAGGCTGTTACGTGCTGGAGCACAAAGCTGGTGCTTTATCTCAGTTACCGTAGGGAGCTCCAGCATTGTTGGCACTGCTGCTGCCCTCCTTGTTGGAGACAAGTCAAAGGATGCAATCTGAGATCTAAAGATCCCCTCCAGCGCCTACCTTCTTGCAATTATCCTCATATTTGTGCTCTTTGCAGAAAATTTTGGTTTGGAGAGAATGTGAAACACATCAGACCACATTGGAAGACTCAGAAATATCCTCTATGGTGCAAAAATGTCTGAGCTCTTCTAGGGAAAAGTTCCTTAAGTCAGTTTTGAAGGCAATGCTCTCTGTTCTGGGTCCCTGGGCAAAATGGCATATGCATTAGTGAGCCTGTACCCCAATTTACGGGAACAATTTTCCAGGTTTTTTTTTTTTTTTTTTTAAATCGAAACCAGAAGGGTGACAGACAGGGCTACTTGCAGCCAGCAGAGAAGGTACTTGAGCTGACGTGTACTGTAAGGGCATAAGTTATCACTAGGACATGAACAGAGTTGCAGCAAAACACAGCACTCCAGTCTCTGCAGTAACTGAGTTGTTACACTGTTAAGCATCAAGTTCATGGGCGGTGGGGGACAAAATTATGTGTCTGGCCCCCTGCTTTTTGCAAGGTTTCCTTGTCCATTGGGTTAGGGTTTAGATTCTCATCTCACATTGTTCCATTCAGAAATGCAGTGTAGTAGAGAATATGTGTCCTGCTGCTCCAGGCCTGTCTGTGGAAAATGTCTCTTCTTCCCTTAAGCTAAATTCTTGTTTGAAGTCCAGCGATGGCCAAGGAAGTTAGCTGCTGGCACTTTATTAGCTCAGTTTGTTACTGCACCTCTTTCACCTCATGCCTCTGCCCTTCAGCTCCAGCAGCTAATTGTTCAAAGTGACAGAGCTGTGAATGGGGCAACTACACATACCTCTTCTGCAGAGAATTTAAAGCAGCTCGCTCAGACTTGTTAAATGATATATGAGACTACACAATGGGGACACATTCTGCACATTCATCCTACAGTGCAACTGCACTCAAACCCAGAGCTTTCTGCAGGGGAAACAAGTGATTTTCTGTCAGTTGTTAACCAAGGGAAGCAAGCAGCAAGCAAGCTCCTAAGCAGAGCACAGTGGATACTCAAACTGTGAACCATGCCAATAGTGCCTGACAGTTAATATATTGAGCTTAAAGTCTAGCACAGTTGTGGCTGTATGGATCTGAACTTCCCCTTAGGTAAAATGTTTACTGCTGCATCAAAAACTCTCCTTAGTTTAGCCCACTTGAGCCCCACTGAGCTGCTGTTGCAGCAGGATGGCTAGAAGTCCCTCGAGAAGGATCTGTGAGAGCAAGCAAAGGCAGGATGAGCCATTCAGGCCTTCCTTATGGTGGCGTGTGAGTGCGCTATCTTAAAGCATTATCAGCAGGGACGTAGGTGTACACGGTTTGCTTTGCAATGGAGTTAAGAGCAACACTTCACGTTTTCCATTCCATCAACTCTGGGATCCATCTTGTCATCCTAGCACACATGGGAATTTCACTCAGCAGTTCCTGCAGCCGTTCTGGTAACACAGCTGACCATTCCTTGTGCACTGACAGAGACCCAACCTTGTGCTTCAACGTACAGTGCGGGTGATCAGGCACCTTCTCCTCCGAGCTCTGTCCAGCACAAGAGCTGAACAAAAGTGTCACCATTAAGCCAACTGTAACACCTCAAGTAAACAGAACCCTTCAGTCTTTGAGGCAGTTTCTCAACCTGCTTGTTATGAGGAGTAAATAGTCCCATGGGCAGCTGAAGAAGCATACTTTCACATACTTTCTAAAAAATTGTGTAACAGGAGCTATGAACCTTCAGTAAGGACAAGGGCAGGCTTACCGTAATTACTTCTGTGTTGGAAGTGGAGTGATGGTGGGAAATTCCCAGCCATGGGTATTTCCTTTCCAATTTCCTCTTTTGAGGGGTTTGAATTGCTTATAAATACCCTCTCTGAGCACACAAGACAAGCTCCATCCCCTTTGGCTTTGCCTTTCTGCAGTGGTGAGTGATACTCTGAATTTGTGAGCTATGTGCAGTATTTTTAGCTAGTATTCGGGAACAAGACTAATGCTTTAGCACGTGGGGCTTCTCTGTACTCATGATAGGAGCAGCAGAGAATGCTAAAATGCAAGTTTCTCATGTCTATCTGCCTATGTTGTGGAGTCCTTAGCTGAGCTTGTGGTCACACAGCGGGCGTCAGTCCTTGTGGGGGGAAAAGGAGGTTCCTGGGCTAGCCATCAGCACCAGGGCAGCTGCCCAGGCACAGCTATGG